>NW_028327188.1:2210127-2868375 GCF_987537825.1 Furipterus horrens
CCGCACGGACAGGGAAGAGAAAGCAATACCTTCTGTTATAATTGCTAGAAATTGTGATGTTCTCTCCTGTTTCAAAGAATGATCCTTTACCTGATATAATTTCTAAGCTAGGTCTCTTTGAAAACACGGTATTTTCAGATTTTCACAGTGAATTACCAAGAAACAACATAGGAAACCACTGTGAACGGTGAAGTCACATATAGATCCTTTGGTGTGTCAGGTGAAGCACACTACCCAAAAGACTCCAGCGTTCTTGAAACCAGTGTTTGCTCTTTAGTCTACTGAATCAACTCGAAAGCTCACTGAAGCATACAATGAAGCAGAACAACAACGGCACGGCAAGGGCATAATTCCATTTGTTGAAATCGTTTGATTATCTGTATATGGTGGTTAGAATTTCATCTGGTTGTAAACTGTTGCTGGCCTCCTTCGGAACACGGTCTTTATGAGTTAACAGTAAGTGCAACAACAACTTTTAGAAAGACATACATGAGAACCAGATAGCATCTAATATCTTCAGTTCAAAGAGCTACATCTGTACTTTCAGTAGTACATGCGTTACTCTGCCCGGAAAACAAGATATGTCCAGACATCGCTATCTCTGCTTCTGCCTTCAATGGCAATGCCAACGGTCACTATCTCCCACAATGAATGCCATCACCGCACGGACAGGGAAGAGAAAGCAATAACTTCTGTTATAATTGCTAGAAATTGTGATGTTCTCTCCTGTTTCAAAGAATGTTCCTTTACCTGATATAATTTCTAAGCTAGGTCTCTTTGAAAACACGGTATTTTCAGATTTTCACAGTGAATTACCAAGAAACAACATAGGAAACCACTGTGAACGGTGAAGTCACATATAGATCCTTTGGTGTGTCAGGTGAAGCACACTACCCAAAAGACTCCAGCGTTCTTGAAACCAGTGTTTGCTCTTTAGTCTACTGTATCAACTCGAAAGCTCACTGAAGCATACAATTAAGCAGAACAACAACGGCACGGCAAGGGCATAATTCCATTTGTTGAAATCGTTTTATTATCTGTATATGGTGGTTAGAATTTCATCTGGTTGAAAACTGTTGCTGGCCTCCTTCGGAACACGGTCTTTATGAGTTAACAGTAAGTGCAACAACAACTTTTAGAAAGACATACATGAGAACCAGATAGCATCTAATATCTTCAGTTCAAAGAGCTACATCTGTACTTTCAGTAGTACATGCGTTACTCTGCCCGGAAAACAAGATATGTCCAGACATCGCTATCTCTGCTTCTGCCTTCAATGGCAATGCCAACGGTCACTATCTCCCACAATGAATGCCATCACCGCACGGACAGGGAAGAGAAAGCAATAACTTCTGTTATAATTGCTAGAAATTGTGATGTTCTCTCCTGTTTCAAAGAATGTTCCTTTACCTGATATAATTTCTAAGCTAGGTCTCTTTGAAAACACGGTATTTTCAGATTTTCACAGTGAATTACCAAGAAACAACATAGGAAACCACTGTGAATGGTGAAGTCACATATAGATCCTTTGGTGTGTCAGGTGAAGCACACTACCCAAAAGACTCCAGCGTTCTTGAAACCAGTGTTTGCTCTTTAGTCTACTGTATCAACTCGAAAGCTCACTGAAGCATACAATTAAGCAGAACAACAACGGCACGGCAAGGGCATAATTCCATTTGTTGAAATCGTTTTATTATCTGTATAGGGTGGTTAGAATTTCATCTGGTTGAAAACTGTTGCTGGCCTCCTTCGGAACACGGTCTTTATGAGTTAACAGTAAGTGCAACAACAACTTTTAGAAAGACATACATGAGAACCAGATAGCATCTAATATCTTCAGTTCAAAGAGCTACATCTGTACTTTCAGTAGTACATGCATTACTCTGCCCGGAAAACAAGATATGTCCAGACATCGCTATCTCTGCTTCTGCCTTCAATGGCAATGCCACCGGTCACTATCTCCCACAATGAATGCCATCACCGCACGGACAGGGAAGAGAAAGCAATAACTTCTGTTATAATTGCTAGAAATTGTTATGTTCTCTCCTGTTTCAAAGAATGTTCCTTTACCTGATATAATTTCTAAGCTAGGTCTCTTTGAAAACACGGTATTTTCAGATTTTCACAGTGAATTACCAAGAAACAACATAGGAAACCACTGTGAACGGTGAAGTCACATATAGATCCTTTGGTGTGTCAGGTGAAGCACACTACCCAAAAGACTCCAGCGTTCTTGAAACCAGTGTTTGCTCTTTAGTCTACTGTATCAACTCGAAAGCTCACTGAAGCATACAATGAAGCAGAACAACAACGGCACGGCAAGGGCATAATTCCATTTGTTGAAATCGTTTTATTATCTGTATATGGTGGTTAGAATTTCATCTGGTTGAAAACTGTTGCTGGCCTCCTTCGGAACACGGTCTTTATGAGTTAACAGTAAGTGCAACAACAACTTTTAGAAAGACATACATGAGAACCAGATAGCATCTAATATCTTCAGTTCAAAGAGCTACATCTGTACTTTAAGTAGTACATGCGTTACTCTGCCCGGAAAACAAGATATGTCCAGACATCGCTATCTCTGCTTCTGCCTTCAATGGCAATGCCAACGGTCACTATCTCCCACAATGAATGCCATCACCGCACGGACAGGGAAGAGAAAGCAATACCTTCTGTTATAATTGCTAGAAATTGTGATGTTCTCTCCTGTTTCAAAGAATGATCCTTTACCTGATATAATTTCTAAGCTAGGTCTCTTTGAAAACACGGTATTTTCAGATTTTCACAGTGAATTACCAGGAAACAACATAGGAAACCACTGTGAACGGTGAAGTCACATATAGATCCTTTGGTGTGTCAGGTGAAGCACACTACCCAAAAGACTCCAGCGTTCTTGAAACCAGTGTTTGCTCTTTAGTCTACTGTATCAACTCGAAAGCTCACTGAAGCATACAATGAAGCAGAACAACAACGGCACGGCAAGGGCATAATTCCATTTGTTGAAATCGTTTTATTATCTGTATATGGTGGTTAGAATTTCATCCGGTTGAAAACTGTTGCTGGCCTCCTTCGGAACACGGTCTTTATGAGTTAACAGTAAGTGCAACAACAACTTTTAGAAAGACATACATGAGAACCAGATAGCATCTAATATCTTCAGTTCAAAGAGCTACATCTGTACTTTCAGTAGTACATGCATTACTCTGCCCGGAAAACAAGATATGTCCAGACATCGCTATCTCTGCTTCTGCTTTCAATGGGAATGCCACCCGTCACTATCTCCCACAATGAATGCCATCACCGCACGGACAGGGAAGAGAAAGCAGTACCTTCTGTTATAATTGCTAGAAATTGTGATGTTCTCTCCTGTTTCAAAGAATGATCCTTTACCTGATATAATTTCTAAGCTAGGTCTCTTTGAAAACACGGTATTTTCAGATTTTCACAGGGAATTACCAAGAAACAACATAGGAAACCACTGTAAACGGTGAAGTCACATATAGATCCTTTGGTGTGTCAGGTGAAGCACACTACCCAAAAGATTCCAGCGTTCTTGAAACCAGTGTTTGCTCTTTAGTCTACTGTATCAACTCGAAAGCTCACTGAAGCATACAATGAAGCAGAACAACAACGGCACTGCAAGGGCATAATTCCATCTGTTGAAATCGTTTGATTATCTGTATATGGTGGTTAGAATTTCATCTGGTTGAAAACTGTTGCTGGCCTCCTTCGGAACACAGTCTTTATGAGTTAACAATAAGTGCAACAACAACTTTTAGAAAGACATACATGAGAACCAGATAGCATCTAATATCTTCAGTTCAAAGAGCTACATCTGTACTTTCAGAAGTACATGCGTTACTCTGCACGGAAAACAAGATATGTCCAGACACTGCTATCTCTGCTTCTGCCTTCAATGGCAATGCCACCGGTCACTATCTCCCACAATGAATGCCATCACTGCACGGACAGGGAAGAGAAAGCAATACCTTCTGTTATAATTGCTAGAAATTGTGATGTTCTCTCCTGTTTCAAAGAATGATCCTTTACCTGATATAATTTCTAAGCTAGGTCTCTTTGAAAACACGGTATTTTCGGATATTCACAGTGAATTACCAAGTAACAACATAGGAAACCACTGTGAACGGTGAAGTCACATATAGATCCTTTGGTGTGTCAGGTGAAGCACACTACCCAAAAGACTCCAGCGTTCTTGAAACCAGTGTTTGCTCTTTAGTCTACTGTATCAACTCGAAAGCTCACTGAAGCATACAATGAAGCAGAACAACAACGGCACGGCAAGGGCATAATTCCATTTGTTGAAATTGTTTTATTATCTGTATATGGTGGTTAGAATTTCATCTGGTTGAAAACTGTTGCTGGCCTCCTTCGGAACACGGTCTTTATCAGTTAACCATAAGTGCAACAACAACTTTTAGAAAGACATACATTAGAACCAGAGAGCATCTAATATCTTCAGTTCAAAGAGCTACATCTGTACTTTCAGTAGTACATGCGTTACTCTGCCCGGAAAACAAGATATGTCCAGACATCGCTATCTCTGCTTCTGCCTTCAATGGGAATGTCACCCGTCACTATCTCCCACAATGAATGCCATCACCGCACGGACAGGGAAGAGAAAGCAATACCTTCTGTTATAATTGCTAGAAATTGTGATGTTCTCTCCTGTTTCAAAGAATGATCCTTTACCTGATATAATTTCTAAGCTAGGTCTCTTTGAAAACACGGTATTTTCAGATTTTCACAGTGAATTACCAAGAAACAACATAGGAAACCACTGTGAACGGTGAAGTCACATATAGATCCTTTGGTGAGTCAGGTGAAGCACACTACCCAAAAGACTCCAGCGTTCTTGAAACCAGTGTTTGCTCTTTAGTCTACTGAATCAACTCGAAAGCTCACTGAAGCATACAATGAAGCAGAACAACAACGGCAGGGCAAGGGCATAATTCCATTTGTTGAAATCGTTTGATTATCTGTATATGGTGTTTAGAATTTCATCTGGTTGTAAACTGTTGCTGGCCTCCTTCGGAACACGGTCTTTATGAGTTAACAGTAAGTGCAACAACAACTTTTAGAAAGACATACATGAGAACCAGATAGCATCTAATATCTTCAGTTCAAAGAGCTACATCTGTACTTTCAGTAGTACATGCGTTACTCTGCCCGGAAAACAAGATATGTCCAGACATCGCTATCTCTGCTTCTGCCTTCAATGGCAATGCCAACGGTCACTATCTCCCACAATGAATGCCATCACCGCACGGACAGGGAAGAGAAAGCAATAACTTCTGTTATAATTGCTAGAAATTGTGATGTTCTCTCCTGTTTCAAAGAATGTTCCTTTACCTGATATAATTTCTAAGCTAGGTATCTTTGAAAACACGGTATTTTCAGATTTTCACAGTGAATTACCAAGAAACAACATAGGAAACCACTGTGAACGGTGAAGTCACATATAGATCCTTTGGTGTGTCAGGTGAAGCACACTACCCAAAAGACTCCAGCGTTCTTGAAACCAGTGTTTGCTCTTTAGTCTACTGTATCAACTCGAAAGCTCACTGAAGCATACAATTAAGCAGAACAACAACGGCACGGCAAGGGCATAATTCCATTTGTTGAAATCGTTTTATTATCTGTATAGGGTGGTTAGAATTTCATCTGGTTGAAAACTGTTGCTGGCCTCCTTCGGAACACGGTCTTTATGAGTTAACAGTAAGTGCAACAACAACTTTTAGAAAGACATACATGAGAACCAGATAGCATATAATATCTTCAGTTCAAAGAGCTACATCTGTACTTTCAGTAGTACATGCATTACTCTGCCCGGAAAACAAGATATGTCCAGACATCGCTATCTCTGCTTCTGCCTTCAATGGCAATGCCACCGGTCACTATCTCCCACAATGAATGCCATCACCGCACGGACAGGGAAGAGAAAGCAATAACTTCTGTTATAATTGCTAGAAATTGTGATGTTCTCTCCTGTTTCAAAGAATGTTCCTTTACCTGATATAATTTCTAAGCTAGGTCTCTTTGAAAACACGGTATTTTCAGATTTTCACAGTGAATTACCAAGAAACAACATAGGAAACCACTGTGAACGGTGAAGTCACATATAGATCCTTTGGTGTGTCAGGTGAAGCACACTACCCAAAAGACTCCAGCGTTCTTGAAACCAGTGTTTGCTCTTTAGTCTACTGTATCAACTCGAAAGCTCACTGAAGCATACAATGAAGCAGAACAACAACGGCACGGCAAGGGCATAATTCCATTTGTTGAAATCGTTTTATTATCTGTATATGGTGGTTAGAATTTCATCCGGTTGAAAACTGTTGCTGGCCTCCTTCGGAACACGGTCTTTATGAGTTAACAGTAAGTGCAACAACAACTTTTAGAAAGACATACATGAGAACCAGATAGCATCTAATATCTTCAGTTCAAAGAGCTACATCTGTACTTTCAGTAGTACATGCATTACTCTGCCCGGAAAACAAGATATGTCCAGACATCGCTATCTCTGCTTCTGCTTTCAATGGGAATGCCACCCGTCACTATCTCCCACAATGAATGCCATCACCGCACGGACAGGGAAGAGAAAGCAGTACCTTCTGTTATAATTGCTAGAAATTGTGATGTTCTCTCCTGTTTCAAAGAATGATCCTTTACCTGATATAATTTCTAAGCTAGGTCTCTTTGAAAACACGGTATTTTCAGATTTTCACAGGGAATTACCAAGAAACAACATAGGAAACCACTGTAAACGGTGAAGTCACATATAGATCCTTTGGTGTGTCAGGTGAAGCACACTACCCAAAAGATTCCAGCGTTCTTGAAACCAGTGTTTGCTCTTTAGTCTACTGTATCAACTCGAAAGCTCACTGAAGCATACAATGAAGCAGAACAACAACGGCACTGCAAGGGCATAATTCCATCTGTTGAAATCGTTTGATTATCTGTATATGGTGGTTAGAATTTCATCTGGTTGAAAACTGTTGCTGGCCTCCTTCGGAACACAGTCTTTATGAGTTAACAATAAGTGCAACAACAACTTTTAGAAAGACATACATGAGAACCAGATAGCATCTAATATCTTCAGTTCAAAGAGCTACATCTGTACTTTCAGAAGTACATGCGTTACTCTGCACGGAAAACAAGATATGTCCAGACACTGCTATCTCTGCTTCTGCCTTCAATGGCAATGCCACCGGTCACTATCTCCCACAATGAATGCCATCACTGCACGGACAGGGAAGAGAAAGCAATACCTTCTGTTATAATTGCTAGAAATTGTGATGTTCTCTCCTGTTTCAAAGAATGATCCTTTACCTGATATAATTTCTAAGCTAGGTCTCTTTGAAAACACGGTATTTTCGGATATTCACAGTGAATTACCAAGTAACAACATAGGAAACCACTGTGAACGGTGAAGTCACATATAGATCCTTTGGTGTGTCAGGTGAAGCACACTACCCAAAAGACTCCAGCGTTCTTGAAACCAGTGTTTGCTCTTTAGTCTACTGTATCAACTCGAAAGCTCACTGAAGCATACAATGAAGCAGAACAACAACGGCACGGCAAGGGCATAATTCCATTTGTTGAAATTGTTTTATTATCTGTATATGGTGGTTAGAATTTCATCTGGTTGAAAACTGTTGCTGGCCTCCTTCGGAACACGGTCTTTATCAGTTAACCATAAGTGCAACAACAACTTTTAGAAAGACATACATTAGAACCAGAGAGCATCTAATATCTTCAGTTCAAAGAGCTACATCTGTACTTTCAGTAGTACATGCGTTACTCTGCCCGGAAAACAAGATATGTCCAGACATCGCTATCTCTGCTTCTGCCTTCAATGGGAATGTCACCCGTCACTATGTCCCACAATGAATGCCATCACCGCACGGACAGGGAAGAGAAAGCAATACCTTCTGTTATAATTGCTAGAAATTGTGATGTTCTCTCCTGTTTCAAAGAATGATCCTTTACCTGATATAATTTCTAAGCTAGGTCTCTTTGAAAACACGGTATTTTCAGATTTTCACAGTGAATTACCAAGAAACAACATAGGAAACCACTGTGAACGGTGAAGTCACATATAGATCCTTTGGTGAGTCAGGTGAAGCACACTACCCAAAAGACTCCAGCGTTCTTGAAACCAGTGTTTGCTCTTTAGTCTACTGAATCAACTCGAAAGCTCACTGAAGCATACAATGAAGCAGAACAACAACGGCAGGGCAAGGGCATAATTCCATTTGTTGAAATCGTTTGATTATCTGTATATGGTGTTTAGAATTTCATCTGGTTGTAAACTGTTGCTGGCCTCCTTCGGAACACGGTCTTTATGAGTTAACAGTAAGTGCAACAACAACTTTTAGAAAGACATACATGAGAACCAGATAGCATCTAATATCTTCAGTTCAAAGAGCTACATCTGTACTTTCAGTAGTACATGCGTTACTCTGCCCGGAAAACAAGATATGTCCAGACATCGCTATCTCTGCTTCTGCCTTCAATGGCAATGCCAACGGTCACTATCTCCCACAATGAATGCCATCACCGCACGGACAGGGAAGAGAAAGCAATAACTTCTGTTATAATTGCTAGAAATTGTGATGTTCTCTCCTGTTTCAAAGAATGTTCCTTTACCTGATATAATTTCTAAGCTAGGTATCTTTGAAAACACGGTATTTTCAGATTTTCACAGTGAATTACCAAGAAACAACATAGGAAACCACTGTGAACGGTGAAGTCACATATAGATCCTTTGGTGTGTCAGGTGAAGCACACTACCCAAAAGACTCCAGCGTTCTTGAAACCAGTGTTTGCTCTTTAGTCTACTGTATCAACTCGAAAGCTCACTGAAGCATACAATTAAGCAGAACAACAACGGCACGGCAAGGGCATAATTCCATTTGTTGAAATCGTTTTATTATCTGTATAGGGTGGTTAGAATTTCATCTGGTTGAAAACTGTTGCTGGCCTCCTTCGGAACACGGTCTTTATGAGTTAACAGTAAGTGCAACAACAACTTTTAGAAAGACATACATGAGAACCAGATAGCATATAATATCTTCAGTTCAAAGAGCTACATCTGTACTTTCAGTAGTACATGCATTACTCTGCCCGGAAAACAAGATATGTCCAGACATCGCTATCTCTGCTTCTGCCTTCAATGTCAATGCCACCGGTCACTATCTCCCACAATGAATGCCATCACCGCACGGACAGGGAAGAGAAAGCAATAACTTCTGTTATAATTGCTAGAAATTGTGATGTTCTCTCCTGTTTCAAAGAATGTTCCTTTACCTGATATAATTTCTAAGCTAGGTCTCTTTGAAAACACGGTATTTTCAGATTTTGACAGTGAATTACCAAGAAACAACATAGGAAACCACTGTGAACGGTGAAGTCACATATAGATCCTTTGGTGTGTCAGGTGAAGCACACTACCCAAAAGACTCCAGCGTTCTTGAAACCAGTGTTTGCTCTTTAGTCTACTGTATCAACTCGAAAGCTCACTGAAGCATACAATGAAGCAGAACAACAACGGCACGGCAAGGGCATAATTCCATTTGTTGAAATCGTTTTATTATCTGTATATGGTGATTAGAATTTCATCTGGTTGAAAACTGTTGCTGGCCTCCTTCGGAACACGGTCTTTATGAGTTAACAGTAAGTGCAACAACAACTTTTAGAAAGACATACATGAGAACCAGATAGCATCTAATATCTTCAGTTCAAAGAGCTACATCTGTACTTTCAGTAGTACATGCGTTACTCTGCCCGGAAAACAAGATATGTCCAGACATCGCTATCTCTGCTTCTGCCTTCAATGGCAATGCCAACGGTCACTATCTCCCACAATGAATGCCATCACCGCAAGGACAGGGAAGAGAAAGCAATACCTTCTGTTATAATTGCTAGAAATTGTGATGTTCTCTCCTGTTTCAAAGAATGATCCTTTACCTGATATAATTTCTAAGCTAGGTCTCTTTGAAAACACGGTATTTTCAGATTTTCACAGTGAATTACCAGGAAACAACATAGGAAACCACTGTGAACGGTGAAGTCACATATAGATCCTTTGGTGTGTCAGGTGAAGCACACTACCCAAAAGACTCCAGCGTTCTTGAAACCAGTGTTTGCTCTTTAGTCTACTGTATCAACTCGAAAGCTCACTGAAGCATACAATGAAGCAGAACAACAACGGCACGGCAAGGGCATAATTCCATTTGTTGAAATCGTTTTATTATCTGTATAGGGTGGTTAGAATTTCATCCGGTTGAAAACTGTTGCTGGCCTCCTTCGGAACACGGTCTTTATGAGTTAACAATAAATGCAACAACAACTTTTAGAAAGACATACATGAGAACCAGATAGCATCTAATATCTTCAGTTCAAAGAGCTACATCTGTACTTTCAGTAGTACATGCGTTACTCTGCCCGGAAAACAAGATATGTCCAGACATCGCTATCTCTGCTTCTGCTTTCAATGGGAATGCCACCCGTCACTATCTCCCACAAAGAATGCCATCACCGCACGGACAGGGATGAGAAAGCAGTACCTTCTGTTATAATTGCTAGAAATTGTGATGTTCTCTCCTGTTTCAAAGAATGATCCTTTACCTGATATAATTTCTAAGCTAGGCCTCTTTGAAAACACGGTATTTTCAGATTTTCACAGGGAATTACCAAGAAACAACATAGGAAACCACTGTAAACGGTGAAGTCACATATAGATCCTTTGGTGTGTCAGGTGAAGCACACTACCCAAAAGATTCCAGCGTTCTTGAAACCAGTGTTTGCTCTTTAGTCTACTGTATCAACTCGAAAGCTCACTGAAGCATACAATGAAGCAGAACAACAACGGCACTGCAAGGGCATAATTCCATCTGTTGAAATCGTTTGATTATCTGTATAAGGTGGTTAGAATTTCATCTGGTTGAAAACTGTTGCTGGCCTCCTTCGGAACACAGTCTTTATGAGTTAACAATAAGTGCAACAACAACTTTTAGAAAGACATACATGAGAACCAGATAGCATCTAATATCTTCAGTTCAAAGAGCTACATCTGTACTTTCAGAAGTACATGCGTTACTCTGCACGGAAAACAAGATATGTCCAGACACTGCTATCTCTGCTTCTGCCTTCAATGGCAATGCCACCGGTCACTATCTCCCACAATGAATGCCATCACTGCACGGACAGGGAAGAGAAAGCAATACCTTCTGTTATAATTGCTAGAAATTGTGATGTTCTCTCCTGTTTCAAAGAATGATCCTTTACCTGATATAATTTCTAAGCTAGGTCTCTTTGAAAACACGGTATTTTCGGATATTCACAGTGAATTACCAAGTAACAACATAGGAAACCACTGTGAACGGTGAAGTCACATATAGATCCTTTGGTGTGTCAGGTGAAGCACACTACCCAAAAGACTCCAGCGTTCTTGAAACCAGTGTTTGCTCTTTAGTCTACTGTATCAACTCGAAAGCTCACTGAAGCATACAATGAAGCAGAACAACAACGGCACGGCAAGGGCATAATTCCATTTGTTGAAATTGTTTTATTATCTGTATATGGTGGTTAGAATTTCATCTGGTTGAAAACTGTTGCTGGCCTCCTTCGGAACACGGTCTTTATCAGTTAACCATAAGTGCAACAACAACTTTTAGAAAGACATACATTAGAACCAGAGAGCATCTAATATCTTCAGTTCAAAGAGCTACATCTGTACTTTCAGTAGTACATGCGTTACTCTGCCCGGAAAACAAGATATGTCCAGACATCGCTATCTCTGCTTCTGCCTTCAATGGGAATGTCACCCGTCACTATCTCCCACAATGAATGCCATCACCGCACGGACAGGGAAGAGAAAGCAATACCTTCTGTTATAATTGCTAGAAATTGTGATGTTCTCTCCTGTTTCAAAGAATGATCCTTTACCTGATATAATTTCTAAGCTAGGTCTCTTTGAAAACACGGTATTTTCAGATTTTCACAGTGAATTACCAAGAAACAACATAGGAAACCACTGTGAACGGTGAAGTCACATATAGATCCTTTGGTGAGTCAGGTGAAGCACACTACCCAAAAGACTCCAGCGTTCTTGAAACCAGTGTTTGCTCTTTAGTCTACTGAATCAACTCGAAAGCTCACTGAAGCATACAATGAAGCAGAACAACAACGGCAGGGCAAGGGCATAATTCCATTTGTTGAAATCGTTTGATTATCTGTATATGGTGTTTAGAATTTCATCTGGTTGTAAACTGTTGCTGGCCTCCTTCGGAACACGGTCTTTATGAGTTAACAGTAAGTGCAACAACAACTTTTAGAAAGACATACATGAGAACCAGATAGCATCTAATATCTTCAGTTCAAAGAGCTACATCTGTACTTTCAGTAGTACATGCGTTACTCTGCCCGGAAAACAAGATATGTCCAGACATCGCTATCTCTGCTTCTGCCTTCAATGGCAATGCCAACGGTCACTATCTCCCACAATGAATGCCATCACCGCACGGACAGGGAAGAGAAAGCAATAACGTCTGTTATAATTGCTAGAAATTGTGATGTTCTCTCCTGTTTCAAAGAATGTTCCTTTACCTGATATAATTTCTAAGCTAGGTATCTTTGAAAACACGGTATTTTCAGATTTTCACAGTGAATTACCAAGAAACAACATAGGAAACCACTGTGAACGGTGAAGTCACATATAGATCCTTTGGTGTGTCAGGTGAAGCACACTACCCAAAAGACTCCAGCGTTCTTGAAACCAGTGTTTGCTCTTTAGTCTACTGTATCAACTCGAAAGCTCACTGAAGCATACAATTAAGCAGAACAACAACGGCACGGCAAGGGCATAATTCCATTTGTTGAAATCGTTTTATTATCTGTATAGGGTGGTTAGAATTTCATCTGGTTGAAAACTGTTGCTGGCCTCCTTCGGAACACGGTCTTTATGAGTTAACAGTAAGTGCAACAACAACTTTTAGAAAGACATACATGAGAACCAGATAGCATCTAATATCTTCAGTTCAAAGAGCTACATCTGTACTTTCAGTAGTACATGCATTACTCTGCCCGGAAAACAAGATATGTCCAGACATCGCTATCTCTGCTTCTGCCTTCAATGTCAATGCCACCGGTCACTATCTCCCACAATGAATGCCATCACCGCACGGACAGGGAAGAGAAAGCAATAACTTCTGTTATAATTGCTAGAAATTGTGATGTTCTCTCCTGTTTCAAAGAATGTTCCTTTACCTGATATAATTTCTAAGCTAGGTCTCTTTGAAAACACGGTATTTTCAGATTTTGACAGTGAATTACCAAGAAACAACATAGGAAACCACTGTGAACGGTGAAGTCACATATAGATCCTTTGGTGTGTCAGGTGAAGCACACTACCCAAAAGACTCCAGCGTTCTTGAAACCAGTGTTTGCTCTTTAGTCTACTGTATCAACTCGAAAGCTCACTGAAGCATACAATGAAGCAGAACAACAACGGCACGGCAAGGGCATAATTCCATTTGTTGAAATCGTTTTATTATCTGTATATGGTGATTAGAATTTCATCTGGTTGAAAACTGTTGCTGGCCTCCTTCGGAACACGGTCTTTATGAGTTAACAGTAAGTGCAACAACAACTTTTAGAAAGACATACATGAGAACCAGATAGCATCTAATATCTTCAGTTCAAAGAGCTACATCTGTACTTTCAGTAGTACATGCGTTACTCTGCCCGGAAAACAAGATATGTCCAGACATCGCTATCTCTGCTTCTGCCTTCAATGGCAATGCCAACCGTCACTATCTCCCACAATGAATGCCATCACCGCAAGGACAGGGAAGAGAAAGCAATACCTTCTGTTATAATTGCTAGAAATTGTGATGTTCTCTCCTGTTTCAAAGAATGATCCTTTACCTGATATAATTTCTAAGCTAGGTCTCTCTGAAAACACGGTATTTTCAGATTTTCACAGTGAATTACCAGGAAACAACATAGGAAACCACTGTGAACGGTGAAGTCACATATAGATCCTTTGGTGTGTCAGGTGAAGCACACTACCCAAAAGACTCCAGCGTTCTTGAAACCAGTGTTTGCTCTTTAGTCTACTGTATCAACTCGAAAGCTCACTGAAGCATACAATGAAGCAGAACAACAACGGCACGGCAAGGGCATAATTCCATTTGTTGAAATCGTTTTATTATCTGTATAGGGTGGTTAGAATTTCATCCGGTTGAAAACTGTTGCTGGCCTCCTTCGGAACACGGTCTTTATGAGTTAACAATAAATGCAACAACAACTTTTAGAAAGACATACATGAGAACCAGATAGCATCTAATATCTTCAGTTCAAAGAGCTACATCTGTACTTTCAGTAGTACATGCGTTACTCTGCCCGGAAAACAAGATATGTCCAGACATCGCTATCTCTGCTTCTGCTTTCAATGGGAATGCCACCCGTCACTATCTCCCACAAAGAATGCCATCACCGCACGGACAGGGATGAGAAAGCAGTACCTTCTGTTATAATTGCTAGAAATTGTGATGTTCTCTCCTGTTTCAAAGAATGATCCTTTACCTGATATAATTTCTAAGCTAGGCCTCTTTGAAAACACGGTATTTTCAGATTTTCACAGGGAATTACCAAGAAACAACATAGGAAACCACTGTAAACGGTGAAGTCACATATAGATCCTTTGGTGTGTCAGGTGAAGCACACTACCCAAAAGATTCCAGCGTTCTTGAAACCAGTGTTTGCTCTTTAGTCTACTGTATCAACTCGAAAGCTCACTGAAGCATACAATGAAGCAGAACAACAACGGCACTGCAAGGGCATAATTCCATCTATTGAAATCGTTTGATTATCTGTATATGGTGGTTAGAATTTCATCTGGTTGAAAACTGTTGCTGGCCTCCTTCGGAACACAGTCTTTATGAGTTAACAATAAGTGCAACAACAACTTTTAGAAAGACATACATGAGAACCAGATATCATCTAATATCTTCAGTTCAAAGAGCTACATCTGTACTTTCAGAAGTACATGCGTTACTCTGCACGGAAAACAAGATATGTCCAGACACTGCTATCTCTGCTTCTGCATTCAATGGTAATGCCACCGGTCACTATCTCCCACAATGAATGCCATCACTGCACGGACAGGGAAGAGAAAGCAATACCTTCTGTTATAATTGCTAGAAATTGTGATGTTCTCTCCTGTTTCAGAGAATGATCCTTTACCTGATATAATTTCTAAGCTAGGTCTCTTTGAAAACACGGTATTTTCGGATATTCACAGTGAATTACCAAGTAACAACATAGGAAACCACTGTGAACGGTGAAGTCACATATAGATCCTTTGGTGTGTCAGGTGAAGCACACTACCCAAAAGACTCCAGCGTTCTTGAAACCAGTGTTTGCTCTTTAGTCTACTGTATCAACTCGAAAGCTCACTGAAGCATACAATGAAGCAGAACAACAACGGCACGGCAAGGGCATAATTCCATTTGTTGAAATTGTTTTATTATCTGTATATGGTGGTTAGAATTTCATCTGGTTGAAAACTGTTGCTGGCCTCCTTCGGAACACGGTCTTTATCAGTTAACCATAAGTGCAACAACAACTTTTAGAAAGACATACATGAGAACCAGATAGCATCTAATATCTTCAGTTCAAAGAGCTACATCTGTACTTTCAGTAGTACATGCGTTACTCTGCCCGGAAAACAAGATATGTCCAGACATCGCTATCTCTGCTTCTGCCTTCAATGGCAATGCCAACGGTCACTGTCTCCCACAATGAATGCCATCACCGCACGGACAGGGAAGAGAAAGCAATAACTTCTGTTATAATTGCTAGAAATTGTGATGTTCTCTCCTGTTTCAAAGAATGTTCCTTTACCTGATATAATTTCTAAGCTAGGTCTCTTTGAAAACACGGTATTTTCAGATTTTCACAGTGAATTACCAAGAAACAACATAGGAAACCACTGTGAACGGTGAAGTCACATATAGATCCTTTGGTGTGTCAGGTGAAGCACACTACCCAAAAGACTCCAGCGTTCTTGAAACCAGTGTTTGCTCTTTAGTCTACTGTATCAACTCGAAAGCTCACTGAAGCATACAATGAAGCAGAACAACAACGGCACTGCAAGGGCATAATTCCATCTGTTGAAATCTTTTGATTATCTGTATATGGTGGTTAGAATTTCATCTGGTTGAAAACTGTTGCTGGCCTCCTTCGGAACACAGTCTTTATGAGTTAACAATAAGTGCAACAACAACTTTTAGAAAGACATACATGAGAACCAGATAGCATCTAATATCTTCAGTTCAAAGAGCTACGTCTGTTCTTTCAGAAGTACATGCGTTACTCTGCACGGAAAACAAGATACGTCCAGACATCGCTATCTCTGCTTCTGCATTCAATGGCAATGCCACCGGTAACTATCTCCCACAATGAATGTCATCACCGCACGGACAGTGAAGGGAAAGCAATAACTTCTGTTATAATTGCTAGAAATTGTGATGTTCTCTCCTGTTTCAAAGAATGATCCTTTGCCTGATATAATTTCTAAGCTAGGTCTCTTGGAAAACACGGTATTTTCAGATATTCACAGTGAATTACCAAGAAACAACATAGGAAACCACTGTGAACGGTGAAGTCACATATAGATCCTTTGGTGTGTCAGGTGAAGCACACTACCCAAAAGACTCCAGCGTTCTTGAAACCAGTGTTTGCTCTTTAGTCTACTGTATCAACTCGAAAGCTCACTGAAGCATACAATGAAGCAGAACAACAACGGCACAGCAAGGGCATAATTCCATCTGTTGAAATCGTTTGATTATCTGTATATGGTGGTTAGAATTTCATCTGGTTGAAAACTGTTGCTGGCCTCCTTCGGAACACAGTCTTTATGAGTTAACAATAAGTGCAACAACAACTTTTAGAAAGACATACATGAGAACCAGATAGCATCTAATATCTTCAGTTCAAAGAGCTACATCTGTACTTTCAGTAATACATGCGTTACTCTGCCCCGAAAACAAGATATGTCGAGACATCTCTATCTCTGTTTCTGCCTTCAATGGGAATGCCACCCGTCACTATCTCCTACAATGAATGCCATCACCGCACGGACAGGGAAGAGAAAGCAATAACTTCTGTTATAATTGCTAGAAATTGTGATGTTCTCTCCTGTTTCAAAGAATGATCCTTTGCCTGATATAATTTCTAAGCTAGGTCTCTTGGAAAACACGGTATTTTCAGATATTCACAGTGAATTACCAAGAAACAACATAGGAAACCACTGTGAACGGTGAAGTCACATATAGATCCTTTGGTGTGTCAGGTGAAGCACACTACCCAAAAGACTCCAGCGTTCTTGAAACCAGTGTTTGCTCTTTAGTCTACTGTATCAACTCGAAAGCTCACTGAAGCATACAATGAAGCAGAACAACAACGGCACAGCAAGGGCATAATTCCATCTGTTGAAATCGTTTGATTATCTGTATATGGTGGTTAGAATTTCATCTGGTTGAAAACTGTTGCTGGCCTCCTTCGGAACACAGTCTTTATGAGTTAACAATAAGTGCAACAACAACTTTTAGAAAGACATACATGAGAACCAGATAGCATCTAATATCTTCAGTTCAAAGAGCTACGTCTGTTCTTTCAGAAGTACATGCGTTACTCTGCACGGAAAACAAGATACGTCCAGACATCGCTATCTCTGCTTCTGCATTCAATGGCAATGCCACCGGTAACTATCTCCCACAATGAATGTCATCACCGCACGGACAGTGAAGGGAAAGCAATAACTTCTGTTATAATTGCTAGAAATTGTGATGTTCTCTCCTGTTTCAAAGAATGATCCTTTGCCTGATATAATTTCTAAGCTAGGTCTCTTGGAAAACACGGTATTTTCAGATATTCACAGTGAATTACCAAGAAACAACATAGGAAACCACTGTGAACGGTGAAGTCACATATAGATCCTTTGGTGTGTCAGGTGAAGCACACTACCCAAAAGACTCCAGCGTTCTTGAAACCAGTGTTTGCTCTTTAGTCTACTGTATCAACTCGAAAGCTCACTGAAGCATACAATGAAGCAGAACAACAACGGCACAGCAAGGGCATAATTCCATCTGTTGAAATCGTTTGATTATCTGTATATGGTGGTTAGAATTTCATCTGGTTGAAAACTGTTGCTGGCCTCCTTCGGAACACAGTCTTTATGAGTTAACAATAAGTGCAACAACAACTTTTAGAAAGACATACATGAGAACCAGATAGCATCTAATATCTTCAGTTCAAAGAGCTACATCTGTTCTTTCAGAAGTACATGCGTTACTCTGCACGGAAAACAAGATACGTCCAGACATCGCTATCTCTGCTTCTGCATTCAATGGCAATGCCACCGGTAACTATCTCCCACAATGAATGTCATCACCGCACGGACAGTGAAGGGAAAGCAATAACTTCTGTTATAATTGCTAGAAATTGTGATGTTCTCTCCTGTTTCAAAGAATGATCCTTTGCCTGATATAATTTCTAAGCTAGGTCTCTTGGAAAACATGGTATTTTCAGATATTCACAGTGAATTACCAAGAAACAACATAGGAAACCACTGTGAACGGTGAAGTCACATATAGATCCTTTGGTGTGTCAGGTGAAGCACACTACCCAAAAGACTCCAGCGTTCTTGAAACCAGTGTTTGCTCTTTAGTCTACTGTATCAACTCGAAAGCTCACTGAAGCATACAATGAAGCAGAACAACAACGGCACAGCAAGGGCATAATTCCATCTGTTGAAATCGTTTGATTATCTGTATATGGTGTTTAGAATTTCATCTGGTTGAAAACTGTTGCTGGCCTCCTTCGGAACACAGTCTTTATGAGTTAACAATAAGTGCAACAACAACTTTTAGAAAGACATACATGAGAACCAGATAGCATCTAATATCTTCAGTTCAAAGAGCTACATCTGTACTTTCAGTAGTACATGCGTTACTCTGCCCCGAAAACAAGATATGTCGAGACATCTCTATCTCTGTTTCTGCCTTCAATGGGAATGCCACCCGTCACTATCTCCTACAATGAATGCCATCACCGCACGGACAGGGAAGAGAAAGCAATAACTTCTGTTATAATTGCTAGAAATTGTGATGTTCTCTCCTGTTTCAAAGAATGATCCTTTGCCTGATATAATTTCTAAGCTAGGTCTCTTGGAAAACACGGTATTTTCAGATATTCACAGTGAATTACCAAGAAACAACATAGGAAACCACTGTGAACGGTGAAGTCACATATAGATCCTTTGGTGTGTCAGGTGAAGCACACTACCCAAAAGACTCCAGCGTTCTTGAAACCAGTGTTTGCTCTTCAGTCTACTGTATCAACTCGAAAGCTCACTGAAGCATACAATGAAGCAGAACAACAACGGCACAGCAAGGGCATAATTCCATCTGTTGAAATCGTTTGATTATCTGTATATGGTGGTTAGAATTTCATCTGGTTGAAAACTGTTGCTGGCCTCCTTCGGAACACAGTCTTTATGAGTTAACAATAAGTGCAACAACAACTTTTAGATAGACATACATGAGAACCAGATAGCATCTAATATCTTCAGTTCAAAGAGCTACATCTGTTCTTTCAGAAGTACATGCGTTACTCTGCACGGAAAACAAGATACGTCCAGACATCGCTATCTCTGCTTCTGCATTCAATGGCAATGCCACCGGTAACTATCTCCCACAATGAATGTCATCACCGCACGGACAGTGAAGGGAAAGCAATAACTTCTGTTATAATTGCTAGAAATTGTGATGTTCTCTCCTGTTTCAAAGAATGATCCTTTGCCTGATATAATTTCTAAGCTAGGTCTCTTGGAAAACACGGTATTTTCAGATATTCACAGTGAATTACCAAGAAACAACATAGGAAACCACTGTGAACGGTGAAGTCACATATAGATCCTTTGGTGTGTCAGGTGAAGCACACTACCCAAAAGACTCCAGCGTTCTTGAAACCAGTGTTTGCTCTTTAGTCTACTGTATCAACTCGAAAGCTCACTGAAGCATACAATGAAGCAGAACAACAACGGCACAGCAAGGGCATAATTCCATCTGTTGAAATCGTTTGATTATCTGTATATGGTGGTTAGAATTTCATCTGGTTGAAAACTGTTGCTGGCCTCCTTCGGAACACAGTCTTTATGAGTTAACAATAAGTGCAACAACAACTTTTAGAAAGACATACATGAGAACCAGATAACATCTAATATCTTCAGTTCAAAGAGCTACGTCTGTACTTTCAGAAGTACATGCGTTACTCTGCACGGAAAACAAGATATGTCCAGACATCGCTATCTCTGCTTCTGCATTCAATGGCAATGACACCGGTCACTATCTCCCACAATGAATGCAATCACCGCACGGACAGGGAAGAGAAAGCAATAACTTCTGTTATAATTGCTAGAAATTGTGATGTTCTCTCCTGTTTCAAAGAATGATCCTTTGCCTGATATAATTTCTAAGCTAGGTCTCTTGGAAAACACGGTATTTTCAGATATTCACAGTGAATTACCAAGAAACAACATAGGAAAACACTGTGAACGGTGAAGTCACATATAGATCCTTTGGTGTGTCAGGTGAAGCACACTACCCAAAAGACTCCAGCGTTCTTGAAACCAGTGTTTGCTCTTTAGTCTACTGTATCAACTCGAAAGCTCACTGAAGCATACAATGAAGCAGAACAACAACGGCACAGCAAGGGCATAATTCCATCTGTTGAAATCGTTTGATTATCTGTATATGGTGGTTAGAATTTCATCTGGTTGAAAACTGTTGCTGGCCTCCTTCGGAACACAGTCTTTATGAGTTAACAATAAGTGCAACAACAACTTTTAGAAAGACATACATGAGAACCAGATAGCATCTAATATCTTCAGTTCAAAGAGCTACATCTGTTCTTTCAGAAGTACATGCGTTACTCTGCACGGAAAACAAGATACGTCCAGACATCGCTATCTCTGCTTCTGCATTCAATGGCAATGCCACCGGTAACTATCTCCCACAATGAATGTCATCACCGCACGGACAGTGAAGGGAAAGCAATAACTTCTGTTATAATTGCTAGAAATTGTGATGTTCTCTCCTGTTTCAAAGAATGATCCTTTGCCTGATATAATTTCTAAGCTAGGTCTCTTGGAAAACACGGTATTTTCAGATATTCACAGTGAATTACCAAGAAACAACATAGGAAACCACTGTGAACGGTGAAGTCACATATAGATCCTTTGGTGTGTCAGGTGAAGCACACTACCCAAAAGACTCCAGCGTTCTTGAAACCAGTGTTTGCTCTTTAGTCTACTGTATCAACTCGAAAGCTCACTGAAGCATACAATGAAGCAGAACAACAACGGCACAGCAAGGGCATAATTCCATCTGTTGAAATCGTTTGATTATCTGTATATGGTGTTTAGAATTTCATCTGGTTGAAAACTGTTGCTGGCCTCCTTCGGAACACAGTCTTTATGAGTTAACAATAAGTGCAACAACAACTTTTAGAAAGACATACATGAGAACCAGATAGCATCTAATATCTTCAGTTCAAAGAGCTACATCTGTTCTTTCAGAAGTACATGCGTTACTCTGCACGGAAAACAAGATACGTCCAGACATCGCTATCTCTGCTTCTGCATTCAATGGCAATGCCACCGGTAACTATCTCCCACAATGAATGTCATCACCGCACGGACAGTGAAGGGAAAGCAATAACTTCTGTTATAATTGCTAGAAATTGTGATGTTCTCTCCTGTTTCAAAGAATGATCCTTTGCCTGATATAATTTCTAAGCTAGGTCTCTTGGAAAACACGGTATTTTCAGATATTCACAGTGAATTACCAAGAAACAACATAGGAAACCACTGTGAACGGTGAAGTCACATATAGATCCTTTGGTGTGTCAGGTGAAGCACACTACCCAAAAGACTCCAGCGTTCTTGAAACCAGTGTTTGCTCTTTAGTCTACTGTATCAACTCGAAAGCTCACTGAAGCATACAATGAAGCAGAACAACAACGGCACAGCAAGGGCATAATTCCATCTGTTGAAATCGTTTGATTATCTGTATATGGTGGTTAGAATTTCATCTGGTTGAAAACTGTTGCTGGCCTCCTTCGGAACACAGTCTTTATGAGTTAACAATAAGTGCAACAACAACTTTTAGAAAGACATACATGAGAACCAGATAGCATCTAATATCTTCAGTTCAAAGAGCTACATCTGTTCTTTCAGAAGTACATGCGTTACTCTGCACGGAAAACAAGATACGTCCAGACATCGCTATCTCTGCTTCTGCATTCAATGGCAATGCCACCGGTAACTATCTCCCACAATGAATGTCATCACCGCACGGACAGTGAAGGGAAAGCAATAACTTCTGTTATAATTGCTAGAAATTGTGATGTTCTCTCCTGTTTCAAAGAATGATCCTTTGCCTGATATAATTTCTAAGCTAGGTCTCTTGGAAAACACGGTATTTTCAGATATTCACAGTGAATTACCAAGAAACAACATAGGAAACCACTGTGAACGGTGAAGTCACATATAGATCCTTTGGTGTGTCAGGTGAAGCACACTACCCAAAAGACTCCAGCGTTCTTGAAACCAGTGTTTGCTCTTTAGTCTACTGTATCAACTCGAAAGCTCACTGAAGCATACAATGAAGCAGAACAACAACGGCACAGCAAGGGCATAATTCCATCTGTTGAAATCGTTTGATTATCTGTATATGGTGGTTAGAATTTCATCTGGTTGAAAACTGTTGCTGGCCTCCTTCGGAACACAGTCTTTATGAGTTAACAATAAGTGCAACAACAACTTTTAGAAAGACATACATGAGAACCAGATAGCATCTAATATCTTCAGTTCAAAGAGCTACATCTGTTCTTTCAGAAGTACATGCGTTACTCTGCACGGAAAACAAGATACGTCCAGACATCGCTATCTCTGCTTCTGCATTCAATGGCAATGCCACCGGTAACTATCTCCCACAATGAATGTCATCACCGCACGGACAGTGAAGGGAAAGCAATAACTTCTGTTATAATTGCTAGAAATTCTGATGTTCTCTCCTGTTTCAAAGAATGATCCTTTGCCTGATATAATTTCTAAGCTAGGTCTCTTGGAAAACACGGTATTTTCAGATATTCACAGTGAATTACCAAGAAACAACATAGGAAACCACTGTGAACGGTGAAGTCACATATAGATCCTTTGGTGTGTCAGGTGAAGCACACTACCCAAAAGACTCCAGCGTTCTTGAAACCAGTGTTTGCTCTTTAGTCTACTGTATCAACTCGAAAGCTCACTGAAGCATACAATGAAGCAGAACAACAACGGCACAGCAAGGGCATAATTCCATCTGTTGAAATCGTTTGATTATCTGTATATGGTGGTTAGAATTTCATCTGGTTCAAAACTGTTGCTGGCCTCCTTCGGAACACAGTCTTTATGAGTTAACAATAAGTGCAACAACAACTTTTAGAAAGACATACATGAGAACCAGATAGCATCTAATATCTTCAGTTCAAAGAGCTACATCTGTTCTTTCAGAAGTACATGCGTTACTCTGCACGGAAAACAAGATACGTCCAGACATCGCTATCTCTGCTTCTGCATTCAATGGCAATGCCACCGGTAACTATCTCCCACAATGAATGTCATCACCGCACGGACAGTGAAGGGAAAGCAATAACTTCTGTTATAATTGCTAGAAATTGTGATGTTCTCTCCTGTTTCAAAGAATGATCCTTTGCCTGATATAATTTCTAAGCTAGGTCTCTTGGAAAACACGGTATTTTCAGATATTCACAGTGAATTACCAAGAAACAACATAGGAAACCACTGTGAACGGTGAAGTCACATATAGATCCTTTGGTGTGTCAGGTGAAGCACACTACCCAAAAGACTCCAGCGTTCTTGAAACCAGTGTTTGCTCTTTAGTCTACTGTATCAACTCGAAAGCTCACTGAAGCATACAATGAAGCAGAACAACAACGGCACAGCAAGGGCATAATTCCATCTGTTGAAATCGTTTGATTATCTGTATATGGTGGTTAGAATTTCATCTGGTTGAAAACTGTTGCTGGCCTCCTTCGGAACACAGTCTTTATGAGTTAACAATAAGTGCAACAACAACTTTTAGAAAGACATACATGAGAACCAGATAGCATCTAATATCTTCAGTTCAAAGAGCTACATCTGTTCTTTCAGAAGTACATGCGTTACTCTGCACGGAAAACAAGATACGTCCAGACATCGCTATCTCTGCTTCTGCATTCAATGGCAATGCCACCGGTAACTATCTCCCACAATGAATGTCATCACCGCACGGACAGTGAAGGGAAAGCAATAACTTCTGTTATAATTGCTAGAAATTCTGATGTTCTCTCCTGTTTCAAAGAATGATCCTTTGCCTGATATAATTTCTAAGCTAGGTCTCTTGGAAAACACGGTATTTTCAGATATTCACAGTGAATTACCAAGAAACAACATAGGAAACCACTGTGAACGGTGAAGTCACATATAGATCCTTTGGTGTGTCAGGTGAAGCACACTACCCAAAAGACTCCAGCGTTCTTGAAACCAGTGTTTGCTCTTTAGTCTACTGTATCAACTCGAAAGCTCACTGAAGCATACAATGAAGCAGAACAACAACGGCACAGCAAGGGCATAATTCCATCTGTTGAAATCGTTTGATTATCTGTATATGGTGGTTAGAATTTCATCTGGTTCAAAACTGTTGCTGGCCTCCTTCGGAACACAGTCTTTATGAGTTAACAATAAGTGCAACAACAACTTTTAGAAAGACATACATGAGAACCAGATAGCATCTAATATCTTCAGTTCAAAGAGCTACATCTGTTCTTTCAGAAGTACATGCGTTACTCTGCACGGAAAACAAGATACGTCCAGACATCGCTATCTCTGCTTCTGCATTCAATGGCAATGCCACCGGTAACTATCTCCCACAATGAATGTCATCACCGCACGGACAGTGAAGGGAAAGCAATAACTTCTGTTATAATTGCTAGAAATTGTGATGTTCTCTCCTGTTTCAAAGAATGATCCTTTGCCTGATATAATTTCTAAGCTAGGTCTCTTGGAAAACACGGTATTTTCAGATATTCACAGTGAATTACCAAGAAACAACATAGGAAACCACTGTGAACGGTGAAGTCACATATAGATCCTTTGGTGTGTCAGGTGAAGCACACTACCCAAAAGACTCCAGCGTTCTTGAAACCAGTGTTTGCTCTTTAGTCTACTGTATCAACTCGAAAGCTCACTGAAGCATACAATGAAGCAGAACAACAACGGCACAGCAAGGGCATAATTCCATCTGTTGAAATCGTTTGATTATCTGTATATGGTGGTTAGAATTTCATCTGGTTGAAAACTGTTGCTGGCCTCCTTCGGAACACAGTCTTTATGAGTTAACAATAAGTGCAACAACAACTTTTAGAAAGACATACATGAGAACCAGATAGCATCTAATATCTTCAGTTCAAAGAGCTACATCTGTACTTTCAGTAGTACATGCGTTACTCTGCCCCGAAAACAAGATATGTCGAGACATCTCTATCTCTGTTTCTGCCTTCAATGGGAATGCCACCCGTCACTATCTCCTACAATGAATGCCATCACCGCACGGACAGGGAAGAGAAAGCAATAACTTCTGTTATAATTGCTAGAAATTGTGATGTTCTCTCCTGTTTCAAAGAATGATCCTTTGCCTGATATAATTTCTAAGCTAGGTCTCTTGGAAAACACGGTATTTTCAGATATTCACAGTGAATTACCAAGAAACAACATAGGAAACCACTGTGAACGGTGAAGTCACATATAGATCCTTTGGTGTGTCAGGTGAAGCACACTACCCAAAAGACTCCAGCGTTCTTGAAACCAGTGTTTGCTCTTTAGTCTACTGTATCAACTCGAAAGCTCACTGAAGCATACAATGAAGCAGAACAACAACGGCACAGCAAGGGCATAATTCCATCTGTTGAAATCGTTTGATTATCTGTATATGGTGGTTAGAATTTCATCTGGTTGAAAACTGTTGCTGGCCTCCTTCGGAACACAGTCTTTATGAGTTAACAATAAGTGCAACAACAACTTTTAGAAAGACATACATGAGAACCAGATAGCATCTAATATCTTCAGTTCAAAGAGCTACGTCTGTTCTTTCAGAAGTACATGCGTTACTCTGCACGGAAAACAAGATACGTCCAGACATCGCTATCTCTGCTTCTGCATTCAATGGCAATGCCACCGGTAACTATCTCCCACAATGAATGTCATCACCGCACGGACAGTGAAGGGAAAGCAATAACTTCTGTTATAATTGCTAGAAATTGTGATGTTCTCTCCTGTTTCAAAGAATGATCCTTTGCCTGATATAATTTCTAAGCTAGGTCTCTTGGAAAACACGGTATTTTCAGATATTCACAGTGAATTACCAAGAAACAACATAGGAAACCACTGTGAACGGTGAAGTCACATATAGATCCTTTGGTGTGTCAGGTGAAGCACACTACCCAAAAGACTCCAGCGTTCTTGAAACCAGTGTTTGCTCTTTAGTCTACTGTATCAACTCGAAAGCTCACTGAAGCATACAATGAAGCAGAACAACAACGGCACAGCAAGGGCATAATTCCATCTGTTGAAATCGTTTGATTATCTGTATATGGTGGTTAGAATTTCAACTGGTTGAAAACTGTTGCTGGCCTCCTTCGGAACACAGTCTTTATGAGTTAACAATAAGTGCAACAACAACTTTTAGAAAGACATACATGAGAACCAGATAGCATCTAATATCTTCAGTTCAAAGAGCTACATCTGTTCTTTCAGAAGTACATGCGTTACTCTGCACGGAAAACAAGATACGTCCAGACATCGCTATCTCTGCTTCTGCATTCAATGGCAATGCCACCGGTAACTATCTCCCACAATGAATGTCACCACCGCACGGACAGTGAAGGGAAAGCAATAACTTCTGTTATAAT
This sequence comes from Furipterus horrens, assembly GCF_987537825.1. Lineage (NCBI taxonomy): Eukaryota > Metazoa > Chordata > Mammalia > Chiroptera > Furipteridae > Furipterus > Furipterus horrens. The sequence continues at coordinate 2,237,230 of NW_028327188.1, forward strand.
TGCTAGAAATTGTGATGTTCTCTCCTGTTTCAAAGAATGATCCTTTGCCTGATATATTTTCTAAGCTAGGTCTCTTGGAAAATACGGTATTTTCAGATATTCACAGTGAATTACCAAGAAACAACATAGGAAACCACTGTGAACGGTGAAGTCACATATAGATCCTTTGGTGTGTCAGGTGAAGCACACTACCCAAAAGACTCCAGCGTTCTTGAAACCAGTGTTTGCTCTTTAGTCTACTGTATCAACTCGAAAGCTCACTGAAGCATACAATGAAGCAGAACAACAACGGCACAGCAAGGGCATAATTCCATCTGTTGAAATCGTTTGATTATCTGTATATGGTGGTTAGAATTTCATCTGGTTGAAAACTGTTGCTGGCCTCCTTCGGAACACAGTCTTTATGAGTTAACAATAAGTGCAACAACAACTTTTAGAAAGACATACATGAGAACCAGATAGCATCTAATATCTTCAGTTCAAAGAGCTACATCTGTACTTTCAGTAGTACATGCGTTACTCTGCCCCGAAAACAAGATACGTCGAGACATCTCTATCTCTGTTTCTGCCTTCAATGGGAATGCCACCCGTCACTATCTCCCACAATGAATGCCATCACCGCACGGACAGGGAAGAGAAAGCAATAACTTCTGTTATAATTGCTAGAAATTGTGATGTTCTCTCCTGTTTCAAAGAATGATCCTTTGCCTGATATAATTTCTAAGCTAGGTCTCTTGGAAAACACGGTATTTTCAGATATTCACAGTGAATTACCAAGAAACAACATAGGAAACCACTGTGAACGGTGAAGTCACATATAGATCCTTTGGTGTGTCAGGTGAAGCACACTACCCAAAAGACTCCAGCGTTCTTGAAACCAGTGTTTGCTCTTTAGTCTACTGTATCAACTCGAAAGCTCACTGAAGCATACAATGAAGCAGAACAACAACGGCACAGCAAGGGCATAATTCCATCTGTTGAAATCGTTTGATTATCTGTATATGGTGGTTAGAATTTCATCTGGTTGAAAACTGTTGCTGGCCTCCTTCGGAACACAGTCTTTATGAGTTAACAATAAGTGCAACAACAACTTTTAGAAAGACATACATGAGAACCAGATAGCATCTAATATCTTCAGTTCAAAGAGCTACATCTGTTCTTTCAGAAGTACATGCGTTACTCTGCACGGAAAACAAGATACGTCCAGACATCGCTATCTCTGCTTCTGCATTCAATGGCAATGCCACCGGTAACTATCTCCCACAATGAATGTCATCACCGCACGGACAGTGAAGGGAAAGCAATAACTTCTGTTATAATTGCTAGAAATTGTGATGTTCTCTCCTGTTTCAAAGAATGATCCTTTGCCTGATATAATTTCTAAGCTAGGTCTCTTGGAAAACACGGTATTTTCAGATATTCACAGTGAATTACCAAGAAACAACATAGGAAACCACTGTGAACGGTGAAGTCACATATAGATCCTTTGGTGTGTCAGGTGAAGCACACTACCCAAAAGACTCCAGCGTTCTTGAAACCAGTGTTTGCTCTTTAGTCTACTGTATCAACTCGAAAGCTCACTGAAGCATACAATGAAGCAGAACAACAATGGCACAGCAAGGGCATAATTCCATCTGTTGAAATCGTTTGATTATCTGTATATGGTGGTTAGAATTTCATCTGCTTGAAAACTGTTGCTGGCCTCCTTCGGAACACAGTCTTTATGAGTTAACAATAAGTGCAACAACAACTTTTAGAAAGACATACATGAGAACCAGATAGCATCTAATATCTTCAGTTCAAAGAGCTACATCTGTTCTTTCAGAAGTACATGCGTTACTCTGCACGGAAAACAAGATACGTCCAGACATCGCTATCTCTGCTTCTGCATTCAATGGCAATGCCACCGGTAACTATCTCCCACAATGAATGTCATCACCGCACGGACAGTGAAGGGAAAGCAATAACTTCTGTTATAATTGCTAGAAATTGTGATGTTCTCTCCTGTTTCAAAGAATGATCCTTTGCCTGATATAATTTCTAAGCTAGGTCTCTTGGAAAACACGGTATTTTCAGATATTCACAGTGAATTACCAAGAAACAACATAGGAAACCACTGTGAACGGTGAAGTCACATATAGATCCTTTGGTGTGTCAGGTGAAGCACACTACCCAAAAGACTCCAGCGTTCTTGAAACCAGTGTTTGCTCTTTAGTCTACTGTATCAACTCGAAAGCTCACTGAAGCATACAATGAAGCAGAACAACAACGGCACAGCAAGGGCATAATTCCATGTGTTGAAATCGTTTGATTATCTGTATATGGTGGTTAGAATTTCATCTGGTTGAAAACTGTTGCTGGCCTCCTTCGGAACACAGTCTTTATGAGTTAACAATAAGTGCAACAACAACTTTTAGAAAGACATACATGAGAACCAGATAACATCTAATATCTTCAGTTCAAAGAGCTACATCTGTACTTTCAGAAGTACATGCGTTACTCTGCACGGAAAACAAGATATGTCCAGACATCGCTATCTCTGCTTCTGCATTCAATGGCAATGACACCGGTCACTATCTCCCACAATGAATGCCATCACCGCACGGACAGTGAAGAGAAAGCAATAACTTCTGTTATAATTGCTAGAAATTGTGATGTTCTCTCCTGTTTCAAAGAATGATCCTTTGCCTGATATAATTTCTAAGCTAGGTCTCTTGGAAAACACGGTATTTTCAGATATTCACAGTGAATTACCAAGAAACAACATAGGAAACCACTGTGAACGGTGAAGTCACATATAGATCCTTTGGTGTGTCAGGTGAAGCACACTACCCAAAAGACTCCAGCGTTCTTGAAACCAGTGTTTGCTCTTTAGTCTACTGTATCAACTCGAAAGCTCACTGAAGCATACAATGAAGCAGAACAACAATGGCACAGCAAGGGCATAATTCCATCTGTTGAAATCGTTTGATTATCTGTATATGGTGGTTAGAATTTCATCTGCTTGAAAACTGTTGCTGGCCTCCTTCGGAACACAGTCTTTATGAGTTAACAATAAGTGCAACAACAACTTTTAGAAAGACATACATGAGAACCAGATAGCATCTAATATCTTCAGTTCAAAGAGCTACATCTGTTCTTTCAGAAGTACATGCGTTACTCTGCACGGAAAACAAGATACGTCCAGACATCGCTATCTCTGCTTCTGCATTCAATGGCAATGCCACCGGTAACTATCTCCCACAATGAATGTCATCACCGCACGGACAGTGAAGGGAAAGCAATAACTTCTGTTATAATTGCTAGAAATTGTGATGTTCTCTCCTGTTTCAAAGAATGATCCTTTGCCTGATATAATTTCTAAGCTAGGTCTCTTGGAAAACACGGTATTTTCAGATATTCACAGTGAATTACCAAGAAACAACATAGGAAACCACTGTGAACGGTGAAGTCACATATAGATCCTTTGGTGTGTCAGGTGAAGCACACTACCCAAAAGACTCCAGCGTTCTTGAAACCAGTGTTTGCTCTTTAGTCTACTGTATCAACTCGAAAGCTCACTGAAGCATACAATGAAGCAGAACAACAACGGCACAGCAAGGGCATAATTCCATGTGTTGAAATCGTTTGATTATCTGTATATGGTGGTTAGAATTTCATCTGGTTGAAAACTGTTGCTGGCCTCCTTCGGAACACAGTCTTTATGAGTTAACAATAAGTGCAACAACAACTTTTAGAAAGACATACATGAGAACCAGATAACATCTAATATCTTCAGTTCAAAGAGCTACATCTGTACTTTCAGAAGTACATGCGTTACTCTGCACGGAAAACAAGATATGTCCAGACATCGCTATCTCTGCTTCTGCATTCAATGGCAATGACACCGGTCACTATCTCCCACAATGAATGCCATCACCGCACGGACAGTGAAGAGAAAGCAATAACTTCTGTTATAATTGCTAGAAATTGTGATGTTCTCTCCTGTTTCAAAGAATGATCCTTTGCCTGATATAATTTCTAAGCTAGGTCTCTTGGAAAACACGGTATTTTCAGATATTCACAGTGAATTACCAAGAAACAACATAGGAAACCACTGTGAACGGTGAAGTCACATATAGATCCTTTGGTGTGTCAGGTGAAGCACACTACCCAAAAGACTCCAGCGTTCTTGAAACCAGTGTTTGCTCTTTAGTCTACTGTATCAACTCGAAAGCTCACTGAAGCATACAATGAAGCAGAACAACAACGGCACAGCAAGGGCATAATTCCATCTGTTGAAATCGTTTGATTATATGTATATGGTGGTTAGAATTTCATCTGGTTGAAAACTGTTGCTGGCCTCCTTCGGAACACAGTCTTTATGAGTTAACAATAAGTGCAACAACAACTTTTAGAAAGACATACATGAGAACCAGATAGCATCTAATATCTTCAGTTCAAAGAGCTACATCTGTTCTTTCAGAAGTACATGCGTTACTCTGCACGGAAAACAAGATACGTCCAGACATCGCTATCTCTGTTTCTGCATTCAATGGCAATGCCACCGGTAACTATCTCCCACAATGAATGTCATCACCGCACGGACAGTGAAGGGAAAGCAATAACTTCTGTTATAATTGCTAGAAATTGTGATGTTCTCTCCTGTTTCAAAGAATGATCCTTTGCCTGATATAATTTCTAAGCTAGGTCTCTTGGAAAACACGGTATTTTCAGATATTCACAGTGAATTACCAAGAAACAACATAGGAAACCACTGTGAACGGTGAAGTCACATATAGATCCTTTGGTGTGTCAGGTGAAGCACACTACCCAAAAGACTCCAGCGTTCTTGAAACCAGTGTTTGCTCTTTAGTCTACTGTATCAACTCGAAAGCTCACTGAAGCATACAATGAAGCAGAACAACAACGGCACAGCAAGGGCATAATTCCATCTGTTGAAATCGTTTGATTATCTGTATATGGTGGTTAGAATTTCATCTGGTTGAAAACTGTTGCTGGCCTCCTTCGGAACACAGTCTTTATGAGTTAACAATAAGTGCAACAACAACTTTTAGAAAGACATACATGAGAACCAGATAGCATCTAATATCTTCAGTTCAAAGAGCTACATCTGTACTTTCAGTAGTACATGCGTTACTCTGCCCCGAAAACAAGATATGTCGAGACATCTCTATCTCTGTTTCTGCCTTCAATGGGAATGCCACCCGTCACTATCTCCTACAATGAATGCCATCACCGCACGGACAGGGAAGAGAAAGCAATAACTTCTGTTATAATTGCTAGAAATTGTGATGTTCTCTCCTGTTTCAAAGAATGATCCTTTGCCTGATATAATTTCTAAGCTAGGTCTCTTGGAAAACACGGTATTTTCAGATATTCACAGTGAATTACCAAGAAACAACATAGGAAACCACTGTGAACGGTGAAGTCACATATAGATCCTTTGGTGTGTCAGGTGAAGCACACTACCCAAAAGACTCCAGCGTTCTTGAAACCAGTGTTTGCTCTTTAGTCTACTGTATCAACTCGAAAGCTCACTGAAGCATACAATGAAGCAGAACAACAACGGCACAGCAAGGGCATAATTCCATCTGTTGAAATCGTTTGATTATCTGTATATGGTGGTTAGAATTTCATCTGGTTGAAAACTGTTGCTGGCCTCCTTCGGAACACAGTCTTTATGAGTTAACAATAAGTGCAACAACAACTTTTAGAAAGACATACATGAGAACCAGATAGCATCTAATATCTTCAGTTCAAAGAGCTACATCTGTTCTTTCAGAAGTACATGCGTTACTCTGCACGGAAAACAAGATACGTCCAGACATCGCTATCTCTGTTTCTGCATTCAATGGCAATGCCACCGGTAACTATCTCCCACAATGAATGTCATCACCGCACGGACAGTGAAGGGAAAGCAATAACTTCTGTTATAATTGCTAGAAATTCTGATGTTCTCTCCTGTTTCAAAGAATGATCCTTTGCCTGATATAATTTCTAAGCTAGGTCTCTTGGAAAACACGGTATTTTCAGATATTCACAGTGAATTACCAAGAAACAACATAGGAAACCACTGTGAACGGTGAAGTCACATATAGATCCTTTGGTGTGTCAGGTGAAGCACACTACCCAAAAGACTCCAGCGTTCTTGAAACCAGTGTTTGCTCTTTAGTCTACTGTATCAACTCGAAAGCTCACTGAAGCATACAATGAAGCAGAACAACAACGGCACAGCAAGGGCATAATTCCATCTGTTGAAATCGTTTGATTATCTGTATATGGTGGTTAGAATTTCATCTGGTTGAAAACTGTTGCTGGCCTCCTTCGGAACACAGTCTTTATGAGTTAACAATAAGTGCAACAACAACTTTTAGAAAGACATACATGAGAACCAGATAGCATCTAATATCTTCAGTTCAAAGAGCTACGTCTGTTCTTTCAGAAGTACATGCGTTACTCTGCACGGAAAACAAGATACGTCCAGACATCGCTATCTCTGCTTCTGCATTCAATGGCAATGCCACCGGTAACTATCTCCCACAATGAATGTCATCACCGCACGGACAGTGAAGGGAAAGCAATAACTTCTGTTATAATTGCTAGAAATTGTGATGTTCTCTCCTGTTTCAAAGAATGATCCTTTGCCTGATATAATTTCTAAGCTAGGTCTCTTGGAAAACACGGTATTTTCAGATATTCACAGTGAATTACCAAGAAACAACATAGGAAACCACTGTGAACGGTGAAGTCACATATAGATCCTTTGGTGTGTCAGGTGAAGCACACTACCCAAAAGACTCCAGCGTTCTTGAAACCAGTGTTTGCTCTTTAGTCTACTGTATCAACTCGAAAGCTCACTGAAGCATACAATGAAGCAGAACAACAACGGCACAGCAAGGGCATAATTCCATCTGTTGAAATCGTTTGATTATCTGTATATGGTGGTTAGAATTTCATCTGGTTGAAAACTGTTGCTGGCCTCCTTCGGAACACAGTCTTTATGAGTTAACAATAAGTGCAACAACAACTTTTAGAAAGACATACATGAGAACCAGATAGCATCTAATATCTTCAGTTCAAAGAGCTACATCTGTACTTTCAGTAGTACATGCGTTACTCTGCCCCGAAAACAAGATATGTCGAGACATCTCTATCTCTGTTTCTGCCTTCAATGGGAATGCCACCCGTCACTATCTCCTACAATGAATGCCATCACCGCACGGACAGGGAAGAGAAAGCAATAACTTCTGTTATAATTGCTAGAAATTGTGATGTTCTCTCCTGTTTCAAAGAATGATCCTTTGCCTGATATAATTTCTAAGCTAGGTCTCTTGGAAAACACGGTATTTTCAGATATTCACAGTGAATTACCAAGAAACAACATAGGAAACCACTGTGAACGGTGAAGTCACATATAGATCCTTTGGTGTGTCAGGTGAAGCACACTACCCAAAAGACTCCAGCGTTCTTGAAACCAGTGTTTGCTCTTTAGTCTACTGTATCAACTCGAAAGCTCACTGAAGCATACAATGAAGCAGAACAACAACGGCACAGCAAGGGCATAATTCCATCTGTTGAAATCGTTTGATTATCTGTATATGGTGGTTAGAATTTCATCTGGTTGAAAACTGTTGCTGGCCTCCTTCGGAACACAGTCTTTATGAGTTAACAATAAGTGCAACAACAACTTTTAGAAAGACATACATGAGAACCAGATAGCATCTAATATCTTCAGTTCAAAGAGCTACGTCTGTTCTTTCAGAAGTACATGCGTTACTCTGCACGGAAAACAAGATACGTCCAGACATCGCTATCTCTGCTTCTGCATTCAATGGCAATGCCACCGGTAACTATCTCCCACAATGAATGTCATCACCGCACGGACAGTGAAGGGAAAGCAATAACTTCTGTTATAATTGCTAGAAATTGTGATGTTCTCTCCTGTTTCAAAGAATGATCCTTTGCCTGATATAATTTCTAAGCTAGGTCTCTTGGAAAACACGGTATTTTCAGATATTCACAGTGAATTACCAAGAAACAACATAGGAAACCACTGTGAACGGTGAAGTCACATATAGATCCTTTGGTGTGTCAGGTGAAGCACACTACCCAAAAGACTCCAGCGTTCTTGAAACCAGTGTTTGCTCTTTAGTCTACTGTATCAACTCGAAAGCTCACTGAAGCATACAATGAAGCAGAACAACAACGGCACAGCAAGGGCATAATTCCATCTGTTGAAATCGTTTGATTATCTGTATATGGTGGTTAGAATTTCATCTGGTTGAAAACTGTTGCTGGCCTCCTTCGGAACACAGTCTTTATGAGTTAACAATAAGTGCAACAACAACTTTTAGAAAGACATACATGAGAACCAGATAGCATCTAATATCTTCAGTTCAAAGAGCTACATCTGTACTTTCAGTAGTACATGCGTTACTCTGCCCCGAAAACAAGATATGTCGAGACATCTCTATCTCTGTTTCTGCCTTCAATGGGAATGCCACCCGTCACTATCTCCTACAATGAATGCCATCACCGCACGGACAGGGAAGAGAAAGCAATAACTTCTGTTATAATTGCTAGAAATGGTGATGTTCTCTCCTGTTTCAAAGAATGATCCTTTGCCTGATATAATTTCTAAGCTAGGTCTCTTGGAAAACACGGTATTTTCAGATATTCACAGTGAATTACCAAGAAACAACATAGGAAACCACTGTGAACGGTGAAGTCACATATAGATCCTTTGGTGTGTCAGGTGAAGCACACTACCCAAAAGACTCCAGCGTTCTTGAAACCAGTGTTTGCTCTTTAGTCTACTGTATCAACTCGAAAGCTCACTGAAGCATACAATGAAGCAGAACAACAACGGCACAGCAAGGGCATAATTCCATCTGTTGAAATCGTTTGATTATCTGTATATGGTGGTTAGAATTTCATCTGGTTGAAAACTGTTGCTGGCCTCCTTCGGAACACAGTCTTTATGAGTTAACAATAAGTGCAACAACAACTTTTAGAAAGACATACATGAGAACCAGATAGCATCTAATATCTTCAGTTCAAAGAGCTACATCTGTTCTTTCAGAAGTACATGCGTTACTCTGCACGGAAAACAAGATACGTCCAGACATCGCTATCTCTGCTTCTGCATTCAATGGCAATGCCACCGGTAACTATCTCCCACAATGAATGTCATCACCGCACGGACAGTGAAGGGAAAGCAATAACTTCTGTTATAATTGCTAGAAATTGTGATGTTCTCTCCTGTTTCAAAGAATGATCCTTTGCCTGATATAATTTCTAAGCTAGGTCTCTTGGAAAACACGGTATTTTCAGATATTCACAGTGAATTACCAAGAAACAACATAGGAAACCACTGTGAACGGTGAAGTCACATATAGATCCTTTGGTGTGTCAGGTGAAGCACACTACCCAAAAGACTCCAGCGTTCTTGAAACCAGTGTTTGCTCTTTAGTCTACTGTATCAACTCGAAAGCTCACTGAAGCATACAATGAAGGAGAACAACAACGGCACAGCAAGGGCATAATTCCATCTGTTGAAATCGTTTGATTATCTGTATATGGTGTTTAGAATTTCATCTGGTTGAAAACTGTTGCTGGCCTCCTTCGGAACACAGTCTTTATGAGTTAACAATAAGTGCAACAACAACTTTTAGAAAGACATACATGAGAACCAGATAGCATCTAATATCTTCAGTTCAAAGAGCTACATCTGTACTTTCAGTAGTACATGCGTTACTCTGCCCCGAAAACAAGATATGTCGAGACATCTCTATCTCTGTTTCTGCCTTCAATGGGAATGCCACCCGTCACTATCTCCTACAATGAATGCCATCACCGCACGGACAGGGAAGAGAAAGCAATAACTTCTGTTATAATTGCTAGAAATTGTGATGTTCTCTCCTGTTTCAAAGAATGATCCTTTGCCTGATATAATTTCTAAGCTAGGTCTCTTGGAAAACACGGTATTTTCAGATATTCACAGTGAATTACCAAGAAACAACATAGGAAACCACTGTGAACGGTGAAGTCACATATAGATCCTTTGGTGTGTCAGGTGAAGCACACTACCCAAAAGACTCCAGCGTTCTTGAAACCAGTGTTTGCTCTTTAGTCTACTGTATCAACTCGAAAGCTCACTGAAGCATACAATGAATCAGAACAACAACGGCACAGCAAGGGCATAATTCCATCTGTTGAAATCGTTTGATTATCTGTATATGGTGGTTAGAATTTCATCTGGTTGAAAACTGTTGCTGGCCTCCTTCGGAACACAGTCTTTATGAGTTAACAATAAGTGCAACAACAACTTTTAGAAAGACATACATGAGAACCAGATAGCATCTAATATCTTCAGTTCAAAGAGCTACATCTGTTCTTTCAGAAGTACATGCGTTACTCTGCACGGAAAACAAGATACGTCCAGACATCGCTATCTCTGCTTCTGCATTCAATGGCAATGCCACCGGTAACTATCTCCCACAATGAATGTCATCACCGCACGGACAGTGAAGGGAAAGCAATAACTTCTGTTATAATTGCTAGAAATTGTGATGTTCTCTCCTGTTTCAAAGAATGATCCTTTGCCTGATATAATTTCTAAGCTAGGTCTCTTGGAAAACACGGTATTTTCAGATATTCACAGTGAATTACCAAGAAACAACATAGGAAACCACTGTGAACGGTGAAGTCACATATAGATCCTTTGGTGTGTCAGGTGAAGCACACTACCCAAAAGACTCCAGCGTTCTTGAAACCAGTGTTTGCTCTTTAGTCTACTGTATCAACTCGAAAGCTCACTGAAGCATACAATGAAGCAGAACAACAACGGCACAGCAAGGGCATAATTCCATCTGTTGAAATCGTTTGATTATCTGTATATGGTGGTTAGAATTTCATCTGGTTGAAAACTGTTGCTGGCCTCCTTCGGAACACAGTCTTTATGAGTTAACAATAAGTGCAACAACAACTTTTAGAAAGACATACATGAGAACCAGATAGCATCTAATATCTTCAGTTCAAAGAGCTACATCTGTACTTTCAGTAGTACATGCGTTACTCTGCCCCGAAATCAAGATATGTCGAGACATCTCTATCTCTGTTTCTGCCTTCAATGGGAATGCCACCCGTCACTATCTCCTACAATGAATGCCATCACCGCACGGACAGGGAAGAGAAAGCAATAACTTCTGTTATAATTGCTAGAAATTGTGATGTTCTCTCCTGTTTCAAAGAATGATCCTTTGCCTGATATAATTTCTAAGCTAGGTCTCTTGGAAAACACGGTATTTTCAGATATTCACAGTGAATTACCAAGAAACAACATAGGAAACCACTGTGAACGGTGAAGTCACATATAGATCCTTTGGTGTGTCAGGTGAAGCACACTACCCAAAAGACTCCAGCGTTCTTGAAACCAGTGTTTGCTCTTTAGTCTACTGTATCAACTCGAAAGCTCACTGAAGCATACAATGAAGCAGAACAACAACGGCACAGCAAGGGCATAATTCCATCTGTTGAAATCGTTTGATTATCTGTATATGGTGGTTAGAATTTCATCTGGTTGAAAACTGTTGCTGGCCTCCTTCGGAACACAGTCTTTATGAGTTAACAATAAGTGCAACAACAACTTTTAGAAAGACATACATGAGAACCAGATAGCATCTAATATCTTCAGTTCAAAGAGCTACATCTGTTCTTTCAGAAGTACATGCGTTACTCTGCACGGAAAACAAGATACGTCCAGACATCGCTATCTCTGCTTCTGCATTCAATGGCAATGCCACCGGTAACTATCTCCCACAATGAATGTCATCACCGCACGGACAGTGAAGGGAAAGCAATAACTTCTGTTATAATTGCTAGAAATTGTGATGTTCTCTCCTGTTTCAAAGAATGATCCTTTGCCTGATATAATTTCTAAGCTAGGTCTCTTGGAAAACACGGTATTTTCAGATATTCACAGTGAATTACCAAGAAACAACATAGGAAACCACTGTGAACGGTGAAGTCACATATAGATCCTTTGGTGTGTCAGGTGAAGCACACTACCCAAAAGACTCCAGCGTTCTTGAAACCAGTGTTTGCTCTTTAGTCTACTGTATCAACTCGAAAGCTCACTGAAGCATACAATGAAGCAGAACAACAACGGCACAGCAAGGGCATAATTCCATCTGTTGAAATCGTTTGATTATCTGTATATGGTGGTTAGAATTTCATCTGGTTGAAAACTGTTGCTGGCCTCCTTCGGAACACAGTCTTTATGAGTTAACAATAAGTGCAACAACAACTTTTAGAAAGACATACATGAGAACCAGATAGCATCTAATATCTTCAGTTCAAAGAGCTACATCTGTTCTTTCAGAAGTACATGCGTTACTCTGCACGGAAAACAAGATACGTCCAGACATCGCTATCTCTGCTTCTGCATTCAATGGCAATGCCACCGGTAACTATCTCCCACAATGAATGTCATCACCGCACGGACAGTGAAGGGAAAGCAATAACTTCTGTTATAATTGCTAGAAATTGTGATGTTCTCTCCTGTTTCAAAGAATGATCCTTTGCCTGATATAATTTCTAAGCTAGGTCTCTTGGAAAACACGGTATTTTCAGATATTCACAGTGAATTACCAAGAAACAACATAGGAAACCACTGTGAACGGTGAAGTCACATATAGATCCTTTGGTGTGTCAGGTGAAGCACACTACCCAAAAGACTCCAGCGTTCTTGAAACCAGTGTTTGCTCTTTAGTCTACTGTATCAACTCGAAAGCTCACTGAAGCATACAATGAAGCAGAACAACAACGGCACAGCAAGGGCATAATTCCATCTGTTGAAATCGTTTGATTATCTGTATATGGTGGTTAGAATTTCATCTGGTTGAAAACTGTTGCTGGCCTCCTTCGGAACACAGTCTTTATGAGTTAACAATAAGTGCAACAACAACTTTTAGAAAGACATACATGAGAACCAGATAGCATCTAATATCTTCAGTTCAAAGAGCTACATCTGTACTTTCAGTAGTACATGCGTTACTCTGCCCCGAAAACAAGATATGTCGAGACATCTCTATCTCTGTTTCTGCCTTCAATGGGAATGCCACCCGTCACTATCTCCTACAATGAATGCCATCACCGCACGGACAGGGAAGAGAAAGCAATAACTTCTGTTATAATTGCTAGAAATTGTGATGTTCTCTCCTGTTTCAAAGAATGATCCTTTGCCTGATATAATTTCTAAGCTAGGTCTCTTGGAAAACACGGTATTTTCAGATATTCACAGTGAATTACCAAGAAACAACATAGGAAACCACTGTGAACGGTGAAGTCACATATAGATCCTTTGGTGTGTCAGGTGAAGCACACTACCCAAAAGACTCCAGCGTTCTTGAAACCAGTGTTTGCTCTTTAGTCTACTGTATCAACTCGAAAGCTCACTGAAGCATACAATGAAGCAGAACAACAACGGCACAGCAAGGGCATAATTCCATCTGTTGAAATCGTTTGATTATCTGTATATGGTGGTTAGAATTTCATCTGGTTGAAAACTGTTGCTGGCCTCCTTCGGAACACAGTCTTTATGAGTTAACAATAAGTGCAACAACAACTTTTAGAAAGACATACATGAGAACCAGATAGCATCTAATATCTTCAGTTCAAAGAGCTACATCTGTTCTTTCAGAAGTACATGCGTTACTCTGCACGGAAAACAAGATACGTCCAGACATCGCTATCTCTGCTTCTGCATTCAATGGCAATGCCACCGGTAACTATCTCCCACAATGAATGTCATCACCGCACGGACAGTGAAGGGAAAGCAATAACTTCTGTTATAATTGCTAGAAATTGTGATGTTCTCTCCTGTTTCAAAGAATGATCCTTTGCCAGATATAATTTCTAAGCTAGGTCTCTTGGAAAACACGGTATTTTCAGATATTCACAGTGAATTACCAAGAAACAACATAGGAAACCACTGTGAACGGTGAAGTCACATATAGATCCTTTGGTGTGTCAGGTGAAGCACACTACCCAAAAGACTCCAGCGTTCTTGAAACCAGTGTTTGCTCTTTAGTCTACTGTATCAACTCGAAAGCTCACTGAAGCATACAATGAAGCAGAACAACAACGGCACAGCAAGGGCATAATTCCATCTGTTGAAATCGTTTGATTATCTGTATATGGTGTTTAGAATTTCATCTGGTTGAAAACTGTTGCTGGCCTCCTTCGGAACACAGTCTTTATGAGTTAACAATAAGTGCAACAACAACTTTTAGAAAGACATACATGAGAACCAGATAGCATCTAATATCTTCAGTTCAAAGAGCTACATCTGTACTTTCAGTAGTACATGCGTTACTCTGCCCCGAAAACAAGATATGTCGAGACATCTCTATCTCTGTTTCTGCCTTCAATGGGAATGCCACCCGTCACTATCTCCTACAATGAATGCCATCACCGCACGGACAGGGAAGAGAAAGCAATAACTTCTGTTATAATTGCTAGAAATTGTGATGTTCTCTCCTGTTTCAAAGAATGATCCTTTGCCTGATATAATTTCTAAGCTAGGTCTCTTGGAAAACACGGTATTTTCAGATATTCACAGTGAATTACCAAGAAACAACATAGGAAACCACTGTGAACGGTGAAGTCACATATAGATCCTTTGGTGTGTCAGGTGAAGCACACTACCCAAAAGACTCCAGCGTTCTTGAAACCAGTGTTTGCTCTTTAGTCTACTGTATCAACTCGAAAGCTCACTGAAGCATACAATGAAGCAGAACAACAACGGCACAGCAAGGGCATAATTCCATCTGTTGAAATCGTTTGATTATCTGTATATGGTGGTTAGAATTTCATCTGGTTGAAAACTGTTGCTGGCCTCCTTCGGAACACAGTCTTTATGAGTTAACAATAAGTACAACAACAACTTTTAGAAAGACATACATGAGAACCAGATAGCATCTAATATCTTCAGTTCAAAGAGCTACATCTGTTCTTTCAGAAGTACATGCGTTACTCTGCACGGAAAACAAGATACGTCCAGACATCGCTATCTCTGCTTCTGCATTCAATGGCAATGCCACCGGTAACTATCTCCCACAATGAATGTCATCACCGCACGGACAGTGAAGGGAAAGCAATAACTTCTGTTATAATTGCTAGAAATTGTGATGTTCTCTCCTGTTTCAAAGAATGATCCTTTGCCTGATATAATTTCTAAGCTAGGTCTCTTGGAAAACACGGTATTTTCAGATATTCACAGTGAATTACCAAGAAACAACATAGGAAACCACTGTGAACGGTGAAGTCACATATAGATCCTTTGGTGTGTCAGGTGAAGCACACTACCCAAAAGACTCCAGCGTTCTTGAAACCAGTGTTTGCTCTTTAGTCTACTGTATCAACTCGAAAGCTCACTGAAGCATACAATGAAGCAGAACAACAACGGCACAGCAAGGGCATAATTCCACCTGTTGAAATCGTTTGATTATCTGTATATGGTGGTTAGAATTTCATCTGGTTGAAAACTGTTGCTGGCCTCCTTCGGAACACAGTCTTTATGAGTTAACAATAAGTGCAACAACAACTTTTAGAAAGACATACATGAGAACCAGATAGCATCTAATATCTTCAGTTCAAAGAGCTACATCTGTTCTTTCAGAAGTACATGCGTTACTCTGCACGGAAAACAAGATACGTCCAGACATCGCTATCTCTGCTTCTGCATTCAATGGCAATGCCACCGGTAACTATCTCCCACAATGAATGTCATCACCGCACGGACAGTGAAGGGAAAGCAATAACTTCTGTTATAATTGCTAGAAATTGTGATGTTCTCTCCTGTTTCAAAGAATGATCCTTTGCCTGATATAATTTCTAAGCTAGGTCTCTTGGAAAACACGGTATTTTCAGATATTCACAGTGAATTACCAAGAAACAACATAGGAAACCACTGTGAACGGTGAAGTCACATATAGATCCTTTGGTGTGTCAGGTGAAGCACACTACCCAAAAGACTCCAGCGTTCTTGAAACCAGTGTTTGCTCTTTAGTCTACTGTATCAACTCGAAAGCTCACTGAAGCATACAATGAAGCAGAACAACAACGGCACAGCAAGGGCATAATTCCATCTGTTGAAATCGTTTGATTATCTGTATATGGTGGTTAGAATTTCATCTGGTTGAAAACTGTTGCTGGCCTCCTTCGGAACACAGTCTTTATGAGTTAACAATAAGTGCAACAACAACTTTTAGAAAGACATACATGAGAACCAGATAGCATCTAATATCTTCAGTTCAAAGAGCTACATCTGTACTTTCAGTAGTACATGCGTTACTCTGCCCCGAAAACAAGATATGTCGAGACATCTCTATCTCTGTTTCTGCCTTCAATGGGAATGCCACCCGTCACTATCTCCTACAATGAATGCCATCACCGCACGGACAGGGAAGAGAAAGCAATAACTTCTGTTATAATTGCTAGAAATTGTGATGTTCTCTCCTGTTTCAAAGAATGATCCTTTGCCTGATATAATTTCTAAGCTAGGTCTCTTGGAAAACACGGTATTTTCAGATATTCACAGTGAATTACCAAGAAACAACATAGGAAACCACTGTGAACGGTGAAGTCACATATAGATCCTTTGGTGTGTCAGGTGAAGCACACTACCCAAAAGACTCCAGCGTTCTTGAAACCAGTGTTTGCTCTTTAGTCTACTGTATCAACTCGAAAGCTCACTGAAGCATACAATGAAGCAGAACAACAACGGCACAGCAAGGGCATAATTCCATCTGTTGAAATCGTTTGATTATCTGTATATGGTGGTTAGAATTTCATCTGGTTGAAAACTGTTGCTGGCCTCCTTCGGAACACAGTCTTTATGAGTTAACAATAAGTGCAACAACAACTTTTAGAAAGACATACATGAGAACCAGATAGCATCTAATATCTTCAGTTCAAAGAGCTACATCTGTTCTTTCAGAAGTACATGCGTTACTCTGCACGGAAAACAAGATACGTCCAGACATCGCTATCTCTGCTTCTGCATTCAATGGCAATGCCACCGGTAACTATCTCCCACAATGAATGTCATCACCGCACGGACAGTGAAGGGAAAGCAATAACTTCTGTTATAATTGCTAGAAATTGTGATGTTCTCTCCTGTTTCAAAGAATGATCCTTTGCCAGATATAATTTCTAAGCTAGGTCTCTTGGAAAACACGGTATTTTCAGATATTCACAGTGAATTACCAAGAAACAACATAGGAAACCACTGTGAACGGTGAAGTCACATATAGATCCTTTGGTGTGTCAGGTGAAGCACACTACCCAAAAGACTCCAGCGTTCTTGAAACCAGTGTTTGCTCTTTAGTCTACTGTATCAACTCGAAAGCTCACTGAAGCATACAATGAAGCAGAACAACAACGGCACAGCAAGGGCATAATTCCATCTGTTGAAATCGTTTGATTATCTGTATATGGTGTTTAGAATTTCATCTGGTTGAAAACTGTTGCTGGCCTCCTTCGGAACACAGTCTTTATGAGTTAACAATAAGTGCAACAACAACTTTTAGAAAGACATACATGAGAACCAGATAGCATCTAATATCTTCAGTTCAAAGAGCTACATCTGTACTTTCAGTAGTACATGCGTTACTCTGCCCCGAAAACAAGATATGTCGAGACATCTCTATCTCTGTTTCTGCCTTCAATGGGAATGCCACCCGTCACTATCTCCTACAATGAATGCCATCACCGCACGGACAGGGAAGAGAAAGCAATAACTTCTGTTATAATTGCTAGAAATTGTGATGTTCTCTCCTGTTTCAAAGAATGATCCTTTGCCTGATATAATTTCTAAGCTAGGTCTCTTGGAAAACACGGTATTTTCAGATATTCACAGTGAATTACCAAGAAACAACATAGGAAACCACTGTGAACGGTGAAGTCACATATAGATCCTTTGGTGTGTCAGGTGAAGCACACTACCCAAAAGACTCCAGCGTTCTTGAAACCAGTGTTTGCTCTTTAGTCTACTGTATCAACTCGAAAGCTCACTGAAGCATACAATGAAGCAGAACAACAACGGCACAGCAAGGGCATAATTCCATCTGTTGAAATCGTTTGATTATCTGTATATGGTGGTTAGAATTTCATCTGGTTGAAAACTGTTGCTGGCCTCCTTCGGAACACAGTCTTTATGAGTTAACAATAAGTGCAACAACAACTTTTAGAAAGACATACATGAGAACCAGATAGCATCTATTATCTTCAGTTCAAAGAGCTACGTCTGTACTTTCAGAAGTACATGCGTTACTCTGCACGGAAAACAAGATATGTCCAGACATCGCTATCTCTGCTTCTGCATTCAATGGCAATGACACCGGTCACTATCTCCCACAATGAATGCCATCACCGCACGGACAGGGAAGAGAAAGCAATAACTTCTGTTATAATTGCTAGAAATTGTGATGTTCTCTCCTGTTTCAAAGAATGATCCTTTGCCAGATATAATTTCTAAGCTAGGTCTCTTGGAAAACACGGTATTTTCAGATATTCACAGTGAATTACCAAGAAACAACATAGGAAACCACTGTGAACGGTGAAGTCACATATAGATCCTTTGGTGTGTCAGGTGAAGCACACTACCCAAAAGACTCCAGCGTTCTTGAAACCAGTGTTTGCTCTTTAGTCTACTGTATCAACTCGAAAGCTCACTGAAGCATACAATGAAGCAGAACAACAACGGCACAGCAAGGGCATAATTCCATCTGTTGAAATCGTTTGATTATCTGTATATGGTGGTTAGAATTTCATCTGGTTGAAAACTGTTGCTGACCTCCTTCGGAACACAGTCTTTATGAGTTAACAATAAGTGCAACAACAACTTTTAGAAAGACATACATGAGAACCAGATAGCATCTAATATCTTCAGTTCAAAGAGCTACATCTGTTCTTTCAGAAGTACATGCGTTACTCTGCACGGAAAACAAGATACGTCCAGACATCGCTATCTCTGCTTCTGCATTCAATGGCAATGCCACCGGTAACTATCTCCCACAATGAATGTCACCACCGCACGGACAGTGAAGGGAAAGCAATAACTTCTGTTATAATTGCTAGAAATTGTGATGTTCTCTCCTGTTTCAAAGAATGATCCTTTGCCTGATATAATTTCTAAGCTAGGTCTCTTGGAAAACACGGTATTTTCAGATATTCACAGTGAATTACCAAGAAACAACATAGGAAACCACTGTGAACGGTGAAGTCACATATAGATCCTTTGGTGTGTCAGGTGAAGCACACTACCCAAAAGACTCCAGCGTTCTTGAAACCAGTGTTTGCTCTTTAGTCTACTGTATCAACTCGAAAGCTCACTGAAGCATACAATGAAGCAGAACAACAACGGCACAGCAAGGGCATAATTCCATCTGTTGAAATCGTTTGATTATCTGTATATGGTGGTTAGAATTTCATCTGGTTGAAAACTGTTGCTGGCCTCCTTCGGAACACAGTCTTTATGAGTTAACAATAAGTGCAACAACAACTTTTAGAAAGACATACATGAGAACCAGATAGCATCTAATATCTTCAGTTCAAAGAGCTACATCTGTTCTTTCAGAAGTACATGCGTTACTCTGCACGGAAAACAAGATACGTCCAGACATCGCTATCTCTGCTTCTGCATTCAATGGCAATGCCACCGGTAACTATCTCCCACAATGAATGTCATCACCGCACGGACAGTGAAGGGAAAGCAATAACTTCTGTTATAATTGCTAGAAATTGTGATGTTCTCTCCTGTTTCAAAGAATGATCCTTTGCCAGATATAATTTCTAAGCTAGGTCTCTTGGAAAACACGGTATTTTCAGATATTCACAGTGAATTACCAAGAAACAACATAGGAAACCACTGTGAACGGTGAAGTCACATATAGATCCTTTGGTGTGTCAGGTGAAGCACACTACCCAAAAGACTCCAGCGTTCTTGAAACCAGTGTTTGCTCTTTAGTCTACTGTATCAACTCGAAAGCTCACTGAAGCATACAATGAAGCAGAACAACAACGGCACAGCAAGGGCATAATTCCATCTGTTGAAATCGTTTGATTATCTGTATATGGTGTTTAGAATTTCATCTGGTTGAAAACTGTTGCTGGCCTCCTTCGGAACACAGTCTTTATGAGTTAACAATAAGTGCAACAACAACTTTTAGAAAGACATACATGAGAACCAGATAGCATCTAATATCTTCAGTTCAAAGAGCTACATCTGTACTTTCAGTAGTACATGCGTTACTCTGCCCCGAAAACAAGATATGTCGAGACATCTCTATCTCTGTTTCTGCCTTCAATGGGAATGCCACCCGTCACTATCTCCTACAATGAATGCCATCACCGCACGGACAGGGAAGAGAAAGCAATAACTTCTGTTATAATTGCTAGAAATTGTGATGTTCTCTCCTGTTTCAAAGAATGATCCTTTGCCTGATATAATTTCTAAGCTAGGTCTCTTGGAAAACACGGTATTTTCAGATATTCACAGTGAATTACCAAGAAACAACATAGGAAACCACTGTGAACGGTGAAGTCACATATAGATCCTTTGGTGTGTCAGGTGAAGCACACTACCCAAAAGACTCCAGCGTTCTTGAAACCAGTGTTTGCTCTTTAGTCTACTGTATCAACTCGAAAGCTCACTGAAGCATACAATGAAGCAGAACAACAACGGCACAGCAAGGGCATAATTCCATCTGTTGAAATCGTTTGATTATCTGTATATGGTGGTTAGAATTTCATCTGGTTGAAAACTGTTGCTGGCCTCCTTCGGAACACAGTCTTTATGAGTTAACAATAAGTGCAACAACAACTTTTAGAAAGACATACATGAGAACCAGATAGCATCTATTATCTTCAGTTCAAAGAGCTACGTCTGTACTTTCAGAAGTACATGCGTTACTCTGCACGGAAAACAAGATATGTCCAGACATCGCTATCTCTGCTTCTGCATTCAATGGCAATGACACCGGTCACTATCTCCCACAATGAATGCCATCACCGCACGGACAGGGAAGAGAAAGCAATAACTTCTGTTATAATTGCTAGAAATTGTGATGTTCTCTCCTGTTTCAAAGAATGATCCTTTGCCAGATATAATTTCTAAGCTAGGTCTCTTGGAAAACACGGTATTTTCAGATATTCACAGTGAATTACCAAGAAACAACATAGGAAACCACTGTGAACGGTGAAGTCACATATAGATCCTTTGGTGTGTCAGGTGAAGCACACTACCCAAAAGACTCCAGCGTTCTTGAAACCAGTGTTTGCTCTTTAGTCTACTGTATCAACTCGAAAGCTCACTGAAGCATACAATGAAGCAGAACAACAACGGCACAGCAAGGGCATAATTCCATCTGTTGAAATCGTTTGATTATCTGTATATGGTGGTTAGAATTTCATCTGGTTGAAAACTGTTGCTGACCTCCTTCGGAACACAGTCTTTATGAGTTAACAATAAGTGCAACAACAACTTTTAGAAAGACATACATGAGAACCAGATAGCATCTAATATCTTCAGTTCAAAGAGCTACATCTGTTCTTTCAGAAGTACATGCGTTACTCTGCACGGAAAACAAGATACGTCCAGACATCGCTATCTCTGCTTCTGCATTCAATGGCAATGCCACCGGTAACTATCTCCCACAATGAATGTCACCACCGCACGGACAGTGAAGGGAAAGCAATAACTTCTGTTATAATTGCTAGAAATTGTGATGTTCTCTCCTGTTTCAAAGAATGATCCTTTGCCTGATATAATTTCTAAGCTAGGTCTCTTGGAAAACACGGTATTTTCAGATATTCACAGTGAATTACCAAGAAACAACATAGGAAACCACTGTGAACGGTGAAGTCACATATAGATCCTTTGGTGTGTCAGGTGAAGCACACTACCCAAAAGACTCCAGCGTTCTTGAAACCAGTGTTTGCTCTTTAGTCTACTGTATCAACTCGAAAGCTCACTGAAGCATACAATGAAGCAGAACAACAACGGCACAGCAAGGGCATAATTCCATCTGTTGAAATCGTTTGATTATCTGTATATGGTGGTTAGAATTTCATCTGGTTGAAAACTGTTGCTGGCCTCCTTCGGAACACAGTCTTTATGAGTTAACAATAAGTGCAACAACAACTTTTAGAAAGACATACATGAGAACCAGATAGCATCTAATATCTTCAGTTCAAAGAGCTACATCTGTACTTTCAGTAGTACATGCGTTACTCTGCCCCGAAAACAAGATATGTCGAGACATCTCTATCTCTGTTTCTGCCTTCAATGGGAATGCCACCCGTCACTATCTCCTACAATGAATGCCATCACCGCACGGACAGGGAAGAGAAAGCAATAACTTCTGTTATAATTGCTAGAAATTGTGATGTTCTCTCCTGTTTCAAAGAATGATCCTTTGCCTGATATAATTTCTAAGCTAGGTCTCTTGGAAAACACGGTATTTTCAGATATTCACAGTGAATTACCAAGAAACAACATAGGAAACCACTGTGAACGGTGAAGTCACATATAGATCCTTTGGTGTGTCAGGTGAAGCACACTACCCAAAAGACTCCAGCGTTCTTGAAACCAGTGTTTGCTCTTTAGTCTACTGTATCAACTCGAAAGCTCACTGAAGCATACAATGAAGCAGAACAACAACGGCACAGCAAGGGCATAATTCCATCTGTTGAAATCGTTTGATTATCTGTATATGGTGGTTAGAATTTCATCTGGTTGAAAACTGTTGCTGGCCTCCTTCGGAACACAGTCTTTATGAGTTAACAATAAGTGCAACAACAACTTTTAGAAAGACATACATGAGAACCAGATAGCATCTAATATCTTCAGTTCAAAGAGCTACATCTGTTCTTTCAGAAGTACATGCGTTACTCTGCACGGAAAACAAGATACGTCCAGACATCGCTATCTCTGCTTCTGCATTCAATGGCAATGCCACCGGTAACTATCTCCCACAATGAATGTCATCACCGCACGGACAGTGAAGGGAAAGCAATAACTTCTGTTATAATTGCTAGAAATTGTGATGTTCTCTCCTGTTTCAAAGAATGATCCTTTGCCTGATATAATTTCTAAGCTAGGTCTCTTGGAAAACACGGTATTTTCAGATATTCACAGTGAATTACCAAGAAACAACATAGGAAACCACTGTGAACGGTGAAGTCACATATAGATCCTTTGGTGTGTCAGGTGAAGCACACTACCCAAAAGACTCCAGCGTTCTTGAAACCAGTGTTTGCTCTTTAGTCTACTGTATCAACTCGAAAGCTCACTGAAGCATACAATGAAGCAGAACAACAACGGCACAGCAAGGGCATAATTCCATCTGTTGAAATCGTTTGATTATCTGTATATGGTGGTTAGAATTTCATCTGGTTGAAAACTGTTGCTGGCCTCCTTCGGAACACAGTCTTTATGAGTTAACAATAAGTGCAACAACAACTTTTAGAAAGACATACATGAGAACCAGATAGCATCTAATATCTTCAGTTCAAAGAGCTACATCTGTACTTTCAGTAGTACATGCGTTACTCTGCCCCGAAAACAAGATATGTCGAGACATCTCTATCTCTGTTTCTGCCTTCAATGGGAATGCCACCCGTCACTATCTCCTACAATGAATGCCATCACCGCACGGACAGGGAAGAGAAAGCAATAACTTCTGTTATAATTGCTAGAAATTGTGATGTTCTCTCCTGTTTCAAAGAATGATCCTTTGCCTGATATAATTTCTAAGCTAGGTCTCTTGGAAAACACGGTATTTTCAGATATTCACAGTGAATTACCAAGAAACAACATAGGAAACCACTGTGAACGGTGAAGTCACATATAGATCCTTTGGTGTGTCAGGTGAAGCACACTACCCAAAAGACTCCAGCGTTCTTGAAACCAGTGTTTGCTCTTTAGTCTACTGTATCAACTCGAAAGCTCACTGAAGCATACAATGAAGCAGAACAACAACGGCACAGCAAGGGCATAATTCCATCTGTTGAAATCGTTTGATTATCTGTATATGGTGGTTAGAATTTCATCTGGTTGAAAACTGTTGCTGGCCTCCTTCGGAACACAGTCTTTATGAGTTAACAATAAGTGCAACAACAACTTTTAGAAAGACATACATGAGAACCAGATAGCATCTAATATCTTCAGTTCAAAGAGCTACATCTGTTCTTTCAGAAGTACATGCGTTACTCTGCACGGAAAACAAGATACGTCCAGACATCGCTATCTCTGCTTCTGCATTCAATGGCAATGCCACCGGTAACTATCTCCCACAATGAATGTCATCACTGCACGGACAGTGAAGGGAAAGCAATAACTTCTGTTATAATTGCTAGAAATTGTGATGTTCTCTCCTGTTTCAAAGAATGATCCTTTGCCTGATATAATTTCTAAGCTAGGTCTCTTGGAAAACACGGTATTTTCAGATATTCACAGTGAATTACCAAGAAACAACATAGGAAACCACTGTGAACGGTGAAGTCACATATAGATCCTTTGGTGTGTCAGGTGAAGCACACTACCCAAAAGACTCCAGCGTTCTTGAAACCAGTGTTTGCTATTTAGTCTACTGTATCAACTCGAAAGCTCACTGAAGCATACAATGAAGCAGAACAACAACGGCACAGCAAGGGCATAATTCCATCTGTTGAAATCGTTTGATTATCTGTATATGGTGGTTAGAATTTCATCTGGTTGAAAACTGTTGCTGGCCTCCTTCGGAACACAGTCTTTATGAGTTAACAATAAGTGCAACAACAACTTTTAGAAAGACATACATGAGAACCAGATAGCATCTAATATCTTCAGTTCAAAGAGCTACATCTGTACTTTCAGTAGTACCTGCGTTACTCTGCCCCGAAATCAAGATATGTCGAGACATCTCTATCTCTGTTTCTGCCTTCAATGGGAATGCCACCCGTCACTATCTCCTACAATGAATGCCATCACCGCACGGACAGGGAAGAGAAAGCAATAACTTCTGTTATAATTGCTAGAAATTGTGATGTTCTCTCCTGTTTCAAAGAATGATCCTTTGCCTGATATAATTTCTAAGCTAGGTCTCTTGGAAAACACGGTATTTTCAGATATTCACAGTGAATTACCAAGAAACAACATAGGAAACCACTGTGAACGGTGAAGTCACATATAGATCCTTTGGTGTGTCAGGTGAAGCATACTACCCAAAAGACTCCAGCGTTCTTGAAACCAGTGTTTGCTCTTTAGTCTACTGTATCAACTCGAAAGCTCACTGAAGCATACAATGAAGCAGAAAAACAACGGCACAGCAAGGGCATAATTCCATCTGTTGAAATCGTTTGATTATCTGTATATGGTGGTTAGAATTTCATCTGGTTGAAAACTGTTGCTGGCCTCCTTCGGAACACAGTCTTTATGAGTTAACAATAAGTACAACAACAACTTTTAGAAAGACATACTTGAGAACCAGATAGCATCTAATATCTTCAGTTCAAAGAGCTACATCTGTTCTTTCAGAAGTACATGCGTTACTCTGCACGGAAAACAAGATACGTCCAGACATCGCTATCTCTGCTTCTGCATTCAATGGCAATGCCACCGGTAACAATCTCCCACAATGAATGTCATCACCGCACGGACAGTGAAGGGAAAGCAATAACTTCTGTTATAATTGCTAGAAATTGTGATGTTCTCTCCTGTTTCAAAGAATGATCCTTTGCCTGATATAATTTCTAAGCTAGGTCTCTTGGAAAACACGGTATTTTCAGATATTCACAGTGAATTACCAAGAAACAACATAGGAAACCACTGTGAACGGTGAAGTCACATATAGATCCTTTGGTGTGTCAGGTGAAGCACACTACCCAAAAGACTCCAGCGTTCTTGAAACCAGTGTTTGCTCTTTAGTCTACTGTATCAACTCGAAAGCTCACTGAAGCATACAATGAAGCAGAACAACAACGGCACAGCAAGGGCATAATTCCACCTGTTGAAATCGTTTGATTATCTGTATATGGTGGTTAGAATTTCATCTGGTTGAAAACTGTTGCTGGCCTCCTTCGGAACACAGTCTTTATGAGTTAACAATAAGTGCAACAACAACTTTTAGAAAGACATACATGAGAACCAGATAGCATCTAATATCTTCAGTTCAAAGAGCTACATCTGTTCTTTCAGAAGTACATGCGTTACTCTGCACGGAAAACAAGATACGTCCAGACATCGCTATCTCTGCTTCTGCATTCAATGGCAATGCCACCGGTAACTATCTCCCACAATGAATGTCATCACCGCACGGACAGTGAAGGGAAAGCAATAACTTCTGTTATAATTGCTAGAAATTGTGATGTTCTCTCCTGTTTCAAAGAATGATCCTTTGCCTGATATAATTTCTAAGCTAGGTCTCTTGGAAAACACGGTATTTTCAGATATTCACAGTGAATTACCAAGAAACAACATAGGAAACCACTGTGAACGGTGAAGTCACATATAGATCCTTTGGTGTGTCAGGTGAAGCACACTACCCAAAAGACTCCAGCGTTCTTGAAACCAGTGTTTGCTCTTTAGTCTACTGTATCAACTCGAAAGCTCACTGAAGCATACAATGAAGCAGAACAACAACGGCACAGCAAGGGCATAATTCCATCTGTTGAAATCGTTTGATTATCTGTATATGGTGGTTAGAATTTCATCTGGTTGAAAACTGTTGCTGGCCTCCTTCGGAACACAGTCTTTATGAGTTAACAATAAGTGCAACAACAACTTTTAGAAAGACATACATGAGAACCAGATAGCATCTAATATCTTCAGTTCAAAGAGCTACATCTGTACTTTCAGTAGTACATGCGTTACTCTGCCCCGAAAACAAGATATGTCGAGACATCTCTATCTCTGTTTCTGCCTTCAATGGGAATGCCACCCGTCACTATCTCCTACAATGAATGCCATCACCGCACGGACAGGGAAGAGAAAGCAATAACTTCTGTTATAATTGCTAGAAATTGTGATGTTCTCTCCTGTTTCAAAGAATGATCCTTTGCCTGATATAATTTCTAAGCTAGGTCTCTTGGAAAACACGGTATTTTCAGATATTCACAGTGAATTACCAAGAAACAACATAGGAAACCACTGTGAACGGTGAAGTCACATATAGATCCTTTGGTGTGTCAGGTGAAGCACACTACCCAAAAGACTCCAGCGTTCTTGAAACCAGTGTTTGCTCTTTAGTCTACTGTATCAACTCGAAAGCTCACTGAAGCATACAATGAAGCAGAACAACAACGGCACAGCAAGGGCATAATTCCATCTGTTGAAATCGTTTGATTATCTGTATATGGTGGTTAGAATTTCATCTGGTTGAAAACTGTTGCTGGCCTCCTTCGGAACACAGTCTTTATGAGTTAACAATAAGTGCAACAACAACTTTTAGAAAGACATACATGAGAACCAGATAGCATCTAATATCTTCAGTTCAAAGAGCTACATCTGTTCTTTCAGAAGTACATGCGTTACTCTGCACGGAAAACAAGATACGTCCAGACATCGCTATCTCTGCTTCTGCATTCAATGGCAATGCCACCGGTAACTATCTCCCACAATGAATGTCATCACCGCACGGACAGTGAAGGGAAAGCAATAACTTCTGTTATAATTGCTAGAAACTGTGATGTTCTCTCCTGTTTCAAAGAATGATCCTTTGCCTGATATAATTTCTAAGCTAGGTCTCTTGGAAAACACGGTATTTTCAGATATTCACAGTGAATTACCAAGAAACAACATAGGAAACCACTGTGAACGGTGAAGTCACATATAGATCCTTTGGTGTGTCAGGTGAAGCACACTACCCAAAAGACTCCAGCGTTCTTGAAACCAGTGTTTGCTCTTTAGTCTACTGTATCAACTCGAAAGCTCACTGAAGCATACAATGAAGCAGAACAACAACGGCACAGCAAGGGCATAATTCCATCTGTTGAAATCGTTTGATTATCTGTATATGGTGTTTAGAATTTCATCTGGTTGAAAACTGTTGCTGGCCTCCTTCGGAACACAGTCTTTATGAGTTAACAATAAGTGCAACAACAACTTTTAGAAAGACATACATGAGAACCAGATAGCATCTAATATCTTCAGTTCAAAGAGCTACATCTGTACTTTCAGTAGTACATGCGTTACTCTGCCCCGAAAACAAGATATGTCGAGACATCTCTATCTCTGTTTCTGCCTTCAATGGGAATGCCACCCGTCACTATCTCCTACAATGAATGCCATCACCGCACGGACAGGGAAGAGAAAGCAATAACTTCTGTTATAATTGCTAGAAATTGTGATGTTCTCTCCTGTTTCAAAGAATGATCCTTTGCCTGATATAATTTCTAAGCTAGGTCTCTTGGAAAACACGGTATTTTCAGATATTCACAGTGAATTACCAAGAAACAACATAGGAAACCACTGTGAACGGTGAAGTCACATATAGATCCTTTGGTGTGTCAGGTGAAGCACACTACCCAAAAGACTCCAGCGTTCTTGAAACCAGTGTTTGCTCTTTAGTCTACTGTATCAACTCGAAAGCTCACTGAAGCATACAATGAAGCAGAACAACAACGGCACAGCAAGGGCATAATTCCATCTGTTGAAATCGTTTGATTATCTGTATATGGTGGTTAGAATTTCATCTGGTTGAAAACTGTTGCTGGCCTCCTTCGGAACACAGTCTTTATGAGTTAACAATAAGTGCAACAACAACTTTTAGAAAGACATACATGAGAACCAGATAGCATCTATTATCTTCAGTTCAAAGAGCTACGTCTGTACTTTCAGAAGTACATGCGTTACTCTGCACGGAAAACAAGATATGTCCAGACATCGCTATCTCTGCTTCTGCATTCAATGGCAATGACACCGGTCACTATCTCCCACAATGAATGCCATCACCGCACGGACAGGGAAGAGAAAGCAATAACTTCTGTTATAATTGCTAGAAATTGTGATGTTCTCTCCTGTTTCAAAGAATGATCCTTTGCCTGATATAATTTCTAAGCTAGGTCTCTTTGAAAACACGGTATTTTCAGATTTTCACAGTGAATTACCAAGAAACAACATAGGAAACCACTGTGAACGGTGAAGTCACATATAGATCCTTTGGTGTGTCAGGTGAAGCACACTACCCAAAAGACTCCAGCGTTCTTGAAACCAGTGTTTGCTCTTTAGTCTACTGTATCAACTCGAAAGCTCACTGAAGCATACAATGAAGCAGAACAACAACGGCACAGCAAGGGCATAATTCCATCTGTTGAAATCGTTTGATTATCTGTATATGGTGGTTAGAATTTCATCTGGTTGAAAACTGTTGCTGGCCTCCTTCGGAACACAGTCTTTATGAGTTAACAATAAGTGCAACAACAACTTTTAGAAAGACATACATGAGAACCAGATAGCATCTAATATCTTCAGTTCAAAGAGCTACATCTGTTCTTTCAGAAGTACATGCGTTACTCTGCACGGAAAACAAGATACGTCCAGACATCGCTATCTCTGCTTCTGCATTCAATGGCAATGCCACCGGTAACTATCTCCCACAATGAATGTCATCACCGCACGGACAGTGAAGGGAAAGCAATAACTTCTGTTATAATTGCTAGAAATTGTGATGTTCTCTCCTGTTTCAAAGAATGATCCTTTGCCTGATATAATTTCTAAGCTAGGTCTCTTGGAAAACACGGTATTTTCAGATATTCACAGTGAATTACCAAGAAACAACATAGGAAACCACTGTGAACGGTGAAGTCACATATAGATCCTTTGGTGTGTCAGGTGAAGCACACTACCCAAAAGACTCCAGCGTTCTTGAAACCAGTGTTTGCTCTTTAGTCTACTGTATCAACTCGAAAGCTCACTGAAGCATACAATGAAGCAGAACAACAACGGCACAGCAAGGGCATAATTCCATCTGTTGAAATCGTTTGATTATCTGTATATGGTGGTTAGAATTTCATCTGGTTGAAAACTGTTGCTGGCCTCCTTCGGAACACAGTCTTTATGAGTTAACAATAAGTGCAACAACAACTTTTAGAAAGACATACATGAGAACCAGATAGCATCTAATATCTTCAGTTCAAAGAGCTACGTCTGTTCTTTCAGAAGTACATGCGTTACTCTGCACGGAAAACAAGATACGTCCAGACATCGCTATCTCTGCTTCTGCATTCAATGGCAATGCCACCGGTAACTATCTCCCACAATGAATGTCATCACCGCACGGACAGTGAAGGGAAAGCAATAACTTCTGTTATAATTGCTAGAAATTGTGATGTTCTCTCCTGTTTCAAAGAATGATCCTTTGCCTGATATAATTTCTAAGCTAGGTCTCTTGGAAAACACGGTATTTTCAGATATTCACAGTGAATTACCAAGAAACAACATTGGAAACCACTGTGAACGGTGAAGTCACATATAGATCCTTTGGTGTGTCAGGTGAAGCACACTACCCAAAAGACTCCAGCGTTCTTGAAACCAGTGTTTGCTCTTTAGTCTACTGTATCAACCCGAAAGCTCACTGAAGCATACAATGAAGCAGAACAACAACGGCACAGCAAGGGCATAATTCCATCTGTTGAAATCGTTTGATTATCTGTATATGGTGGTTAGAATTTCATCTGGTTGAAAACTGTTGCTGGCCTCCTTCGGAACACAGTCTTTATGAGTTAACAATAAGTGCAACAACAACTTTTAGAAAGACATACATGAGAACCAGATAGCATCTAATATCTTCAGTTCAAAGAGCTACGTCTGTACTTTCAGTAGTACGTGCGTTACTCTGCCCCGAAAACAAGATATGTCGAGACATCTCTATCTCTGTTTCTGCCTTCAATGGGAATGCCACCCGTCACTATCTCCTACAATGAATGCCATCACCGCACGGACAGGGAAGAGAAAGCAATAACCTCTGTTATAATTGCTATAAATTGTGATGTTCTCTCCTGTTTCAAAGAATGATCCTTTGCCTGATATAATTTCTAAGCTAGGTCTCTTGGAAAACACGGTATTTTCAGATATTCACAGTGAATTACCAAGAAACAACATAGGAAACCACTGTGAACGGTGAAGTCACATATAGATCCTTTGGTGTGTCAGGTGAAGCACACTACCCAAAAGACTCCAGCGTTCTTGAAACCAGTGTTTGCTCTTTAGTCTACTGTATCAACTCGAAAGCTCACTGAAGCATACAATGAAGCAGAACAACAACGGCACAGCAAGGGCATAATTCCATCTGTTGAAATCGTTTGATTATCTGTATATGGTGGTTAGAATTTCATCTGGTTGAAAACTGTTGCTGGCCTCCTTCGGAACACAGTCTTTATGAGTTAACAATAAGTGCAACAACAACTTTTAGAAAGACATACATGAGAACCAGATAGCATCTAATATCTTCAGTTCAAAGAGCTACATCTGTTCTTTCAGACGTACATGCGTTACTCTGCACGGAAAACAAGATACGTCCAGACATCGCTATCTCTGCTTCTGCATTCAATGGCAATGCCACCGGTAACTATCTCCCACAATGAATGTCATCACCGCACGGACAGTGAAGGGAAAGCAATAACTTCTGTTATAATTGCTAGAAATTGTGATGTTCTCTCCTGTTTCAAAGAATGATCCTTTGCCTGATATAATTTCTAAGCTAGGTCTCTTGGAAAACACGGTATTTTCAGATATTCACAGTGAATTACCAAGAAACAACATAGGAAACCACTGTGAACGGTGAAGTCACATATAGATCCTTTGGTGTGTCAGGTGAAGCACACTACCCAAAAGACTCCAGCGTTCTTGAAACCAGTGTTTGCTCTTTAGTCTACTGTATCAACTCGAAAGCTCACTGAAGCATACAATGAAGCAGAACAACAACGGCACAGCAAGGGCATAATTCCATCTGTTGAAATCGTTTGATTATCTGTATATGGTGGTTAGATTTTCATCTGGTTGAAAACTGTTGCTGGCCTCCTTCGGAACACAGTCTTTATGAGTTAACAATAAGTGCAACAACAACTTTTAGAAAGACATACATGAGAACCAGATAGCATCTAATATCTTCAGTTCAAAGAGCTACGTCTGTACTTTCAGAAGTACATGCGTTACTCTGCACGGAAAACAAGATATGTCCAGACATCGCTATCTCTGCTTCTGCATTCAATGGCAATGACACCGGTCACTATCTCCCACAATGAATGCCATCACCGCACGGACAGGGAAGAGAAAGCAATAACTTCTGTTATAACTGCTAGAAATTGTGATGTTCTCTCCTGTTTCAAAGAATGATCCTTTGCCTGATATAATTTCTAAGCTAGGTCTCTTGGAAAAC
Source organism: Furipterus horrens (assembly GCF_987537825.1). Taxonomy (NCBI): domain Eukaryota; kingdom Metazoa; phylum Chordata; class Mammalia; order Chiroptera; family Furipteridae; genus Furipterus; species Furipterus horrens. The sequence continues at coordinate 2,269,653 of NW_028327188.1, forward strand.
ACGGTATTTTCAGATATTCACAGTGAATTACCAAGAAACAACATAGGAAACCACTGTGAACGGTGAAGTCACATATAGATCCTTTGGTGTGTCAGGTGAAGCACACTACCCAAAAGACTCCAGCGTTCTTGAAACCAGTGTTTGCTCTTTAGTCTACTGTATCAACTCGAAAGCTCACTGAAGCATACAATGAAGCAGAACAACAACGGCACAGCAAGGGCATAATTCCATCTGTTGAAATCGTTTGATTATCTGTATATGGTGGTTAGAATTTCATCTGGTTGAAAACTGTTGCTGGCCTCCTTCGGAACACAGTCTTTATGAGTTAACAATAAGTGCAACAACAACTTTTAGAAAGACATACATGAGAACCAGATAGCATCTAATATCTTCAGTTCAAAGAGCTACATCTGTTCTTTCAGAAGTACATGCGTTACTCTGCACGGAAAACAAGATACGTCCAGACATCGCTATCTCTGCTTCTGCATTCAATGGCAATGCCACCGGTAACTATCTCCCACAATGAATGTCATCACCGCACGGACAGTGAAGGGAAAGCAATAACTTCTGTTATAATTGCTAGAAATTGTGATGTTCTCTCCTGTTTCAAAGAATGATCCTTTGCCTGATATAATTTCTAAGCTAGGTCTCTTGGAAAACACGGTATTTTCTGATATTCACAGTGAATTACCAAGAAACAACATAGGAAACCACTGTGAACGGTGAAGTCACATATAGATCCTTTGGTGTGTCAGGTGAAGCACACTACCCAAAAGACTCCAGCGTTCTTGAAACCAGTGTTTGCTCTTTAGTCTACTGTATCAACTCGAAAGCTCACTGAAGCATACAATGAAGCAGAACAACAACGGCACAGCAAGGGCATAATTCCATCTGTTGAAATCGTTTGATTATCTGTATATGGTGTTTAGAATTTCATCTGGTTGAAAACTGTTGCTGGCCTCCTTCGGAACACAGTCTTTATGAGTTAACAATAAGTGCAACAACAACTTTTAGAAAGACATACATGAGAACCAGATAGCATCTAATATCTTCAGTTCAAAGAGCTACATCTGTACTTTCAGTAGTACATGCGTTACTCTGCCCCGAAAACAAGATATGTCGAGACATCTCTATCTCTGTTTCTGCCTTCAATGGGAATGCCACCCGTCACTATCTCCTACAATGAATGCCATCACCGCACGGACAGGGAAGAGAAAGCAATAACTTCTGTTATAATTGCTAGAAATTGTGATGTTCTCTCCTGTTTCAAAGAATGATCCTTTGCCTGATATAATTTCTAAGCTAGGTCTCTTGGAAAACACGGTATTTTCAGATATTCACAGTGAATTACCAAGAAACAACATAGGAAACCACTGTGAACGGTGAAGTCACATATAGATCCTTTGGTGTGTCAGGTGAAGCACACTACCCAAAAGACTCCAGCGTTCTTGAAACCAGTGTTTGCTCTTTAGTCTACTGTATCAACTCGAAAGCTCACTGAAGCATACAATGAAGCAGAACAACAACGGCACAGCAAGGGCATAATTCCATCTGTTGAAATCGTTTGATTATCTGTATATGGTGGTTAGAATTTCATCTGGTTGAAAACTGTTGCTGGCCTCCTTCGGAACACAGTCTTTATGAGTTAACAATAAGTGCAACAACAACTTTTAGAAAGACATACATGAGAACCAGATAGCATCTAATATCTTCAGTTCAAAGAGCTACGTCTGTTCTTTCAGAAGTACATGCGTTACTCTGCACGGAAAACAAGATACGTCCAGACATCGCTATCTCTGCTTCTGCATTCAATGGCAATGCCACCGGTAACTATCTCCCACAATGAATGTCATCACCGCACGGACAGTGAAGGGAAAGCAATAACTTCTGTTATAATTGCTAGAAATTGTGATGTTCTCTCCTGTTTCAAAGAATGATCCTTTGCCTGATATAATTTCTAAGCTAGGTCTCTTGGAAAACACGGTATTTTCAGATATTCACAGTGAATTACCAAGAAACAACATAGGAAACCACTGTGAACGGTGAAGTCACATATAGATCCTTTGGTGTGTCAGGTGAAGCACACTACCCAAAAGACTCCAGCGTTCTTGAAACCAGTGTTTGCTCTTTAGTCTACTGTATCAACTCGAAAGCTCACTGAAGCATACAATGAAGCAGAACAACAACGGCACAGCAAGGGCATAATTCCATCTGTTGAAATCGTTTGATTATCTGTATATGGTGGTTAGATTTTCATCTGGTTGAAAACTGTTGCTGGCCTCCTTCGGAACACAGTCTTTATGAGTTAACAATAAGTGCAACAACAACTTTTAGAAAGACATACATGAGAACCAGATAGCATCTAATATCTTCAGTTCAAAGAGCTACGTCTGTACTTTCAGAAGTACATGCGTTACTCTGCACGGAAAACAAGATATGTCCAGACATCGCTATCTCTGCTTCTGCATTCAATGGCAATGACACCGGTCACTATCTCCCACAATGAATGCCATCACCGCACGGACAGGGAAGAGAAAGCAATAACTTCTGTTATAACTGCTAGAAATTGTGATGTTCTCTCCTGTTTCAAAGAATGATCCTTTGCCTGATATAATTTCTAAGCTAGGTCTCTTGGAAAACACGGTATTTTCAGATATTCACAGTGAATTACCAAGAAACAACATAGGAAACCACTGTGAACGGTGAAGTCACATATAGATCCTTTGGTGTGTCAGGTGAAGCACACTACCCAAAAGACTCCAGCGTTCTTGAAACCAGTGTTTGCTCTTTAGTCTACTGTATCAACTCGAAAGCTCACTGAAGCATACAATGAAGCAGAACAACAACGGCACAGCAAGGGCATAATTCCATCTGTTGAAATCGTTTGATTATCTGTATATGGTGGTTAGAATTTCATCTGGTTGAAAACTGTTGCTGGCCTCCTTCGGAACACAGTCTTTATGAGTTAACAATAAGTGCAACAACAACTTTTAGAAAGACATACATGAGAACCAGATAGCATCTAATATCTTCAGTTCAAAGAGCTACATCTGTTCTTTCAGAAGTACATGCGTTACTCTGCACGGAAAACAAGATACGTCCAGACATCGCTATCTCTGCTTCTGCATTCAATGGCAATGCCACCGGTAACTATCTCCCACAATGAATGTCATCACCGCACGGACAGTGAAGGGAAAGCAATAACTTCTGTTATAATTGCTAGAAATTGTGATGTTCTCTCCTGTTTCAAAGAATGATCCTTTGCCTGATATAATTTCTAAGCTAGGTCTCTTGGAAAACACGGTATTTTCAGATATTCACAGTGAATTACCAAGAAACAACATAGGAAACCACTGTGAACGGTGAAGTCACATATAGATCCTTTGGTGTGTCAGGTGAAGCACACTACCCAAAAGACTCCAGCGTTCTTGAAACCAGTGTTTGCTCTTTAGTCTACTGTATCAACTCGAAAGCTCACTGAAGCATACAATGAAGCAGAACAACAACGGCACAGCAAGGGCATAATTCCATCTGTTGAAATCGTTTGATTATCTGTATATGGTGGTTAGAATTTCATCTGGTTGAAAACTGTTGCTGGCCTCCTTCGGAACACAGTCTTTATGAGTTAACAATAAGTGCAACAACAACTTTTAGAAAGACATACATGAGAACCAGATAGCATCTAATATCTTCAGTTCAAAGAGCTACATCTGTACTTTCAGTAGTACATGCGTTACTCTGCCCCGAAAACAAGATATGTCGAGACATCTCTATCTCTGTTTCTGCCTTCAATGTGAATGCCACCCGTCACTATCTCCTACAATGAATGCCATCACCGCACGGACAGGGAAGAGAAAGCAATAACTTCTGTTATAATTGCTAGAAATTGTGATGTTCTCTCCTGTTTCAAAGAATGATCCTTTGCCTGATATAATTTCTAAGCTAGGTCTCTTGGAAAACACGGTATTTTCAGATATTCACAGTGAATTACCAAGAAACAACATAGGAAACCACTGTGAACGGTGAAGTCACATATAGATCCTTTGGTGTGTCAGGTGAAGCACACTACCCAAAAGACTCCAGCGTTCTTGAAACCAGTGTTTGCTCTTTAGTCTACTGTATCAACCCGAAAGCTCACTGAAGCATACAATGAAGCAGAACAACAACGGCACAGCAAGGGCATAATTCCATCTGTTGAAATCGTTTGATTATCTGTATATGGTGGTTAGAATTTCATCTGGTTGAAAACTGTTGCTGGCCTCCTTCGGAACACAGTCTTTATGAGTTAACAATAAGTGCAACAACAACTTTTAGAAAGACATACATGAGAACCAGATAGCATCTAATATCTTCAGTTCAAAGAGCTACATCTGTACTTTCAGTAGTACGTGCGTTACTCTGCCCCGAAAACAAGATATGTCGAGACATCTCTATCTCTGTTTCTGCCTTCAATGGGAATGCCACCCGTCACTATCTCCTACAATGAATGCCATCACCGCACGGACAGGGAAGAGAAAGCAATAACTTCTGTTATAATTGCTATAAATTGTGATGTTCTCTCCTGTTTCAAAGAATGATCCTTTGCCTGATATAATTTCTAAGCTAGGTCTCTTGGAAAACACGGTATTTTCAGATATTCACAGTGAATTACCAAGAAACAACATAGGAAACCACTGTGAACGGTGAAGTCACATATAGATCCTTTGGTGTGTCAGGTGAAGCACACTACCCAAAAGACTCCAGCGTTCTTGAAACCAGTGTTTGCTCTTTAGTCTACTGTATCAACTCGAAAGCTCACTGAAGCATACAATGAAGCAGAACAACAACGGCACAGCAAGGGCATAATTCCATCTGTTGAAATCGTTTGATTATCTGTATATGGTGGTTAGAATTTCATCTGGTTGAAAACTGTTGCTGGCCTCCTTCGGAACACAGTCTTTATGAGTTAACAATAAGTGCAACAACAACTTTTAGAAAGACATACATGAGAACCAGATAGCATCTAATATCTTCAGTTCAAAGAGCTACATCTGTTCTTTCAGACGTACATGCGTTACTCTGCACGGAAAACAAGATACGTCCAGACATCGCTATCTCTGCTTCTGCATTCAATGGCAATGCCACCGGTAACTATCTCCCACAATGAATGTCATCACCGCACGGACAGTGAAGGGAAAGCAATAACTTCTGTTATAATTGCTAGAAATTGTGATGTTCTCTCCTGTTTCAAAGAATGATCCTTTGCCTGATATAATTTCTAAGCTAGGTCTCTTGGAAAACACGGTATTTTCAGATATTCACAGTGAATTACCAAGAAACAACATAGGAAACCACTGTGAACGGTGAAGTCACATATAGATCCTTTGGTGTGTCAGGTGAAGCACACTACCCAAAAGACTCCAGCGTTCTTGAAACCAGTGTTTGCTCTTTAGTCTACTGTATCAACTCGAAAGCTCACTGAAGCATACAATGAAGCAGAACAACAACGGCACAGCAAGGGCATAATTCCATCTGTTGAAATCGTTTGATTATCTGTATATGGTGGTTAGAATTTCATCTGGTTGAAAACTGTTGCTGGCCTCCTTCGGAACACAGTCTTTATGAGTTAACAATAAGTGCAACAACAACTTTTAGAAAGACATACATGAGAACCAGATAGCATCTAATATCTTCAGTTCAAAGAGCTACATCTGTACTTTCAGTAGTACATGCGTTACTCTGCCCCGAAAACAAGATACGTCGAGACATCTCTATCTCTGTTTCTGCCTTCAATGGGAATGCCACCCGTCACTATCTCCTACAATGAATGCCATCACCGCACGGACAGGGAAGAGAAAGCAATAACTTCTGTTATAATTGCTAGAAATTCTGATGTTCTCTCCTGTTTCAAAGAATGATCCTTTGCCTGATATAATTTCTAAGCTAGGTCTCTTGGAAAACACGGTATTTTCAGATATTCACAGTGAATTACCAAGAAACAACATAGGAAACCACTGTGAACGGTGAAGTCACATATAGATCCTTTGGTGTGTCAGGTGAAGCACACTACCCAAAAGACTCCAGCGTTCTTGAAACCAGTGTTTGCTCTTTAGTCTACTGTATCAACTCGAAAGCTCACTGAAGCATACAATGAAGCAGAACAACAACGGCACAGCAAGGGCATAATTCCATCTGTTGAAATCGTTTGATTATCTGTATATGGTGGTTAGAATTTCATCTGGTTGAAAACTGTTGCTGGCCTCCTTCGGAACACAGTCTTTATGAGTTAACAATAAGTGCAACAACAACTTTTAGAAAGACATACATGAGAACCAGATAGCATCTAATATCTTCAGTTCAAAGAGCTACATCTGTTCTTTCAGACGTACATGCGTTACTCTGCACGGAAAACAAGATACGTCCAGACATCGCTATCTCTGCTTCTGCATTCAATGGCAATGCCACCGGTAACTATCTCCCACAATGAATGTCATCACCGCACGGACAGTGAAGGGAAAGCAATAACTTCTGTTATAATTGCTAGAAATTGTGATGTTCTCTCCTGTTTCAAAGAATGATCCTTTGCCTGATATAATTTCTAAGCTAGGTCTCTTGGAAAACACGGTATTTTCAGATATTCACAGTGAATTACCAAGAAACAACATAGGAAACCACTGTGAACGGTGAAGTCACATATAGATCCTTTGGTGTGTCAGGTGAAGCACACTACCCAAAAGACTCCAGCGTTCTTGAAACCAGTGTTTGCTCTTTAGTCTACTGTATCAACTCGAAAGCTCACTGAAGCATACAATGAAGCAGAACAACAACGGCACAGCAAGGGCATAATTCCATCTGTTGAAATCGTTTGATTATCTGTATATGGTGGTTAGAATTTCATCTGGTTGAAAACTGTTGCTGGCCTCCTTCGGAACACAGTCTTTATGAGTTAACAATAAGTGCAACAACAACTTTTAGAAAGACATACATGAGAACCAGATAGCATCTAATATCTTCAGTTCAAAGAGCTACATCTGTACTTTCAGTAGTACATGCGTTACTCTGCCCCGAAAACAAGATATGTCGAGACATCTCTATCTCTGTTTCTGCCTTCAATGGGAATGCCACCCGTCACTATCTCCTACAATGAATGCCATCACCGCACGGACAGGGAAGAGAAAGCAATAACTTCTGTTATAATTGCTAGAAATTGTGATGTTCTCTCCTGTTTCAAAGAATGATCCTTTGCCTGATATAATTTCTAAGCTAGGTCTCTTGGAAAACACGGTATTTTCAGATATTCACAGTGAATTACCAAGAAACAACATAGGAAACCACTGTGAACGGTGAAGTCACATATAGATCCTTTGGTGTGTCAGGTGAAGCACACTACCCAAAAGACTCCAGCGTTCTTGAAACCAGTGTTTGCTCTTTAGTCTACTGTATCAACTCGAAAGCTCACTGAAGCATACAATGAAGCAGAACAACAACGGCACAGCAAGGGCATAATTCCATCTGTTGAAATCGTTTGATTATCTGTATATGGTGGTTAGAATTTCATCTGGTTGAAAACTGTTGCTGGCCTCCTTCGGAACACAGTCTTTATGAGTTAACAATAAGTGCAACAACAACTTTTAGAAAGACATACATGAGAACCAGATAGCATCTAATATCTTCAGTTCAAAGAGCTACATCTGTTCTTTCAGACGTACATGCGTTACTCTGCACGGAAAACAAGATACGTCCAGACATCGCTATCTCTGCTTCTGCATTCAATGGCAATGCCACCGGTAACTATCTCCCACAATGAATGTCATCACCGCACGGACAGTGAAGGGAAAGCAATAACTTCTGTTATAATTGCTAGAAATTGTGATGTTCTCTCCTGTTTCAAAGAATGATCCTTTGCCTGATATAATTTCTAAGCTAGGTCTCTTGGAAAACACGGTATTTTCAGATATTCACAGTGAATTACCAAGAAACAACATAGGAAACCACTGTGAACGGTGAAGTCACATATAGATCCTTTGGTGTGTCAGGTGAAGCACACTACCCAAAAGACTCCAGCGTTCTTGAAACCAGTGTTTGCTCTTTAGTCTACTGTATCAACTCGAAAGCTCACTGAAGCATACAATGAAGCAGAACAACAACGGCACAGCAAGGGCATAATTCCATCTGTTGAAATCGTTTGATTATCTGTATATGGTGGTTAGAATTTCATCTGGTTGAAAACTGTTGCTGGCCTCCTTCGGAACACAGTCTTTATGAGTTAACAATAAGTGCAACAACAACTTTTAGAAAGACATACATGAGAACCAGATAGAATCTAATATCTTCAGTTCAAAGAGCTACATCTGTTCTTTCAGAAGTACATGCGTTACTCTGCACGGAAAACAAGATACGTCCAGACATCGCTATCTCTGCTTCTGCATTCAATGGCAATGCCACCGGTAACTATCTCCCACAATGAATGTCATCACCGCACGGACAGTGAAGGGAAAGCAATAACTTCTGTTATAATTGCTAGAAATTGTGATGTTCTCTCCTGTTTCAAAGAATGATCCTTTGCCTGATATAATTTCTAAGCTAGGTCTCTTGGAAAACACGGTATTTTCAGATATTCACAGTGAATTACCAAGAAACAACATAGGAAACCACTGTGAACGGTGAAGTCACATATAGATCCTTTGGTGTGTCAGGTGAAGCACACTACCCAAAAGACTCCAGCGTTCTTGAAACCAGCGTTTGCTCTTTAGTCTACTGTATCAACTCGAAAGCTCACTGAAGCATACAATGAGGCAGAACAACAACGGCACAGCAAGGGCATAATTCCATCTGTTGAAATCGTTTGATTATCTGTATATGGTGGTTAGAATTTCATCTGGTTGAAAACTGTTGCTGGCCTCCTTCGGAACACAGTCTTTATGAGTTAACAATAAGTGCAACAACAACTTTTAGAAAGACATACATGAGAACCAGATAGCATCTATTATCTTCAGTTCAAAGAGCTACGTCTGTACTTTCAGAAGTACATGCGTTACTCTGCACGGAAAACAAGATATGTCCAGACATCGCTATCTCTGCTTCTGCATTCAATGGCAATGACACCGGTCACTATCTCCCACAATGAATGCCATCACCGCACGGACAGGGAAGAGAAAGCAATAACTTCTGTTATAATTGCTAGAAATTGTGATGTTCTCTCCTGTTTCAAAGAATGATCCTTTGCCTGATATAATTTCTAAGCTAGGTCTCTTGGAAAACACGGTATTTTCAGATTTTCACAGTGAATTACCAAGAAACAACATAGGAAACCACTGTGAACGGTGAAGTCACATATAGATCCTTTGGTGTGTCAGGTGAAGCACACTACCCAAAAGACTCCAGCGTTCTTGAAACCAGTGTTTGCTCTTTAGTCTACTGTATCAACTCGAAAGCTCACTGAAGCATACAATGAAGCAGAACAACAACGGCACAGCAAGGGCATAATTCCATCTGTTGAAATCGTTTGATTATCTGTATATGGTGGTTAGAATTTCATCTGGTTGAAAACTGTTGCTGGCCTCCTTCGGAACACAGTCTTTATGAGTTAACAATAAGTGCAACAACAACTTTTAGAAAGACATACATGAGAACCAGATAGCATCTAATATCTTCAGTTCAAAGAGCTACATCTGTTCTTTCAGAAGTACATGCGTTACTCTGCACGGAAAACAAGATACGTCCAGACATCGCTATCTCTGCTTCTGCATTCAATGGCAATGCCACCGGTAACTATCTCCCACAATGAATGTCACCACCGCACGGACAGTGAAGGGAAAGCAATAACTTCTGTTATAATTGCTAGAAATTGTGATGTTCTCTCCTGTTTCAAAGAATGATCCTTTGCCTGATATAATTTCTAAGCTAGGTCTCTTGGAAAACACGGTATTTTCAGATATTCACAGTGAGTTACCAAGAAACAACATAGGAAACCACTGTGAACGGTGAAGTCACATATAGATCCTTTGGTGTGTCAGGTGAAGCACACTACCCAAAAGACTCCAGCGTTCTTGAAACCAGTGTTTGCTCTTTAGTCTACTGTATCAACTCGAAAGCTCACTGAAGCATACAATGAAGCAGAACAACAACGGCACAGCAAGGGCATAATTCCATCTGTTGAAATCGTTTGATTATCTGTATATGGTGTTTAGAATTTCATCTGGTTGAAAACTGTTGCTGGCCTCCTTCGGAACACAGTCTTTATGAGTTAACAATAAGTGCAACAACAACTTTTAGAAAGACATACATGAGAACCAGATAGCATCTAATATCTTCAGTTCAAAGAGCTACATCTGTACTTTCAGTAGTACATGCGTTACTCTGCCCCGAAAACAAGATATGTCGAGACATCTCTATCTCTGTTTCTGCCTTCAATGGGAATGCCACCCGTCACTATCTCCTACAATGAATGCCATCACCGCACGGACAGGGAAGAGAAAGCAATAACTTCTGTTATAATTGCTAGAAATTGTGATGTTCTCTCCTGTTTCAAAGAATGATCCTTTGCCTGATATAATTTCTAAGCTAGGTCTCTTGGAAAACACGGTATTTTCAGATATTCACAGTGAATTACCAAGAAACAACATAGGAAACCACTGTGAACGGTGAAGTCACATATAGATCCTTTGGTGTGTCAGGTGAAGCACACTACCCAAAAGACTCCAGCGTTCTTGAAACCAGCGTTTGCTCTTTAGTCTACTGTATCAACTCGAAAGCTCACTGAAGCATACAATGAGGCAGAACAACAACGGCACAGCAAGGGCATAATTCCATCTGTTGAAATCGTTTGATTATCTGTATATGGTGGTTAGAATTTCATCTGGTTGAAAACTGTTGCTGGCCTCCTTCGGAACACAGTCTTTATGAGTTAACAATAAGTGCAACAACAACTTTTAGAAAGACATACATGAGAACCAGATAGCATCTAATATCTTCAGTTCAAAGAGCTACATCTGTTCTTTCAGAAGTACATGCGTTACTCTGCACGGAAAACAAGATACGTCCAGACATCGCTATCTCTGCTTCTGCATTCAATGGCAATGCCACCGGTAACTATCACCCACAATGAATGTCATCACCGCACGGACAGTGAAGGGAAAGCAATAACTTCTGTTATAATTGCTAGAAATTGTGATGTTCTCTCCTGTTTCAAAGAATGATCCTTTGCCTGATATAATTTCTAAGCTAGGTCTCTTGGAAAACACGGTATTTTCAGATATTCACAGTGAATTACCAAGAAACAACATAGGAAACCACTGTGAACGGTGAAGTCACATATAGATCCTTTGGTGTGTCAGGTGAAGCACACTACCCAAAAGACTCCAGCGTTCTTGAAACCAGTGTTTGCTCTTTAGTCTACTGTATCAACTCGAAAGCTCACTGAAGCATACAATGAAGCAGAACAACAACGGCACAGCAAGGGCATAATTCCATCTGTTGAAATCGTTTGATTATCTGTATATGGTGGTTAGAATTTCATCTGGTTGAAAACTGTTGCTGGCCTCCTTCGGAACACAGTCTTTATGAGTTAACAATAAGTGCAACAACAACTTTTAGAAAGACATACATGAGAACCAGATAGCATCTAATATCTTCAGTTCAAAGAGCTACATCTGTTCTTTCAGAAGTACATGCGTTACTCTGCACGGAAAACAAGATACGTCCAGACATCGCTATCTCTGCTTCTGCATTCAATGGCAATGCCACCGGTAACTATCTCCCACAATGAATGTCATCACCGCACGGACAGTGAAGGGAAAGCAATAACTTCTGTTATAATTGCTAGAAATTGTGATGTTCTCTCCTGTTTCAAAGAATGATCCTTTGCCTGATATAATTTCTAAGCTAGGTCTCTTGGAAAACACGGTATTTTCTGATATTCACAGTGAATTACCAAGAAACAACATAGGAAACCACTGTGAACGGTGAAGTCACATATAGATCCTTTGGTGTGTCAGGTGAAGCACACTACCCAAAAGACTCCAGCGTTCTTGAAACCAGTGTTTGCTCTTTAGTCTACTGTATCAACTCGAAAGCTCACTGAAGCATACAATGAAGCAGAACAACAACGGCACAGCAAGGGCATAATTCCATCTGTTGAAATCGTTTGATTATCTGTATATTGTGGTTAGAATTTCATCTGGTTGAAAACTGTTGCTGGCCTCCTTCGGAACACAGTCTTTATGAGTTAACAATAAGTGCAACAACAACTTTTAGAAAGACATACATGAGAATCAGATAGCATCTAATATCTTCAGTTCAAAGAGCTACATCTGTACTTTCAGTAGTACATGCGTTACTCTGTCCCGAAAACAAGATATGTCGAGACATCTCTATCTCTGTTTCTGCCTTCAATGGGAATGCCACCCGTCACTATCTCCTACAATGAATGCCATCACCGCACGGACAGGGAAGAGAAAGCAATAACTTCTGTTATAATTGCTAGAAATTGTGATGTTCTCTCCTGTTTCAAAGAATGATCCTTTGCCTGATATAATTTCTAAGCTAGGTCTCTTGGAAAACACGGTATTTTCAGATATTCACAGTGAATTACCAAGAAACAACATAGGAAACCACTGTGAACGGTGAAGTCACATATAGATCCTTTGGTGTGTCAGGTGAAGCACACTACCCAAAAGACTCCAGCGTTCTTGAAACCAGTGTTTGCTCTTTAGTCTACTGTATCAACTCGAAAGCTCACTGAAGCATACAATGAAGCAGAACAACAACGGCACAGCAAGGGCATAATTCCATCTGTTGAAATCGTTTGATTATCTGTATATGGTGGTTAGAATTTCATCTGGTTGAAAACTGTTGCTGGCCTCCTTCGGAACACAGTCTTTATGAGTTAACAATAAGTGCAACAACAACTTTTAGAAAGACATACATGAGAACCAGATAGCATCTAATATCTTCAGTTCAAAGAGCTACATCTGTTCTTTCAGAAGTACATGCGTTACTCTGCACGGAAAACAAGATACGTCCAGACATCGCTATCTCTGCTTCTGCATTCAATGGCAATGCCACCGGTAACTATCTCCCACAATGAATGTCATCACCGCACGGACAGTGAAGGGAAAGCAATAACTTCTGTTATAATTGCTAGAAACTGTGATGTTCTCTCCTGTTTCAAAGAATGATCCTTTGCCTGATATAATTTCTAAGCTAGGTCTCTTGGAAAACACGGTATTTTCAGATATTCACAGTGAATTACCAAGAAACAACATAGGAAACCACTGTGAACGGTGAAGTCACATATAGATCCTTTGGTGTGTCAGGTGAAGCACACTACCCAAAAGACTCCAGCGTTCTTGAAACCAGTGTTTGCTCTTTAGTCTACTGTATCAACTCGAAAGCTCACTGAAACATACAATGAAGCAGAACAACAACGGCACAGCAAGGGCATAATTCCATCTGTTGAAATCGTTTGATTATCTGTATATGGTGGTTAGAATTTCATCTGGTTGAAAACTGTTGCTGGCCTCCTTCGGAACACAGTCTTTATGAGTTAACAATAAGTGCAACAACAACTTTTAGAAAGACATACATGAGAACCAGATAGCATCTAATATCTTCAGTTCAAAGAGCTACATCTGTACTTTCAGTAGTACATGCGTTACTCTGCCCCGAAAACAAGATATGTCGAGACATCTCTATCTCTGTTTCTGCCTTCAATGGGAATGCCACCCGTCACTATCTCCTACAATGAATGCCATCACCGCACGGACAGGGAAGAGAAAGCAATAACTTCTGTTATAATTGCTAGAAATTGTGATGTTCTCTCCTGTTTCAAAGAATGATCCTTTGCCTGATATAATTTCTAAGCTAGGTCTCTTGGAAAACACGGTATTTTCAGATATTCACAGTGAATTACCAAGAAACAACATAGGAAACCACTGTGAACGGTGAAGTCACATATAGATCCTTTGGTGTGTCAGGTGAAGCACACTACCCAAAAGACTCCAGCGTTCTTGAAACCAGTGTTTGCTCTTTAGTCTACTGTATCAACTCGAAAGCTCACTGAAGCATACAATGAAGCAGAACAACAACGGCACAGCAAGGGCATAATTCCATCTGTTGAAATCGTTTGATTATCTGTATATGGTGGTTAGAATTTCATCTGGTTGAAAACTGTTGCTGGCCTCCTTCGGAACACAGTCTTTATGAGTTAACAATAAGTGCAACAACAACTTTTAGAAAGACATACATGAGAACCAGATAGCATCTAATATCTTCAGTTCAAAGAGCTACATCTGTTCTTTCAGAAGTACATGCGTTACTCTGCACGGAAAACAAGATACGTCCAGACATCGCTATCTCTGCTTCTGCATTCAATGGCAATGCCACCGGTAAGTATCTCCCACAATGAATGTCATCACCGCACGGACAGTGAAGGGAAAGCAATAACTTCTGTTATAATTGCTAGAAATTGTGATGTTCTCTCCTGTTTCAAAGAATGATCCTTTGCCTGATATAATTTCTAAGCTAGGTCTCTTGGAAAACACGGTATTTTCAGATATTCACAGTGAATTACCAAGAAACAACATAGGAAACCACTGTGAACGGTGAAGTCACATATAGATCCTTTGGTGTGTCAGGTGAAGCACACTACCCAAAAGACTTCAGCGTTCTTGAAACCAGTGTTTGCTCTTTAGTCTACTGTATCAACTCGAAAGCTCACTGAAGCATACAATGAAGCAGAACAACAACGGCACAGCAAGGGCATAATTCCATCTGTTGAAATCGTTTGATTATCTGTATATGGTGTTTAGAATTTCATCTGGTTGAAAACTGTTGCTGGCCTCCTTCGGAACACAGTCTTTATGAGTTAACAATAAGTGCAACAACAACTTTTAGAAAGACATACATGAGAACCAGATAGCATCTAATATCTTCAGTTCAAAGAGCTACATCTGTTCTTTCAGAAGTACATGCGTTACTCTGCACGGAAAACAAGATACGTCCAGACATCGCTATCTCTGCTTCTGCATTCAAAGGCAATGCCACCGGTAACTATCTCCCACAATGAATGTCATCACCGCACGGACAGTGAAGGGAAAGCAATAACTTCTGTTATAATTGCTAGAAACTGTGATGTTCTCTCCTGTTTCAAAGAATGATCCTTTGCCTGATATAATTTCTAAGCTAGGTCTCTTGGAAAACACGGTATTTTCAGATATTCACAGTGAATTACCAAGAAACAACATAGGAAACCACTGTGAACGGTGAAGTCACATATAGATCCTTTGGTGTGTCAGGTGAAGCACACTACCCAAAAGACTCCAGCGTTCTTGAAACCAGTGTTTGCTCTTTAGTCTACTGTATCAACTCGAAAGCTCACTGAAGCATACAATGAAGCAGAACAACAACGGCACAGCAAGGGCATAATTCCATCTGTTGAAATCGTTTGATTATCTGTATATGGTGTTTAGAATTTCATCTGGTTGAAAACTGTTGCTGGCCTCCTTCGGAACACAGTCTTTATGAGTTAACAATAAGTGCAACAACAACTTTTAGAAAGACATACATGAGAACCAGATAGCATCTAATATCTTCAGTTCAAAGAGCTACATCTGTTCTTTCAGAAGTACATGCGTTACTCTGCACGGAAAACAAGATACGTCCAGACATCGCTATCTCTGCTTCTGCATTCAATGGCAATGCCACCGGTAACTATCTCCCACAATGAATGTCATCACCGCACGGACAGTGAAGGGAAAGCAATAACTTCTGTTATAATTGCTAGAAACTGTGATGTTCTCTCCTGTTTCAAAGAATGATCCTTTGCCTGATATAATTTCTAAGCTAGGTCTCTTGGAAAACACGGTATTTTCAGATATTCACAGTGAATTACCAAGAAACAACATAGGAAACCACTGTGAACGGTGAAGTCACATATAGATCCTTTGGTGTGTCAGGTGAAGCACACTACCCAAAAGACTCCAGCGTTCTTGAAACCAGTGTTTGCTCTTTAGTCTACTGTATCAACTGGAAAGCTCACTGAAACATACAATGAAGCAGAACAACAACGGCACAGCAAGGGCATAATTCCATCTGTTGAAATCGTTTGATTATCTGTATATGGTGTTTAGAATTTCATCTGGTTGAAAACTGTTGCTGGCCTCCTTCGGAACACAGTCTTTATGAGTTAACAATAAGTGCAACAACAACTTTTAGAAAGACATACATGAGAACCAGATAGCATCTAATATCTTCAGTTCAAAGAGCTACATCTGTACTTTCAGTAGTACATGCGTTACTCTGCCCCGAAAACAAGATATGTCGAGACATCTCTATCTCTGTTTCTGCCTTCAATGGGAATGCCACCCGTCACTATCTCCTACAATGAATGCCATCACCGCACGGACAGGGAAGAGAAAGCAATAACTTCTGTTATAATTGCTAGAAATTGTGATGTTCTCTCCTGTTTCAAAGAATGATCCTTTGCCTGATATAATTTCTAAGCTAGGTCTCTTGGAAAACACGGTATTTTCAGATATTCACAGTGAATTACCAAGAAACAACATAGGAAACCACTGTGAACGGTGAAGTCACATATAGATCCTTTGGTGTGTCAGGTGAAGCACACTACCCAAAAGACTCCAGCGTTCTTGAAACCAGTGTTTGCTCTTTAGTCTACTGTATCAACTCGAAAGCTCACTGAAGCATACAATGAAGCAGAACAACAACGGCACAGCAAGGGCATAATTCCATCTGTTGAAATCGTTTGATTATCTGTATATGGTGGTTAGAATTTCATCTGGTTGAAAACTGTTGCTGGCCTCCTTCGGAACACAGTCTTTATGAGTTAACAATAAGTGCAACAACAACTTTTAGAAAGACATACATGAGAACCAGATAGCATCTAATATCTTCAGTTCAAAGAGCTACATCTGTTCTTTCAGAAGTACATGCGTTACTCTGCACGGAAAACAAGATACGTCCAGACATCGCTATCTCTGCTTCTGCATTCAATGGCAATGCCACCGGTAACTATCTCCCACAATGAATGTCATCACCGCACGGACAGTGAAGGGAAAGCAATAACTTCTGTTATAATTGCTAGAAACTGTGATGTTCTCTCCTGTTTCAAAGAATGATCCTTTGCCTGATATAATTTCTAAGCTAGGTCTCTTGGAAAACACGGTATTTTCAGATATTCACAGTGAATTACCAAGAAACAACATAGGAAACCACTGTGAACGGTGAAGTCACATATAGATCCTTTGGTGTGTCAGGTGAAGCACACTACCCAAAAGACTCCAGCGTTCTTGAAACCAGTGTTTGCTCTTTAGTCTACTGTATCAACTCGAAAGCTCACTGAAGCATACAATGAAGCAGAACAACAACGGCACAGCAAGGGCATAATTCCATCTGTTGAAATCGTTTGATTATCTGTATATGGTGGTTAGAATTTCATCTGGTTGAAAACTGTTGCTGGCCTCCTTCGGAACACAGTCTTTATGAGTTAACAATAAGTGCAACAACAACTTTTAGAAAGACATACATGAGAACCAGATAGCATCTAATATCTTCAGTTCAAAGAGCTACATCTGTTCTTTCAGAAGTACATGCGTTACTCTGCACGGAAAACAAGATACGTCCAGACATCGCTATCTCTGCTTCTGCATTCAATGGCAATGCCACCGGTAACTATCTCCCACAATGAATGTCATCACCGCACGGACAGTGAAGGGAAAGCAATAACTTCTGTTATAATTGCTAGAAATTGTGATGTTCTCTCCTGTTTCAAAGAATGATCCTTTGCCTGATATAATTTCTAAGCTAGGTCTCTTGGAAAACACGGTATTTTCAGATATTCACAGTGAATTACCAAGAAACAACATAGGAAACCACTGTGAACGGTGAAGTCACATATAGATCCTTTGGTGTGTCAGGTGAAGCACACTACCCAAAAGACTTCAGCGTTCTTGAAACCAGTGTTTGCTCTTTAGTCTACTGTATCAACTCGAAAGCTCACTGAAGCATACAATGAAGCAGAACAACAACGGCACAGCAAGGGCATAATTCCATCTGTTGAAATCGTTTGATTATCTGTATATGGTGTTTAGAATTTCATCTGGTTGAAAACTGTTGCTGGCCTCCTTCGGAACACAGTCTTTATGAGTTAACAATAAGTGCAACAACAACTTTTAGAAAGACATACATGAGAACCAGATAGCATCTAATATCTTCAGTTCAAAGAGCTACATCTGTTCTTTCAGAAGTACATGCGTTACTCTGCACGGAAAACAAGATACGTCCAGACATCGCTATCTCTGCTTCTGCATTCAAAGGCAATGCCACCGGTAACTATCTCCCACAATGAATGTCATCACCGCACGGACAGTGAAGGGAAAGCAATAACTTCTGTTATAATTGCTAGAAACTGTGATGTTCTCTCCTGTTTCAAAGAATGATCCTTTGCCTGATATAATTTCTAAGCTAGGTCTCTTGGAAAACACGGTATTTTCAGATATTCACAGTGAATTACCAAGAAACAACATAGGAAACCACTGTGAACGGTGAAGTCACATATAGATCCTTTGGTGTGTCAGGTGAAGCACACTACCCAAAAGACTCCAGCGTTCTTGAAACCAGTGTTTGCTCTTTAGTCTACTGTATCAACTCGAAAGCTCACTGAAGCATACAATGAAGCAGAACAACAACGGCACAGCAAGGGCATAATTCCATCTGTTGAAATCGTTTGATTATCTGTATATGGTGTTTAGAATTTCATCTGGTTGAAAACTGTTGCTGGCCTCCTTCGGAACACAGTCTTTATGAGTTAACAATAAGTGCAACAACAACTTTTAGAAAGACATACATGAGAACCAGATAGCATCTAATATCTTCAGTTCAAAGAGCTACATCTGTTCTTTCAGAAGTACATGCGTTACTCTGCACGGAAAACAAGATACGTCCAGACATCGCTATCTCTGCTTCTGCATTCAATGGCAATGCCACCGGTAACTATCTCCCACAATGAATGTCATCACCGCACGGACAGTGAAGGGAAAGCAATAACTTCTGTTATAATTGCTAGAAACTGTGATGTTCTCTCCTGTTTCAAAGAATGATCCTTTGCCTGATATAATTTCTAAGCTAGGTCTCTTGGAAAACACGGTATTTTCAGATATTCACAGTGAATTACCAAGAAACAACATAGGAAACCACTGTGAACGGTGAAGTCACATATAGATCCTTTGGTGTGTCAGGTGAAGCACACTACCCAAAAGACTCCAGCGTTCTTGAAACCAGTGTTTGCTCTTTAGTCTACTGTATCAACTGGAAAGCTCACTGAAACATACAATGAAGCAGAACAACAACGGCACAGCAAGGGCATAATTCCATCTGTTGAAATCGTTTGATTATCTGTATATGGTGTTTAGAATTTCATCTGGTTGAAAACTGTTGCTGGCCTCCTTCGGAACACAGTCTTTATGAGTTAACAATAAGTGCAACAACAACTTTTAGAAAGACATACATGAGAACCAGATAGCATCTAATATCTTCAGTTCAAAGAGCTACATCTGTACTTTCAGTAGTACATGCGTTACTCTGCCCCGAAAACAAGATATGTCGAGACATCTCTATCTCTGTTTCTGCCTTCAATGGGAATGCCACCCGTCACTATCTCCTACAATGAATGCCATCACCGCACGGACAGGGAAGAGAAAGCAATAACTTCTGTTATAATTGCTAGAAATTGTGATGTTCTCTCCTGTTTCAAAGAATGATCCTTTGCCTGATATAATTTCTAAGCTAGGTCTCTTGGAAAACACGGTATTTTCAGATATTCACAGTGAATTACCAAGAAACAACATAGGAAACCACTGTGAACGGTGAAGTCACATATAGATCCTTTGGTGTGTCAGGTGAAGCACACTACCCAAAAGACTCCAGCGTTCTTGAAACCAGTGTTTGCTCTTTAGTCTACTGTATCAACTCGAAAGCTCACTGAAGCATACAATGAAGCAGAACAACAACGGCACAGCAAGGGCATAATTCCATCTGTTGAAATCGTTTGATTATCTGTATATGGTGGTTAGAATTTCATCTGGTTGAAAACTGTTGCTGGCCTCCTTCGGAACACAGTCTTTATGAGTTAACAATAAGTGCAACAACAACTTTTAGAAAGACATACATGAGAACCAGATAGCATCTAATATCTTCAGTTCAAAGAGCTACATCTGTTCTTTCAGAAGTACATGCGTTACTCTGCACGGAAAACAAGATACGTCCAGACATCGCTATCTCTGCTTCTGCATTCAATGGCAATGCCACCGGTAACTATCTCCCACAATGAATGTCATCACCGCACGGACAGTGAAGGGAAAGCAATAACTTCTGTTATAATTGCTAGAAACTGTGATGTTCTCTCCTGTTTCAAAGAATGATCCTTTGCCTGATATAATTTCTAAGCTAGGTCTCTTGGAAAACACGGTATTTTCAGATATTCACAGTGAATTACCAAGAAACAACATAGGAAACCACTGTGAACGGTGAAGTCACATATAGATCCTTTGGTGTGTCAGGTGAAGCACACTACCCAAAAGACTCCAGCGTTCTTGAAACCAGTGTTTGCTCTTTAGTCTACTGTATCAACTCGAAAGCTCACTGAAACATACAATGAAGCAGAACAACAACGGCACAGCAAGGGCATAATTCCATCTGTTGAAATCGTTTGATTATCTGTATATGGTGTTTAGAATTTCATCTGGTTGAAAACTGTTGCTGGCCTCCTTCGGAACACAGTCTTTATGAGTTAACAATAAGTGCAACAACAACTTTTAGAAAGACATACATGAGAACCAGATAGCATCTAATATCTTCAGTTCAAAGAGCTACATCTGTACTTTCAGTAGTACATGCGTTACTCTGCCCCGAAAACAAGATATGTCGAGACATCTCTATCTCTGTTTCTGCCTTCAATGGGAATGCCACCCGTCACTATCTCCTACAATGAATGCCATCACCGCACGGACAGGGAAGAGAAAGCAATAACTTCTGTTATAATTGCTAGAAATTGTGATGTTCTCTCCTGTTTCAAAGAATGATCCTTTGCCTGATATAATTTCTAAGCTAGGTCTCTTGGAAAACACGGTATTTTCAGATATTCACAGTGAATTACCAAGAAACAACATAGGAAACCACTGTGAACGGTGAAGTCACATATAGATCCTTTGGTGTGTCAGGTGAAGCACACTACCCAAAAGACTCCAGCGTTCTTGAAACCAGTGTTTGCTCTTTAGTCTACTGTATCAACTCGAAAGCTCACTGAAGCATACAATGAAGCAGAACAACAACGGCACAGCAAGGGCATAATTCCATCTGTTGAAATCGTTTGATTATCTGTATATGGTGGTTAGAATTTCATCTGGTTGAAAACTGTTGCTGGCCTCCTTCGGAACACAGTCTTTATGAGTTAACAATAAGTGCAACAACAACTTTTAGAAAGACATACATGAGAACCAGATAGCATCTAATATCTTCAGTTCAAAGAGCTACATCTGTTCTTTCAGAAGTACATGCGTTACTCTGCACGGAAAACAAGATACGTCCAGACATCGCTATCTCTGCTTCTGCATTCAATGGCAATGCCACCGGTAACTATCTCCCACAATGAATGTCATCACCGCACGGACAGTGAAGGGAAAGCAATAACTTCTGTTATAATTGCTAGAAATTGTGATGTTCTCTCCTGTTTCAAAGAATGATCCTTTGCCTGATATAATTTCTAAGCTAGGTCTCTTGGAAAACACGGTATTTTCAGATATTCATAGTGAATTACCAAGAAACAACATAGGAAACCACTGTGAACGGTGAAGTCACATATAGATCCTTTGGTGTGTCAGGTGAAGCACACTACCCAAAAGACTCCAGCGTTCTTGAAACCAGTGTTTGCTCTTTAGTCTACTGTATCAACTCGAAAGCTCACTGAAGCATACAATGAAGCAGAACAACAACGGCACAGCAAGGGCATAATTCCATCTGTTGAAATCGTTTGATTTTCTGTATATGGTGGTTAGAATTTCATCTGGTTGAAAACTGTTGCTGGCCTCCTTCGGAACACAGTCTTTATGAGTTAACAATAAGTGCAACAACAACTTTTAGAAAGACATACATGAGAACCAGATAGCATCTATTATCTTCAGTTCAAAGAGCTACGTCTGTACTTTCAGAAGTACATGCGTTACTCTGCACGGAAAACAAGATATGTCCAGACATCGCTATCTCTGCTTCTGCATTCAATGGCAATGACACCGGTCACTATCTCCCACAATGAATGCCATCACCGCACGGACAGGGAAGAGAAAGCAATAACTTCTGTTATAATTGCTAGAAATTGTGATGTTCTCTCCTGTTTCAAAGAATGATCCTTTGCCTGATATAATTTCTAAGCTAGGTCTCTTGGAAAACACGGTATTTTCAGATTTTCACAGTGAATTACCAAGAAACAACATAGGAAACCACTGTGAACGGTGAAGTCACATATAGATCCTTTGGTGTGTCAGGTGAAGCACACTACCCAAAAGACTCCAGCGTTCTTGAAACCAGTGTTTGCTCTTTAGTCTACTGTATCAACTCGAAAGCTCACTGAAGCATACAATGAAGCAGAACAACAACGGCACAGCAAGGGCATAATTCCATTTGTTGAAATCGTTTGATTATCTGTATATGGTGGTTAGAATTTCATCTGGTTGAAAACTGTTGCTGGCCTCCTTCGGAACACAGTCTTTATGAGTTAACAATAAGTGCAACAACAACTTTTAGAAAGACATACATGAGAACCAGATAGCATCTAATATCTTCAGTTCAAAGAGCTACATCTGTTCTTTCAGAAGTACATGCGTTACTCTGCACGGAAAACAAGATACGTCCAGACATCGCTATCTCTGCTTCTGCATTCAAAGGCAATGCCACCGGTAACTATCTCCCACAATGAATGTCCTCACCGCACGGACAGTGAAGGGAAAGCAATAACTTCTGTTATAATTGCTAGAAATTGTGATGTTCTCTCCTGTTTCAAAGAATGATCCTTTGCCTGATATAATTTCTAAGCTAGGTCTCTTGGAAAACACGGTATTTTCAGATATTCACAGTGAATTACCAAGAAACAACATAGGAAACCACTGTGAACGGTGAAGTCACATATAGATCCTTTGGTGTGTCAGGTGAAGCACACTACCCAAAAGACTCCAGCGTTCTTGAAACCAGTGTTTGCTCTTTAGTCTACTGTATCAACTCGAAAGCTCACTGAAGCATACAATGAAGCAGAACAACAACGGCACAGCAAGGGCATAATTCCATCTGTTGAAATCGTTTGATTATCTGTATATGGTGGTTAGAATTTCATCTGGTTGAAAACTGTTGCTGGCCTCCTTCGGAACACAGTCTTTATGAGTTAACAATAAGTGCAACAACAACTTTTAGAAAGACATACATGAGAACCAGATAGCATCTAATATCTTCAGTTCAAAGAGCTACATCTGTTCTTTCAGAAGTACATGCGTTACTCTGCACGGAAAACAAGATACGTCCAGACATCGCTATCTCTGCTTCTGCATTCAATGGCAATGCCACCGGTAACTATCTCCCACAATGAATGTCATCACCGCACGGACAGTGAAGGGAAAGCAATAACTTCTGTTATAATTGCTAGAAATTGTGATGTTCTCTCCTGTTTCAAAGAATGATCCTTTGCCTGATATAATTTCTAAGCTAGGTCTCTTGGAAAACACGGTATTTTCAGATATTCACAGTGAATTACCAAGAAACAACATAGGAAACCACTGTGAACGGTGAAGTCACATATAGATCCTTTGGTGTGTCAGGTGAAGCACACTACCCAAAAGACTCCAGCGTTCTTGAAACCAGTGTTTGCTCTTTAGTCTACTGTATCAACTCGAAAGCTCACTGAAGCATACAATGAAGCAGAACAACAACGGCACAGCAAGGGCATAATTCCATCTGTTGAAATCGTTTGATTATCTGTATATGGTGTTTAGAATTTCATCTGGTTGAAAACTGTTGCTGGCCTCCTTCGGAACACAGTCTTTATGAGTTAACAATAAGTGCAACAACAACTTTTAGAAAGACATACATGAGAACGAGATAACATCTAATATCTTCAGTTCAAAGAGCTACGTCTGTACTTTCAGAAGAACATGCGTTACTCTGCACGGAAAACAAGATATGTCCAGACATCGCTATCTCTGCTTCTGCATTCAATGGCAATGACACCGGTCACTATCTCCCACAATGAATGCCATCACCGCACGGACAGGGAAGAGAAAGCAATAACTTCTGTTATAATTGCTAGAAATTGTGATGTTCTCTCCTGTTTCAAAGAATGATCCTTTGCCTGATATAATTTCTAAGCTAGGTCTCTTGGAAAACACGGTATTTTCAGATATTCACAGTGAATTACCAAGAAACAACATAGGAAACCACTGTGAACGGTGAAGTCACATATAGATCCTTTGGTGTGTCAGGTGAAGCACACTACCCAAAAGACTCCAGCGTTCTTGAAACCAGTGTTTGCTCTTTAGTCTACTGTATCAACTCGAAAGCTCACTGAAGCATACAATGAAGCAGAACAACAACGGCACAGCAAGGGCATAATTCCATCTGTTGAAATCGTTTGATTATCTGTATATGGTGTTTAGAATTTCATCTGGTTGAAAACTGTTGCTGGCCTCCTTCGGAACACAGTCTTTATGAGTTAACAATAAGTGCAACAACAACTTTTAGAAAGACATACATGAGAACGAGATAACATCTAATATCTTCAGTTCAAAGAGCTACGTCTGTACTTTCAGAAGAACATGCGTTACTCTGCACGGAAAACAAGATATGTCCAGACATCGCTATCTCTGCTTCTGCATTCAATGGCAATGACACCGGTCACTATCTCCCACAATGAATGCCATCACCGCACGGACAGGGAAGAGAAAGCAATAACTTCTGTTATAATTGCTAGAAATTGTGATGTTCTCTCCTGTTTCAAAGAATGATCCTTTGCCTGATATAATTTCTAAGCTAGGTCTCTTGGAAAACACGGTATTTTCAGATATTCACAGTGAATTACCAAGAAACAACATAGGAAACCACTGTGAACGGTGAAGTCACATATAGATCCTTTGGTGTGTCAGGTGAAGCACACTACCCAAAAGACTCCAGCGTTCTTGAAACCAGTGTTTGCTCTTTAGTCTACTGTATCAACTCGAAAGCTCACTGAAGCATACAATGAAGCAGAACAACAACGGCACAGCAAGGGCATAATTCCATCTGTTGAAATCGTTTGATTATCTGTATATGGTGGTTAGAATTTCATCTGGTTGAAAACTGTTGCTGGCCTCCTTCGGAACACAGTCTTTATGAGTTAACAATAAGTGCAACAACAACTTTTAGAAAGACATACATGAGAACCAGATAGCATCTATTATCTTCAGTTCAAAGAGCTACGTCTGTACTTTCAGAAGTACATGCGTTACTCTGCACGGAAAACAAGATATGTCCAGACATCGCTATCTCTGCTTCTGCATTCAATGGCAATGACACCGGTCACTATCTCCCACAATGAATGCCATCACCGCACGGACAGGGAAGAGAAAGCAATAACTTCTGTTATAATTGCTAGAAATTGTGATGTTCTCTCCTGTTTCAAAGAATGATCCTTTGCCTGATATAATTTCTAAGCTAGGTCTCTTGGAAAACACGGTATTTTCAGATTTTCACAGTGAATTACCAAGAAACAACATAGGAAACCACTGTGAACGGTGAAGTCACATATAGATCCTTTGGTGTGTCAGGTGAAGCACACTACCCAAAAGACTCCAGCGTTCTTGAAACCAGTGTTTGCTCTTTAGTCTACTGTATCAACTCGAAAGCTCACTGAAGCATACAATGAAGCAGAACAACAACGGCACAGCAAGGGCATAATTCCATTTGTTGAAATCGTTTGATTATCTGTATATGGTGGTTAGAATTTCATCTGGTTGAAAACTGTTGCTGGCCTCCTTCGGAACACAGTCTTTATGAGTTAACAATAAGTGCAACAACAACTTTTAGAAAGACATACATGAGAACCAGATAGCATCTAATATCTTCAGTTCAAAGAGCTACATCTGTTCTTTCAGAAGTACATGCGTTACTCTGCACGGAAAACAAGATACGTCCAGACATCGCTATCTCTGCTTCTGCATTCAAAGGCAATGCCACCGGTAACTATCTCCCACAATGAATGTCCTCACCGCACGGACAGTGAAGGGAAAGCAATAACTTCTGTTATAATTGCTAGAAATTGTGATGTTCTCTCCTGTTTCAAAGAATGATCCTTTGCCTGATATAATTTCTAAGCTAGGTCTCTTGGAAAACACGGTATTTTCAGATATTCACAGTGAATTACCAAGAAACAACATAGGAAACCACTGTGAACGGTGAAGTCACATATAGATCCTTTGGTGTGTCAGGTGAAGCACACTACCCAAAAGACTCCAGCGTTCTTGAAACCAGTGTTTGCTCTTTAGTCTACTGTATCAACTCGAAAGCTCACTGAAGCATACAATGAAGCAGAACAACAACGGCACAGCAAGGGCATAATTCCATCTGTTGAAATCGTTTGATTATCTGTATATGGTGGTTAGAATTTCATCTGGTTGAAAACTGTTGCTGGCCTCCTTCGGAACACAGTCTTTATGAGTTAACAATAAGTGCAACAACAACTTTTAGAAAGACATACATGAGAACCAGATAGCATCTAATATCTTCAGTTCAAAGAGCTACATCTGTTCTTTCAGAAGTACATGCGTTACTCTGCACGGAAAACAAGATACGTCCAGACATCGCTATCTCTGCTTCTGCATTCAATGGCAATGCCACCGGTAACTATCTCCCACAATGAATGTCATCACCGCACGGACAGTGAAGGGAAAGCAATAACTTCTGTTATAATTGCTAGAAATTGTGATGTTCTCTCCTGTTTCAAAGAATGATCCTTTGCCTGATATAATTTCTAAGCTAGGTCTCTTGGAAAACACGGTATTTTCAGATATTCACAGTGAATTACCAAGAAACAACATAGGAAACCACTGTGAACGGTGAAGTCACATATAGATCCTTTGGTGTGTCAGGTGAAGCACACTACCCAAAAGACTCCAGCGTTCTTGAAACCAGTGTTTGCTCTTTAGTCTACTGTATCAACTCGAAAGCTCACTGAAGCATACAATGAAGCAGAACAACAACGGCACAGCAAGGGCATAATTCCATCTGTTGAAATCGTTTGATTATCTGTATATGGTGTTTAGAATTTCATCTGGTTGAAAACTGTTGCTGGCCTCCTTCGGAACACAGTCTTTATGAGTTAACAATAAGTGCAACAACAACTTTTAGAAAGACATACATGAGAACGAGATAACATCTAATATCTTCAGTTCAAAGAGCTACGTCTGTACTTTCAGAAGAACATGCGTTACTCTGCACGGAAAACAAGATATGTCCAGACATCGCTATCTCTGCTTCTGCATTCAATGGCAATGACACCGGTCACTATCTCCCACAATGAATGCCATCACCGCACGGACAGGGAAGAGAAAGCAATAACTTCTGTTATAATTGCTAGAAATTGTGATGTTCTCTCCTGTTTCAAAGAATGATCCTTTGCCTGATATAATTTCTAAGCTAGGTCTCTTGGAAAACACGGTATTTTCAGATATTCACAGTGAATTACCAAGAAACAACATAGGAAACCACTGTGAACGGTGAAGTCACATATAGATCCTTTGGTGTGTCAGGTGAAGCACACTACCCAAAAGACTCCAGCGTTCTTGAAACCAGTGTTTGCTCTTTAGTCTACTGTATCAACTCGAAAGCTCACTGAAGCATACAATGAAGCAGAACAACAACGGCACAGCAAGGGCATAATTCCATCTGTTGAAATCGTTTGATTATCTGTATATGGTGGTTAGAATTTCATCTGGTTGAAAACTGTTGCTGGCCTCCTTCGGAACACAGTCTTTATGAGTTAACAATAAGTGCAACAACAACTTTTAGAAAGACATACATGAGAACCAGATAGCATCTATTATCTTCAGTTCAAAGAGCTACGTCTGTACTTTCAGAAGTACATGCGTTACTCTGCACGGAAAACAAGATATGTCCAGACATCGCTATCTCTGCTTCTGCATTCAATGGCAATGACACCGGTCACTATCTCCCACAATGAATGCCATCACCGCACGGACAGGGAAGAGAAAGCAATAACTTCTGTTATAATTGCTAGAAATTGTGATGTTCTCTCCTGTTTCAAAGAATGATCCTTTGCCTGATATAATTTCTAAGCTAGGTCTCTTGGAAAACACGGTATTTTCAGATTTTCACAGTGAATTACCAAGAAACAACATAGGAAACCACTGTGAACGGTGAAGTCACATATAGATCCTTTGGTGTGTCAGGTGAAGCACACTACCCAAAAGACTCCAGCGTTCTTGAAACCAGTGTTTGCTCTTTAGTCTACTGTATCAACTCGAAAGCTCACTGAAGCATACAATGGAGCAAAACAACAACGGCACAGCAAGGGCATAATTCCATCTGTTGAAATCGTTTGATTATCTGTATATGGTGGTTAGAATTTCATCTGGTTGAAAACTGTTGCTGGCCTCCTTCGGAACACAGTCTTTATGAGTTAACAATAAGTGCAACAACAACTTTTAGAAAGACATACATGAGAACCAGATAGCATCTAATATCTTCAGTTCAAAGAGCTACATCTGTTCTTTCAGAAGTACATGCGTTACTCTGCACGGAAAACAAGATACGTCCAGACATCGCTATCTCTGCTTCTGCATTCAATGGCAATGCCACCGGTAACTATCTCCCACAATGAATGTCATCACCGCACGGACAGTGAAGGGAAAGCAATAACTTCTGTTATAATTGCTAGAAATTGTGATGTTCTCTCCTGTTTCAAAGAATGATCCTTTGCCTGATATAATTTCTAAGCTAGGTCTCTTGGAAAACACGGTATTTTCAGATTTTCACAGTGAATTACCAAGAAACAACATAGGAAACCACTGTGAACGGTGAAGTCACATATAGATCCTTTGGTGTGTCAGGTGAAGCACACTACCCAAAAGACTCCAGCGTTCTTGAAACCAGTGTTTGCTCTTTAGTCTACTGTATCAACTCGAAAGCTCACTGAAGCATACAATGAAGCAGAACAACAACGGCACAGCAAGGGCATAATTCCATCTGTTGAAATCGTTTGATTATCTGTATATGGTGTTTAGAATTTCATCTGGTTGAAAACTGTTGCTGGCCTCCTTCGGAACACAGTCTTTATGAGTTAACAATAAGTGCAACAACAACTTTTAGAAAGACATACATGAGAACCAGATAGCATCTAATATCTTCAGTTCAAAGAGCTACATCTGTTCTTTCAGAAGTACATGCGTTACTCTGCACGGAAAACAAGATACGTCCAGACATCGCTATCTCTGCTTCTGCATTCAATGGCAATGCCACCGGTAACTATCTCCCACAATGAATGTCATCACCGCACGGACAGTGAAGGGAAAGCAATAACTTCTGTTATAATTGCTAGAAATTGTGATGTTCTCTCCTGTTTCAAAGAATGATCCTTTGCCTGATATAATTTCTAAGCTAGGTCTCTTGGAAAACACGGTATTTTCAGATATTCACAGTGAATTACCAAGAAACAACATAGGAAACCACTGTGAACGGTGAAGTCACATATAGATCCTTTGGTGTGCCAGGTGAAGCACACTACCCAAAAGACTCCAGCGTTCTTGAAACCAGTGTTTGCTCTTTAGTCTACTGTAACAACTCGAAAGCTCACTGAAGCATACAATGAAGCAAAACAACAACGGCACAGCAAGGGCATAATTCCATCTGTTGAATTCGTTTGATTATCTGTATATGGTGGTTAGAATTTCATCTGGTTGAAAACTGTTGCTGGCCTCCTTCGGAACACAGTCTTTATGAGTTAACAATAAGTGCAACAACAACTTTTAGAAAGACATACATGAGAACCAGATAGCATCTAATATCTTCAGTTCAAAGAGCTACATCTGTTCTATCAGAAGTACATGCGTTACTCTGCACGGAAAACAAGATACGTCCAGACATCGCTATCTCTGCTTCTGCCTTCAATGGCAATGACACCGGTCACTATCTCCCACAATGAATGCCATCACCGCACGGACAGTGAAGAGAAAGCAATAACTTCTGTTATAATTGCTAGAAATTGTGATGTTCTCTCCTGTTTCAAAGAATGATCCTTTGCCTGATATAATTTCTAAGCTAGGTCTCTTTGAAAACACGGTATTTTCAGATTTTCACAGTGAATTACCAAGAAACAACATAGGAAACCACTGTGAACGGTGAAGTCACATATAGATCCTTTGGTGTGTCAGGTGAAGCACACTACCCAAAAGACTCCAGCGTTCTTGAAACCAGTGTTTGCTCTTTAGTCTACTGTATCAACTCGAAAGCTCACTGAAGCATACAATGAAGCAGAACAACAACGGCACAGCAAGGGCATAATTCCATCTGTTGAAATCGTTTGATTATCTGTATATGGTGGTTAGAATTTCATCTGGTTGAAAACTGTTGCTGGCCTCCTTCGGAACACAGTCTTTATGAGTTAACAATAAGTGCAACAACAACTTTTAGAAAGACATACATGAGAACCAGATAGCATCTAATATCTTCAGTTCAAAGAGCTACATCTGTTCTTTCAGAAGTACATGCGTTACTCTGCACGGAAAACAAGATACGTCCAGACATCGCTATCTCTGCTTCTGCATTCAATGGCAATGCAACCGGTAACTATCTCCCACAATGAATGTCATCACCGCACGGACAGTGAAGGGAAAGCAATAACTTCTGTTATAATTGCTAGAAATTGTGATGTTCTCTCCTGTTTCAAAGAATGATCCTTTGCCTGATATAATTTCTAAGCTAGGTCTCTTGGAAAACACGGTATTTTCAGATATTCACAGTGAATTACCAAGAAACAACATAGGAAACCACTGTGAACGGTGAAGTCACATATAGATCCTTTGGTGTGCCAGGTGAAGCACACTACCCAAAAGACTCCAGCGTTCTTGAAACCAGTGTTTGCTCTTTAGTCTACTGTAACAACTCGAAAGCTCACTGAAGCATACAATGAAGCAAAACAACAACGGCACAGCAAGGGCATAATTCCATCTGTTGAATTCGTTTGATTATCTGTATATGGTGGTTAGAATTTCATCTGGTTGAAAACTGTTGCTGGCCTCCTTCGGAACACAGTCTTTATGAGTTAACAATAAGTGCAACAACAACTTTTAGAAAGACATACATGAGAACCAGATAGCATCTAATATCTTCAGTTCAAAGAGCTACATCTGTTCTATCAGAAGTACATGCGTTACTCTGCACGGAAAACAAGATACGTCCAGACATCGCTATCTCTGCTTCTGCCTTCAATGGCAATGACACCGGTCACTATCTCCCACAATGAATGCCATCACCGCACGGACAGGGAAGAGAAAGCAATAACTTCTGTTATAATTGCTAGAAATTGTGATGTTCTCTCCTGTTTCAAAGAATGATCCTTTGCCTGATATAATTTCTAAGCTAGGTCTCTTGGAAAACACGGTATTTTCAGATATTCACAGTGAATTACCAAGAAACAACATAGGAAACCACTGTGAACGGTGAAGTCACATATAGATCCTTTGGTGTGTCAGGTGAAGCACACTACCCAAAAGACTCCAGCGTTCTTGAAACCAGTGTTTGCTCTTTAGTCTACTGTATCAACTCGAAAGCTCACTGAAGCATACAATGAAGCAGAACAACAACGGCACAGCAAGGGCATAATTCCATCTGTTGAAATCGTTTGATTATCTGTATATGGTGGTTAGAATTTCATCTGGTTGAAAACTGTTGCTGGCCTCCTTTGGAACACAGTCTTTATGAGTTAACAATAAGTGCAACAACAACTTTTAGAAAGACATACATGAGAACCAGATAGCATCTTATATCTTCAGTTCAAAGAGCTACATCTGTACCTTCAGTAGTACATGCGTTACTCTGCCCCGAAAACAAGATATGTCGAGACATCTCTATCTCTGTTTCTTCCTTCAATGGGAATGCCACCCGTCACTATCTCCTACAATGAATGCCATCACCGCACGGACAGGGAAGAGAAAGCAATAACTTCTGTTATAATTGCTAGAAATTGTGATGTTCTCTCCTGTTTCAAAGAATGATCCTTTGCCTGATATAATTTCTAAGCTAGGTCTCTTGGAAAACACGGTATTTTCAGATATTCACAGTGAATTACCAAGAAACAACATAGGAAACCACTGTGAACGGTGAAGTCACATATAGATCCTTTGGTGTGTCAGGTGAAGCACACTACCCAAAAGACTCCAGCGTTCTTGAAACCAGTGTTTGCTCTTTAGTCTACTGTATCAACTCGAAAGCTCACTGAAGCATACAATGAAGCAGAACAACAACGGCACTGCAAGGGCATAATTCCATCTGTTGAAATCGTTTGATTATCTGTATATGGTGGTTAGAATTTCATCTGGTTGAAAACTGTTGCTGGCCTCCTTCGGAACACAGTCTTTATGAGTTAACAATAAGTGCAACAACAACTTTTAGAAAGACATACATGAGAACCAGATAGCATCTAATATCTTCAGTTCAAAGAGCTACATCTGTTCTTTCAGAAGTACATGCGTTACTCTGCACGGAAAACAAGATACGTCCAGACATCGCTATCTCTGCTTCTGCATTCAATGGCAATGCCACCGGTAACTATCTCCCACAATGAATGCCATCACCGCACGGACAGTGAAGGGAAAGCAATAACTTCTGTTATAATTGCTAGAAATTGTGATGTTCTCTCCTGTTTCAAAGAATGATCCTTTGCCTGATATAATTTCTAAGCTAGGTCTCTTGGAAAACACGGTATTTTCAGATATTCACAGTGAATTACCAAGAAACAACATAGGAAACCACTGTGAACGGTGAAGTCACATATAGATCCTTTGGTGTGTCAGGTGAAGCACACTACCCAAAAGACTCCAGCGTTCTTGAAACCAGTGTTTGCTCTTTAGTCTACTGTATCTACTCGAAAGCTCACTGAAGCATACAATGAAGCAGAACAACAACGGCACTGCAAGGGCATAATTCCATCTGTTGAAATCGTTTGATTATCTGTATATGGTGGTTAGAATTTCATCTGGTTGAAAACTGTTGCTGGCCTCCTTCGGAACACAGTCTTTATGAGTTAACAATAAGTGCAACAACAACTTTTAGAAAGACATACATGAGAACCAGATAGCATCTAATATCTTCAGTTCAAAGAGCTACGTCTATACTTTCAGAAGTACATGCGTTACTCTGCACGGAAAAAAAGATATGTCCAGACATCGCTATCTCTGATTCTGCATTCAATGGCAATGACACCGGTCACTATCTCCCACAATGAATGCCATCACCGCACGGACAGGGAAGAGAAAGCAATAACTTCTGTTATAATTGCTAGAAATTGTGATGTTCTCTCCTGTTTCAAAGAATGATCCTTTGCCTGATATAATTTCTAAGCTAGGTCTCTTGGAAAACACGGTATTTTCAGATATTCACAGTGAATTACCAAGAAACAACATAGGAAACCACTGTGAACGGTGAAGTCACATATAGATCCTTTGGTGTGCCAGGTGAAGCACACTACCCAAAAGACTCCAGCGTTCTTGAAACCAGTGTTTGCTCTTTAGTCTACTGTAACAACTCGAAAGCTCACTGAAGCATACAATGAAGCAAAACAACAACGGCACAGCAAGGGCATAATTCCATCTGTTGAATTCGTTTGATTATCTGTATATGGTGGTTAGAATTTCATCTGGTTGAAAACTGTTGCTGGCCTCCTTCGGAACACAGTCTTTATGAGTTAACAATAAGTGCAACAACAACTTTTAGAAAGACATACATGAGAACCAGATAGCATCTAATACCTTCAGTTCAAAGAGCTACATCTGTTCTATCAGAAGTACATGCGTTACTCTGCACGGAAAACAAGATACGTCCAGACATCGCTATCTCTGCTTCTGCCTTCAATGGCAATGACACCGGTCACTATCTCCCACAATGAATGCCATCACCGCACGGACAGGGAAGAGAAAGCAATAACTTCTGTTATAATTGCTAGAAATTGTGATGTTCTCTCCTGTTTCAAAGAATGATCCTTTGCCTGATATAATTTCTAAGCTAGGTCTCTTTGAAAACACGGTATTTTCAGATTTTCACAGTGAATTACCAAGAAACAACATAGGAAACCACTGTGAACGGTGAAGTCACATATAGATCCTTTGGTGTGTCAGGTGAAGCACACTACCCAAAAGACTCCAGCGTTCTTGAAACCAGTGTTTGCTCTTTAGTCTACTGTATCAACTCGAAAGCTCACTGAAGCATACAATGAAGCAGAACAACAACGGCACAGCAAGGGCATAATTCCATCTGTTGAAATCGTTTGATTATCTGTATATGGTTTTTAGAATTTCATCTGGTTGAAAACTGTTGCTGGCCTCCTTCGGAACACAGTCTTTATGAGTTAACAATAAGTGCAACAACAACTTTTGGAAAGACATACATGAGAACCAGATAGCATCTAATATCTTCAGTTCAAAGAGCTACATCTGTTCTTTCAGAAGTACATGCGTTACTCTGCACGGAAAACAAGATACGTCCAGACATCGCTATCTCTGCTTCTGCATTCAATGGCAATGCCACCGGTAACTATCTCCCACAATGAATGTCATCACCGCACGGACAGTGAAGGGAAAGCAATAACTTCTGTTATAATTGCTAGAAATTGTGATGTTCTCTCCTGTTTCAAAGAATGATCCTTTGCCTGATATAATTTCTAAGCTAGGTCTCTTGGAAAACACGGTATTTTCAGATATTCACAGTGAATTACCAAGAAACAACATAGGAAACCACTGTGAACGGTGAAGTCACATATAGATCCTTTGGTGTGTCAGGTGAAGCACACTACCCAAAAGACTCCAGCGTTCTTGAAACCAGTGTTTGCTCTTTAGTCTACTGTATCAACTCGAAAGCTCACTGAAGCATACAATGAAGCAGAACAACAACGGCACAGCAAGGGCATAATTCCATCTGTTGAAATTGTTTGATTATCTGTATATGGTGGTTAGAATTTCAACTGGTTGAAAACTGTTGCTGGCCTCCTTCGGAACACAGTCTTTATGAGTTAACAATAAGTGCAACAACAACTTTTAGAAAGACATACATGAGAACGAGATAACATCTAATATCTTCAGTTCAAAGAGCTACGTCTGTACTTTCAGAAGTACATGCGTTACTCTGCACGGAAAACAAGATATGTCCAGACATCGCTATCTCTGCTTCTGCATTCAATGGCATTGACACCGGTCACTATCTCCCACAATGAATGCCATCACCGCACGGACAGGGAAGAGAAAGCAATAACTTCTGTTATAATTGCTAGAAATTGTGATGTTCTCTCCTGTTTCAAAGAATGATCCTTTGCCTGATATAATTTCTAAGCTAGGTCTCTTTGAAAACACGGTATTTTCAGATTTTCACAGTGAATTACCAAGAAACAACATAGGAAACCACTGTGAACGGTGAAGTCACATATAGATCCTTTGGTGTGTCAGGTGAAGCACACTACCCAAAAGACTCCAGCGTTCTTGAAACCAGTGTTTGCTCTTTAGTCTACTGTATCAACTCGAAAGCTGACTGAAGCATACAATGGAGCAAAACAACAACGGCACAGCAATGGCATAATTCCATCTGTTGAAATCGTTTGATTATCTGTATATGGTGGTTAGAATTTCATCTGGTTGAAAACTGTTGCTGGCCTCCTTCGGAACACAGTCTTTATGAGTTAACAATAAGTGCAACAACAACTTTTAGAAAGACATACATGAGAACCAGATAGCATCTAATATCTTCAGTTCAAAGAGCTACATCTGTTCTTTCAGAAGTACATGCGTTACTCTGCACGGAAAACAAGATACGTCCAGACATCGCTATCTCTGCTTCTGCATTCAATGGCAATGCCACCGGTAACTATCTCCCACAATGAATGTCATCACCGCACGGACAGTGAAGGGAAAGCAATAACTTCTGTTATAATTGCTAGAAATTGTGATGTTCTCTCCTGTTTCAAAGAATGATCCTTTGCCTGATATAATTTCTAAGCTAGGTCTCTTGGAAAACACGGTATTTTCAGATATTCACAGTGAATTACCAAGAAACAACATAGGAAACCACTGTGAACGGTGAAGTCACATATAGATCCTTTGGTGTGTCAGGTGAAGCACACTACCCAAAAGACTCCAGCGTTCTTGAAACCAGTGTTTGCTCTTTAGTCTACTGTATCAACTCGAAAGCTCACTGAAGCATACAATGAAGCAGAACAACAACGGCACAGCAAGGGCATAATTCCATCTGTTGAAATCGTTTGATTATCTGTATATGGTGTTTAGAATTTCATCTGGTTGAAAACTGTTGCTGGCCTCCTTCGGAACACAGTCTTTATGAGTTAACAATAAGTGCAACAACAACTTTTAGAAAGACATACATGAGAACCAGATAGCATCTAATATCTTCAGTTCA
This sequence comes from Furipterus horrens, assembly GCF_987537825.1. Taxonomy (NCBI): domain Eukaryota; kingdom Metazoa; phylum Chordata; class Mammalia; order Chiroptera; family Furipteridae; genus Furipterus; species Furipterus horrens. The sequence continues at coordinate 2,306,352 of NW_028327188.1, forward strand.
AAGAGCTACATCTGTTCTTTCAGAAGTACATGCGTTACTCTGCACGGAAAACAAGATACGTCCAGACATCGCTATCTCTGCTTCTGCATTCAATGGCAATGCCACCGGTAACTATCTCCCACAATGAATGTCATCACCGCACGGACAGTGAAGGGAAAGCAATAACTTCTGTTATAATTGCTAGAAATTGTGATGTTCTCTCCTGTTTCAAAGAATGATCCTTTGCCTGATATAATTTCTAAGCTAGGTCTCTTGGAAAACACGGTATTTTCAGATATTCACAGTGAATTACCAAGAAACAACATAGGAAACCACTGTGAACGGTGAAGTCACATATAGATCCTTTGGTGTGTCAGGTGAAGCACACTACCCAAAAGACTCCAGCGTTCTTGAAACCAGTGTTTGCTCTTTAGTCTACTGTATCAACTCGAAAGCTCACTGAAGCATACAATGAAGCAGAACAACAACGGCACAGCAAGGGCATAATTCCATCTGTTGAAATTGTTTGATTATCTGTATATGGTGGTTAGAATTTCAACTGGTAGAAAACTGTTGCTGGCCTCCTTCGGAACACAGTCTTTATGAGTTAACAATAAGTGCAACAACAACTTTTAGAAAGACATACATGAGAACGAGATAACATCTAATATCTTCAGTTCAAAGAGCTACGTCTGTACTTTCAGAAGTACATGCGTTACTCTGCACGGAAAACAAGATATGGCCAGACATCGCTATCTCTGCTTCTGCATTCAATGGCAATGACACCGGTCACTATCTCCCACAATGAATGCCATCACCGCACGGACAGGGAAGAGAAAGCAATAACTTCTGTTATAATTGCTAGAAATTGTGATGTTCTCTCCTGTTTCAAAGAATGATCCTTTGCCTGATATAATTTCTAAGCTAGGTCTCTTGGAAAACACGGTATTTTCAGATATTCACAGTGAATTACCAAGAAACAACATAGGAAACCACTGTGAACGGTGAAGTCACATATAGATCCTTTGGTGTGTCAGGTGAAGCACACTACCCAAAAGACTCCAGCGTTCTTGAAACCAGTGTTTGCTCTTTAGTCTACTGTAACAACTCGAAAGCTCACTGAAGCATACAATGAAGCAAAACAACAACGGCACAGCAAGGGCATAATTCCATCTGTTGAATTCGTTTGATTATCTGTATATGGTGGTTAGAATTTCATCTGGTTGAAAACTGTTGCTGGCCTCCTTCGGAACACAGTCTTTATGAGTTAACAATAAGTGCAACAACAACTTTTAGAAAGACATACATGAGAACCAGATAGCATCTAATATCTTCAGTTCAAAGAGCTACATCTGTTCTATCAGAAGTACATGCGTTACTCTGCACGGAAAACAAGATACGTCCAGACATCGCTATCTCTGCTTCTGCCTTCAATGGCAATGACACCGGTCACTATCTCCCACAATGAATGCCATCACCGCACGGACAGGGAAGAGAAAGCAATAACTTCTGTTATAATTGCTAGAAATTGTGATGTTCTCTCCTGTTTCAAAGAATGATCCTTTGCCTGATATAATTTCTAAGCTAGGTCTCTTTGAAAACACGGTATTTTCAGATTTTCACAGTGAATTACCAAGAAACAACATAGGAAACCACTGTGAACGGTGAAGTCACATATAGATCCTTTGGTGTGTCAGGTGAAGCACAGTACCCAAAAGACTCCAACGTTCTTGAAACCAGTGTTTGCTCTTTAGTCTACTGTATCAACTCGAAAGCTCACTGAAGCATACAATGAAGCAGAACAACAACGGCACAGCAAGGGCATAATTCCATCTGTTGAAATCGTTTGATTATCTGTATATGGTGGTTAGAATTTCATCTGTTTGAAAACTGTTGCTGGCCTCCTTCGGAACACAGTCTTTATGAGTTAACAATAAGTACAACAACAACTTTTAGAAAGACATACATGAGAACCAGATAGCATCTAATATCTTCAGTTCAAAGAGCTACATCTGTTCTTTCAGAAGTACATGCGTTACTCTGCACGGAAAACAAGATACGTCCAGACATCGCTATCTCTGCTTCTGCATTCAATGGCAATGCCACCGGTAACTATCTCCCACAATGAATGTCATCACCGCACGGACAGTGAAGGGAAAGCAATAACTTCTGTTATAATTGCTAGAAATTGTGATGTTCTCTCCTGTTTCAAAGAATGATCCTTTGCCTGATATAATTTCTAAGCTAGGTCTCTTGGAAAACACGGTATTTTCAGATATTCACAGTGAATTACCAAGAAACAACATAGGAAACCACTGTGAACGGTGAAGTCACATATAGATCCTTTGGTGTGTCAGGTGAAGCACACTACCCAAAAGACTCCAGCGTTCTTGAAACCAGTGTTTGCTCTTTAGTCTACTGTATCTACTCGAAAGCTCACTGAAGCATACAATGAAGCAGAACAACAACGGCACAGCAAGGGCATAATTCCATCTGTTGAAATCGTTTGATTATCTGTATATGGTGGTTAGAATTTCATCTGGTTGAAAACTGTTGCTGGCCTCCTTCGGAACACAGTCTTTATGAGTTAACAATAAGTGCAACAACAACTTTTAGAAAGACATACATGAGAACCAGATAGCATCTAATATCTTCAGTTCAAAGAGCTACGTCTATACTTTCAGAAGTACATGCGTTACTCTGCACGGAAAAAAAGATATGTCCAGACATCGCTATCTCTGATTCTGCATTCAATGGCAATGACACCGGTCACTATCTCCCACAATGAATGCCATCACCACACGGACAGGGAAGAGAAAGCAATAACTTCTGTTATAATTGCTAGAAATTGTGATGTTCTCTCCTGTTTCAAAGAATGATCCTTTGCCTGATATAATTTCTAAGCTAGGTCTCTTGGAAAACACGGTATTTTCAGATATTCACAGTGAATTACCAAGAAACAACATAGGAAACCACTGTGAACGGTGAAGTCACATATAGATCCTTTGGTGTGCCAGGTGAAGCACACTACCCAAAAGACTCCAGCGTTCTTGAAACCAGTGTTTGCTCTTTAGTCTACTGTAACAACTCGAAAGCTCACTGAAGCATACAATGAAGCAAAACAACAACGGCACAGCAAGGGCATAATTCCATCTGTTGAATTCGTTTGATTATCTGTATATGGTGGTTAGAATTTCATCTGGTTGAAAACTGTTGCTGGCCTCCTTCGGAACACAGTCTTTATGAGTTAACAATAAGTGCAACAACAACTTTTAGAAAGACATACATGAGAACCAGATAGCATCTAATATCTTCAGTTCAAAGAGCTACATCTGTTCTATCAGAAGTACATGCGTTACTCTGCACGGAAAACAAGATACGTCCAGACATCGCTATCTCTGCTTCTGCCTTCAATGGCAATGACACCGGTCACTATCTCCCACAATGAATGCCATCACCGCACGGACAGGGAAGAGAAAGCAATAACTTCTGTTATAATTGCTAGAAATTGTGATGTTCTCTCCTGTTTCAAAGAATGATCCTTTGCCTGATATAATTTCTAAGCTAGGTCTCTTTGAAAACACGGTATTTTCAGATTTTCACAGTGAATTACCAAGAAACAACATTGGAAACCACTGTGAACGGTGAAGTCACATATAGATCCTTTGGTGTGTCAGGTGAAGCACAGTACCCAAAAGACTCCAACGTTCTTGAAACCAGTGTTTGCTCTTTAGTCTACTGTATCAACTCGAAAGCTCACTGAAGCATACAATGAAGCAGAACAACAACGGCACAGCAAGGGCATAATTCCATCTGTTGAAATCGTTTGATTATCTGTATATGGTGGTTAGAATTTCATCTGTTTGAAAACTGTTGCTGGCCTCCTTCGGAACACAGTCTTTATGAGTTAACAATAAGTACAACAACAACTTTTAGAAAGACATACATGAGAACCAGATAGCATCTAATATCTTCAGTTCAAAGAGCTACATCTGTTCTTTCAGAAGTACATGCGTTACTCTGCACGGAAAACAAGATACGTCCAGACATCGCTATCTCTGCTTCTGCATTCAATGGCAATGCCACCGGTAACTATCTCCCACAATGAATGTCATCACCGCACGGACAGTGAAGGGAAAGCAATAACTTCTGTTATAATAGCTAGAAATTGTGATGTTCTCTCCTGTTTCAAAGAATGATCCTTTGCCTGATATAATTTCTAAGCTAGGTCTCTTGGAAAACACGGTATTTTCAGATATTCACAGTGAATTACCAAGAAACAACATAGGAAACCACTGTGAACGGTGAAGTCACATATAGATCCTTTGGTGTGTCAGGTGAAGCACACTACCCAAAAGACTCCAGCGTTCTTGAAACCAGTGTTTGCTCTTTAGTCTACTGTATCAACTCGAAAGCTCACTGAAGCATACAATGAAGCAGAACAACAACGGCACAGCAAGGGCATAATTCCATCTGTTGAAATCGTTTGATTATCTGTATATGGTGGTTAGAATTTCATCTGGTTGAAAACTGTTGCTGGCCTCCTTCGGAACACAGTCTTTATGAGTTAACAATAAGTGCAACAACAACTTTTAGAAAGACATACATGAGAACCAGATAGCATCTAATATCTTCAGTTCAAAGAGCTACATCTGTTCTTTCAGAAGTACATGCGTTACTCTGCACGGAAAACAAGATACGTCCAGACATCGCTATCTCTGCTTCTGCATTCAATGGCAATGCCACCGGTAACTATCTCCCACAATGAATGTCACCACCGCACGGACAGTGAAGGGAAAGCAATAACTTCTGTTATAATTGCTAGAAATTGTGATGTTCTCTCCTGTTTCAAAGAATGATCCTTTGCCTGATATAATTTCTAAGCTAGGTCTCTTGGAAAACACGGTATTTTCAGATATTCACAGTGAATTACCAAGAAACAACATAGGAAACCACTGTGAACGGTGAAGTCACATATAGATCCTTTGGTGTGTCAGGTGAAGCACACTACCCAAAAGACTCCAGCGTTCTTGAAACCAGTGTTTGCTCTTTAGTCTACTGTATCAACTCGAAAGCTCACTGAAGCATACAATGAAGCAGAACAACAACGGCACAGCAAGGGCATAATTCCATCTGTTGAAATCGTTTGATTATCTGTATATGGTGGTTAGAATTTCATCTGGTTGAAAACTGTTGCTGGCCTCCTTCGGAACACAGTCTTTATGAGTTAACAATAAGTGCAACAACAACTTTTAGAAAGACATACATGAGAACCAGATAGCATCTAATATCTTCAGTTCAAAGAGCTACATCTGTACTTTCAGTAGTACATGCGTTACTCTGCCCCGAAAACAAGATATGTCGAGACATCTCTATCTCTGTTTCTGCCTTCAATGGGAATGCCACCCGTCACTATCTCCTACAATGAATGCCATCACCGCACGGACAGGGAAGAGAAAGCAATAACTTCTGTTATAATTGCTAGAAATTGTGATGTTCTCTCCTGTTTCAAAGAATGATCCTTTGCCTGATATAATTTCTAAGCTAGGTCTCTTGGAAAACACGGTATTTTCAGATATTCACAGTGAATTACCAAGAAACAACATAGGAAACCACTGTGAACGGTGAAGTCACATATAGATCCCTTGGTGTGTCAGGTGAAGCACACTACCCAAAAGACTCCAGCGTTCTTGAAACCAGTGTTTGCTCTTTAGTCTACTGTATCAACTCGAAAGCTCACTGAAGCATACAATGAAGCAGAACAACAACGGCACAGCAAGGGCATAATTCCATCTGTTGAAATCGTTTGATTATCTGTATATGGTGTTTAGAATTTCATCTGGTTGAAAACTGTTGCTGGCCTCCTTCGGAACACAGTCTTTATGAGTTAACAATAAGTGCAACAACAACTTTTAGAAAGACATACATGAGAACCAGATAGCATCTAATATCTTCAGTTCAAAGAGCTACATCTGTACTTTCAGTAGTACATGCGTTACTCTGCCCCGAAAACAAGATATGTCGAGACATCTCTATCTCTGTTTCTGCCTTCAATGGGAATGCCACCCGTCATTATCTCCTACAATGAATGCCATCACCGCACGGACAGGGAAGAGAAAGCAATAACTTCTGTTATAATTGCTAGAAATTGTGATGTTCTCTCCTGTTTCAAAGAATGATCCTTTGCCTGATATAATTTCTAAGCTAGGTCTCTTGGAAAACACGGTATTTTCTGATATTCACAGTGAATTACCAAGAAACAACATAGGAAACCACTGTGAACGGTGAAGTCACATATAGATCCTTTGGTGTGTCAGGTGAAGCACACTACCCAAAAGACTCCAGCGTTCTTGAAACCAGTGTTTGCTCTTTAGTCTACTGTATCTACTCGAAAGCTCACTGAAGCATACAATGAAGCAGAACAACAACGGCACAGCAAGGGCATAATTCCATCTGTTGAAATCGTTTGATTATCTGTATATGGTGGTTAGAATTTCATCTGGTTGAAAACTGTTGCTGGCCTCCTTCGGAACACAGTCTTTATGAGTTAACAATAAGTGCAACAACAACTTTTAGAAAGACATACATGAGAACCAGATAGCATCTAATATCTTCAGTTCAAAGAGCTACGTCTATACTTTCAGAAGTACATGCGTTACTCTGCACGGAAAAAAAGATATGTCCAGACATCGCTATCTCTGATTCTGCATTCAATGGCAATGACACCGGTCACTATCTCCCACAATGAATGCCATCACCACACGGACAGGGAAGAGAAAGCAATAACTTCTGTTATAATTGCTAGAAATTGTGATGTTCTCTCCTGTTTCAAAGAATGATCCTTTGCCTGATATAATTTCTAAGCTAGGTCTCTTGGAAAACACGGTATTTTCAGATATTCACAGTGAATTACCAAGAAACAACATAGGAAACCACTGTGAACGGTGAAGTCACATATAGATCCTTTGGTGTGCCAGGTGAAGCACACTACCCAAAAGACTCCAGCGTTCTTGAAACCAGTGTTTGCTCTTTAGTCTACTGTAACAACTCGAAAGCTCACTGAAGCATACAATGAAGCAAAACAACAACGGCACAGCAAGGGCATAATTCCATCTGTTGAATTCGTTTGATTATCTGTATATGGTGGTTAGAATTTCATCTGGTTGAAAACTGTTGCTGGCCTCCTTCGGAACACAGTCTTTATGAGTTAACAATAAGTGCAACAACAACTTTTAGAAAGACATACATGAGAACCAGATAGCATCTAATATCTTCAGTTCAAAGAGCTACATCTGTTCTATCAGAAGTACATGCGTTACTCTGCACGGAAAACAAGATACGTCCAGACATCGCTATCTCTGCTTCTGCCTTCAATGGCAATGACACCGGTCACTATCTCCCACAATGAATGCCATCACCGCACGGACAGGGAAGAGAAAGCAATAACTTCTGTTATAATTGCTAGAAATTGTGATGTTCTCTCCTGTTTCAAAGAATGATCCTTTGCCTGATATAATTTCTAAGCTAGGTCTCTTTGAAAACACGGTATTTTCAGATTTTCACAGTGAATTACCAAGAAACAACATTGGAAACCACTGTGAACGGTGAAGTCACATATAGATCCTTTGGTGTGTCAGGTGAAGCACAGTACCCAAAAGACTCCAACGTTCTTGAAACCAGTGTTTGCTCTTTAGTCTACTGTATCAACTCGAAAGCTCACTGAAGCATACAATGAAGCAGAACAACAACGGCACAGCAAGGGCATAATTCCATCTGTTGAAATCGTTTGATTATCTGTATATGGTGGTTAGAATTTCATCTGTTTGAAAACTGTTGCTGGCCTCCTTCGGAACACAGTCTTTATGAGTTAACAATAAGTACAACAACAACTTTTAGAAAGACATACATGAGAACCAGATAGCATCTAATATCTTCAGTTCAAAGAGCTACATCTGTTCTTTCAGAAGTACATGCGTTACTCTGCACGGAAAACAAGATACGTCCAGACATCGCTATCTCTGCTTCTGCATTCAATGGCAATGCCACCGGTAACTATCTCCCACAATGAATGTCATCACCGCACGGACAGTGAAGGGAAAGCAATAACTTCTGTTATAATAGCTAGAAATTGTGATGTTCTCTCCTGTTTCAAAGAATGATCCTTTGCCTGATATAATTTCTAAGCTAGGTCTCTTGGAAAACACGGTATTTTCAGATATTCACAGTGAATTACCAAGAAACAACATAGGAAACCACTGTGAACGGTGAAGTCACATATAGATCCTTTGGTGTGTCAGGTGAAGCACACTACCCAAAAGACTCCAGCGTTCTTGAAACCAGTGTTTGCTCTTTAGTCTACTGTATCAACTCGAAAGCTCACTGAAGCATACAATGAAGCAGAACAACAACGGCACAGCAAGGGCATAATTCCATCTGTTGAAATCGTTTGATTATCTGTATATGGTGGTTAGAATTTCATCTGGTTGAAAACTGTTGCTGGCCTCCTTCGGAACACAGTCTTTATGAGTTAACAATAAGTGCAACAACAACTTTTAGAAAGACATACATGAGAACCAGATAGCATCTAATATCTTCAGTTCAAAGAGCTACATCTGTTCTTTCAGAAGTACATGCGTTACTCTGCACGGAAAACAAGATACGTCCAGACATCGCTATCTCTGCTTCTGCATTCAATGGCAATGCCACCGGTAACTATCTCCCACAATGAATGTCACCACCGCACGGACAGTGAAGGGAAAGCAATAACTTCTGTTATAATTGCTAGAAATTGTGATGTTCTCTCCTGTTTCAAAGAATGATCCTTTGCCTGATATAATTTCTAAGCTAGGTCTCTTGGAAAACACGGTATTTTCAGATATTCACAGTGAATTACCAAGAAACAACATAGGAAACCACTGTGAACGGTGAAGTCACATATAGATCCTTTGGTGTGTCAGGTGAAGCACACTACCCAAAAGACTCCAGCGTTCTTGAAACCAGTGTTTGCTCTTTAGTCTACTGTATCAACTCGAAAGCTCACTGAAGCATACAATGAAGCAGAACAACAACGGCACAGCAAGGGCATAATTCCATCTGTTGAAATCGTTTGATTATCTGTATATGGTGGTTAGAATTTCATCTGGTTGAAAACTGTTGCTGGCCTCCTTCGGAACACAGTCTTTATGAGTTAACAATAAGTGCAACAACAACTTTTAGAAAGACATACATGAGAACCAGATAGCATCTAATATCTTCAGTTCAAAGAGCTACATCTGTACTTTCAGTAGTACATGCGTTACTCTGCCCCGAAAACAAGATATGTCGAGACATCTCTATCTCTGTTTCTGCCTTCAATGGGAATGCCACCCGTCACTATCTCCTACAATGAATGCCATCACCGCACGGACAGGGAAGAGAAAGCAATAACTTCTGTTATAATTGCTAGAAATTGTGATGTTCTCTCCTGTTTCAAAGAATGATCCTTTGCCTGATATAATTTCTAAGCTAGGTCTCTTGGAAAACACGGTATTTTCAGATATTCACAGTGAATTACCAAGAAACAACATAGGAAACCACTGTGAACGGTGAAGTCACATATAGATCCCTTGGTGTGTCAGGTGAAGCACACTACCCAAAAGACTCCAGCGTTCTTGAAACCAGTGTTTGCTCTTTAGTCTACTGTATCAACTCGAAAGCTCACTGAAGCATACAATGAAGCAGAACAACAACGGCACAGCAAGGGCATAATTCCATCTGTTGAAATCGTTTGATTATCTGTATATGGTGTTTAGAATTTCATCTGGTTGAAAACTGTTGCTGGCCTCCTTCGGAACACAGTCTTTATGAGTTAACAATAAGTGCAACAACAACTTTTAGAAAGACATACATGAGAACCAGATAGCATCTAATATCTTCAGTTCAAAGAGCTACATCTGTACTTTCAGTAGTACATGCGTTACTCTGCCCCGAAAACAAGATATGTCGAGACATCTCTATCTCTGTTTCTGCCTTCAATGGGAATGCCACCCGTCATTATCTCCTACAATGAATGCCATCACCGCACGGACAGGGAAGAGAAAGCAATAACTTCTGTTATAATTGCTAGAAATTGTGATGTTCTCTCCTGTTTCAAAGAATGATCCTTTGCCTGATATAATTTCTAAGCTAGGTCTCTTGGAAAACACGGTATTTTCTGATATTCACAGTGAATTACCAAGAAACAACATAGGAAACCACTGTGAACGGTGAAGTCACATATAGATCCTTTGGTGTGTCAGGTGAAGCACACTACCCAAAAGACTCCAGCGTTCTTGAAACCAGTGTTTGCTCTTTAGTCTACTGTATCAACTCGAAAGCTCACTGAAGCATACAATGAAGCAGAACAACAACGGCACAGCAAGGGCATAATTCCATCTGTTGAAATCGTTTGATTATCTGTATATGGTGGTTAGAATTTCATCTGGTTGAAAACTGTTGCTGGCCTCCTTCGGAACACAGTCTTTATGAGTTAACAATAAGTGCAACAACAACTTTTAGAAAGACATACATGAGAACCAGATAGCATCTATTATCTTCAGTTCAAAGAGCTACGTCTGTACTTTCAGAAGTACATGCGTTACTCTGCACGGAAAACAAGATATGTCCAGACATCGCTATCTCTGCTTCTGCATTCAATGGCAATGACACCGGTCACTATCTCCCACAATGAATGCCATCACCGCACGGACAGGGAAGAGAAAGCAATAACTTCTGTTATAATTGTTAGAAATTGTGATGTTCTCTCCTGTTTCAAAGAATGATCCTTTGCCTGATATAATTTCTAAGCTAGGTCTCTTTGAAAACACGGTATTTTCAGATTTTCACAGTGAATTACCAAGAAACAACATAGGAAACCACTGTGAACGGTGAAGTCACATATAGATCCTTTGGTGTGTCAGGTGAAGCACACTACCCAAAAGACTCCAGCGTTCTTGAAACCAGTGTTTGCTCTTTAGTCTACTGTATCAACTCGAAAGCTCACTGAAGCATACAATGAAGCAGAACAACAACGGCACAGCAAGGGCATAATTCCATCTGTTGAAATCGTTTGATTATCTGTATATGGTGGTTAGAATTTCATCTGGTTGAAAACTGTTTCTGGCCTCCTTCGGAACACAGTCTTTATGAGTTAACAATAAGTGCAACAACAACTTTTAGAAAGACATACATGAGAACCAGATAGCATCTAATATCTTCAGTTCAAAGAGCTACATCTGTACTTTCAGTAGTACATGCGTTACTCTGCCCCGAAAACAAGATATGTCGAGACATCTCTATCTCTGTTTCTGCCTTCAATGGGAATGCCACCCGTCACTATCTCCTACAATGAATGCCATCACCGCACGGACAGGGAAGAGAAAGCAATAACTTCTGTTATAATTGCTAGAAATTGTGATGTTCTCTCCTGTTTCAAAGAATGATCCTTTGCCTGATATAATTTCTAAGCTAGGTCTCTTGGAAAACACGGTATTTTCAGATATTCACAGTGAATTACCAAGAAACAACATAGGAAACCACTGTGAACGGTGAAGTCACATATAGATCCTTTGGTGTGTCAGGTGAAGCACACTACCCAAAAGACTCCAGCGTTCTTGAAACCAGTGTTTGCTCTTTAGTCTACTGTATCAACTCGAAAGCTCACTGAAGCATACAATGAAGCAGAACAACAACGGCACAGCAAGGGCATAATTCCATCTGTTGAAATCGTTTGATTATCTGTATATGGTGTTTAGAATTTCATCTGGTTGAAAACTGTTGCTGGCCTCCTTCGGAACACAGTCTTTATGAGTTAACAATAAGTGCAACAACAACTTTTAGAAAGACATACATGAGAACCAGATAGCATCTAATATCTTCAGTTCAAAGAGCTACATCTGTACTTTCAGTAGTACATGCGTTACTCTGCCCCGAAAACAAGATATGTCGAGACATCTCTATCTCTGTTTCTGCCTTCAATGGGAATGCCACCCGTCATTATCTCCTACAATGAATGCCATCACCGCACGGACAGGGAAGAGAAAGCAATAACTTCTGTTATAATTGCTAGAAATTGTGATGTTCTCTCCTGTTTCAAAGAATGATCCTTTGCCTGATATAATTTCTAAGCTAGGTCTCTTGGAAAACACGGTATTTTCAGATATTCACAGTGAATTACCAAGAAACAACATAGGAAACCACTGTGAACGGTGAAGTCACATATAGATCCTTTGGTGTGTCAGGTGAAGCACACTACCCAAAAGACTCCAGCGTTCTTGAAACCAGTGTTTGCTCTTTAGTCTACTGTATCAACTCGAAAGCTCACTGAAGCATACAATGAAGCAGAACAACAACGGCACAGCAAGGGCATAATTCCATCTGTTGAAATCGTTTGATTATCTGTATATGGTGTTTAGAATTTCATCTGGTTGAAAACTGTTGCTGGCCTCCTTCGGAACACAGTCTTTATGAGTTAACAATAAGTGCAACAACAACTTTTAGAAAGACATACATGAGAACCAGATAGCATCTAATATCTTCAGTTCAAAGAGCTACATCTGTACTTTCAGTAGTACATGCGTTACTCTGCCCCGAAAACAAGATATGTCGAGACATCTCTATCTCTGTTTCTGCCTTCAATGGGAATGCCACCCGTCATTATCTCCTACAATGAATGCCATCACCGCACGGACAGGGAAGAGAAAGCAATAACTTCTGTTATAATTGCTAGAAATTGTGATGTTCTCTCCTGTTTCAAAGAATGATCCTTTGCCTGATATAATTTCTAAGCTAGGTCTCTTGGAAAACACGGTATTTTCTGATATTCACAGTGAATTACCAAGAAACAACATAGGAAACCACTGTGAACGGTGAAGTCACATATAGATCCTTTGGTGTGTCAGGTGAAGCACACTACCCAAAAGACTCCAGCGTTCTTGAAACCAGTGTTTGCTCTTTAGTCTACTGTATCAACTCGAAAGCTCACTGAAGCATACAATGAAGCAGAACAACAACGGCACAGCAAGGGCATAATTCCATCTGTTGAAATCGTTTGATTATCTGTATATGGTGGTTAGAATTTCATCTGGTTGAAAACTGTTGCTGGCCTCCTTCGGAACACAGTCTTTATGAGTTAACAATAAGTGCAACAACAACTTTTAGAAAGACATACATGAGAACCAGATAGCATCTATTATCTTCAGTTCAAAGAGCTACGTCTGTACTTTCAGAAGTACATGCGTTACTCTGCACGGAAAACAAGATATGTCCAGACATCGCTATCTCTGCTTCTGCATTCAATGGCAATGACACCGGTCACTATCTCCCACAATGAATGCCATCACCGCACGGACAGGGAAGAGAAAGCAATAACTTCTGTTATAATTGCTAGAAATTGTGATGTTCTCTCCTGTTTCAAAGAATGATCCTTTGCCTGATATAATTTCTAAGCTAGGTCTCTTTGAAAACACGGTATTTTCAGATTTTCACAGTGAATTACCAAGAAACAACATAGGAAACCACTGTGAACGGTGAAGTCACATATAGATCCTTTGGTGTGTCAGGTGAAGCACACTACCCAAAAGACTCCAGCGTTCTTGAAACCAGTGTTTGCTCTTTAGTCTACTGTATCAACTCGAAAGCTCACTGAAGCATACAATGAAGCAGAACAACAACGGCACAGCAAGGGCATAATTCCATCTGTTGAAATCGTTTGATTATCTGTATATGGTGGTTAGAATTTCATCTGGTTGAAAACTGTTTCTGGCCTCCTTCGGAACACAGTCTTTATGAGTTAACAATAAGTGCAACAACAACTTTTAGAAAGACATACATGAGAACCAGATAGCATCTAATATCTTCAGTTCAAAGAGCTACATCTGTACTTTCAGTAGTACATGCGTTACTCTGCCCCGAAAACAAGATATGTCGAGACATCTCTATCTCTGTTTCTGCCTTCAATGGGAATGCCACCCGTCACTATCTCCTACAATGAATGCCATCACCGCACGGACAGGGAAGAGAAAGCAATAACTTCTGTTATAATTGCTAGAAATTGTGATGTTCTCTCCTGTTTCAAAGAATGATCCTTTGCCTGATATAATTTCTAAGCTAGGTCTCTTGGAAAACACGGTATTTTCAGATATTCACAGTGAATTACCAAGAAACAACATAGGAAACCACTGTGAACGGTGAAGTCACATATAGATCCTTTGGTGTGTCAGGTGAAGCACACTACCCAAAAGACTCCAGCGTTCTTGAAACCAGTGTTTGCTCTTTAGTCTACTGTATCAACTCGAAAGCTCACTGAAGCATACAATGAAGCAGAACAACAACGGCACAGCAAGGGCATAATTCCATCTGTTGAAATCGTTTGATTATCTGTATATGGTGTTTAGAATTTCATCTGGTTGAAAACTGTTGCTGGCCTCCTTCGGAACACAGTCTTTATGAGTTAACAATAAGTGCAACAACAACTTTTAGAAAGACATACATGAGAACCAGATAGCATCTAATATCTTCAGTTCAAAGAGCTACATCTGTTCTTTCAGAAGTACATGCGTTACTCTGCACGGAAAACAAGATACGTCCAGACATCGCTATCTCTGCTTCTGCATTCAATGGCAATGCCAACGGTAACTATCTCCCACAATGAATGTCATCACCGCACGGACAGTGAAGGGAAAGCAATAACTTCTGTTATAATTGCTAGAAATTGTGATGTTCTCTCCTGTTTCAAAGAATGATCCTTTGCCTGATATAATTTCTAAGCTAGGTCTCTTGGAAAACACGGTATTTTCAGATATTCACAGTGAATTACCAAGAAACAACATAGGAAACCACTGTGAACGGTGAAGTCACATATAGATCCTTTGGTGTGTCAGGTGAAGCACACTACCCAAAAGACTCCAGCGTTCTTGAAACCAGTGTTTGCTCTTTAGTCTACTGTATCAACTCGAAAGCTCACTGAAGCATACAATGAAGCAGAACAACAACGGCACAGCAAGGGCATAATTCCATCTGTTGAAATCGTTTGATTATCTGTATATGGTGGTTAGAATTTCATCTGGTTGAAAACTGTTGCTGGCCTCCTTCGGAACACAGTCTTTATGAGTTAACAATAAGTGCAACAACAACTTTTAGAAAGACATACATGAGAACCAGATAGCATCTAATATCTTCAGTTCAAAGAGCTACATCTGTTCTTTCAGAAGTACATGCGTTACTCTGCACGGAAAACAAGATACGTCCAGACATCGCTATCTCTTCTTCTGCATTCAATGGCAATGCCACCGGTAACTATCTCCCACAATGAATGTCATCACCGCACGGACAGTGAAGGGAAAGCAATAACTTCGGTTATAATTGCTAGAAATTGTGATGTTCTCTCCTGTTTCAAAGAATGATCCTTTGCCTGATATAATTTCTAAGCTAGGTCTCTTGGAAAACACGGTATTTTCAGATATTCACAGTGAATTACCAAGAAACAACATAGGAAACCACTGTGAACGGTGAAGTCACATATAGATCCTTTGGTGTGTCAGGTGAAGCACACTACCCAAAAGACTCCAGCGTTCTTGAAACCAGTGTTTGCTCTTTAGTCTACTGTATCAACTCGAAAGCTCACTGAAGCATACAATGAAGCAGAACAACAACGGCACAGCAAGGGCATAATTCCATCTGTTGAAATCGTTTGATTATCTGTATATGGTGGTTAGAATTTCATCTGGTTGAAAACTGTTGCTGGCCTCCTTCGGAACACAGTCTTTATGAGTTAACAATAAGTGCAACAACAACTTTTAGAAAGACATACATGAGAACCAGATAGCATCTAATATCTTCAGTTCAAAGAGCTACATCTGTACTTTCAGTAGTACATGCGTTACTCTGCCCCGAAAACAAGATATGTCGAGACATCTCTATCTCTGTTTCTGCCTTCAATGGGAATGCCACCCGTCACTATCTCCTACAATGAATGCCATCACCGCACGGACAGTGAAGGGAAAGCAATAACTTCTGTTATAATTGCTAGAAATTGTGATGTTCTCTCCTGTTTCAAAGAATGATCCTTTGCCTGATATAATTTCTAAGCTAGGTCTCTTGGAAAACACGGTATTTTCAGATATTCACAGTGAATTACCAAGAAACAACATAGGAAACCACTGTGAACGGTGAAGTCACATATAGATCCTTTGGTGTGTCAGGTGAAGCACACTACCCAAAAGACTCCAGCGTTCTTGAAACCAGTGTTTGCTCTTTAGTCTACTGTATCAACTCGAAAGCTCACTGAAGCATACAATGAAGCAGAACAACAACGGCACAGCAAGGGCATAATTCCATCTGTTGAAATTGTTTGATTATCTGTATATGGTGGTTAGAATTTCAACTGGTTGAAAACTGTTGCTGGCCTCCTTCGGAACACAGTCTTTATGAGTTAACAATAAGTGCAACGACAACTTTTAGAAAGACATACATGAGAACCAGATAACATCTAATATCTTCAGTTCAAAGAGCTACGTCTGTACTTTCAGAAGTACATGCGTTACTCTGCACGGAAAACAAGATATGTCCAGACATCGCTATCTCTGCTTCTGCATTCAATGGCAATGACACCGGTCACTATCTCCCACAATGAATGCCATCACCGCACGGACAGGGAAGAGAAAGCAATAACTTCTGTTATAATTGCTAGAAATTGTGATGTTCTCTCCTGTTTCAAAGAATGATCCTTTGCCTGATATAATTTCTAAGCTAGGTCTCTTGGAAAACACGGTATTTTCAGATATTCACAGTGAATTACCAAGAAACAACATAGGAAACCACTGTGAACGGTGAAGTCACATATAGATCCTTTGGTGTGTCAGGTGAAGCACACTACCCAAAAGACTCCAGCGTTCTTGAAACCAGTGTTTGCTCTTTAGTCTACTGTATCAACTCGAAAGCTCACTGAAGCATACAATGAAGCAGAACAACAACGGCACAGCAAGGGCATAATTCCATCTGTTGAAATCGTTTGATTATCTGTATATGGTGTTTAGAATTTCATCTGGTTGAAAACTGTTGCTGGCCTCCTTCGGAACACAGTCTTTATGAGTTAACAATAAGTGCAACAACAACTTTTAGAAAGACATACATGAGAACCAGATAGCATCTAATATCTTCAGTTCAAAGAGCTACATCTGTACTTTCAGTAGTACATGCGTTACTCTGCCCCGAAAACAAGATATGTCGAGACATCTCTATCTCTGTTTCTGCCTTCAATGGGAATGCCACCCGTCATTATCTCCTACAATGAATGCCATCACCGCACGGACAGGGAAGAGAAAGCAATAACTTCTGTTATAATTGCTAGAAATTGTGATGTTCTCTCCTGTTTCAAAGAATGATCCTTTGCCTGATATAATTTCTAAGCTAGGTCTCTTGGAAAACACGGTATTTTCAGATATTCACAGTGAATTACAAAGAAACAACATAGGAAACCACTGTGAACGGTGAAGTCACATATAGATCCTTTGGTGTGTCAGGTGAAGCACACTACCCAAAAGACTCCAGCGTTCTTGAAACCAGTGTTTGCTCTTTAGTCTACTGTATCAACTCGAAAGCTCACTGAAGCATACAATGAAGCAGAACAACAACGGCACAGCAAGGGCATAATTCCATCTGTTGAAATCGTTTGATTATCTGTATATGGTGGTTAGAATTTCATCTGGTTGAAAACTGTTGCTGGCCTCCTTCGGAACACAGTCTTTATGAGTTAACAATAAGTGCAACAACAACTTTTAGAAAGACATACATGAGAACCAGATAGCATCTAATATCTTCAGTTCAAAGAGCTACATCTGTTCTTTCAGAAGTACATGCGTTACTCTGCACGGAAAGCAAGATACGTCCAGACATCGCTATCTCTTCTTCTGCATTCAATGGCAATGCCACCGGTAACTATCTCCCACAATGAATGTCATCACCGCACGGACAGTGAAGGGAAAGCAATAACTTCTGTTATAATTGCTAGAAATTGTGATGTTCTCTCCTGTTTCAAAGAATGATCCTTTGCCTGATATAATTTCTAAGCTAGGTCTCTTGGAAAACACGGTATTTTCTGATATTCACAGTGAATTACCAAGAAACAACATAGGAAACCACTGTGAACGGTGAAGTCACATATAGATCCTTTGGTGTGTCAGGTGAAGCACACTACCCAAAAGACTCCAGCGTTCTTGAAACCAGTGTTTGCTCTTTAGTCTACTGTATCAACTCGAAAGCTCACTGAAGCATACAATGAAGCAGAACAACAACGGCACAGCAAGGGCATAATTCCATCTGTTGAAATTGTTTGATTATCTGTATATGGTGGTTAGAATTTCAACTGGTTGAAAACTGTTGCTGGCCTCCTTCGGAACACAGTCTTTATGAGTTAACAATAAGTGCAACGACAACTTTTAGAAAGACATACATGAGAACCAGATAACATCTAATATCTTCAGTTCAAAGAGCTACGTCTGTACTTTCAGAAGTACATGCGTTACTCTGCACGGAAAACAAGATATGTCCAGACATCGCTATCTCTGCTTCTGCATTCAATGGCAATGACACCGGTCACTATCTCCCACAATGAATGCCATCACCGCACGGACAGGGAAGAGAAAGCAATAACTTCTGTTATAATTGCTAGAAATTGTGATGTTCTCTCCTGTTTCAAAGAATGATCCTTTGCCTGATATAATTTCTAAGCTAGGTCTCTTGGAAAACACGGTATTTTCAGATATTCACAGTGAATTACCAAGAAACAACATAGGAAACCACTGTGAACGGTGAAGTCACATATAGATCCTTTGGTGTGTCAGGTGAAGCACACTACCCAAAAGACTCCAGCGTTCTTGAAACCAGTGTTTGCTCTTTAGTCTACTGTATCAACTCGAAAGCTCACTGAAGCATACAATGAAGCAGAACAACAACGGCACAGCAAGGGCATAATTCCATCTGTTGAAATCGTTTGATTATCTGTATATGGTGTTTAGAATTTCATCTGGTTGAAAACTGTTGCTGGCCTCCTTCGGAACACAGTCTTTATGAGTTAACAATAAGTGCAACAACAACTTTTAGAAAGACATACATGAGAACCAGATAGCATCTAATATCTTCAGTTCAAAGAGCTACATCTGTACTTTCAGTAGTACATGCGTTACTCTGCCCCGAAAACAAGATATGTCGAGACATCTCTATCTCTGTTTCTGCATTCAATGGGAATGCCACCCGTCATTATCTCCTACAATGAATGCCATCACCGCACGGACAGGGAAGAGAAAGCAATAACTTCTGTTATAATTGCTAGAAATTGTGATGTTCTCTCCTGTTTCAAAGAATGATCCTTTGCCTGATATAATTTCTAAGCTAGGTCTCTTGGAAAACACGGTATTTTCAGATATTCACAGTGAATTACCAAGAAACAACATAGGAAACCACTGTGAACGGTGAAGTCACATATAGATCCTTTGGTGTGTCAGGTGAAGCACACTACCCAAAAGACTCCAGCGTTCTTGAAACCAGTGTTTGCTCTTTAGTCTACTGTATCAACTCGAAAGCTCACTGAAGCATACAATGAAGCAGAACAACAACGGCACAGCAAGGGCATAATTCCATCTGTTGAAATCGTTTGATTATCTGTATATGGTGGTTAGAATTTCATCTGGTTGAAAACTGTTGCTGGCCTCCTTCGGAACACAGTCTTTATGAGTTAACAGTAAGTGCAACAACAACTTTTAGAAAGACATACATGAGAACCAGATAGCATCTATTATCTTCAGTTCAAAGAGCTACGTCTGTACTTTCAGAAGTACATGCGTTACTCTGCACGGAAAACAAGATATGTCCAGACATCGCTATCTCTGCTTCTGCATTCAATGGCAATGACACCGGTCACTATCTCCCACAATGAATGCCATCACCGCACGGACAGGGAAGAGAAAGCAATAACTTCTGTTATAATTGCTAGAAATTGTGATGTTCTCTCCTGTTTCAAAGAATGATCCTTTGCCTGATATAATTTCTAAGCTAGGTCTCTTGGAAAACACGGTATTTTCAGATATTCACAGTGAATTACCAAGAAACAACATAGGAAACCACTGTGAACGGTGAAGTCACATATAGATCCTTTGGTGTGTCAGGTGAAGCACACTACCCAAAAGACTCCAGCGTTCTTGAAACCAGTGTTTGCTCTTTAGTCTACTGTATCAACTCGAAAGCTCACTGAAGCATACAATGAAGCAAAACAACAACGGCACAGCAAGGGCATAATTCCATCTGTTGAAATCGTTTGATTATCTGTATATGGTGGTTAGAATTTCATCTGGTTGAAAACTGTTGCTGGCCTCCTTCGGAACACAGTCTTTATGAGTTAACAATAAGTGTAACAACAACTTTTAGAAAGACATACATGAGAACCAGATAGCATCTAATATCTTCAGTTCAAAGAGCTACATCTGTTCTTTCAGAAGTACATGCGTTACTCTGCACGGAAAACAAGATACGTCCAGACATCGCTATCTCTGCTTCTGCATTCAATGGCAATGCCACCGGTAACTATCTCCCACAATGAATGTCATCACCGCACGGACAGTGAAGGGAAAGCAATAACTTCGGTTATAATTGCTAGAAATTGTGATGTTCTCTCCTGTTTCAAAGAATGATCCTTTGCCTGATATAATTTCTAAGCTAGGTCTCTTGGAAAACACGGTATTTTCAGATATTCACAGTGAATTACAAAGAAACAACATAGGAAACCACTGTGAACGGTGAAGTCACATATAGATCCTTTGGTGTGTCAGGTGAAGCACACTACCCAAAAGACTCCAGCGTTCTTGAAACCAGTGTTTGCTCTTTAGTCTACTGTATCAACTCGAAAGCTCACTGAAGCATACAATGAAGCAGAACAACAACGGCACAGCAAGGGCATAATTCCATCTGTTGAAATCGTTTGATTATCTGTATATGGTGGTTAGAATTTCATCTGGTTGAAAACTGTTGCTGGCCTCCTTCGGAACACAGTCTTTATGAGTTAACAATAAGTGCAACAACAACTTTTAGAAAGACATACATGAGAACCAGATAGCATCTAATATCTTCAGTTCAAAGAGCTACATCTGTTCTTTCAGAAGTACATGCGTTACTCTGCACGGAAAACAAGATACGTCCAGACATCGCTATCTCTGCTTCTGCATTCAATGGCAATGCCACCGGTAACTATCTCCCACAATGAATGTCATCACCGCACGGACAGTGAAGGGAAAGCAATAACTTCTGTTATAATTGCTAGAAATTGTGATGTTCTCTCCTGTTTCAAAGAATGATCCTTTGCCTGATATAATTTCTAAGCTAGGTCTCTTGGAAAACACGGTATTTTCAGATATTCACAGTGAATTACCAAGAAACAACATAGGAAACCACTGTGAACGGTGAAGTCACATATAGATCCTTTGGTGTGTCAGGTGAAGCACACTACCCAAAAGACTCCAGCGTTCTTGAAACCAGTGTTTGCTCTTTAGTCTACTGTATCAACTCGAAAGCTCACTGAAGCATACAATGAAGCAGAACAACAACGGCACAGCAAGGGCATAATTCCATCTGTTGAAATCGTTTGATTATCTGTATATGGTGGTTAGAATTTCATCTGGTTGAAAACTGTTGCTGGCCTCCTTCGGAACACAGTCTTTATGAGTTAACAATAAGTGCAACAACAACTTTTAGAAAGACATACATGAGAACCAGATAGCATCTAATATCTTCAGTTCAAAGAGCTACATCTGTTCTTTCAGAAGTACATGCGTTACTCTGCACGGAAAACAAGATACGTCCAGACATCGCTATCTCTGCTTCTGCATTCAATGGCAATGCCACCGGTAACTATCTCCCACAATGAATGTCATCACCGCACGGACAGTGAAGGGAAAGCAATAACTTCTGTTATAATTGCTAGAAATTGTGATGTTCTCTCCTGTTTCAAAGAATGATCCTTTGCCTGATATAATTTCTAAGCTAGGTCTCTTGGAAAACACGGTATTTTCAGATATTCACAGTGAATTACCAAGAAACAACATAGGAAACCACTGTGAACGGTGAAGTCACATATAGATCCTTTGGTGTGTCAGGTGAAGCACACTACCCAAAAGACTCCAGCGTTCTTGAAACCAGTGTTTGCTCTTTAGTCTACTGTATCAACTCGAAAGCTCACTGAAGCATACAATGAAGCAGAACAACAACGGCACAGCAAGGGCATAATTCCATCTGTTGAAATCGTTTGATTATCTGTATATGGTGGTTAGAATTTCATCTGGTTGAAAACTGTTGCTGGCCTCCTTCGGAACACAGTCTTTATGAGTTAACAATAAGTGCAACAACAACTTTTAGAAAGACATACATGAGAACCAGATAGCATCTAATATCTTCAGTTCAAAGAGCTACGTCTGTTCTTTCAGAAGTACATGCGTTACTCTGCACGGAAAACAAGATACGTCCAGACATCGCTATCTCTGCTTCTG
Organism: Furipterus horrens; assembly: GCF_987537825.1. Classification (NCBI taxonomy): domain Eukaryota; kingdom Metazoa; phylum Chordata; class Mammalia; order Chiroptera; family Furipteridae; genus Furipterus; species Furipterus horrens. Next base: position 2,328,878 of record NW_028327188.1, read on the forward strand.
CATTCAATGGCAATGCCACCGGTAACTATCTCCCACAATGAATGTCATCACCGCACGGACAGTGAAGGGAAAGCAATAACTTCTGTTATAATTGCTAGAAATTGTGATGTTCTCTCCTGTTTCAAAGAATGATCCTTTGCCTGATATAATTTCTAAGCTAGGTCTCTTGGAAAACACGGTATTTTCAGATATTCACAGTGAATTACCAAGAAACAACATAGGAAACCACTGTGAACGGTGAAGTCACATATAGATCCTTTGGTGTGTCAGGTGAAGCACACTACCCAAAAGACTCCAGCGTTCTTGAAACCAGTGTTTGCTCTTTAGTCTACTGTATCAACTCGAAAGCTCACTGAAGCATACAATGAAGCAGAACAACAACGGCACAGCAAGGGCATAATTCCATCTGTTGAAATCGTTTGATTATCTGTATATGGTGGTTAGAATTTCATCTGGTTGAAAACTGTTGCTGGCCTCCTTCGGAACACAGTCTTTATGAGTTAACAATAAGTGCAACAACAACTTTTAGAAAGACATACATGAGAACCAGATAGCATCTAATATCTTCAGTTCAAAGAGCTACATCTGTACTTTCAGTAGTACATGCGTTACTCTGCCCCGAAAACAAGATATGTCGAGACATCTCTATCTCTGTTTCTGCCTTCAATGGGAATGCCACCCGTCACTATCTCCTACAATGAATGCCATCACCGCACGGACAGGGAAGAGAAAGCAATAACTTCTGTTATAATTGCTAGAAATTGTGATGTTCTCTCCTGTTTCAAAGAATGATCCTTTGCCTGATATAATTTCTAAGCTAGGTCTCTTGGAAAACACGGTATTTTCAGATATTCACAGTGAATTACCAAGAAACAACATAGGAAACCACTGTGAACGGTGAAGTCACATATAGATCCTTTGGTGTGTCAGGTGAAGCACACTACCCAAAAGACTCCAGCGTTCTTGAAACCAGTGTTTGCTCTTTAGTCTACTGTATCAACTCGAAAGCTCACTGAAGCATACAATGAAGCAGAACAACAACGGCACAGCAAGGGCATAATTCCATCTGTTGAAATCGTTTGATTATCTGTATATGGTGGTTAGAATTTCAACTGGTTGAAAACTGTTGCTGGCCTCCTTCGGAACACAGTCTTTATGAGTTAACAATAAGTGCAACAACAACTTTTAGAAAGACATACATGAGAACCAGATAGCATCTAATATCTTCAGTTCAAAGAGCTACATCTGTTCTTTCAGAAGTACATGCGTTACTCTGCACGGAAAACAAGATACGTCCAGACATCGCTATCTCTGCTTCTGCATTCAATGGCAATGCCACCGGTAACTATCTCCCACAATGAATGTCACCACCGCACGGACAGTGAAGGGAAAGCAATAACTTCTGTTATAATTGCTAGAAATTGTGATGTTCTCTCCTGTTTCAAAGAATGATCCTTTGCCTGATATATTTTCTAAGCTTGGTCTCTTGGAAAATACGGTATTTTCAGATATTCACAGTGAATTACCAAGAAACAACATAGGAAACCACTGTGAACGGTGAAGTCACATATAGATCCTTTGGTGTGTCAGGTGAAGCACACTACCCAAAAGACTCCAGCGTTCTTGAAACCAGTGTTTGCTCTTTAGTCTACTGTATCAACTCGAAAGCTCACTGAAGCATACAATGAAGCAGAACAACAACGGCACAGCAAGGGCATAATTCCATCTGTTGAAATCGTTTGATTATCTGTATATGGTGGTTAGAATTTCATCTGGTTGAAAACTGTTGCTGGCCTCCTTCGGAACACAGTCTTTATGAGTTAACAATAAGTGCAACAACAACTTTTAGAAAGACATACATGAGAACCAGATAGCATCTAATATCTTCAGTTCAAAGAGCTACATCTGTACTTTCAGTAGTACATGCGTTACTCTGCCCCGAAAACAAGATACGTCGAGACATCTCTATCTCTGTTTCTGCCTTCAATGGGAATGCCACCCGTCACTATCTCCCACAATGAATGCCATCACCGCACGGACAGGGAAGAGAAAGCAATAACTTCTGTTATAATTGCTAGAAATTGTGATGTTCTCTCCTGTTTCAAAGAATGATCCTTTGCCTGATATAATTTCTAAGCTAGGTCTCTTGGAAAACACGGTATTTTCAGATATTCACAGTGAATTACCAAGAAACAACATAGGAAACCACTGTGAACGGTGAAGTCACATATAGATCCTTTGGTGTGTCAGGTGAAGCACACTACCCAAAAGACTCCAGCGTTCTTGAAACCAGTGTTTGCTCTTTAGTCTACTGTATCAACTCGAAAGCTCACTGAAGCATACAATGAAGCAGAACAACAACGGCACAGCAAGGGCATAATTCCATCTGTTGAAATCGTTTGATTATCTGTATATGGTGGTTAGAATTTCATCTGGTTGAAAACTGTTGCTGGCCTCCTTCGGAACACAGTCTTTATGAGTTAACAATAAGTGCAACAACAACTTTTAGAAAGACATACATGAGAACCAGATAGCATCTAATATCTTCAGTTCAAAGAGCTACATCTGTACCTTCAGTAGTACATGCGTTACTCTGCCCCGAAAACAAGATATGTCGAGACATCTCTATCTCTGTTTCTTCCTTCAATGGGAATGCCACCCGTCACTATCTCCTACAATGAATGCCATCACCGCACGGACAGGGAAGAGAAAGCAATAACTTCTGTTATAATTGCTAGAAATTGTGATGTTCTCTCCTGTTTCAAAGAATGATCCTTTGCCTGATATAATTTCTAAGCTAGGTCTCTTGGAAAACACGGTATTTTCAGATATTCACAGTGAATTACCAAGAAACAACATAGGAAACCACTGTGAACGGTGAAGTCACATATAGATCCTTTGGTGTGTCAGGTGAAGCACACTACCCAAAAGACTCCAGCGTTCTTGAAACCAGTGTTTGCTCTTTAGTCTACTGTATCAACTCGAAAGCTCACTGAAGCATACAATGAAGCAGAACAACAACGGCACTGCAAGGGCATAATTCCATCTGTTGAAATCGTTTGATTATCTGTATATGGTGGTTAGAATTTCATCTGGTTGAAAACTGTTGCTGGCCTCCTTCGGAACACAGTCTTTATGAGTTAACAATAAGTGCAACAACAACTTTTAGAAAGACATACATGAGAACCAGATAGCATCTAATATCTTCAGTTCAAAGAGCTACATCTGTTCTTTCAGAAGTACATGCGTTACTCTGCACGGAAAACAAGATACGTCCAGACATCGCTATCTCTGCTTCTGCATTCAATGGCAATGACACCGGTCACTATCTCCCACAATGAATGCCATCACCGCACGGACAGTGAAGGGAAAGCAATAACTTCTGTTATAATTGCTAGAAATTGTGATGTTCTCTCCTGTTTCAAAGAATGATCCTTTGCCTGATATAATTTCTAAGCTAGGTCTCTTGGAAAACACGGTATTTTCAGACATTCACAGTGAATTACCAAGAAACAACATAGGAAACCACTGTGAACGGTGAAGTCACATATAGATCCTTTGGTGTGTCAGGTGAAGCACACTACCCAAAAGACTCCAGCGTTCTTGAAACCAGTGTTTGCTCTTTAGTCTACTGTATCAACTCGAAAGCTCACTGAAGCATACAATGAAGCAGAACAACAATGGCACAGCAAGGGCATAATTCCATCTTTTGAAATCGTTTGATTATCTGTATATGGTGGTTAGAATTTCATCTGGTTGAAAACTGTTGCTGGCCTCCTTCGGAACACAGTCTTTATGAGTTAACAATAAGTGCAACAACAACTTTTAGAAAGACATACATGAGAACCAGATAACATCTAATATCTTCAGTTCAAAGAGCTACATCTGTACTTTCAGAAGTACATGCGTTACTCTGCACGGAAAACAAGATATGTCCAGACATCGCTATCTCTGCTTCTGCATTCAATGGCAATGACACCGGTCACTATCTCCCACAATGAATGCCATCACCGCACGGACAGTGAAGAGAAAGCAATAACTTCTGTTATAATTGCTAGAAATTGTGATGTTCTCTCCTGTTTCAAAGAATGATCCTTTGCCTGATATAATTTCTAAGCTAGGTCTCTTTGAAAACACGGTATTTTCAGATTTTCACAGTGAATTACCAAGAAACAACATAGGAAAGCACTGTGAACGGTGAAGTCACATATAGATCCTTTGGTGTGTCAGGTGAAGCACACTACCCAAAAGACTCCAGCGTTCTTGAAACCAGTGTTTGCTCTTTAGTCTACTGTATCAACTCGAAAGCTCACTGAAGCATACAATGAAGCAGAACAACAACGGCACAGCAAGGGCATAATTCCATCTGTTGAAATCGTTTGATTATCTGTATATGGTGGTTAGAATTTCATCTGGTTGAAAACTGTTGCTGGCCTCCTTCGGAACACAGTCTTTATGAGTTAACAATAAGTGCAACAACAACTTTTAGAAAGACATACATGAGAACCAGATAGCATCTAATATCTTCAGTTCAAAGAGCTACATCTGTTCTTTCAGAAGTACATGCGTTACTCTGCACGGAAAACAAGATACGTCCAGACATCGCTATCTCTGCTTCTGCATTCAATGGCAATGACACCGGTAACTATCTCCCACAATGAATGTCATCACCGCACGGACAGTGAAGGGAAAGCAATAACTTCTGTTATAATTGCTAGAAATTGTGATGTTCTCTCCTGTTTCAAAGAATGATCCTTTGCCTGATATAATTTCTAAGCTAGGTCTCTTGGAAAACACGGTATTTTCAGATATTCACAGTGAATTACCAAGAAACAACATAGGAAACCACTGTGAACGGTGAAGTCACATATAGATCCTTTGGTGTGTCAGGTGAAGCACACTACCCAAAAGACTCCAGCGTTCTTGAAACCAGTGTTTGCTCTTTAGTCTACTGTATCAACTCGAAAGCTCACTGAAGCATACAATGAAGCAGAACAACAACGGCACAGCAAGGGCATAATTCCATCTGTTGAAATCGTTTGATTATCTGTATATGGTGGTTAGAATTTCATCTGGTTGAAAACTGTTGCTGGCCTCCTTCGGAACACAGTCTTTATGAGTTAACAATAAGTGCAACAACAACTTTTAGAAAGACATACATGAGAACCAGATAGCATCTAATATCTTCAGTTCAAAGAGCTACATCTGTTCTTTCAGAAGTACATGCGTTACTCTGCACGGAAAACAAGATACGTCCAGACATCGCTATCTCTGCTTCTGCATTCAATGGCAATGCCACCGGTAACTATCTCCCACAATGAATGTCATCACCGCACGGACAGTGAAGGGAAAGCAATAACTTCGGTTATAATTGCTAGAAATTGTGATGTTCTCTCCTGTTTCAAAGAATGATCCTTTGCCTGATATAATTTCTAAGCTAGGTCTCTTGGAAAACACGGTATTTTCAGATATTCACAGTGAATTACCAAGAAACAACATAGGAAACCACTGTGAACGGTGAAGTCACATATAGATCCTTTGGTGTGTCAGGTGAAGCACACTACCCAAAAGACTCCAGCGTTCTTGAAACCAGTGTTTGCTCTTTAGTCTACTGTATCAACTCGAAAGCTCACTGAAGCATACAATGAAGCAGAACAACAACGGCACAGCAAGGGCATAATTCCATCTGTTGAAATCGTTTGATTATCTGTATATGGTGGTTAGAATTTCATCTGGTTGAAAACTGTTGCTGGCCTCCTTCGGAACACAGTCTTTATGAGTTAACAATAAGTGCAACAACAACTTTTAGAAAGACATACATGAGAACCAGATAGCATCTAATATCTTCAGTTCAAAGAGCTACATCTGTTCTTTCAGAAGTACATGCGTTACTCTGCACGGAAAACAAGATACGTCCAGACATCGCTATCTCTGCTTCTGCATTCAATGGCAATGCCACCGGTAACTATCTCCCACAATGAATGTCATCACCGCACGGACAGTGAAGGGAAAGCAATAACTTCTGTTATAATTGCTAGAAATTGTGATGTTCTCTCCTGTTTCAAAGAATGATCCTTTGCCTGATATAATTTCTAAGCTAGGTCTCTTGGAAAACACGGTATTTTCAGATATTCACAGTGAATTACCAAGAAACAACATAGGAAACCACTGTGAACGGTGAAGTCACATATAGATCCTTTGGTGTGTCAGGTGAAGCACACTACCCAAAAGACTCCAGCGTTCTTGAAACCAGTGTTTGCTCTTTAGTCTACTGTATCAACTCGAAAGCTCACTGAAGCATACAATGAAGCAGAACAACAACGGCACAGCAAGGGCATAATTCCATCTGTTGAAATCGTTTGATTATCTGTATATGGTGGTTAGAATTTCATCTGGTTGAAAACTGTTGCTGGCCTCCTTCAGAACACAGTCTTTATGAGTTAACAATAAGTGCAACAACAACTTTTAGAAAGACATACATGAGAACCAGATAGCATCTAATATCTTCAGTTCAAAGAGCTACGTCTGTTCTTTCAGAAGTACATGCGTTACTCTGCACGGAAAACAAGATACGTCCAGACATCGCTATCTCTGCTTCTGCATTCAATGGCAATGCCACCGGTAACTATCTCCCACAATGAATGTCATCACCGCACGGACAGTGAAGGGAAAGCAATAACTTCTGTTATAATTGCTAGAAATTGTGATGTTCTCTCCTGTTTCAAAGAATGATCCTTTGCCTGATATAATTTCTAAGCTAGGTCTCTTGGAAAACACGGTATTTTCAGATATTCACAGTGAATTACCAAGAAACAACATAGGAAACCACTGTGAACGGTGAAGTCACATATAGATCCTTTGGTGTGTCAGGTGAAGCACACTACCCAAAAGACTCCAGCGTTCTTGAAACCAGTGTTTGCTCTTTAGTCTACTGTATCAACTCGAAAGCTCACTGAAGCATACAATGAAGCAGAACAACAACGGCACAGCAAGGGCATAATTCCATCTGTTGAAATCGTTTGATTATCTGTATATGGTGGTTAGAATTTCATCTGGTTGAAAACTGTTGCTGGCCTCCTTCGGAACACAGTCTTTATGAGTTAACAATAAGTGCAACAACAACTTTTAGAAAGACATACATGAGAACCAGATAGCATCTAATATCTTCAGTTCAAAGAGCTACATCTGTACTTTCAGTAGTACATGCGTTACTCTGCCCCGAAAACAAGATATGTCGAGACATCTCTATCTCTGTTTCTGCCTTCAATGGGAATGCCACCCGTCACTATCTCCTACAATGAATGCCATCACCGCACGGACAGGGAAGAGAAAGCAATAACTTCTGTTATAATTGCTAGAAATGGTGATGTTCTCTCCTGTTTCAAAGAATGATCCTTTGCCTGATATAATTTCTAAGCTAGGTCTCTTGGAAAACACGGTATTTTCAGATATTCACAGTGAATTACCAAGAAACAACATAGGAAACCACTGTGAACGGTGAAGTCACATATAGATCCTTTGGTGTGTCAGGTGAAGCACACTACCCAAAAGACTCCAGCGTTCTTGAAACCAGTGTTTGCTCTTTAGTCTACTGTATCAACTCGAAAGCTCACTGAAGCATACAATGAAGCAGAACAACAACGGCACAGCAAGGGCATAATTCCATCTGTTGAAATCGTTTGATTATCTGTATATGGTGGTTAGAATTTCATCTGGTTGAAAACTGTTGCTGGCCTCCTTCGGAACACAGTCTTTATGAGTTAACAATAAGTGCAACAACAACTTTTAGAAAGACATACATGAGAACCAGATAGCATCTAATATCTTCAGTTCAAAGAGCTACGTCTGTTCTTTCAGAAGTACATGCGTTACTCTGCACGGAAAACAAGATACGTCCAGACATCGCTATCTCTGCTTCTGCATTCAATGGCAATGCCACCGGTAACTATCTCCCACAATGAATGTCATCACCGCACGGACAGTGAAGGGAAAGCAATAACTTCTGTTATAATTGCTAGAAATTGTGATGTTCTCTCCTGTTTCAAAGAATGATCCTTTGCCTGATATAATTTCTAAGCTAGGTCTCTTGGAAAACACGGTATTTTCAGATATTCACAGTGAATTACCAAGAAACAACATAGGAAACCACTGTGAACGGTGAAGTCACATATAGATCCTTTGGTGTGTCAGGTGAAGCACACTACCCAAAAGACTCCAGCGTTCTTGAAACCAGTGTTTGCTCTTTAGTCTACTGTATCAACTCGAAAGCTCACTGAAGCATACAATGAAGGAGAACAACAACGGCACAGCAAGGGCATAATTCCATCTGTTGAAATCGTTTGATTATCTGTATATGGTGTTTAGAATTTCATCTGGTTGAAAACTGTTGCTGGCCTCCTTCGGAACACAGTCTTTATGAGTTAACAATAAGTGCAACAACAACTTTTAGAAAGACATACATGAGAACCAGATAGCATCTAATATCTTCAGTTCAAAGAGCTACGTCTGTTCTTTCAGAAGTACATGCGTTACTCTGCACGGAAAACAAGATACGTCCAGACATCGCTATCTCTGCTTCTGCATTCAATGGCAATGCCACCGGTAACTATCTCCCACAATGAATGTCATCACCGCACGGACAGTGAAGGGAAAGCAATAACTTCTGTTATAATTGCTAGAAATTGTGATGTTCTCTCCTGTTTCAAAGAATGATCCTTTGCCTGATATAATTTCTAAGCTAGGTCTCTTGGAAAACACGGTATTTTCAGATATTCACAGTGAATTACCAAGAAACAACATAGGAAACCACTGTGAACGGTGAAGTCACATATAGATCCTTTGGTGTGTCAGGTGAAGCACACTACCCAAAAGACTCCAGCGTTCTTGAAACCAGTGTTTGCTCTTTAGTCTACTGTATCAACTCGAAAGCTCACTGAAGCATACAATGAAGCAGAACAACAACGGCACAGCAAGGGCATAATTCCATCTGTTGAAATCGTTTGATTATCTGTATATGGTGGTTAGAATTTCATCTGGTTGAAAACTGTTGCTGGCCTCCTTCGGAACACAGTCTTTATGAGTTAACAATAAGTGCAACAACAACTTTTAGAAAGACATACATGAGAACCAGATAGCATCTAATATCTTCAGTTCAAAGAGCTACATCTGTACTTTCAGTAGTACATGCGTTACTCTGCCCCGAAATCAAGATATGTCGAGACATCTCTATCTCTGTTTCTGCCTTCAATGGGAATGCCACCCGTCACTATCTCCTACAATGAATGCCATCACCGCACGGACAGGGAAGAGAAAGCAATAACTTCTGTTATAATTGCTAGAAATTGTGATGTTCTCTCCTGTTTCAAAGAATGATCCTTTGCCTGATATAATTTCTAAGCTAGGTCTCTTGGAAAACACGGTATTTTCAGATATTCACAGTGAATTACCAAGAAACAACATAGGAAACCACTGTGAACGGTGAAGTCACATATAGATCCTTTGGTGTGTCAGGTGAAGCACACTACCCAAAAGACTCCAGCGTTCTTGAAACCAGTGTTTGCTCTTTAGTCTACTGTATCAACTCGAAAGCTCACTGAAGCATACAATGAAGCAGAACAACAACGGCACAGCAAGGGCATAATTCCATCTGTTGAAATCGTTTGATTATCTGTATATGGTGGTTAGAATTTCATCTGGTTGAAAACTGTTGCTGGCCTCCTTCGGAACACAGTCTTTATGAGTTAACAATAAGTGCAACAACAACTTTTAGAAAGACATACATGAGAACCAGATAGCATCTAATATCTTCAGTTCAAAGAGCTACATCTGTTCTTTCAGAAGTACATGCGTTACTCTGCACGGAAAACAAGATACGTCCAGACATCGCTATCTCTGCTTCTGCATTCAATGGCAATGCCACCGGTAACTATCTCCCACAATGAATGTCATCACCGCACGGACAGTGAAGGGAAAGCAATAACTTCTGTTATAATTGCTAGAAATTGTGATGTTCTCTCCTGTTTCAAAGAATGATCCTTTGCCTGATATAATTTCTAAGCTAGGTCTCTTGGAAAACACGGTATTTTCAGATATTCACAGTGAATTACCAAGAAACAACATAGGAAACCACTGTGAACGGTGAAGTCACATATAGATCCTTTGGTGTGTCAGGTGAAGCACACTACCCAAAAGACTCCAGCGTTCTTGAAACCAGTGTTTGCTCTTTAGTCTACTGTATCAACTCGAAAGCTCACTGAAGCATACAATGAAGCAGAACAACAACGGCACAGCAAGGGCATAATTCCATCTGTTGAAATCGTTTGATTATCTGTATATGGTGGTTAGAATTTCATCTGGTTGAAAACTGTTGCTGGCCTCCTTCGGAACACAGTCTTTATGAGTTAACAATAAGTGCAACAACAACTTTTAGAAAGACATACATGAGAACCAGATAGCATCTAATATCTTCAGTTCAAAGAGCTACATCTGTACTTTCAGTAGTACATGCGTTACTCTGCCCCGAAATCAAGATATGTCGAGACATCTCTATCTCTGTTTCTGCCTTCAATGGGAATGCCACCCGTCACTATCTCCTACAATGAATGCCATCACCGCACGGACAGGGAAGAGAAAGCAATAACTTCTGTTATAATTGCTAGAAATTGTGATGTTCTCTCCTGTTTCAAAGAATGATCCTTTGCCTGATATAATTTCTAAGCTAGGTCTCTTGGAAAACACGGTATTTTCAGATATTCACAGTGAATTACCAAGAAACAACATAGGAAACCACTGTGAACGGTGAAGTCACATATAGATCCTTTGGTGTGTCAGGTGAAGCACACTACCCAAAAGACTCCAGCGTTCTTGAAACCAGTGTTTGCTCTTTAGTCTACTGTATCAACTCGAAAGCTCACTGAAGCATACAATGAAGCAGAACAACAACGGCACAGCAAGGGCATAATTCCATCTGTTGAAATCGTTTGATTATCTGTATATGGTGGTTAGAATTTCATCTGGTTGAAAACTGTTGCTGACCTCCTTCGGAACACAGTCTTTATGAGTTAACAATAAGTGCAACAACAACTTTTAGAAAGACATACATGAGAACCAGATAGCATCTAATATCTTCAGTTCAAAGAGCTACATCTGTTCTTTCAGAAGTACATGCGTTACTCTGCACGGAAAACAAGATACGTCCAGACATCGCTATCTCTGCTTCTGCATTCAATGGCAATGCCACCGGTAACTATCTCCCACAATGAATGTCACCACCGCACGGACAGTGAAGGGAAAGCAATAACTTCTGTTATAATTGCTAGAAATTGTGATGTTCTCTCCTGTTTCAAAGAATGATCCTTTGCCTGATATAATTTCTAAGCTAGGTCTCTTGGAAAACACGGTATTTTCAGATATTCACAGTGAATTACCAAGAAACAACATAGGAAACCACTGTGAACGGTGAAGTCACATATAGATCCTTTGGTGTGTCAGGTGAAGCACACTACCCAAAAGACTCCAGCGTTCTTGAAACCAGTGTTTGCTCTTTAGTCTACTGTATCAACTCGAAAGCTCACTGAAGCATACAATGAAGCAGAACAACAACGGCACAGCAAGGGCATAATTCCATCTGTTGAAATCGTTTGATTATCTGTATATGGTGGTTAGAATTTCATCTGGTTGAAAACTGTTGCTGGCCTCCTTCGGAACACAGTCTTTATGAGTTAACAATAAGTGCAACAACAACTTTTAGAAAGACATACATGAGAACCAGATAGCATCTAATATCTTCAGTTCAAAGAGCTACATCTGTACTTTCAGTAGTACATGCGTTACTCTGCCCCGAAAACAAGATATGTCGAGACATCTCTATCTCTGTTTCTGCCTTCAATGGGAATGCCACCCGTCACTATCTCCTACAATGAATGCCATCACCGCACGGACAGGGAAGAGAAAGCAATAACTTCTGTTATAATTGCTAGAAATTGTGATGTTCTCTCCTGTTTCAAAGAATGATCCTTTGCCTGATATAATTTCTAAGCTAGGTCTCTTGGAAAACACGGTATTTTCAGATATTCACAGTGAATTACCAAGAAACAACATAGGAAACCACTGTGAACGGTGAAGTCACATATAGATCCTTTGGTGTGTCAGGTGAAGCACACTACCCAAAAGACTCCAGCGTTCTTGAAACCAGTGTTTGCTCTTTAGTCTACTGTATCAACTCGAAAGCTCACTGAAGCATACAATGAAGCAGAACAACAACGGCACAGCAAGGGCATAATTCCATCTGTTGAAATCGTTTGATTATCTGTATATGGTGGTTAGAATTTCATCTGGTTGAAAACTGTTGCTGGCCTCCTTCGGAACACAGTCTTTATGAGTTAACAATAAGTGCAACAACAACTTTTAGAAAGACATACATGAGAACCAGATAGCATCTAATATCTTCAGTTCAAAGAGCTACATCTGTTCTTTCAGAAGTACATGCGTTACTCTGCACGGAAAACAAGATACGTCCAGACATCGCTATCTCTGCTTCTGCATTCAATGGCAATGCCACCGGTAACTATCTCCCACAATGAATGTCATCACCGCACGGACAGTGAAGGGAAAGCAATAACTTCTGTTATAATTGCTAGAAATTGTGATGTTCTCTCCTGTTTCAAAGAATGATCCTTTGCCTGATATAATTTCTAAGCTAGGTCTCTTGGAAAACACGGTATTTTCAGATATTCACAGTGAATTACCAAGAAACAACATAGGAAACCACTGTGAACGGTGAAGTCACATATAGATCCTTTGGTGTGTCAGGTGAAGCACACTACCCAAAAGACTCCAGCGTTCTTGAAACCAGTGTTTGCTCTTTAGTCTACTGTATCAACTCGAAAGCTCACTGAAGCATACAATGAAGCAGAACAACAACGGCACAGCAAGGGCATAATTCCATCTGTTGAAATCGTTTGATTATCTGTATATGGTGGTTAGAATTTCATCTGGTTGAAAACTGTTGCTGGCCTCCTTCGGAACACAGTCTTTATGAGTTAACAATAAGTGCAACAACAACTTTTAGAAAGACATACATGAGAACCAGATAGCATCTAATATCTTCAGTTCAAAGAGCTACATCTGTACTTTCAGTAGTACATGCGTTACTCTGCCCCGAAAACAAGATATGTCGAGACATCTCTATCTCTGTTTCTGCCTTCAATGGGAATGCCACCCGTCACTATCTCCTACAATGAATTCCATCACCGCACGGACAGGGAAGAGAAAGCAATAACTTCTGTTATAATTGCTAGAAATTGTGATGTTCTCTCCTGTTTCAAAGAATGATCCTTTGCCTGATATAATTTCTAAGCTAGGTCTCTTGGAAAACACGGTATTTTCAGATATTCACAGTGAATTACCAAGAAACAACATAGGAAACCACTGTGAACGGTGAAGTCACATATAGATCCTTTGGTGTGTCAGGTGAAGCACACTACCCAAAAGACTCCAGCGTTCTTGAAACCAGTGTTTGCTCTTTAGTCTACTGTATCAACTCGAAAGCTCACTGAAGCATACAATGAAGCAGAACAACAACGGCACAGCAAGGGCATAATTCCATCTGTTGAAATCGTTTGATTATCTGTATATGGTGGTTAGAATTTCATCTGGTTGAAAACTGTTGCTGGCCTCCTTCGGAACACAGTCTTTATGAGTTAACAATAAGTGCAACAACAACTTTTAGAAAGACATACATGAGAACCAGATAGCATCTAATATCTTCAGTTCAAAGAGCTACATCTGTTCTTTCAGAAGTACATGCGTTACTCTGCACGGAAAACAAGATACGTCCAGACATCGCTATCTCTGCTTCTGCATTCAATGGCAATGCCACCGGTAACTATCTCCCACAATGAATGTCATCACTGCACGGACAGTGAAGGGAAAGCAATAACTTCTGTTATAATTGCTAGAAATTGTGATGTTCTCTCCTGTTTCAAAGAATGATCCTTTGCCTGATATAATTTCTAAGCTAGGTCTCTTGGAAAACACGGTATTTTCAGATATTCACAGTGAATTACCAAGAAACAACATAGGAAACCACTGTGAACGGTGAAGTCACATATAGATCCTTTGGTGTGTCAGGTGAAGCACACTACCCAAAAGACTCCAGCGTTCTTGAAACCAGTGTTTGCTATTTAGTCTACTGTATCAACTCGAAAGCTCACTGAAGCATACAATGAAGCAGAACAACAACGGCACAGCAAGGGCATAATTCCATCTGTTGAAATCGTTTGATTATCTGTATATGGTGGTTAGAATTTCATCTGGTTGAAAACTGTTGCTGGCCTCCTTCGGAACACAGTCTTTATGAGTTAACAATAAGTGCAACAACAACTTTTAGAAAGACATACATGAGAACCAGATAGCATCTAATATCTTCAGTTCAAAGAGCTACATCTGTACTTTCAGTAGTACATGCGTTACTCTGCCCCGAAATCAAGATATGTCGAGACATCTCTATCTCTGTTTCTGCCTTCAATGGGAATGCCACCCGTCACTATCTCCTACAATGAATGCCATCACCGCACGGACAGGGAAGAGAAAGCAATAACTTCTGTTATAATTGCTAGAAATTGTGATGTTCTCTCCTGTTTCAAAGAATGATCCTTTGCCTGATATAATTTCTAAGCTAGGTCTCTTGGAAAACACGGTATTTTCAGATATTCACAGTGAATTACCAAGAAACAACATAGGAAACCACTGTGAACGGTGAAGTCACATATAGATCCTTTGGTGTGTCAGGTGAAGCACACTACCCAAAAGACTCCAGCGTTCTTGAAACCAGTGTTTGCTCTTTAGTCTACTGTATCAACTCGAAAGCTCACTGAAGCATACAATGAAGCAGAACAACAACGGCACAGCAAGGGCATAATTCCATCTGTTGAAATCGTTTGATTATCTGTATATGGTGGTTAGAATTTCATCTGGTTGAAAACTGTTGCTGGCCTCCTTCGGAACACAGTCTTTATGAGTTAACAATAAGTACAACAACAACTTTTAGAAAGACATACTTGAGAACCAGATAGCATCTAATATCTTCAGTTCAAAGAGCTACATCTGTTCTTTCAGAAGTACATGCGTTACTCTGCACGGAAAACAAGATACGTCCAGACATCGCTATCTCTGCTTCTGCATTCAATGGCAATGCCACCGGTAACAATCTCCCACAATGAATGTCATCACCTCACGGACAGTGAAGGGAAAGCAATAACTTCTGTTATAATTGCTAGAAATTGTGATGTTCTCTCCTGTTTCAAAGAATGATCCTTTGCCTGATATAATTTCTAAGCTAGGTCTCTTGGAAAACACGGTATTTTCAGATATTCACAGTGAATTACCAAGAAACAACATAGGAAACCACTGTGAACGGTGAAGTCACATATAGATCCTTTGGTGTGTCAGGTGAAGCACACTACCCAAAAGACTCCAGCGTTCTTGAAACCAGTGTTTGCTCTTTAGTCTACTGTATCAACTCGAAAGCTCACTGAAGCATACAATGAAGCAGAACAACAACGGCACAGCAAGGGCATAATTCCACCTGTTGAAATCGTTTGATTATCTGTATATGGTGGTTAGAATTTCATCTGGTTGAAAACTGTTGCTGGCCTCCTTCGGAACACAGTCTTTATGAGTTAACAATAAGTGCAACAACAACTTTTAGAAAGACATACATGAGAACCAGATAGCATCTAATATCTTCAGTTCAAAGAGCTACATCTGTTCTTTCAGAAGTACATGCGTTACTCTGCACGGAAAACAAGATACGTCCAGACATCGCTATCTCTGCTTCTGCATTCAATGGCAATGCCACCGGTAACTATCTCCCACAATGAATGTCCTCACCGCACGGACAGTGAAGGGAAAGCAATAACTTCTGTTATAATTGCTAGAAATTGTGATGTTCTCTCCTGTTTCAAAGAATGATCCTTTGCCTGATATAATTTCTAAGCTAGGTCTCTTGGAAAACACGGTATTTTCAGATATTCACAGTGAATTACCAAGAAACAACATAGGAAACCACTGTGAACGGTGAAGTCACATATAGATCCTTTGGTGTGTCAGGTGAAGCACACTACCCAAAAGACTCCAGCGTTCTTGAAACCAGTGTTTGCTCTTTAGTCTACTGTATCAACTCGAAAGCTCACTGAAGCATACAATGAAGCAGAACAACAACGGCACAGCAAGGGCATAATTCCATCTGTTGAAATCGTTTGATTATCTGTATATGGTGGTTAGAATTTCATCTGGTTGAAAACTGTTGCTGGCCTCCTTCGGAACACAGTCTTTATGAGTTAACAATAAGTGCAACAACAACTTTTAGAAAGACATACATGAGAACCAGATAGCATCTAATATCTTCAGTTCAAAGAGCTACATCTGTACTTTCAGTAGTACATGCGTTACTCTGCCCCGAAAACAAGATATGTCGAGACATCTCTATCTCTGTTTCTGCCTTCAATGGGAATGCCACCCGTCACTATCTCCTACAATGAATGCCATCACCGCACGGACAGGGAAGAGAAAGCAATAACTTCTGTTATAATTGCTAGAAATTGTGATGTTCTCTCCTGTTTCAAAGAATGATCCTTTGCCTGATATAATTTCTAAGCTAGGTCTCTTGGAAAACACGGTATTTTCAGATATTCACAGTGAATTACCAAGAAACAACATAGGAAACCACTGTGAACGGTGAAGTCACATATAGATCCTTTGGTGTGTCAGGTGAAGCACACTACCCAAAAGACTCCAGCGTTCTTGAAACCAGTGTTTGCTCTTTAGTCTACTGTATCAACTCGAAAGCTCACTGAAGCATACAATGAAGCAGAACAACAACGGCACAGCAAGGGCATAATTCCATCTGTTGAAATCGTTTGATTATCTGTATATGGTGGTTAGAATTTCATCTGGTTGAAAACTGTTGCTGGCCTCCTTCGGAACACAGTCTTTATGAGTTAACAATAAGTGCAACAACAACTTTTAGAAAGACATACATGAGAACCAGATAGCATCTAATATCTTCAGTTCAAAGAGCTACATCTGTTCTTTCAGAAGTACATGCGTTACTCTGCACGGAAAACAAGATACGTCCAGACATCGCTATCTCTGCTTCTGCATTCAATGGCAATGCCACCGGTAACTATCTCCCACAATGAATGTCATCACTGCACGGACAGTGAAGGGAAAGCAATAACTTCTGTTATAATTGCTAGAAATTGTGATGTTCTCTCCTGTTTCAAAGAATGATCCTTTGCCTGATATAATTTCTAAGCTAGGTCTCTTGGAAAACACGGTATTTTCAGATATTCACAGTGAATTACCAAGAAACAACATAGGAAACCACTGTGAACGGTGAAGTCACATATAGATCCTTTGGTGTGTCAGGTGAAGCACACTACCCAAAAGACTCCAGCGTTCTTGAAACCAGTGTTTGCTCTTTAGTCTACTGTATCAACTCGAAAGCTCACTGAAGCATACAATGAAGCAGAACAACAACGGCACAGCAAGGGCATAATTCCATCTGTTGAAATCGTTTGATTATCTGTATATGGTGGTTAGAATTTCATCTGGTTGAAAACTGTTGCTGGCCTCTTTCGGAACACAGTCTTTATGAGTTAACAATAAGTGCAACAACAACTTTTAGAAAGACATACATGAGAACCAGATAGCATCTAATATCTTCAGTTCAAAGAGCTACATCTGTACTTTCAGTAGTACATGCGTTACTCTGCCCCGAAATCAAGATATGTCGAGACATCTCTATCTCTGTTTCTGCCTTCAATGGGAATGCCACCCGTCACTATCTCCTACAATGAATGCCATCACCGCACGGACAGGGAAGAGAAAGCAATAACTTCTGTTATAATTGCTAGAAATTGTGATGTTCTCTCCTGTTTCAAAGAATGATCCTTTGCCTGATATAATTTCTAAGCTAGGTCTCTTGGAAAACACGGTATTTTCAGATATTCACAGTGAATTACCAAGAAACAACATAGGAAACCACTGTGAACGGTGAAGTCACATATAGATCCTTTGGTGTGTCAGGTGAAGCACACTACCCAAAAGACTCCAGCGTTCTTGAAACCAGTGTTTGCTCTTTAGTCTACTGTATCAACTCGAAAGCTCACTGAAGCATACAATGAAGCAGAACAACAACGGCACAGCAAGGGCATAATTCCACCTGTTGAAATCGTTTGATTATCTGTATATGGTGGTTAGAATTTCATCTGGTTGAAAACTGTTGCTGGCCTCCTTCGGAACACAGTCTTTATGAGTTAACAATAAGTGCAACAACAACTTTTAGAAAGACATACATGAGAACCAGATAGCATCTAATATCTTCAGTTCAAAGAGCTACATCTGTTCTTTCAGAAGTACATGCGTTACTCTGCACGGAAAACAAGATACGTCCAGACATCGCTATCTCTGCTTCTGCATTCAATGGCAATGCCACCGGTAACTATCTCCCACAATGAATGTCATCACCGCACGGACAGTGAAGGGAAAGCAATAACTTCTGTTATAATTGCTAGAAATTGTGATGTTCTCTCCTGTTTCAAAGAATGATCCTTTGCCTGATATAATTTCTAAGCTAGGTCTCTTGGAAAACACGGTATTTTCAGATATTCACAGTGAATTACCAAGAAACAACATAGGAAACCACTGTGAACGGTGAAGTCACATATAGATCCTTTGGTGTGTCAGGTGAAGCACACTACCCAAAAGACTCCAGCGTTCTTGAAACCAGTGTTTGCTCTTTAGTCTACTGTATCAACTCGAAAGCTCACTGAAGCATACAATGAAGCAGAACAACAACGGCACAGCAAGGGCATAATTCCATCTGTTGAAATCGTTTGATTATCTGTATATGGTGGTTAGAATTTCATCTGGTTGAAAACTGTTGCTGGCCTCCTTCGGAACACAGTCTTTATGAGTTAACAATAAGTGCAACAACAACTTTTAGAAAGACATACATGAGAACCAGATAGCATCTAATATCTTCAGTTCAAAGAGCTACATCTGTACTTTCAGTAGTACATGCGTTACTCTGCCCCGAAAACAAGATATGTCGAGACATCTCTATCTCTGTTTCTGCCTTCAATGGGAATGCCACCCGTCACTATCTCCTACAATGAATGCCATCACCGCACGGACAGGGAAGAGAAAGCAATAACTTCTGTTATAATTGCTAGAAATTGTGATGTTCTCTCCTGTTTCAAAGAATGATCCTTTGCCTGATATAATTTCTAAGCTAGGTCTCTTGGAAAACACGGTATTTTCAGATATTCACAGTGAATTACCAAGAAACAACATAGGAAACCACTGTGAACGGTGAAGTCACATATAGATCCTTTGGTGTGTCAGGTGAAGCACACTACCCAAAAGACTCCAGCGTTCTTGAAACCAGTGTTTGCTCTTTAGTCTACTGTATCAACTCGAAAGCTCACTGAAGCATACAATGAAGCAGAACAACAACGGCACAGCAAGGGCATAATTCCATCTGTTGAAATCGTTTGATTATCTGTATATGGTGTTTAGAATTTCATCTGGTTGAAAACTGTTGCTGGCCTCCTTCGGAACACAGTCTTTATGAGTTAACAATAAGTGCAACAACAACTTTTAGAAAGACATACATGAGAACCAGATAGCATCTAATATCTTCAGTTCAAAGAGCTACATCTGTTCTTTCAGAAGTACATGCGTTACTCTGCACGGAAAACAAGATACGTCCAGACATCGCTATCTCTGCTTCTGCATTCAATGGCAATGCCACCGGTAACTATCTCCCACAATGAATGTCATCACCGCACGGACAGTGAAGGGAAAGCAATAACTTCTGTTATAATTGCTAGAAATTGTGATGTTCTCTCCTGTTTCAAAGAATGATCCTTTGCCTGATATAATTTCTAAGCTAGGTCTCTTGGAAAACACGGTATTTTCAGATATTCACAGTGAATTACCAAGAAACAACATAGGAAACCACTGTGAACGGTGAAGTCACATATAGATCCTTTGGTGTGTCAGGTGAAGCACACTACCCAAAAGACTCCAGCGTTCTTGAAACCAGTGTTTGCTCTTTAGTCTACTGTATCAACTCGAAAGCTCACTGAAGCATACAATGAAGCAGAACAACAACGGCACAGCAAGGGCATAATTCCACCTGTTGAAATCGTTTGATTATCTGTATATGGTGGTTAGAATTTCATCTGGTTGAAAACTGTTGCTGGCCTCCTTCGGAACACAGTCTTTATGAGTTAACAATAAGTGCAACAACAACTTTTAGAAAGACATACATGAGAACCAGATAGCATCTAATATCTTCAGTTCAAAGAGCTACATCTGTTCTTTCAGAAGTACATGCGTTACTCTGCACGGAAAACAAGATACGTCCAGACATCGCTATCTCTGCTTCTGCATTCAATGGCAATGCCACCGGTAACTATCTCCCACAATGAATGTCCTCACCGCACGGACAGTGAAGGGAAAGCAATAACTTCTGTTATAATTGCTAGAAATTGTGATGTTCTCTCCTGTTTCAAAGAATGATCCTTTGCCTGATATAATTTCTAAGCTAGGTCTCTTGGAAAACACGGTATTTTCAGATATTCACAGTGAATTACCAAGAAACAACATAGGAAACCACTGTGAACGGTGAAGTCACATATAGATCCTTTGGTGTGTCAGGTGAAGCACACTACCCAAAAGACTCCAGCGTTCTTGAAACCAGTGTTTGCTCTTTAGTCTACTGTATCAACTCGAAAGCTCACTGAAGCATACAATGAAGCAGAACAACAACGGCACAGCAAGGGCATAATTCCATCTGTTGAAATCGTTTGATTATCTGTATATGGTGGTTAGAATTTCATCTGGTTGAAAACTGTTGCTGGCCTCCTTCGGAACACAGTCTTTATGAGTTAACAATAAGTGCAACAACAACTTTTAGAAAGACATACATGAGAACCAGATAGCATCTAATATCTTCAGTTCAAAGAGCTACATCTGTACTTTCAGTAGTACATGCGTTACTCTGCCCCGAAAACAAGATATGTCGAGACATCTCTATCTCTGTTTCTGCCTTCAATGGGAATGCCACCCGTCACTATCTCCTACAATGAATGCCATCACCGCACGGACAGGGAAGAGAAAGCAATAACTTCTGTTATAATTGCTAGAAATTGTGATGTTCTCTCCTGTTTCAAAGAATGATCCTTTGCCTGATATAATTTCTAAGCTAGGTCTCTTGGAAAACACGGTATTTTCAGATATTCACAGTGAATTACCAAGAAACAACATAGGAAACCACTGTGAACGGTGAAGTCACATATAGATCCTTTGGTGTGTCAGGTGAAGCACACTACCCAAAAGACTCCAGCGTTCTTGAAACCAGTGTTTGCTCTTTAGTCTACTGTATCAACTCGAAAGCTCACTGAAGCATACAATGAAGCAGAACAACAACGGCACAGCAAGGGCATAATTCCATCTGTTGAAATCGTTTGATTATCTGTATATGGTGGTTAGAATTTCATCTGGTTGAAAACTGTTGCTGGCCTCCTTCGGAACACAGTCTTTATGAGTTAACAATAAGTGCAACAACAACTTTTAGAAAGACATACATGAGAACCAGATAGCATCTAATATCTTCAGTTCAAAGAGCTACATCTGTTCTTTCAGAAGTACATGCGTTACTCTGCACGGAAAACAAGATACGTCCAGACATCGCTATCTCTGCTTCTGCATTCAATGGCAATGCCACCGGTAACTATCTCCCACAATGAATGTCATCACTGCACGGACAGTGAAGGGAAAGCAATAACTTCTGTTATAATTGCTAGAAATTGTGATGTTCTCTCCTGTTTCAAAGAATGATCCTTTGCCTGATATAATTTCTAAGCTAGGTCTCTTGGAAAACACGGTATTTTCAGATATTCACAGTGAATTACCAAGAAACAACATAGGAAACCACTGTGAACGGTGAAGTCACATATAGATCCTTTGGTGTGTCAGGTGAAGCACACTACCCAAAAGACTCCAGCGTTCTTGAAACCAGTGTTTGCTCTTTAGTCTACTGTATCAACTCGAAAGCTCACTGAAGCATACAATGAAGCAGAACAACAACGGCACAGCAAGGGCATAATTCCATCTGTTGAAATCGTTTGATTATCTGTATATGGTGGTTAGAATTTCATCTGGTTGAAAACTGTTGCTGGCCTCTTTCGGAACACAGTCTTTATGAGTTAACAATAAGTGCAACAACAACTTTTAGAAAGACATACATGAGAACCAGATAGCATCTAATATCTTCAGTTCAAAGAGCTACATCTGTACTTTCAGTAGTACATGCGTTACTCTGCCCCGAAATCAAGATATGTCGAGACATCTCTATCTCTGTTTCTGCCTTCAATGGGAATGCCACCCGTCACTATCTCCTACAATGAATGCCATCACCGCACGGACAGGGAAGAGAAAGCAATAACTTCTGTTATAATTGCTAGAAATTGTGATGTTCTCTCCTGTTTCAAAGAATGATCCTTTGCCTGATATAATTTCTAAGCTAGGTCTCTTGGAAAACACGGTATTTTCAGATATTCACAGTGAATTACCAAGAAACAACATAGGAAACCACTGTGAACGGTGAAGTCACATATAGATCCTTTGGTGTGTCAGGTGAAGCACACTACCCAAAAGACTCCAGCGTTCTTGAAACCAGTGTTTGCTCTTTAGTCTACTGTATCAACTCGAAAGCTCACTGAAGCATACAATGAAGCAGAACAACAACGGCACAGCAAGGGCATAATTCCACCTGTTGAAATCGTTTGATTATCTGTATATGGTGGTTAGAATTTCATCTGGTTGAAAACTGTTGCTGGCCTCCTTCGGAACACAGTCTTTATGAGTTAACAATAAGTGCAACAACAACTTTTAGAAAGACATACATGAGAACCAGATAGCATCTAATATCTTCAGTTCAAAGAGCTACATCTGTTCTTTCAGAAGTACATGCGTTACTCTGCACGGAAAACAAGATACGTCCAGACATCGCTATCTCTGCTTCTGCATTCAATGGCAATGCCACCGGTAACTATCTCCCACAATGAATGTCATCACCGCACGGACAGTGAAGGGAAAGCAATAACTTCTGTTATAATTGCTAGAAATTGTGATGTTCTCTCCTGTTTCAAAGAATGATCCTTTGCCTGATATAATTTCTAAGCTAGGTCTCTTGGAAAACACGGTATTTTCAGATATTCACAGTGAATTACCAAGAAACAACATAGGAAACCACTGTGAACGGTGAAGTCACATATAGATCCTTTGGTGTGTCAGGTGAAGCACACTACCCAAAAGACTCCAGCGTTCTTGAAACCAGTGTTTGCTCTTTAGTCTACTGTATCAACTCGAAAGCTCACTGAAGCATACAATGAAGCAGAACAACAACGGCACAGCAAGGGCATAATTCCATCTGTTGAAATCGTTTGATTATCTGTATATGGTGGTTAGAATTTCATCTGGTTGAAAACTGTTGCTGGCCTCCTTCGGAACACAGTCTTTATGAGTTAACAATAAGTGCAACAACAACTTTTAGAAAGACATACATGAGAACCAGATAGCATCTAATATCTTCAGTTCAAAGAGCTACATCTGTACTTTCAGTAGTACATGCGTTACTCTGCCCCGAAAACAAGATATGTCGAGACATCTCTATCTCTGTTTCTGCCTTCAATGGGAATGCCACCCGTCACTATCTCCTACAATGAATGCCATCACCGCACGGACAGGGAAGAGAAAGCAATAACTTCTGTTATAATTGCTAGAAATTGTGATGTTCTCTCCTGTTTCAAAGAATGATCCTTTGCCTGATATAATTTCTAAGCTAGGTCTCTTGGAAAACACGGTATTTTCAGATATTCACAGTGAATTACCAAGAAACAACATAGGAAACCACTGTGAACGGTGAAGTCACATATAGATCCTTTGGTGTGTCAGGTGAAGCACACTACCCAAAAGACTCCAGCGTTCTTGAAACCAGTGTTTGCTCTTTAGTCTACTGTATCAACTCGAAAGCTCACTGAAGCATACAATGAAGCAGAACAACAACGGCACAGCAAGGGCATAATTCCATCTGTTGAAATCGTTTGATTATCTGTATATGGTGTTTAGAATTTCATCTGGTTGAAAACTGTTGCTGGCCTCCTTCGGAACACAGTCTTTATGAGTTAACAATAAGTGCAACAACAACTTTTAGAAAGACATACATGAGAACCAGATAGCATCTAATATCTTCAGTTCAAAGAGCTACATCTGTTCTTTCAGAAGTACATGCGTTACTCTGCACGGAAAACAAGATACGTCCAGACATCGCTATCTCTGCTTCTGCATTCAATGGCAATGCCACCGGTAACTATCTCCCACAATGAATGTCATCACCGCACGGACAGTGAAGGGAAAGCAATAACTTCTGTTATAATTGCTAGAAATTGTGATGTTCTCTCCTGTTTCAAAGAATGATCCTTTGCCTGATATAATTTCTAAGCTAGGTCTCTTGGAAAACACGGTATTTTCAGATATTCACAGTGAATTACCAAGAAACAACATAGGAAACCACTGTGAACGGTGAAGTCACATATAGATCCTTTGGTGTGTCAGGTGAAGCACACTACCCAAAAGACTCCAGCGTTCTTGAAACCAGTGTTTGCTCTTTAGTCTACTGTATCAACTCGAAAGCTCACTGAAGCATACAATGAAGCAGAACAACAACGGCACAGCAAGGGCATAATTCCATCTGTTGAAATCGTTTGATTATCTGTATATGGTGGTTAGAATTTCATCTGGTTGAAAACTGTTGCTGGCCTCCTTCGGAACACAGTCTTTATGAGTTAACAATAAGTGCAACAACAACTTTTAGAAAGACATACATGAGAACCAGATAGCATCTAATATCTTCAGTTCAAAGAGCTACATCTGTACTTTCAGTAGTACATGCGTTACTCTGCCCCGAAAACAAGATATGTCGAGACATCTCTATCTCTGTTTCT
Organism: Furipterus horrens; assembly: GCF_987537825.1. Lineage (NCBI taxonomy): Eukaryota > Metazoa > Chordata > Mammalia > Chiroptera > Furipteridae > Furipterus > Furipterus horrens. The sequence goes on from NW_028327188.1 coordinate 2,353,957, forward strand.
GCCTTCAATGGGAATGCCACCCGTCACTATCTCCTACAATGAATGCCATCACCGCACGGACAGGGAAGAGAAAGCAATAACTTCTGTTATAATTGCTAGAAATTGTGATGTTCTCTCCTGTTTCAAAGAATGATCCTTTGCCTGATATAATTTCTAAGCTAGGTCTCTTGGAAAACACGGTATTTTCAGATATTCACAGTGAATTACCAAGAAACAACATAGGAAACCACTGTGAACGGTGAAGTCACATATAGATCCTTTGGTGTGTCAGGTGAAGCACACTACCCAAAAGACTCCAGCGTTCTTGAAACCAGTGTTTGCTCTTTAGTCTACTGTATCAACTCGAAAGCTCACTGAAGCATACAATGAAGCAGAACAACAACGGCACAGCAAGGGCATAATTCCATCTGTTGAAATCGTTTGATTATCTGTATATGGTGTTTAGAATTTCATCTGGTTGAAAACTGTTGCTGGCCTCCTTCGGAACACAGTCTTTATGAGTTAACAATAAGTGCAACAACAACTTTTAGAAAGACATACATGAGAACCAGATAGCATCTAATATCTTCAGTTCAAAGAGCTACATCTGTACTTTCAGTAGTACATGCGTTACTCTGCCCCGAAAACAAGATATGTCGAGACATCTCTATCTCTGTTTCTGCCTTCAATGGGAATGCCACCCGTCACTATCTCCTACAATGAATGCCATCACCGCACGGACAGGGAAGAGAAAGCAATAACTTCTGTTATAATTGCTAGAAATTGTGATGTTCTCTCCTGTTTCAAAGAATGATCCTTTGCCTGATATAATTTCTAAGCTAGGTCTCTTGGAAAACACGGTATTTTCAGATATTCACAGTGAATTACCAAGAAACAACATAGGAAACCACTGTGAACGGTGAAGTCACATATAGATCCTTTGGTGTGTCAGGTGAAGCACACTACCCAAAAGACTCCAGCGTTCTTGAAACCAGTGTTTGCTCTTTAGTCTACTGTATCAACTCGAAAGCTCACTGAAGCATACAATGAAGCAGAACAACAACGGCACAGCAAGGGCATAATTCCATCTGTTGAAATCGTTTGATTATCTGTATATGGTGGTTAGAATTTCATCTGGTTGAAAACTGTTGCTGGCCGCCTTCGGAACACAGTCTTTATGAGTTAACAATAAGTGCAACAACAACTTTTAGAAAGACATACATGAGAACCAGATAGCATCTATTATCTTCAGTTCAAAGAGCTACGTCTGTACTTTCAGAAGTACATGCGTTACTCTGCACGGAAAACAAGATATGTCCAGACATCGCTATCTCTGCTTCTGCATTCAATGGCAATGACACCGGTCACTATCTCCCACAATGAATGCCATCACCGCACGGACAGGGAAGAGAAAGCAATAACTTCTGTTATAATTGCTAGAAATTGTGATGTTCTCTCCTGTTTCAAAGAATGATCCTTTGCCTGATATAATTTCTAAGCTAGGTCTCTTTGAAAACACGGTATTTTCAGATTTTCACAGTGAATTACCAAGAAACAACATAGGAAACCACTGTGAACGGTGAAGTCACATATAGATCCTTTGGTGTGTCAGGTGAAGCACACTACCCAAAAGACTCCAGCGTTCTTGAAACCAGTGTTTGCTCTTTAGTCTACTGTATCAACTCGAAAGCTCACTGAAGCATACAATGAAGCAGAACAACAACGGCACAGCAAGGGCATAATTCCATCTGTTGAAATCGTTTGATTATCTGTATATTGTGGTTAGAATTTCATCTGGTTGAAAACTGTTGCTGGCCTCCTTCGGAACACAGTCTTTATGAGTTAACAATAAGTGCAACAACAACTTTTAGAAAGACATACATGAGAACCAGATAGCATCTAATATCTTCAGTTCAAAGAGCTACATCTGTTCTTTCAGAAGTACATGCGTTACTCTGCACGGAAAACAAGATACGTCCAGACATCGCTATCTCTGCTTCTGCATTCAATGGCAATGCCACCGGTAACTATCTCCCACAATGAATGTCATCACCGCACGGACAGTGAAGGGAAAGCAATAACTTCTGTTATAATTGCTAGAAATTGTGATGTTCTCTCCTGTTTCAAAGAATGATCCTTTGCCTGATATAATTTCTAAGCTAGGTCTCTTGGAAAACACGGTATTTTCAGATATTCACAGTGAATTACCAAGAAACAACATAGGAAACCACTGTGAACGGTGAAGTCACATATAGATCCTTTGGTGTGTCAGGTGAAGCACACTACCCAAAAGACTCCAGCGTTCTTGAAACCAGTGTTTGCTCTTTAGTCTACTGTATCAACTCGAAAGCTCACTGAAGCATACAATGAAGCAGAACAACAACGGCACAGCAAGGGCATAATTCCATCTGTTGAAATCGTTTGATTATCTGTATATGGTGTTTAGAATTTCATCTGGTTGAAAACTGTTGCTGGCCTCCTTCGGAACACAGTCTTTATGAGTTAACAATAAGTGCAACAACAACTTTTAGAAAGACATACATGAGAACCAGATAGCATCTAATATCTTCAGTTCAAAGAGCTACATCTGTACTTTCAGTAGTACATGCGTTACTCTGCCCCGAAAACAAGATATGTCGAGACATCTCTATCTCTGTTTCTGCCTTCAATGGGAATGCCACCCGTCACTATCTCCTACAATGAATGCCATCACCGCACGGACAGGGAAGAGAAAGCAATAACTTCTGTTATAATTGCTAGAAATTGTGATGTTCTCTCCTGTTTCAAAGAATGATCCTTTGCCTGATATAATTTCTAAGCTAGGTCTCTTGGAAAACACGGTATTTTCAGATATTCACAGTGAATTACCAAGAAACAACATAGGAAACCACTGTGAACGGTGAAGTCACATATAGATCCTTTGGTGTGTCAGGTGAAGCACACTACCCAAAAGACTCCAGCGTTCTTGAAACCAGTGTTTGCTCTTTAGTCTACTCTATCAACTCGAAAGCTCACTGAAGCATACAATGAAGCAGAACAACAACGGCACAGCAAGGGCATAATTCCATCTGTTGAAATCGTTTGATTATCTGTATATGGTGGTTAGAATTTCATCTGGTTGAAAACTGTTGCTGGCCTCCTTCGGAACACAGTCTTTATGAGTTAACAATAAGTGCAACAACAACTTTTAGAAAGACATACATGAGAACCAGATAGCATCTAATATCTTCAGTTCAAAGAGCTACGTCTGTTCTTTCAGAAGTACATGCGTTACTCTGCACGGAAAACAAGATACGTCCAGACATCGCTATCTCTGCTTCTGCATTCAATGGCAATGCCACCGGTAACTATCTCCCACAATGAATGTCATCACCGCACGGACAGTGAAGGGAAAGCAATAACTTCTGTTATAATTGCTAGAAATTGTGATGTTCTCTCCTGTTTCAAAGAATGATCCTTTGCCTGATATAATTTCTAAGCTAGGTCTCTTGGAAAACACGGTATTTTCAGATATTCACAGTGAATTACCAAGAAACAACATAGGAAACCACTGTGAACGGTGAAGTCACATATAGATCCTTTGGTGTGTCAGGTGAAGCACACTACCCAAAAGACTCCAGCGTTCTTGAAACCAGTGTTTGCTCTTTAGTCTACTGTATCAACTCGAAAGCTCACTGAAGCATACAATGAAGCAGAACAACAACGGCACAGCAAGGGCATAATTCCATCTGTTGAAATCGTTTGATTATCTGTATATGGTGGTTAGAATTTCATCTGGTTGAAAACTGTTGCTGGCCTCCTTCGGAACACAGTCTTTATGAGTTAACAATAAGTGCAACAACAACTTTTAGAAAGACATACATGAGAACCAGATAGCATCTAATATCTTCAGTTCAAAGAGCTACATCTGTTCTTTCAGAAGTACATGCGTTACTCTGCACGGAAAACAAGATACGTCCAGACATCGCTATCTCTGCTTCTGCATTCAATGGCAATGCCACCGGTAACTATCTCCCACAATGAATGTCATCACCGCACGGACAGTGAAGGGAAAGCAATAACTTCTGTTATAATTGCTAGAAATTGTGATGTTCTCTCCTGTTTCAAAGAATGATCCTTTGCCTGATATAATTTCTAAGCTAGGTCTCTTGGAAAACACGGTATTTTCAGATATTCACAGTGAATTACCAAGAAACAACATAGGAAACCACTGTGAACGGTGAAGTCACATATAGATCCTTTGGTGTGTCAGGTGAAGCACACTACCCAAAAGACTCCAGCGTTCTTGAAACCAGTGTTTGCTCTTTAGTCTACTGTATCAACTCGAAAGCTCACTGAAGCATACAATGAAGCAGAACAACAACGGCACAGCAAGGGCATAATTCCATCTGTTGAAATCGTTTGATTATCTGTATATGGTGTTTAGAATTTCATCTGGTTGAAAACTGTTGCTGGCCTCCTTCGGAACACAGTCTTTATGAGTTAACAATAAGTGCAACAACAACTTTTAGAAAGACATACATGAGAACCAGATAGCATCTAATATCTTCAGTTCAAAGAGCTACATCTGTACTTTCAGTAGTACATGCGTTACTCTGCCCCGAAAACAAGATATGTCGAGACATCTCTATCTCTGTTTCTGCCTTCAATGGGAATGCCACCCGTCACTATCTCCTACAATGAATGCCATCACCGCACGGACAGGGAAGAGAAAGCAATAACTTCTGTTATAATTGCTAGAAATTGTGATGTTCTCTCCTGTTTCAAAGAATGATCCTTTGCCTGATATAATTTCTAAGCTAGGTCTCTTGGAAAACACGGTATTTTCAGATATTCACAGTGAATTACCAAGAAACAACATAGGAAACCACTGTGAACGGTGAAGTCACATATAGATCCTTTGGTGTGTCAGGTGAAGCACACTACCCAAAAGACTCCAGCGTTCTTGAAACCAGTGTTTGCTCTTTAGTCTACTCTATCAACTCGAAAGCTCACTGAAGCATACAATGAAGCAGAACAACAACGGCACAGCAAGGGCATAATTCCATCTGTTGAAATCGTTTGATTATCTGTATATGGTGGTTAGAATTTCATCTGGTTGAAAACTGTTGCTGGCCTCCTTCGGAACACAGTCTTTATGAGTTAACAATAAGTGCAACAACAACTTTTAGAAAGACATACATGAGAACCAGATAGCATCTAATATCTTCAGTTCAAAGAGCTACGTCTGTTCTTTCAGAAGTACATGCGTTACTCTGCACGGAAAACAAGATACGTCCAGACATCGCTATCTCTGCTTCTGCATTCAATGGCAATGCCACCGGTAACTATCTCCCACAATGAATGTCATCACCGCACGGACAGTGAAGGGAAAGCAATAACTTCTGTTATAATTGCTAGAAATTGTGATGTTCTCTCCTGTTTCAAAGAATGATCCTTTGCCTGATATAATTTCTAAGCTAGGTCTCTTGGAAAACACGGTATTTTCAGATATTCACAGTGAATTACCAAGAAACAACATAGGAAACCACTGTGAACGGTGAAGTCACATATAGATCCTTTGGTGTGTCAGGTGAAGCACACTACCCAAAAGACTCCAGCGTTCTTGAAACCAGTGTTTGCTCTTTAGTCTACTGTATCAACTCGAAAGCTCACTGAAGCATACAATGAAGCAGAACAACAACGGCACAGCAAGGGCATAATTCCATCTGTTGAAATCGTTTGATTATCTGTATATGGTGTTTAGAATTTCATCTGGTTGAAAACTGTTGCTGGCCTCCTTCGGAACACAGTCTTTATGAGTTAACAATAAGTGCAACAACAACTTTTAGAAAGACATACATGAGAACCAGATAGCATCTAATATCTTCAGTTCAAAGAGCTACATCTGTTCTTTCAGAAGTACATGCGTTACTCTGCACGGAAAACAAGATACGTCCAGACATCGCTATCTCTGCTTCTGCATTCAATGGCAATGCCACCGGTAACTATCTCCCACAATGAATGTCATCACCGCACGGACAGTGAAGGGAAAGCAATAACTTCTGTTATAATTGCTAGAAATTGTGATGTTCTCTCCTGTTTCAAAGAATGATCCTTTGCCTGATATAATTTCTAAGCTAGGTCTCTTTGAAAACACGGTATTTTCAGATATTCACAGTGAATTACCAAGAAACAACATAGGAAACCACTGTGAACGGTGAAGTCACATATAGATCCTTTGGTGTGTCAGGTGAAGCACACTACCCAAAAGACTCCAGCGTTCTTGAAACCAGTGTTTGCTCTTTAGTCTACTGTATCAACTCGAAAGCTCACTGAAGCATACAATGAAGCAGAACAACAACGGCACAGCAAGGGCATAATTCCATCTGTTGAAATCGTTTGATTATCTGTATATGGTGGTTAGATTTTCATCTGGTTGAAAACTGTTGCTGGCCTCCTTCGGAACACAGTCTTTATGAGTTAACAATAAGTGCAACAACAACTTTTAGAAAGACATACATGAGAACCAGATAGCATCTAATATCTTCAGTTCAAAGAGCTACGTCTGTACTTTCAGAAGTACATGCGTTACTCTGCACGGAAAACAAGATATGTCCAGACATCGCTATCTCTGCTTCTGCATTCAATGGCAATGACACCGGTCACTATCTCCCACAATGAATGCCATCACCGCACGGACAGGGAAGAGAAAGCAATAACTTCTGTTATAACTGCTAGAAATTGTGATGTTCTCTCCTGTTTCAAAGAATGATCCTTTGCCTGATATAATTTCTAAGCTAGGTCTCTTGGAAAACACGGTATTTTCAGATATTCACAGTGAATTACCAAGAAACAACATAGGAAACCACTGTGAACGGTGAAGTCACATATAGATCCTTTGGTGTGTCAGGTGAAGCACACTACCCAAAAGACTCCAGCGTTCTTGAAACCAGTGTTTGCTCTTTAGTCTACTGTATCAACTCGAAAGCTCACTGAAGCATACAATGAAGCAGAACAACAACGGCACAGCAAGGGCATAATTCCATCTGTTGAAATCGTTTGATTATCTGTATATGGTGGTTAGAATTTCATCTGGTTGAAAACTGTTGCTGGCCTCCTTCGGAACACAGTCTTTATGAGTTAACAATAAGTGCAACAACAACTTTTAGAAAGACATACATGAGAACCAGATAGCATCTAATATCTTCAGTTCAAAGAGCTACATCTGTTCTTTCAGAAGTACATGCGTTACTCTGCACGGAAAACAAGATACGTCCAGACATCGCTATCTCTGCTTCTGCATTCAATGGCAATGCCACCGGTAACTATCTCCCACAATGAATGTCATCACCGCACGGACAGTGAAGGGAAAGCAATAACTTCTGTTATAATTGCTAGAAATTGTGATGTTCTCTCCTGTTTCAAAGAATGATCCTTTGCCTGATATAATTTCTAAGCTAGGTCTCTTGGAAAACACGGTATTTTCAGATATTCACAGTGAATTACCAAGAAACAACATAGGAAACCACTGTGAACGGTGAAGTCACATATAGATCCTTTGGTGTGTCAGGTGAAGCACACTACCCAAAAGACTCCAGCGTTCTTGAAACCAGTGTTTGCTCTTTAGTCTACTGTATCAACTCGAAAGCTCACTGAAGCATACAATGAAGCAGAACAACAACGGCACAGCAAGGGCATAATTCCATCTGTTGAAATCGTTTGATTATCTGTATATGGTGTTTAGAATTTCATCTGGTTGAAAACTGTTGCTGGCCTCCTTCGGAACACAGTCTTTATGAGTTAACAATAAGTGCAACAACAACTTTTAGAAAGACATACATGAGAACCAGATAGCATCTAATATCTTCAGTTCAAAGAGCTACATCTGTACTTTCAGTAGTACATGCGTTACTCTGCCCCGAAAACAAGATATGTCGAGACATCTCTATCTCTGTTTCTGCCTTCAATGGGAATGCCACCCGTCACTATCTCCTACAATGAATGCCATCACCGCACGGACAGGGAAGAGAAAGCAATAACTTCTGTTATAATTGCTAGAAATTGTGATGTTCTCTCCTGTTTCAAAGAATGATCCTTTGCCTGATATAATTTCTAAGCTAGGTCTCTTGGAAAACACGGTATTTTCAGATATTCACAGTGAATTACCAAGAAACAACATAGGAAACCACTGTGAACGGTGAAGTCACATATAGATCCTTTGGTGTGTCAGGTGAAGCACACTACCCAAAAGACTCCAGCGTTCTTGAAACCAGTGTTTGCTCTTTAGTCTACTGTATCAACTCGAAAGCTCACTGAAGCATACAATGAAGCAGAACAACAACGGCACAGCAAGGGCATAATTCCATCTGTTGAAATCGTTTGATTATCTGTATATGGTGGTTAGAATTTCATCTGGTTGAAAACTGTTGCTGGCCTCCTTCGGAACACAGTCTTTATGAGTTAACAATAAGTGCAACAACAACTTTTAGAAAGACATACATGAGAACCAGATAGCATCTAATATCTTCAGTTCAAAGAGCTACATCTGTACTTTCAGTAGTACATGCGTTACTCTGCCCCGAAAACAAGATACGTCGAGACATCTCTATCTCTGTTTCTGCCTTCAATGGGAATGCCACCCGTCACTATCTCCTACAATGAATGCCATCACCGCACGGACAGGGAAGAGAAAGCAATAACTTCTGTTATAATTGCTAGAAATTCTGATGTTCTCTCCTGTTTCAAAGAATGATCCTTTGCCTGATATAATTTCTAAGCTAGGTCTCTTGGAAAACACGGTATTTTCAGATATTCACAGTGAATTACCAAGAAACAACATAGGAAACCACTGTGAACGGTGAAGTCACATATAGATCCTTTGGTGTGTCAGGTGAAGCACACTACCCAAAAGACTCCAGCGTTCTTGAAACCAGTGTTTGCTCTTTAGTCTACTGTATCAACTCGAAAGCTCACTGAAGCATACAATGAAGCAGAACAACAACGGCACAGCAAGGGCATAATTCCATCTGTTGAAATCGTTTGATTATCTGTATATGGTGGTTAGAATTTCATCTGGTTGAAAACTGTTGCTGGCCTCCTTCGGAACACAGTCTTTATGAGTTAACAATAAGTGCAACAACAACTTTTAGAAAGACATACATGAGAACCAGATAGCATCTAATATCTTCAGTTCAAAGAGCTACATCTGTTCTTTCAGACGTACATGCGTTACTCTGCACGGAAAACAAGATACGTCCAGACATCGCTATCTCTGCTTCTGCATTCAATGGCAATGCCACCGGTAACTATCTCCCACAATGAATGTCATCACCGCACGGACAGTGAAGGGAAAGCAATAACTTCTGTTATAATTGCTAGAAATTGTGATGTTCTCTCCTGTTTCAAAGAATGATCCTTTGCCTGATATAATTTCTAAGCTAGGTCTCTTGGAAAACACGGTATTTTCAGATATTCACAGTGAATTACCAAGAAACAACATAGGAAACCACTGTGAACGGTGAAGTCACATATAGATCCTTTGGTGTGTCAGGTGAAGCACACTACCCAAAAGACTCCAGCGTTCTTGAAACCAGTGTTTGCTCTTTAGTCTACTGTATCAACTCGAAAGCTCACTGAAGCATACAATGAAGCAGAACAACAACGGCACAGCAAGGGCATAATTCCATCTGTTGAAATCGTTTGATTATCTGTATATGGTGGTTAGAATTTCATCTGGTTGAAAACTGTTGCTGGCCTCCTTTGGAACACAGTCTTTATGAGTTAACAATAAGTGCAACAACAACTTTTAGAAAGACATACATGAGAACCAGATAGCATCTAATATCTTCAGTTCAAAGAGCTACATCTGTACTTTCAGTAGTACATGCGTTACTCTGCCCCGAAAACAAGATATGTCGAGACATCTCTATCTCTGTTTCTGCCTTCAATGGGAATGCCACCCGTCACTATCTCCTACAATGAATGCCATCACCGCACGGACAGGGAAGAGAAAGCAATAACTTCTGTTATAATTGCTAGAAATTGTGATGTTCTCTCCTGTTTCAAAGAATGATCCTTTGCCTGATATAATTTCTAAGCTAGGTCTCTTGGAAAACACGGTATTTTCAGATATTCACAGTGAATTACCAAGAAACAACATAGGAAACCACTGTGAACGGTGAAGTCACATATAGATCCTTTGGTGTGTCAGGTGAAGCACACTACCCAAAAGACTCCAGCGTTCTTGAAACCAGTGTTTGCTCTTTAGTCTACTGTATCAACTCGAAAGCTCACTGAAGCATACAATGAAGCAGAACAACAACGGCACAGCAAGGGCATAATTCCATCTGTTGAAATCGTTTGATTATCTGTATATGGTGGTTAGAATTTCATCTGGTTGAAAACTGTTGCTGGCCTCCTTCGGAACACAGTCTTTATGAGTTAACAATAAGTGCAACAACAACTTTTAGAAAGACATACATGAGAACCAGATAGCATCTAATATCTTCAGTTCAAAGAGCTACGTCTGTTCTTTCAGACGTACATGCGTTACTCTGCACGGAAAACAAGATACGTCCAGACATCGCTATCTCTGCTTCTGCATTCAATGGCAATGCCACCGGTAACTATCTCCCACAATGAATGTCATCACCGCACGGACAGTGAAGGGAAAGCAATAACTTCTGTTATAATTGCTAGAAATTGTGATGTTCTCTCCTGTTTCAAAGAATGATCCTTTGCCTGATATAATTTCTAAGCTAGGTCTCTTGGAAAACACGGTATTTTCAGATATTCACAGTGAATTACCAAGAAACAACATAGGAAACCACTGTGAACGGTGAAGTCACATATAGATCCTTTGGTGTGTCAGGTGAAGCACACTACCCAAAAGACTCCAGCGTTCTTGAAACCAGTGTTTGCTCTTTAGTCTACTGTATCAACTCGAAAGCTCACTGAAGCATACAATGAAGCAGAACAACAACGGCACAGCAAGGGCATAATTCCATCTGTTGAAATCGTTTGATTATCTGTATATGGTGGTTAGAATTTCATCTGGTTGAAAACTGTTGCTGGCCTCCTTCGGAACACAGTCTTTATGAGTTAACAATAAGTGCAACAACAACTTTTAGAAAGACATACATGAGAACCAGATAGCATCTAATATCTTCAGTTCAAAGAGCTACATCTGTACTTTCAGTAGTACATGCGTTACTCTGCCCCGAAAACAAGATATGTCGAGACATCTCTATCTCTGTTTCTGCCTTCAATGGGAATGCCACCCGTCACTATCTCCTACAATGAATGCCATCACCGCACGGACAGGGAAGAGAAAGCAATAACTTCTGTTATAATTGCTAGAAATTGTGATGTTCTCTCCTGTTTCAAAGAATGATCCTTTGCCTGATATAATTTCTAAGCTAGGTCTCTTGGAAAACACGGTATTTTCAGATATTCACAGTGAATTACCAAGAAACAACATAGGAAACCACTGTGAACGGTGAAGTCACATATAGATCCTTTGGTGTGTCAGGTGAAGCACACTACCCAAAAGACTCCAGCGTTCTTGAAACCAGTGTTTGCTCTTTAGTCTACTGTATCAACTCGAAAGCTCACTGAAGCATACAATGAAGCAGAACAACAACGGCACAGCAAGGGCATAATTCCATCTGTTGAAATCGTTTGATTATCTGTATATGGTGGTTAGAATTTCATCTGGTTGAAAACTGTTGCTGGCCTCCTTCGGAACACAGTCTTTATGAGTTAACAATAAGTGCAACAACAACTTTTAGAAAGACATACATGAGAACCAGATAGCATCTAATATCTTCAGTTCAAAGAGCTACATCTGTTCTTTCAGAAGTACATGCGTTACTCTGCACGGAAAACAAGATACGTCCAGACATCGCTATCTCTGCTTCTGCATTCAATGGCAATGCCACCGGTAACTATCTCCCACAATGAATGTCATCACCGCACGGACAGTGAAGGGAAAGCAATAACTTCTGTTATAATTGCTAGAAATTGTGATGTTCTCTCCTGTTTCAAAGAATGATCCTTTGCCTGATATAATTTCTAAGCTAGGTCTCTTGGAAAACACGGTATTTTCAGATATTCACAGTGAATTACCAAGAAACAACGTAGGAAACCACTGTGAACGGTGAAGTCACATATAGATCCTTTGGTGTGTCAGGTGAAGCACACTACACAAAAGACTCCAGCGTTCTTGAAACCAGCGTTTGCTCTTTAGTCTACTGTATCAACTCGAAAGCTCACTGAAGCATACAATGAGGCAGAACAACAACGGCACAGCAAGGGCATAATTCCATCTGTTGAAATCGTTTGATTATCTGTATATGGTGGTTAGAATTTCATCTGGTTGAAAACTGTTGCTGGCCTCCTTCGGAACACAGTCTTTATGAGTTAACAATAAGTGCAACAACAACTTTTAGAAAGACATACATGAGAACCAGATAGCATCTATTATCTTCAGTTCAAAGAGCTACGTCTGTACTTTCAGAAGTACATGCGTTACTCTGCACGGAAAACAAGATATGTCCAGACATCGCTATCTCTGCTTCTGCATTCAATGGCAATGACACCGGTCACTATCTCCCACAATGAATGCCATCACCGCACGGACAGGGAAGAGAAAGCAATAACTTCTGTTATAATTGCTAGAAATTGTGATGTTCTCTCCTGTTTCAAAGAATGATCCTTTGCCTGATATAATTTCTAAGCTAGGTCTCTTTGAAAACACGGTATTTTCAGATTTTCACAGTGAATTACCAAGAAACAACATAGGAAACCACTGTGAACGGTGAAGTCACATATAGATCCTTTGGTGTGTCAGGTGAAGCACACTACCCAAAAGACTCCAGCGTTCTTGAAACCAGTGTTTGCTCTTTAGTCTACTGTATCAACTCGAAAGCTCACTGAAGCATACAATGAAGCAGAACAACAACGGCACAGCAAGGGCATAATTCCATCTGTTGAAATCGTTTGATTATCTGTATATGGTGGTTAGAATTTCATCTGGTTGAAAACTGTTGCTGGCCTCCTTCGGAACACAGTCTTTATGAGTTAACAATAAGTGCAACAACAACTTTTAGAAAGACATACATGAGAACTAGATAGCATCTAATATCTTCAGTTCAAAGAGCTACATCTGTTCTTTCAGAAGTACATGCGTTACTCTGCACGGAAAACAAGATACGTCCAGACATCGCTATCTCTGCTTCTGCATTCAATGGCAATGCCACCGGTAACTATCTCCCACAATGAATGTCATCACCGCACGGACAGTGAAGGGAAAGCAATAACTTCTGTTATAATTGCTAGAAATTGTGATGTTCTCTCCTGTTTCAAAGAATGATCCTTTGCCTGATATAATTTCTAAGCTAGGTCTCTTGGAAAACACGGTATTTTCAGATATTCACAGTGAATTACCAAGAAACAACATAGGAAACCACTGTGAACGGTGAAGTCACATATAGATCCTTTGGTGTGTCAGGTGAAGCACACTACCCAAAAGACTCCAGCGTTCTTGAAACCAGTGTTTGCTCTTTAGTCTACTGTATCAACTCGAAAGCTCACTGAAGCATACAATGAAGCAGAACAACAACGGCACAGCAAGGGCATAATTCCATCTGTTGAAATCGTTTGATTATCTGTATATGGTGGTTAGAATTTCATCTGGTTGAAAACTGTTGCTGGCCTCCTTCGGAACACAGTCTTTATGAGTTAACAATAAGTGCAACAACAACTTTTAGAAAGACATACATGAGAACCAGATAGCATCTAATATCTTCAGTTCAAAGAGCTACATCTGTTCTTTCAGAAGTACATGCGTTACTCTGCACGGAAAACAAGATACGTCCAGACATCGCTATCTCTGCTTCTGCATTCAATGGCAATGCCACCGGTAACTATCTCCCACAATGAATGTCACCACCGCACGGACAGTGAAGGGAAAGCAATAACTTCTGTTATAATTGCTAGAAATTGTGATGTTCTCTCCTGTTTCAAAGAATGATCCTTTGCCTGATATAATTTCTAAGCTAGGTCTCTCGGAAAACACGGTATTTTCAGATATTCACAGTGAGTTACCAAGAAACAACATAGGAAACCACTGTGAACGGTGAAGTCACATATAGATCCTTTGGTGTGTCAGGTGAAGAACACTACCCAAAAGACTCCAGCGTTCTTGAAACCAGTGTTTGCTCTTTAGTCTACTGTATCAACTCGAAAGCTCACTGAAGCATACAATGAAGCAGAACAACAACGGCACAGCAAGGGCATAATTCCATCTGTTGAAATCGTTTGATTATCTGTATATGGTGTTTAGAATTTCATCTGGTTGAAAACTGTTGCTGGCCTCCTTCGGAACACAGTCTTTATGAGTTAACAATAAGTGCAACAACAACTTTTAGAAAGACATACATGAGAACCAGATAGCATCTAATATCTTCAGTTCAAAGAGCTACATCTGTACTTTCAGTAGTACATGCGTTACTCTGCCCCGAAAACAAGATATGTCGAGACATCTCTATCTCTGTTTCTGCCTTCAATGGGAATGCCACCCGTCACTATCTCCTACAATGAATGCCATCACCGCACGGACAGGGAAGAGAAAGCAATAACTTCTGTTATAATTGCTAGAAATTGTGATGTTCTCTCCTGTTTCAAAGAATGATCCTTTGCCTGATATAATTTCTAAGCTAGGTCTCTTGGAAAACACGGTATTTTCAGATATTCACAGTGAATTACCAAGAAACAACATAGGAAACCACTGTGAACGGTGAAGTCACATATAGATCCTTTGGTGTGTCAGGTGAAGCACACTACCCAAAAGACTCCAGCGTTCTTGAAACCAGCGTTTGCTCTTTAGTCTACTGTATCAACTCGAAAGCTCACTGAAGCATACAATGAAGCAGAACAACAACGGCACAGCAAGGGCATAATTCCATCTGTTGAAATCGTTTGATTATCTGTATATGGTGGTTAGAATTTCATCTGGTTGAAAACTGTTGCTGGCCTCCTTCGGAACACAGTCTTTATGAGTTAACAATACGTGCAACAACAACTTTTAGAAAGACATACATGAGAACCAGATAGCATCTAATATCTTCAGTTCAAAGAGCTACATCTGTTCTTTCAGAAGTACATGCGTTACTCTGCACGGAAAACAAGATACGTCCAAACATCGCTATCTCTGCTTCTGCATTCAATGGCAATGCCACCGGTAACTATCTCCCACAATGAATGTCATCACCGCACGGACAGTGAAGGGAAAGCAATAACTTCTGTTATAATTGCTAGAAATTGTGATGTTCTCTCCTGTTTCAAAGAATGATCCTTTGCCTGATATAATTTCTAAGCTAGGTCTCTTGGAAAACACGGTATTTTCAGATATTCACAGTGAATTACCAAGAAACAACATAGGAAACCACTGTGAACGGTGAAGTCACATATAGATCCTTTGGTGTGTCAGGTGAAGCACACTACCCAAAAGACTCCAGCGTTCTTGAAACCAGTGTTTGCTCTTTAGTCTACTGTATCAACTCGAAAGCTCACTGAAGCATACAATGAAGCAGAACAACAACGGCACAGCAAGGGCATAATTCCATCTGTTGAAATCGTTTGATTATCTGTATATGGTGGTTAGAATTTCATCTGGTTGAAAACTGTTGCTGGCCTCCTTCGGAACACAGTCTTTATGAGTTAACAATAAGTGCAACAACAACTTTTAGAAAGACATACATGAGAACCAGATAGCATCTAATATCTTCAGTTCAAAGAGCTACATCTGTTCTTTCAGAAGTACATGCGTTACTCTGCACGGAAAACAAGATACGTCCAGACATCGCTATCTCTGCTTCTGCATTCAATGGCAATGCCACCGGTAACTATCTCCCACAATGAATGTCACCACCGCACGGACAGTGAAGGGAAAGCAATAACTTCTGTTATAATTGCTAGAAATTGTGATGTTCTCTCCTGTTTCAAAGAATGATCCTTTGCCTGATATAATTTCTAAGCTAGGTCTCTTGGAAAACACGGTATTTTCAGA
Source organism: Furipterus horrens (assembly GCF_987537825.1). NCBI lineage: Eukaryota > Metazoa > Chordata > Mammalia > Chiroptera > Furipteridae > Furipterus > Furipterus horrens. Next base: position 2,369,987 of record NW_028327188.1, read on the forward strand.
TATTCACAGTGAGTTACCAAGAAACAACATAGGAAACCACTGTGAACAGTGAAGTCACATATAGATCCTTTGGTGTGTCAGGTGAAGAACACTACCCAAAAGACTCCAGCGTTCTTGAAACCAGTGTTTGCTCTTTAGTCTACTGTATCAACTCGAAAGCTCACTGAAGCATACAATGAAGCAGAACAACAACGGCACAGCAAGGGCATAATTCCATCTGTTGAAATCGTTTGATTATCTGTATATGGTGTTTAGAATTTCATCTGGTTGAAAACTGTTGCTGGCCTCCTTCGGAACACAGTCTTTATGAGTTAACAATAAGTGCAACAACAACTTTTAGAAAGACATACATGAGAACCAGATAGCATCTAATATCTTCAGTTCAAAGAGCTACATCTGTACTTTCAGTAGTACATGCGTTACTCTGCCCCGAAAACAAGATATGTCGAGACATCTCTATCTCTGTTTCTGCCTTCAATGGGAATGCCACCCGTCACTATCTCCTACAATGAATGCCATCACCGCACGGACAGGGAAGAGAAAGCAATAACTTCTGTTATAATTGCTAGAAATTGTGATGTTCTCTCCTGTTTCAAAGAATGATCCTTTGCCTGATATAATTTCTAAGCTAGGTCTCTTGGAAAACACGGTATTTTCAGATATTCACAGTGAATTACCAAGAAACAACATAGGAAACCACTGTGAACGGTGAAGTCACATATAGATCCTTTGGTGTGTCAGGTGAAGCACACTACCCAAAAGACTCCAGCGTTCTTGAAACCACCGTTTGCTCTTTAGTCTACTGTATCAACTCGAAAGCTCACTGAAGCATACAATGAAGCAGAACAACAACGGCACAGCAAGGGCATAATTCCATCTGTTGAAATCGTTTGATTATCTGTATATGGTGGTTAGAATTTCATCTGGTTGAAAACTGTTGCTGGCCTCCTTCGGAACACAGTCTTTATGAGTTAACAATAAGTGCAACAACAACTTTTAGAAAGACATACATGAGAACCAGATAGCATCTAATATCTTCAGTTCAAAGAGCTACATCTGTTCTTTCAGAAGTACATGCGTTACTCTGCACGGAAAACAAGATACGTCCAAACATCGCTATCTCTGCTTCTGCATTCAATGGCAATGCCACCGGTAACTATCTCCCACAATGAATGTCATCACCGCACGGACAGTGAAGGGAAAGCAATAACTTCTGTTATAATTGCTAGAAATTGTGATGTTCTCTCCTGTTTCAAAGAATGATCCTTTGCCTGATATAATTTCTAAGCTAGGTCTCTTGGAAAACACGGTATTTTCAGATATTCACAGTGAGTTACCAAGAAACAACATAGGAAACCACTGTGAACGGTGAAGTCACATATAGATCCTTTGGTGTGTCAGGTGAAGAACACTACCCAAAAGACTCCAGCGTTCTTGAAACCAGTGTTTGCTCTTTAGTCTACTGTATCAACTCGAAAGCTCACTGAAGCATACAATGAAGCAGAACAACAACGGCACAGCAAGGGCATAATTCCATCTGTTGAAATCGTTTGATTATCTGTATATGGTGTTTAGAATTCCATCTGGTTGAAAACTGTTGCTGGCCTCCTTCGGAACACAGTCTTTATGAGTTAACAATAAGTGCAACAACAACTTTTAGAAAGACATACATGAGAACCAGATAGCATCTAATATCTTCAGTTCAAAGAGCTACATCTGTTCTTTCAGTAGTACATGCGTTACTCTGCCCCGAAAACAAGATATGACGAGACATCTCTATCTCTGTTTCTGCCTTCAATGGGAATGCCACCCGTCACTATCTCCTACAATGAATGCCATCACCGCACGGACAGGGAAGAGAAAGCAATAACTTCTGTTATAATTGCTAGAAATTGTGATGTTCTCTCCTGTTTCAAAGAATGATCCTTTGCCTGATATAATTTCTAAGCTAGGTCTCTTGGAAAACACGGTATTTTCAGATATTCACAGTGAATTACCAAGAAACAACATAGGAAACCACTGTGAACGGTGAAGTCACATATAGATCCTTTGGTGTGTCAGGTGAAGCACACTACCCAAAAGACTCCAGCGTTCTTGAAACCAGCGTTTGCTCTTTAGTCTACTGTATCAACTCGAAAGCTCACTGAAGCATACAATGAAGCAGAACAACAACGGCACAGCAAGGGCATAATTCCATCTGTTGAAATCGTTTGATTATCTGTATATGGTGGTTAGAATTTCATCTGGTTGAAAACTGTTGCTGGCCTCCTTCGGAACACAGTCTTTATGAGTTAACAATAAGTGCAACAACAACTTTTAGAAAGACATACATGAGAACCAGATAGCATCTAATATCTTCAGTTCAAAGAGCTACATCTGTTCTTTCAGAAGTACATGCGTTACTCTGCACGGAAAACAAGATACGTCCAAACATCGCTATCTCTGCTTCTGCATTCAATGGCAATGCCACCGGTAACTATCTCCCACAATGAATGTCATCACCGCACGGACAGTGAAGGGAAAGCAATAACTTCTGTTATAATTGCTAGAAATTGTGATGTTCTCTCCTGTTTCAAAGAATGATCCTTTGCCTGATATAATTTCTAAGCTAGGTCTCTTGGAAAACACGGTATTTTCAGATATTCACAGTGAATTACCAAGAAACAACATAGGAAACCACTGTGAACGGTGAAGTCACATATAGATCCTTTGGTGTGTCAGGTGAAGCACACTACCCAAAAGACTCCAGCGTTCTTGAAACCAGTGTTTGCTCTTTAGTCTACTGTATCAACTCGAAAGCTCACTGAAGCATACAATGAAGCAGAACAACAACGGCACAGCAAGGGCATAATTCCATCTGTTGAAATCGTTTGATTATCTGTATATGGTGGTTAGAATTTCATCTGGTTGAAAACTGTTGCTGGCCTCCTTCGGAACACAGTCTTTATGAGTTAACAATAAGTGCAACAACAACTTTTAGAAAGACATACATGAGAACCAGATAGCATCTATTATCTTCAGTTCAAAGAGCTACGTCTGTACTTTCAGAAGTACATGCGTTACTCTGCACGGAAAACAAGATATGTCCAGACATCGCTATCTCTGCTTCTGCATTCAATGGCAATGACACCGGTCACTATCTCCCACAATGAATGCCATCACCGCACGGACAGGGAAGAGAAAGCAATAACTTCTGTTATAATTGCTAGAAATTGTGATGTTCTCTCCTGTTTCAAAGAATGATCCTTTGCCTGATATAATTTCTAAGCTAGGTCTCTTGGAAAACACGGTATTTTCAGATATTCACAGTGAATTACCAAGAAACAACATAGGAAACCACTGTGAACGGTGAAGTCACATATAGATCCTTTGGTGTGTCAGGTGAAGCACACTACCCAAAAGACTCCAGCGTTCTTGAAACCAGTGTTTGCTCTTTAGTCTACTGTATCAACTCGAAAGCTCACTGAAGCATACAATGAAGCAGAACAACAACGGCACAGCAAGGGCATAATTCCATCTGTTGAAATCGTTTGATTATCTGTATATGGTGGTTAGAATTTCATCTGGTTGAAAACTGTTGCTGGCCTCCTTCGGAACACAGTCTTTATGAGTTAACAATAAGTGCAACAACAACTTTTAGAAAGACATACATGAGAACCAGATAGCATCTAATATCTTCAGTTCAAAGAGCTACATCTGTTCTTTCAGAAGTACATGCGTTACTCTGCACGGAAAACAAGATACGTCCAGACATCGCTATCTCTGCTTCTGCATTCAATGGCAATGCCACCGGTAACTATCTCCCACAATGAATGTCATCACCGCACGGACAGTGAAGGGAAAGCAATAACTTCTGTTATAATTGCTAGAAACTGTGATGTTCTCTCCTGTTTCAAAGAATGATCCTTTGCCTGATATAATTTGTAAGCTAGGTCTCTTGGAAAACACGGTATTTTCAGATATTCACAGTGAATTACCAAGAAACAACATAGGAAACCACTGTGAACGGTGAAGTCACATATAGATCCTTTGGTGTGTCAGGTGAAGCACACTACCCAAAAGACTCCAGCGTTCTTGAAACCAGTGTTTGCTCTTTAGTCTACTGTATCAACTCGAAAGCTCACTGAAACATACAATGAAGCAGAACAACAACGGCACAGCAAGGGCATAATTCCATCTGTTGAAATCGTTTGATTATCTGTATATGGTGGTTAGAATTTCATCTGGTTGAAAACTGTTGCTGGCCTCCTTCGGAACACAGTCTTTATGAGTTAACAATAAGTGCAACAACAACTTTTAGAAAGACATACATGAGAACCAGATAGCATCTAATATCTTCAGTTCAAAGAGCTACATCTGTACTTTCAGTAGTACATGCGTTACTCTGCCCCGAAAACAAGATATGTCGAGACATCTCTATCTCTGTTTCTGCCTTCAATGGGAATGCCACCCGTCACTATCTCCTACAATGAATGCCATCACCGCACGGACAGGGAAGAGAAAGCAATAACTTCTGTTATAATTGCTAGAAATTGTGATGTTCTCTCCTGTTTCAAAGAATGATCCTTTGCCTGATATAATTTCTAAGCTAGGTCTCTTGGAAAACACGGTATTTTCAGATATTCACAGTGAGTTACCAAGAAACAACATAGGAAACCACTGTGAACGGTGAAGTCACATATAGATCCTTTGGTGTGTCAGGTGAAGAACACTACCCAAAAGACTCCAGCGTTCTTGAAACCAGTGTTTGCTCTTTAGTCTACTGTATCAACTCGAAAGCTCACTGAAGCATACAATGAAGCAGAACAACAACGGCACAGCAAGGGCATAATTCCATCTGTTGAAATCGTTTGATTATCTGTATATGGTGTTTAGAATTTCATCTGGTTGAAAACTGTTGCTGGCCTCCTTCGGAACACAGTCTTTATGAGTTAACAATAAGTGCAACAACAACTTTTAGAAAGACATACATGAGAACCAGATAGCATCTAATATCTTCAGTTCAAAGAGCTACATCTGTACTTTCAGTAGTACATGCGTTACTCTGCCCCGAAAACAAGATATGTCGAGACATCTCTATCTCTGTTTCTGCCTTCAATGGGAATGCCACCCGTCACTATCTCCTACAATGAATGCCATCACCGCACGGACAGGGAAGAGAAAGCAATAACTTCTGTTATAATTGCTAGAAATTGTGATGTTCTCTCCTGTTTCAAAGAATGATCCTTTGCCTGATATAATTTCTAAGCTAGGTCTCTTGGAAAACACGGTATTTTCAGATATTCACAGTGAATTACCAAGAAACAACATAGGAAACCACTGTGAACGGTGAAGTCACATATAGATCCTTTGGTGTGTCAGGTGAAGCACACTACCCAAAAGACTCCAGCGTTCTTGAAACCAGCGTTTGCTCTTTAGTCTACTGTATCAACTCGAAAGCTCACTGAAGCATACAATGAAGCAGAACAACAACGGCACAGCAAGGGCATAATTCCATCTGTTGAAATCGTTTGATTATCTGTATATGGTGGTTAGAATTTCATCTGGTTGAAAACTGTTGCTGGCCTCCTTCGGAACACAGTCTTTATGAGTTAACAATAAGTGCAACAACAACTTTTAGAAAGACATACATGAGAACCAGATAGCATCTAATATCTTCAGTTCAAAGAGCTACATCTGTTCTTTCAGAAGTACATGCGTTACTCTGCACGGAAAACAAGATACGTCCAAACATCGCTATCTCTGCTTCTGCATTCAATGGCAATGCCACCGGTAACTATCTCCCACAATGAATGTCATCACCGCACGGACAGTGAAGGGAAAGCAATAACTTCTGTTATAATTGCTAGAAATTGTGATGTTCTCTCCTGTTTCAAAGAATGATCCTTTGCCTGATATAATTTCTAAGCTAGGTCTCTTGGAAAACACGGTATTTTCAGATATTCACAGTGAATTACCAAGAAACAACATAGGAAACCACTGTGAACGGTGAAGTCACATATAGATCCTTTGGTGTGTCAGGTGAAGCACACTACCCAAAAGACTCCAGCGTTCTTGAAACCAGTGTTTGCTCTTTAGTCTACTGTATCAACTCGAAAGCTCACTGAAGCATACAATGAAGCAGAACAACAACGGCACAGCAAGGGCATAATTCCATCTGTTGAAATCGTTTGATTATCTGTATATGGTGGTTAGAATTTCATCTGGTTGAAAACTGTTGCTGGCCTCCTTCGGAACACAGTCTTTATGAGTTAACAATAAGTGCAACAACAACTTTTAGAAAGACATACATGAGAACCAGATAGCATCTATTATCTTCAGTTCAAAGAGCTACGTCTGTACTTTCAGAAGTACATGCGTTACTCTGCACGGAAAACAACATATGTCCAGACATCGCTATCTCTGCTTCTGCATTCAATGGCAATGACACCGGTCACTATCTCCCACAATGAATGCCATCACCGCACGGACAGGGAAGAGAAAGCAATAACTTCTGTTATAATTGCTAGAAATTGTGATGTTCTCTCCTGTTTCAAAGAATGATCCTTTGCCTGATATAATTTCTAAGCTAGGTCTCTTGGAAAACACGGTATTTTCAGATATTCACAGTGAATTACCAAGAAACAACATAGGAAACCACTGTGAACGGTGAAGTCACATATAGATCCTTTGGTGTGTCAGGTGAAGCACACTACCCAAAAGACTCCAGCGTTCTTGAAACCAGTGTTTGCTCTTTAGTCTACTGTATCAACTCGAAAGCTCACTGAAGCATACAATGAAGCAGAACAACAACGGCACAGCAAGGGCATAATTCCATCTGTTGAAATCGTTTGATTATCTGTATATGGTGGTTAGAATTTCATCTGGTTGAAAACTGTTGCTGGCCTCCTTCGGAACACAGTCTTTATGAGTTAACAATAAGTGCAACAACAACTTTTAGAAAGACATACATGAGAACCAGATAGCATCTAATATCTTCAGTTCAAAGAGCTACATCTGTTCTTTCAGAAGTACATGCGTTACTCTGCACGGAAAACAAGATACGTCCAGACATCGCTATCTCTGCTTCTGCATTCAATGGCAATGCCACCGGTAACTATCTCCCACAATGAATGTCATCACCGCACGGACAGTGAAGGGAAAGCAATAACTTCTGTTATAATTGCTAGAAACTGTGATGTTCTCTCCTGTTTCAAAGAATGATCCTTTGCCTGATATAATTTGTAAGCTAGGTCTCTTGGAAAACACGGTATTTTCAGATATTCACAGTGAATTACCAAGAAACAACATAGGAAACCACTGTGAACGGTGAAGTCACATATAGATCCTTTGGTGTGTCAGGTGAAGCACACTACCCAAAAGACTCCAGCGTTCTTGAAACCAGTGTTTGCTCTTTAGTCTACTGTATCAACTCGAAAGCTCACTGAAACATACAATGAAGCAGAACAACAACGGCACAGCAAGGGCATAATTCCATCTGTTGAAATCGTTTGATTATCTGTATATGGTGGTTAGAATTTCATCTGGTTGAAAACTGTTGCTGGCCTCCTTCGGAACACAGTCTTTATGAGTTAACAATAAGTGCAACAACAACTTTTAGAAAGACATACATGAGAACCAGATAGCATCTAATATCTTCAGTTCAAAGAGCTACATCTGTACTTTCAGTAGTACATGCGTTACTCTGCCCCGAAAACAAGATATGTCGAGACATCTCTATCTCTGTTTCTGCCTTCAATGGGAATGCCACCCGTCACTATCTCCTACAATGAATGCCATCACCGCACGGACAGGGAAGAGAAAGCAATAACTTCTGTTATAATTGCTAGAAATTGTGATGTTCTCTCCTGTTTCAAAGAATGATCCTTTGCCTGATATAATTTCTAAGCTAGGTCTCTTGGAAAACACGGTATTTTCAGATATTCACAGTGAATTACCAAGAAACAACATAGGAAACCACTGTGAACGGTGAAGTCACATATAGATCCTTTGGTGTGTCAGGTGAAGCACACTACCCAAAAGACTCCAGCGTTCTTGAAACCAGTGTTTGCTCTTTAGTCTACTGTATCAACTCGAAAGCTCACTGAAGCATACAATGAAGCAGAACAACAACGGCACAGCAAGGGCATAATTCCATCTGTTGAAATCGTTTGATTATCTGTATATGGTGGTTAGAATTTCATCTGGTTGAAAACTGTTGCTGGCCTCCTTCGGAACACAGTCTTTATGAGTTAACAATAAGTGCAACAACAACTTTTAGAAAGACATACATGAGAACCAGATAGCATCTAATATCTTCAGTTCAAAGAGCTACATCTGTTCTTTCAGAAGTACATGCGTTACTCTGCACGGAAAACAAGATACGTCCAGACATCGCTATCTCTGCTTCTGCATTCAATGGCAATGCCACCGGTAACTATCTCCCACAATGAATGTCATCACCGCACGGACAGTGAAGGGAAAGCAATAACTTGTTATAATTGCTAGAAATTGTGATGTTCTCTCCTGTTTCAAAGAATGATCCTTTGCCTGATATAATTTCTAAGCTAGGTCTCTTGGAAAACACGGTATTTTCAGATATTCACAGTGAATTACCAAGAAACAACATAGGAAACCACTGTGAACGGTGAAGTCACATATAGATCCTTTGGTGTGTCAGGTGAAGCACACTACCCAAAAGACTCCAGCGTTCTTGAAACCAGCGTTTGCTCTTTAGTCTACTGTATCAACTCGAAAGCTCACTGAAGCATACAATGAAGCAGAACAACAACGGCACAGCAAGGGCATAATTCCATCTGTTGAAATCGTTTGATTATCTGTATATGGTGGTTAGAATTTCATCTGGTTGAAAACTGTTGCTGGCCTCCTTCGGAACACAGTCTTTATGAGTTAACAATAAGTGCAACAACAACTTTTAGAAAGACATACATGAGAACCAGATAGCATCTAATATCTTCAGTTCAAAGAGCTACATCTGTTCTTTCAGAAGTACATGCGTTACTCTGCACGGAAAACAAGATACGTCCAAACATCGCTATCTCTGCTTCTGCATTCAATGGCAATGCCACCGGTAACTATCTCCCACAATGAATGTCATCACCGCACGGACAGTGAAGGGAAAGCAATAACTTCTGTTATAATTGCTAGAAATTGTGATGTTCTCTCCTGTTTCAAAGAATGATCCTTTGCCTGATATAATTTCTAAGCTAGGTCTCTTGGAAAACACGGTATTTTCAGATATTCACAGTGAATTACCAAGAAACAACATAGGAAACCACTGTGAACGGTGAAGTCACATATAGATCCTTTGGTGTGTCAGGTGAAGCACACTACCCAAAAGACTCCAGCGTTCTTGAAACCAGTGTTTGCTCTTTAGTCTACTGTATCAACTCGAAAGCTCACTGAAGCATACAATGAAGCAGAACAACAACGGCACAGCAAGGGCATAATTCCATCTGTTGAAATCGTTTGATTATCTGTATATGGTGGTTAGAATTTCATCTGGTTGAAAACTGTTGCTGGCCTCCTTCGGAACACAGTCTTTATGAGTTAACAATAAGTGCAACAACAACTTTTAGAAAGACATACATGAGAACCAGATAGCATCTATTATCTTCAGTTCAAAGAGCTACGTCTGTACTTTCAGAAGTACATGCGTTACTCTGCACGGAAAACAAGATATGTCCAGACATCGCTATCTCTGCTTCTGCATTCAATGGCAATGACACCGGTCACTATCTCCCACAATGAATGCCATCACCGCACGGACAGGGAAGAGAAAGCAATAACTTCTGTTATAATTGCTAGAAATTGTGATGTTCTCTCCTGTTTCAAAGAATGATCCTTTGCCTGATATAATTTCTAAGCTAGGTCTCTTGGAAAACACGGTATTTTCAGATATTCACAGTGAATTACCAAGAAACAACATAGGAAACCACTGTGAACGGTGAAGTCACATATAGATCCTTTGGTGTGTCAGGTGAAGCACACTACCCAAAAGACTCCAGCGTTCTTGAAACCAGTGTTTGCTCTTTAGTCTACTGTATCAACTCGAAAGCTCACTGAAGCATACAATGAAGCAGAACAACAACGGCACAGCAAGGGCATAATTCCATCTGTTGAAATCGTTTGATTATCTGTATATGGTGGTTAGAATTTCATCTGGTTGAAAACTGTTGCTGGCCTCCTTCGGAACACAGTCTTTATGAGTTAACAATAAGTGCAACAACAACTTTTAGAAAGACATACATGAGAACCAGATAGCATCTAATATCTTCAGTTCAAAGAGCTACATCTGTTCTTTCAGAAGTACATGCGTTACTCTGCACGGAAAACAAGATACGTCCAGACATCGCTATCTCTGCTTCTGCATTCAATGGCAATGCCACCGGTAACTATCTCCCACAATGAATGTCATCACCGCACGGACAGTGAAGGGAAAGCAATAACTTCTGTTATAATTGCTAGAAACTGTGATGTTCTCTCCTGTTTCAAAGAATGATCCTTTGCCTGATATAATTTGTAAGCTAGGTCTCTTGGAAAACACGGTATTTTCAGATATTCACAGTGAATTACCAAGAAACAACATAGGAAACCACTGTGAACGGTGAAGTCACATATAGATCCTTTGGTGTGTCAGGTGAAGCACACTACCCAAAAGACTCCAGCGTTCTTGAAACCAGTGTTTGCTCTTTAGTCTACTGTATCAACTCGAAAGCTCACTGAAGCATACAATGAAGCAGAACAACAACGGCACAGCAAGGGCATAATTCCATCTGTTGAAATCGTTTGATTATCTGTATATGGTGGTTAGAATTTCATCTGGTTGAAAACTGTTGCTGGCCTCCTTTGGAACACAGTCTTTATGAGTTAACAATAAGTGCAACAACAACTTTTAGAAAGACATACATGAGAACCAGATAGCATCTAATATCTTCAGTTCAAAGAGCTACATCTGTACTTTCAGTAGTACATGCGTTACTCTGCCCCGAAAACAAGATATGTCGAGACATCTCTATCTCTGTTTCTGCCTTCAATGGGAATGCCACCCGTCACTATCTCCTACAATGAATGCCATCACCGCACGGACAGGGAAGAGAAAGCAATAACTTCTGTTATAATTGCTAGAAATTGTGATGTTCTCTCCTGTTTCAAAGAATGATCCTTTGCCTGATATAATTTCTAAGCTAGGTCTCTTGGAAAACACGGTATTTTCAGATATTCACAGTGAATTACCAAGAAACAACATAGGAAACCACTGTGAACGGTGAAGTCACATATAGATCCTTTGGTGTGTCAGGTGAAGCACACTACCCAAAAGACTCCAGCGTTCTTGAAACCAGTGTTTGCTCTTTAGTCTACTTTATCAACTCGAAAGCTCACTGAAGCATACAATGAAGCAGAACAACAACGGCACAGCAAGGGCATAATTCCATCTGTTGAAATCGTTTGATTATCTGTATATGGTGGTTAGAATTTCATCTGGTTGAAAACTGTTGCTGGCCTCCTTCGGAACACAGTCTTTATGAGTTAACAATAAGTGCAACAACAACTTTTAGAAAGACATACATGAGAACCAGATAGCATCTAATATCTTCAGTTCAAAGAGCTACATCTGTTCTTTCAGAAGTACATGCGTTACTCTGCACGGAAAACAAGATACGTCCAGACATCGCTATCTCTGCTTCTGCATTCAATGGCAATGCCACCGGTAACTATCTCCCACAATGAATGTCATCACCGCACGGACAGTGAAGGGAAAGCAATAACTTGTTATAATTGCTAGAAATTGTGATGTTCTCTCCTGTTTCAAAGAATGATCCTTTGCCTGATATAATTTCTAAGCTAGGTCTCTTGGAAAACACGGTATTTTCAGATATTCACAGTGAATTACCAAGAAACAACATAGGAAACCACTGTGAACGGTGAAGTCACATATAGATCCTTTGGTGTGACAGGTGAAGCACACTACCCAAAAGACTTCAGCGTTCTTGAAACCAGTGTTTGCTCTTTAGTCTACTGTATCAACTCGAAAGCTCACTGAAGCATACAATGAAGCAGAACAACAACGGCACAGCAAGGGCATAATTCCATCTGTTGAAATCGTTTGATTATCTGTATATGGTGTTTAGAATTTCATCTGGTTGAAAACTGTTGCTGGCCTCCTTCGGAACACAGTCTTTATGAGTTAACAATAAGTGCAACAACAACTTTTAGAAAGACATACATGAGAACCAGATAGCATCTAATATCTTCAGTTCAAAGAGCTACATCTGTTCTTTCAGAAGTACATGCGTTACTCTGCACGGAAAACAAGATACGTCCAGACATCGCTATCTCTGCTTCTGCATTCAATGGCAATGCCACCGGTAACTATCTCCCACAATGAATGTCATCACCGCACGGACAGTGAAGGGAAAGCAATAACTTCTGTTATAATTGCTAGAAACTGTGATGTTCTCTCCTGTTTCAAAGAATGATCCTTTGCCTGATATAATTTGTAAGCTAGGTCTCTTGGAAAACACGGTATTTTCAGATATTCACAGTGAATTACCAAGAAACAACATAGGAAACCACTGTGAACGGTGAAGTCACATATAGATCCTTTGGTGTGTCAGGTGAAGCACACTACCCAAAAGACTCCAGCGTTCTTGAAACCAGTGTTTGCTCTTTAGTCTACTGTATCAACTCGAAAGCTCACTGAAGCATACAATGAAGCAGAACAACAACGGCACAGCAAGGGCATAATTCCATCTGTTGAAATCGTTTGATTATCTGTATATGGTGGTTAGAATTTCATCTGGTTGAAAACTGTTGCTGGCCTCCTTTGGAACACAGTCTTTATGAGTTAACAATAAGTGCAACAACAACTTTTAGAAAGACATACATGAGAACCAGATAGCATCTAATATCTTCAGTTCAAAGAGCTACATCTGTACTTTCAGTAGTACATGCGTTACTCTGCCCCGAAAACAAGATATGTCGAGACATCTCTATCTCTGTTTCTGCCTTCAATGGGAATGCCACCCGTCACTATCTCCTACAATGAATGCCATCACCGCACGGACAGGGAAGAGAAAGCAATAACTTCTGTTATAATTGCTAGAAATTGTGATGTTCTCTCCTGTTTCAAAGAATGATCCTTTGCCTGATATAATTTCTAAGCTAGGTCTCTTGGAAAACACGGTATTTTCAGATATTCACAGTGAATTACCAAGAAACAACATAGGAAACCACTGTGAACGGTGAAGTCACATATAGATCCTTTGGTGTGTCAGGTGAAGCACACTACCCAAAAGACTCCAGCGTTCTTGAAACCAGTGTTTGCTCTTTAGTCTACTTTATCAACTCGAAAGCTCACTGAAGCATACAATGAAGCAGAACAACAACGGCACAGCAAGGGCATAATTCCATCTGTTGAAATCGTTTGATTATCTGTATATGGTGGTTAGAATTTCATCTGGTTGAAAACTGTTGCTGGCCTCCTTCGGAACACAGTCTTTATGAGTTAACAATAAGTGCAACAACAACTTTTAGAAAGACATACATGAGAACCAGATAGCATCTAATATCTTCAGTTCAAAGAGCTACATCTGTTCTTTCAGAAGTACATGCGTTACTCTGCACGGAAAACAAGATACGTCCAGACATCGCTATCTCTGCTTCTGCATTCAATGGCAATGCCACCGGTAACTATCTCCCACAATGAATGTCATCACCGCACGGACAGTGAAGGGAAAGCAATAACTTGTTATAATTGCTAGAAATTGTGATGTTCTCTCCTGTTTCAAAGAATGATCCTTTGCCTGATATAATTTCTAAGCTAGGTCTCTTGGAAAACACGGTATTTTCAGATATTCACAGTGAATTACCAAGAAACAACATAGGAAACCACTGTGAACGGTGAAGTCACATATAGATCCTTTGGTGTGACAGGTGAAGCACACTACCCAAAAGACTTCAGCGTTCTTGAAACCAGTGTTTGCTCTTTAGTCTACTGTATCAACTCGAAAGCTCACTGAAGCATACAATGAAGCAGAACAACAACGGCACAGCAAGGGCATAATTCCATCTGTTGAAATCGTTTGATTATCTGTATATGGTGTTTAGAATTTCATCTGGTTGAAAACTGTTGCTGGCCTCCTTCGGAACACAGTCTTTATGAGTTAACAATAAGTGCAACAACAACTTTTAGAAAGACATACATGAGAACCAGATAGCATCTAATATCTTCAGTTCAAAGAGCTACATCTGTTCTTTCAGAAGTACATGCGTTACTCTGCACGGAAAACAAGATACGTCCAGACATCGCTATCTCTGCTTCTGCATTCAATGGCAATGCCACCGGTAACTATCTCCCACAATGAATGTCATCACCGCACGGACAGTGAAGGGAAAGCAATAACTTCTGTTATAATTGCTAGAAACTGTGATGTTCTCTCCTGTTTCAAAGAATGATCCTTTGCCTGATATAATTTCTAAGCTAGGTCTCTTGGAAAACACGGTATTTTCAGATATTCACAGTGAATTACCAAGAAACAACATAGGAAACCACTGTGAACGGTGAAGTCACATATAGATCCTTTGGTGTGTCAGGTGAAGCACACTACCCAAAAGACTCCAGCGTTCTTGAAACCAGTGTTTGCTCTTTAGTCTACTGTATCAACTCGAAAGCTCACTGAAGCATACAATGAAGCAGAACAACAACGGCACAGCAAGGGCATAATTCCATCTGTTGAAATCGTTTGATTATCTGTATATGGTGTTTAGAATTTCATCTGGTTGAAAACTGTTGCTGGCCTCCTTCGGAACACAGTCTTTATGAGTTAACAATAAGTGCAACAACAACTTTTAGAAAGACATACATGAGAACCAGATAGCATCTAATATCTTCAGTTCAAAGAGCTACATCTGTTCTTTCAGAAGTACATGCGTTACTCTGCACGGAAAACAAGATACGTCCAGACATCGCTATCTCTGCTTCTGCATTCAATGGCAATGCCACCGGTAACTATCTCCCACAATGAATGTCATCACCGCACGGACAGTGAAGGGAAAGCAATAACTTCTGTTATAATTGCTAGAAACTGTGATGTTCTCTCCTGTTTCAAAGAATGATCCTTTGCCTGATATAATTTCTAAGCTAGGTCTCTTGGAAAACACGGTATTTTCAGATATTCACAGTGAATTACCAAGAAACAACATAGGAAACCACTGTGAACGGTGAAGTCACATATAGATCCTTTGGTGTGTCAGGTGAAGCACACTACCCAAAAGACTCCAGCGTTCTTGAAACCAGTGTTTGCTCTTTAGTCTACTGTATCAACTCGAAAGCTCACTGAAACATACAATGAAGCAGAACAACAACGGCACAGCAAGGGCATAATTCCATCTGTTGAAATCGTTTGATTATCTGTATATGGTGTTTAGAATTTCATCTGGTTGAAAACTGTTGCTGGCCTCCTTCGGAACACAGTCTTTATGAGTTAACAATAAGTGCAACAACAACTTTTAGAAAGACATACATGAGAACCAGATAGCATCTAATATCTTCAGTTCAAAGAGCTACATCTGTACTTTCAGTAGTACATGCGTTACTCTGCCCCGAAAACAAGATATGTCGAGACATCTCTATCTCTGTTTCTGCCTTCAATGGGAATGCCACCCGTCACTATCTCCTACAATGAATGCCATCACCGCACGGACAGGGAAGAGAAAGCAATAACTTCTGTTATAATTGCTAGAAATTGTGATGTTCTCTCCTGTTTCAAAGAATGATCCTTTGCCTGATATAATTTCTAAGCTAGGTCTCTTGGAAAACACGGTATTTTCAGATATTCACAGTGAATTACCAAGAAACAACATAGGAAACCACTGTGAACGGTGAAGTCACATATAGATCCTTTGGTGTGTCAGGTGAAGCACACTACCCAAAAGACTCCAGCGTTCTTGAAACCAGTGTTTGCTCTTTAGTCTACTGTATCAACTCGAAAGCTCACTGAAGCATACAATGAAGCAGAACAACAACGGCACAGCAAGGGCATAATTCCATCTGTTGAAATTGTTTGATTATCTGTATATGGTGGTTAGAATTTCATCTGGTTGAAAACTGTTGCTGGCCTCCTTCGGAACACAGTCTTTATGAGTTAACAATAAGTGCAACAACAACTTTTAGAAAGACATACATGAGAACCAGATAGCATCTAATATCTTCAGTTCAAAGAGCTACATCTGTTCTTTCAGAAGTACATGCGTTACTCTGCACGGAAAACAAGATACGTCCAGACATCGCTATCTCTGCTTCTGCATTCAATGGCAATGCCACCGGTAACTATCTCCCACAATGAATGTCATCACCGCACGGACAGTGAAGGGAAAGCAATAACTTCTGTTATAATTGCTAGAAACTGTGATGTTCTCTCCTGTTTCAAAGAATGATCCTTTGCCTGATATAATTTCTAAGCTAGGTCTCTTGGAAAACACATGGTGTTTTCAGATATTCACAGTGAATTACCAAGAAACAACATAGGAAACCACTGTGAACGGTGAAGTCACATATAGATCCTTTGGTGTGTCAGGTGAAGCACACTACCCAAAAGACTCCAGCGTTCTTGAAACCAGTGTTTGCTCTTTAGTCTACTGTATCAACTCGAAAGCTCACTGAAGCATACAATGAAGCAGAACAACAACGGCACAGCAAGGGCATAATTCCATCTGTTGAAATCGTTTGATTATCTGTATATGGTGTTTAGAATTTCATCTGGTTGAAAACTGTTGCTGGCCTCCTTCGGAACACAGTCTTTATGAGTTAACAATAAGTGCAACAACAACTTTTAGAAAGACATACATGAGAACCAGATAGCATCTAATATCTTCAGTTCAAAGAGCTACATCTGTTCTTTCAGAAGTACATGCGTTACTCTGCACGGAAAGCAAGATACGTCCAGACATCGCTATCTCTGCTTCTGCATTCAATGGCAATGCCACCGGTAACTATCTCCCACAATGAATGTCATCACCGCACGGACAGTGAAGGGAAAGCAATAACTTCTGTTATAATTGCTAGAAACTGTGATGTTCTCTCCTGTTTCAAAGAATGATCCTTTGCCTGATATAATTTCTAAGCTAGGTCTCTTGGAAAACACGGTATTTTCAGATATTCACAGTGAATTACCAAGAAACAACATAGGAAACCACTGTGAACGGTGAAGTCACATATAGATCCTTTGGTGTGTCAGGTGAAGCACACTACCCAAAAGACTCCAGCGTTCTTGAAACCAGTGTTTGCTCTTTAGTCTACTGTATCAACTCGAAAGCTCACTGAAACATACAATGAAGCAGAACAACAACGGCACAGCAAGGGCATAATTCCATCTGTTGAAATCGTTTGATTATCTGTATATGGTGTTTAGAATTTCATCTGGTTGAAAACTGTTGCTGGCCTCCTTCGGAACACAGTCTTTATGAGTTAACAATAAGTGCAACAACAACTTTTAGAAAGACATACATGAGAACCAGATAGCATCTAATATCTTCAGTTCAAAGAGCTACATCTGTACTTTCAGTAGTACATGCGTTACTCTGCCCCGAAAACAAGATATGTCGAGACATCTCTATCTCTGTTTCTGCCTTCAATGGGAATGCCACCCGTCACTATCTCCTACAATGAATGCCATCACCGCACGGACAGGGAAGAGAAAGCAATAACTTCTGTTATAATTGCTAGAAATTGTGATGTTCTCTCCTGTTTCAAAGAATGATCCTTTGCCTGATATAATTTCTAAGCTAGGTCTCTTGGAAAACACGGTATTTTCAGATATTCACAGTGAATTACCAAGAAACAACATAGGAAACCACTGTGAACGGTGAAGTCACATATAGATCCTTTGGTGTGTCAGGTGAAGCACACTACCCAAAAGACTCCAGCGTTCTTGAAACCAGTGTTTGCTCTTTAGTCTACTGTATCAACTCGAAAGCTCACTGAAGCATACAATGAAGCAGAACAACAACGGCACAGCAAGGGCATAATTCCATCTGTTGAAATCGTTTGATTATCTGTATATGGTGGTTAGAATTTCATCTGGTTGAAAACAGTTGCTGGCCTCCTTCGGAACACAGTCTTTATGAGTTAACAATAAGTGCAACAACAACTTTTAGAAAGACATACATGAGAACCAGATAGCATCTAATATCTTCAGTTCAAAGAGCTACATCTGTTCTTTCAGAAGTACATGCGTTACTCTGCACGGAAAACAAGATACGTCCAGACATCGCTATCTCTGCTTCTGCATTCAATGGCAATGCCACCGGTAACTATCTCCCACAATGAATGTCATCACCGCACGGACAGTGAAGGGAAAGCAATAACTTCTGTTATAATTGCTAGAAATTGTGATGTTCTCTCCTGTTTCAAAGAATGATCCTTTGCCTGATATAATTTCTAAGCTAGGTCTCTTGGAAAACACGGTATTTTCAGATATTCACAGTGAATTACCAAGAAACAACATAGGAAACCACTGTGAACGGTGAAGTCACATATAGATCCTTTGGTGTGTCAGGTGAAGCACACTACCCAAAAGACTCCAGCGTTCTTGAAACCAGTGTTTGCTCTTTAGTCTACTGTATCAACTCGAAAGCTCACTGAAACATACAATGAAGCAGAACAACAACGGCACAGCAAGGGCATAATTCCATCTGTTGAAATCGTTTGATTATCTGTATATGGTGTTTAGAATTTCATCTGGTTGAAAACTGTTGCTGGCCTCCTTCGGAACACAGTCTTTATGAGTTAACAATAAGTGCAACAACAACTTTTAGAAAGACATACATGAGAACCAGATAGCATCTAATATCTTCAGTTCAAAGAGCTACATCTGTACTTTCAGTAGTACATGCGTTACTCTGCCCCGAAAACAAGATATGTCGAGACATCTCTATCTCTGTTTCTGCCTTCAATGGGAATGCCACCCGTCACTATCTCCTACAATGAATGCCATCACCGCACGGACAGGGAAGAGAAAGCAATAACTTCTGTTATAATTGCTAGAAATTGTGATGTTCTCTCCTGTTTCAAAGAATGATCCTTTGCCTGATATAATTTCTAAGCTAGGTCTCTTGGAAAACACGGTATTTTCAGATATTCACAGTGAATTACCAAGAAACAACATAGGAAACCACTGTGAACGGTGAAGTCACATATAGATCCTTTGGTGTGTCAGGTGAAGCACACTACCCAAAAGACTCCAGCGTTCTTGAAACCAGTGTTTGCTCTTTAGTCTACTGTATCAACTCGAAAGCTCACTGAAGCATACAATGAAGCAGAACAACAACGGCACAGCAAGGGCATAATTCCATCTGTTGAAATTGTTTGATTATCTGTATATGGTGGTTAGAATTTCATCTGGTTGAAAACTGTTGCTGGCCTCCTTCGGAACACAGTCTTTATGAGTTAACAATAAGTGCAACAACAACTTTTAGAAAGACATACATGAGAACCAGATAGCATCTAATATCTTCAGTTCAAAGAGCTACATCTGTTCTTTCAGAAGTACATGCGTTACTCTGCACGGAAAACAAGATACGTCCAGACATCGCTATCTCTGCTTCTGCATTCAATGGCAATGCCACCGGTAACTATCTCCCACAATGAATGTCATCACCGCACGGACAGTGAAGGGAAAGCAATAACTTCTGTTATAATTGCTAGAAACTGTGATGTTCTCTCCTGTTTCAAAGAATGATCCTTTGCCTGATATAATTTCTAAGCTAGGTCTCTTGGAAAACACGGTATTTTCAGATATTCACAGTGAATTACCAAGAAACAACATAGGAAACCACTGTGAACGGTGAAGTCACATATAGATCCTTTGGTGTGTCAGGTGAAGCACACTACCCAAAAGACTCCAGCGTTCTTGAAACCAGTGTTTGCTCTTTAGTCTACTGTATCAACTCGAAAGCTCACTGAAGCATACAATGAAGCAGAACAACAACGGCACAGCAAGGGCATAATTCCATCTGTTGAAATCGTTTGATTATCTGTATATGGTGTTTAGAATTTCATCTGGTTGAAAACTGTTGCTGGCCTCCTTCGGAACACAGTCTTTATGAGTTAACAATAAGTGCAACAACAACTTTTAGAAAGACATACATGAGAACCAGATAGCATCTAATATCTTCAGTTCAAAGAGCTACATCTGTTCTTTCAGAAGTACATGCGTTACTCTGCACGGAAAGCAAGATACGTCCAGACATCGCTATCTCTGCTTCTGCATTCAATGGCAATGCCACCGGTAACTATCTCCCACAATGAATGTCATCACCGCACGGACAGTGAAGGGAAAGCAATAACTTCTGTTATAATTGCTAGAAACTGTGATGTTCTCTCCTGTTTCAAAGAATGATCCTTTGCCTGATATAATTTCTAAGCTAGGTCTCTTGGAAAACACGGTATTTTCAGATATTCACAGTGAATTACCAAGAAACAACATAGGAAACCACTGTGAACGGTGAAGTCACATATAGATCCTTTGGTGTGTCAGGTGAAGCACACTACCCAAAAGACTCCAGCGTTCTTGAAACCAGTGTTTGCTCTTTAGTCTACTGTATCAACTCGAAAGCTCACTGAAACATACAATGAAGCAGAACAACAACGGCACAGCAAGGGCATAATTCCATCTGTTGAAATCGTTTGATTATCTGTATATGGTGTTTAGAATTTCATCTGGTTGAAAACTGTTGCTGGCCTCCTTCGGAACACAGTCTTTATGAGTTAACAATAAGTGCAACAACAACTTTTAGAAAGACATACATGAGAACCAGATAGCATCTAATATCTTCAGTTCAAAGAGCTACATCTGTACTTTCAGTAGTACATGCGTTACTCTGCCCCGAAAACAAGATATGTCGAGACATCTCTATCTCTGTTTCTGCCTTCAATGGGAATGCCACCCGTCACTATCTCCTACAATGAATGCCATCACCGCACGGACAGGGAAGAGAAAGCAATAACTTCTGTTATAATTGCTAGAAATTGTGATGTTCTCTCCTGTTTCAAAGAATGATCCTTTGCCTGATATAATTTCTAAGCTAGGTCTCTTGGAAAACACGGTATTTTCAGATATTCACAGTGAATTACCAAGAAACAACATAGGAAACCACTGTGAACGGTGAAGTCACATATAGATCCTTTGGTGTGTCAGGTGAAGCACACTACCCAAAAGACTCCAGCGTTCTTGAAACCAGTGTTTGCTCTTTAGTCTACTGTATCAACTCGAAAGCTCACTGAAGCATACAATGAAGCAGAACAACAACGGCACAGCAAGGGCATAATTCCATCTGTTGAAATCGTTTGATTATCTGTATATGGTGGTTAGAATTTCATCTGGTTGAAAACAGTTGCTGGCCTCCTTCGGAACACAGTCTTTATGAGTTAACAATAAGTGCAACAACAACTTTTAGAAAGACATACATGAGAACCAGATAGCATCTAATATCTTCAGTTCAAAGAGCTACATCTGTTCTTTCAGAAGTACATGCGTTACTCTGCACGGAAAACAAGATACGTCCAGACATCGCTATCTCTGCTTCTGCATTCAATGGCAATGCCACCGGTAACTATCTCCCACAATGAATGTCATCACCGCACGGACAGTGAAGGGAAAGCAATAACTTCTGTTATAATTGCTAGAAACTGTGATGTTCTCTCCTGTTTCAAAGAATGATCCTTTGCCTGATATAATTTCTAAGCTAGGTCTCTTGGAAAACACGGTATTTTCAGATATTCACAGTGAATTACCAAGAAACAACATAGGAAACCACTGTGAACGGTGAAGTCACATATAGATCCTTTGGTGTGTCAGGTGAAGCACACTTCCCAAAAGACTCCAGCGTTCTTGAAACCAGTGTTTGCTCTTTAGTCTACTGTATCAACTCGAAAGCTCACTGAAACATACAATGAAGCAGAACAACAACGGCACAGCAAGGGCATAATTCCATCTGTTGAAATCGTTTGATTATCTGTATATGGTGTTTAGAATTTCATCTGGTTGAAAACTGTTGCTGGCCTCCTTCGGAACACAGTCTTTATGAGTTAACAATAAGTGCAACAACAACTTTTAGAAAGACATACATGAGAACCAGATAGCATCTAATATCTTCAGTTCAAAGAGCTACATCTGTACTTTCAGTAGTACATGCGTTACTCTGCCCCGAAAACAAGATATGTCGAGACATCTCTATCTCTGTTTCTGCCTTCAATGGGAATGCCACCCGTCACTATCTCCCACAATGAATGCCATCACCGCACGGACAGGGAAGAGAAAGCAATAACTTCTGTTATAATTGCTAGAAATTGTGATGTTCTCTCCTGTTTCAAAGAATGATCCTTTGCCTGATATAATTTCTAAGCTAGGTCTCTTGGAAAACACGGTATTTTCAGATATTCACAGTGAATTACCAAGAAACAACATAGGAAACCACTGTGAACGGTGAAGTCACATATAGATCCTTTGGTGTGTCAGGTGAAGCACACTACCCAAAAGACTCCAGCGTTCTTGAAACCAGTGTTTGCTCTTTAGTCTACTGTATCAACTCGAAAGCTCACTGAAGCATACAATGAAGCAGAACAACAACGGCACAGCAAGGGCATAATTCCATCTGTTGAAATCGTTTGATTATCTGTATATGGTGGTTAGAATTTCATCTGGTTGAAAACTGTTGCTGGCCTCCTTCGGAACACAGTCTTTATGAGTTAACAATAAGTGCAACAACAACTTTTAGAAAGACATACATGAGAACCAGATAGCATCTAATATCTTCAGTTCAAAGAGCTACATCTGTTCTTTCAGAAGTACATGCGTTACTCTGCACGGAAAACAAGATACGTCCAGACATCGCTATCTCTGCTTCTGCATTCAATGGCAATGCCACCGGTAACTATCTCCCACAATGAATGTCATCACCGCACGGACAGTGAAGGGAAAGCAATAACTTCTGTTATAATTGCTAGAAATTGTGATGTTCTCTCCTGTTTCAAAGAATGATCCTTTGCCTGATATAATTTCTAAGCTAGGTCTCTTGGAAAACACGGTATTTTCAGATATTCACAGTGAATTACCAAGAAACAACATAGGAAACCACTGTGAACGGTGAAGTCACATATAGATCCTTTGGTGTGTCAGGTGAAGCACACTACCCAAAAGACTCCAGCGTTCTTGAAACCAGTGTTTGCTCTTTAGTCTACTGTATCAACTCGAAAGCTCACTGAAGCATACAATGAAGCAGAACAACAACGGCACAGCAAGGGCATAATTCCATCTGTTGAAATCGTTTGATTATCTGTATATGGTGTTTAGAATTTCATCTGGTTGAAAACTGTTGCTGGCCTCCTTCGGAACACAGTCTTTATGAGTTAACAATAAGTGCAACAACAACTTTTAGAAAGACATACATGAGAACCAGATAGCATCTAATATCTTCAGTTCAAAGAGCTACATCTGTACTTTCAGTAGTACATGCGTTACTCTGCCCCGAAAACAAGATATGTCGAGACATCTCTATCTCTGTTTCTGCCTTCAATGGGAATGCCACCCGTCACTATCTCCTACAATGAATGCCATCACCGCACGGACAGGGAAGAGAAAGCAATAACTTCTGTTATAATTGCTAGAAATTGTGATGTTCTCTCCTGTTTCAAAGAATGATCCTTGACCTGATATAATTTCTAAGCTAGGTCTCTTTGAAAACACGGTATTTTCAGATTTTCACAGTGAATTACCAAGAAACAACATAGGAAACCACTGTGAACGGTGAAGTCACATATAGATCCTTTGGTGTGTCAGGTGAAGCACACTACACAAAAGACTCCAGCGTTCTTGAAACCAGTGTTTGCTCTTTAGTCTACTGTATCAACTCGAAAGCTCACTGAAGCATACAATGGAGCAAAACAACAACGGCACAGCAAGGGCATAATTCCATCTGTTGAAATCGTTTGATTATCTGTATATGGTGGTTAGAATTTCATCTGGTTGAAAACTGTTGCTGGCCTCCTTCGGAACACAGTCTTTATGAGTTAACAATAAGTGCAACAACAACTTTTAGAAAGACATACATGAGAACCAGATAGCATCTAATATCTTCAGTTCAAAGAGCTACATCTGTTCTTTCAGAAGTACATGCGTTACTCTGCACGGAAAACAAGATACGTCCAGACATCGCTATCTCTGCTTCTGCATTCAATGGCAATGCCACCGGTAACTATCTCCCACAATGAATGTCATCACAGCACGGACAGTGAAGGGAAAGCAATAACTTCTGTTATAATTGCTAGAAATTGTGATGTTCTCTCCTGTTTCAAAGAATGATCC
Source organism: Furipterus horrens (assembly GCF_987537825.1). NCBI lineage: Eukaryota > Metazoa > Chordata > Mammalia > Chiroptera > Furipteridae > Furipterus > Furipterus horrens. Next base: position 2,394,349 of record NW_028327188.1, read on the forward strand.
TTTGCCTGATATAATTTCTAAGCTAGGTCTCTTGGAAAACACGGTATTTTCAGATATTCATAGTGAATTACCAAGAAACAACATAGGAAACCACTGTGAACGGTGAAGTCACATATAGATCCTTTGGTGTGTCAGGTGAAGCACACTACCCAAAAGACTCCAGCGTTCTTGAAACCAGTGTTTGCTCTTTAGTCTACTGTATCAACTCGAAAGCTCACTGAAGCATACAATGAAGCAGAACAACAACGGCACAGCAAGGGCATAATTCCATTTGTTGAAATCGTTTGATTATCTGTATATGGTGGTTAGAATTTCATCTGGTTGAAAACTGTTGCTGGCCTCCTTCGGAACACAGTCTTTATGAGTTAACAATAAGTGCAACAACAACTTTTAGAAAGACATACATGAGAACCAGATAGCATCTAATATCTTCAGTTCAAAGAGCTACATCTGTTCTTTCAGAAGTACATGCGTTACTCTGCACGGAAAACAAGATACGTCCAGACATCGCTATCTCTGCTTCTGCATTCAAAGGCAATGCCACCGGTAACTATCTCCCACAATGAATGTCCTCACCGCACGGACAGTGAAGGGAAAGCAATAACTTCTGTTATAATTGCTAGAAATTGTGATGTTCTCTCCTGTTTCAAAGAATGATCCTTTGCCTGATATAATTTCTAAGCTAGGTCTCTTGGAAAACACGGTATTTTCAGATATTCACAGTGAATTACCAAGAAACAACATAGGAAACCACTGTGAACGGTGAAGTCACATATAGATCCTTTGGTGTGTCAGGTGAAGCACACTACCCAAAAGACTCCAGCGTTCTTGAAACCAGTGTTTGCTCTTTAGTCTACTGTATCAACTCGAAAGCTCACTGAAGCATACAATGAAGCAGAACAACAACGGCACAGCAAGGGCATAATTCCATCTGTTGAAATCGTTTGATTATCTGTATATGGTGTTTAGAATTTCATCTGGTTGAAAACTGTTGCTGGCCTCCTTCGGAACACAGTCTTTATGAGTTAACAATAAGTGCAACAACAACTTTTAGAAAGACATACATGAGAACCAGATAGCATCTAATATCTTCAGTTCAAAGAGCTACATCTGTTCTTTCAGAAGTACATGCGTTACTCTGCACGGAAAACAAGATACGTCCAGACATCGCTATCTCTGCTTCTGCATTCAATGGCAATGCCACCGGTAACTATCTCCCACAATGAATGTCATCACCGCACGGACAGTGAAGGGAAAGCAATAACTTCTGTTATAATTGCTAGAAATTGTGATGTTCTCTCCTGTTTCAAAGCATGATCCTTTGCCTGATATAATTTCTAAGCTAGGTCTCTTGGAAAACACGGTATTTTCAGATATTCACAGTGAATTACCAAGAAACAACATAGGAAACCACTGTGAACGGTGAAGTCACATATAGATCCTTTGGTGTGTCAGGTGAAGCACACTACCCAAAAGACTCCAGCGTTCTTGAAACCAGTGTTTGCTCTTTAGTCTACTGTATCAACTCGAAAGCTCACTGAAGCATACAATGAAGCAGAACAACAACGGCACAGCAAGGGCATAATTCCATCTGTTGAAATTGTTTGATTATCTGTATATGGTGGTTAGAATTTCAACTGGTTGAAAACTGTTGCTGGCCTCCTTCGGAACACAGTCTTTATGAGTTAACAATAAGTGCAACAACAACTTTTAGAAAGACATACATGAGAACGAGATAACATCGAATATCTTCAGTTCAAAGAGCTACGTCTGTACTTTCAGAAGTACATGCGTTACTCTGCACGGAAAACAAGATATGTCCAGACATCGCTATCTCTGCTTCTGCATTCAATGGCAATGACACCGGTCACTATCTCCCACAATGAATGCCATCACCGCACGGACAGGGAAGAGAAAGCAATAACTTCTGTTATAATTGCTAGAAATTGTGATGTTCTCTCCTGTTTCAAAGAATGATCCTTTGCCTGATATAATTTCTAAGCTAGGTCTCTTGGAAAACACGGTATTTTCAGATATTCACAGTGAATTACCAAGAAACAACATAGGAAACCACTGTGAACGGTGAAGTCACATATAGATCCTTTGGTGTGTCAGGTGAAGCACACTACCCAAAAGACTCCAGCGTTCTTGAAACCAGTGTTTGCTCTTTAGTCTACTGTATCAACTCGAAAGCTCACTGAAGCATACAATGAAGCAGAACAACAACGGCACAGCAAGGGCATAATTCCATCTGTTGAAATCGTTTGATTATCTGTATATGGTGGTTAGAATTTCATCTGGTTGAAAACTGTTGCTGGCCTCCTTCGGAACACAGTCTTTATGAGTTAACAATAAGTGCAACAACAACTTTTAGAAAGACATACATGAGAACCAGATAGCATCTATTATCTTCAGTTCAAAGAGCTACGTCTGTACTTTCAGAAGTACATGCGTTACTCTGCACGGAAAACAAGATATGTCCAGACATCGCTATCTCTGCTTCTGCATTCAATGGCAATGACACCGGTCACTATCTCCCACAATGAATGCCATCACCGCACGGACAGGGAAGAGAAAGCAATAACTTCTGTTATAATTGCTAGAAATTGTGATGTTCTCTCCTGTTTCAAAGAATGATCCTTTGCCTGATATAATTTCTAAGCTAGGTCTCTTGGAAAACACGGTATTTTCAGATTTTCACAGTGAATTACCAAGAAACAACATAGGAAACCACTGTGAACGGTGAAGTCACATATAGATCCTTTGGTGTGTCAGGTGAAGCACACTACCCAAAAGACTCCAGCGTTCTTGAAACCAGTGTTTGCTCTTTAGTCTACTGTATCAACTCGAAAGCTCACTGAAGCATACAATGAAGCAGAACAACAACGGCACAGCAAGGGCATAATTCCATTTGTTGAAATCGTTTGATTATCTGTATATGGTGGTTAGAATTTCATCTGGTTGAAAACTGTTGCTGGCCTCCTTCGGAACACAGTCTTTATGAGTTAACAATAAGTGCAACAACAACTTTTAGAAAGACATACATGAGAACCAGATAGCATCTAATATCTTCAGTTCAAAGAGCTACATCTGTTCTTTCAGAAGTACATGCGTTACTCTGCACGGAAAACAAGATACGTCCAGACATCGCTATCTCTGCTTCTGCATTCAATGGCAATGCCACCGGTAACTATCTCCCACAATGAATGTCATCACCGCACGGACAGTGAAGGGAAAGCAATAACTTCTGTTATAATTGCTAGAAATTGTGATGTTCTCTCCTGTTTCAAAGAATGATCCTTTGCCTGATATAATTTCTAAGCTAGGTCTCTTGGAAAACACGGTATTTTCAGATATTCACAGTGAATTACCAAGAAACAACATAGGAAACCACTGTGAACGGTGAAGTCACATATAGATCCTTTGGTGTGTCAGGTGAAGCACACTACCCCAAAGACTCCAGCGTTCTTGAAACCAGTGTTTGCTCTTTAGTCTACTGTATCAACTCGAAAGCTCACTGAAGCATACAATGAAGCAGAACAACAACGGCACAGCAAGGGCATAATTCCATCTGTTGAAATTGTTTGATTATCTGTATATGGTGGTTAGAATTTCAACTGGTTGAAAACTGTTGCTGGCCTCCTTCGGAACACAGTCTTTATGAGTTAACAATAAGTGCAACAACAACTTTTAGAAAGACATACATGAGAACGAGATAACATCTAATATCTTCAGTTCAAAGAGCTACGTCTGTACTTTCAGAAGTACATGCGTTACTCTGCACGGAAAACAAGATATGTCCAGACATCGCTATCTCTGCTTCTGCATTCAATGGCAATGACACCGGTCACTATCTCCCACAATGAATGCCATCACCGCACGGACAGGGAAGAGAAAGCAATAACTTCTGTTATAATTGCTAGAAATTGTGATGTTCTCTCCTGTTTCAAAGAATGATCCTTTGCCTGATATAATTTCTAAGCTAGGTCTCTTGGAAAACACGGTATTTTCAGATATTCACAGTGAATTACCAAGAAACAACATAGGAAACCACTGTGAACGGTGAAGTCACATATAGATCCTTTGGTGTGTCAGGTGAAGCACACTACCCAAAAGACTCCAGCGTTCTTGAAACCAGTGTTTGCTCTTTAGTCTACTGTATCAACTCGAAAGCTCACTGAAGCATACAATAAAGCAGAACAACAACGGCACAGCAAGGGCATAATTCCATCTGTTGAAATCGTTTGATTATCTGTATATGGTGGTTAGAATTTCATCTGGTTGAAAACTGTTGCTGGCCTCCTTCGGAACACAGTCTTTATGAGTTAACAATAAGTGCAACAACAACTTTTAGAAAGACATACATGAGAACCAGATAGCATCTATTATCTTCAGTTCAAAGAGCTACGTCAGTACTTTCAGAAGTACATGCGTTACTCTGCACGGAAAACAAGATATGTCCAGACATCGCTATCTCTGCTTCTGCATTCAATGGCAATGACACCGGTCACTATCTCCCACAATGAATGCCATCACCGCACGGACAGGGAAGAGAAAGCAATAACTTCTGTTATAATTGCTAGAAATTGTGATGTTCTCTCCTGTTTCAAAGAATGATCCTTTGCCTGATATAATTTCTAAGCTAGGTCTCTTGGAAAACACGGTATTTTCAGATTTTCACAGTGAATTACCAAGAAACAACATAGGAAACCACTGTGAACGGTGAAGTCACATATAGATCCTTTGGTGTGTCAGGTGAAGCACACTACCCAAAAGACTCCAGCGTTCTTGAAACCAGTGTTTGCTCTTTAGTCTACTGTATCAACTCGAAAGCTCACTGAAGCATACAATGGAGCAAAACAACAACGGCACATCAAGGGCATAATTCCATCTGTTGAAATCGTTTGATTATCTGTATATGGTGGTTAGAATTTCATCTGGTTGAAAACTGTTGCTGGCCTCCTTCGGAACACAGTCTTTATGAGTTAACAATAAGTGCAACAACAACTTTTAGAAAGACATACATGAGAACCAGATAGCATCTAATATCTTCAGTTCAAAGAGCTACATCTGTTCTTTCAGAAGTACATGCGTTACTCTGCACGGAAAACAAGATACGTCCAGACATCGCTATCTCTGCTTCTGCATTCAATGGCAATGCCACCGGTAACTATCTCCCACAATGAATGTCATCACCGCACGGACAGTGAAGGGAAAGCAATAACTTCTGTTATAATTGCTAGAAATTGTGATGTTCTCTCCTGTTTCAAAGAATGATCCTTTGCCTGATATAATTTCTAAGCTAGGTCTCTTGGAAAACACGGTATTTTCAGATATTCACAGTGAATTACCAAGAAACAACATAGGAAACCACTGTGAACGGTGAAGTCACATATAGATCCTTTGGTGTGTCAGGTGAAGCACACTACCCAAAAGACTCCAGCGTTCTTGAAACCAGTGTTTGCTCTTTAGTCTACTGTATCAACTCGAAAGCTCACTGAAGCATACAATGAAGCAGAACAACAACGGCACAGCAAGGGCATAATTCCATCTGTTGAAATCGTTTGATTATCTGTATATGGTGTTTAGAATTTCATCTGGTTGAAAACTGTTGCTGGCCTCCTTCGGAACACAGTCTTTATGAGTTAACAATAAGTGCAACAACAACTTTTAGAAAGACATACATGAGAACGAGATAACATCTAATATCTTCAGTTCAAAGAGCTACGTCTGTACTTTCAGAAGAACATGCGTTACTCTGCACGGAAAACAAGATATGTCCAGACATCGCTATCTCTGCTTCTGCATTCAATGGCAATGACACCGGTCACTATCTCCCACAATGAATGCCATCACCGCACGGACAGGGAAGAGAAAGCAATAACTTCTGTTATAATTGCTAGAAATTGTGATGTTCTCTCCTGTTTCAAAGAATGATCCTTTGCCTGATATAATTTCTAAGCTAGGTCTCTTGGAAAACACGGTATTTTCAGATATTCACAGTGAATTACCAAGAAACAACATAGGAAACCACTGTGAACGGTGAAGTCACATATAGATCCTTTGGTGTGTCAGGTGAAGCACACTACCCAAAAGACTCCAGCGTTCTTGAAACCAGTGTTTGCTCTTTAGTCTACTGTATCAACTCGAAAGCTCACTGAAGCATACAATGAAGCAGAACAACAACGGCACAGCAAGGGCATAATTCCATCTGTTGAAATCGTTTGATTATCTGTATATGGTGGTTAGAATTTCATCTGGTTGAAAACTGTTGCTGGCCTCCTTCGGAACACAGTCTTTATGAGTTAACAATAAGTGCAACAACAACTTTTAGAAAGACATACATGAGAACCAGATAGCATCTATTATCTTCAGTTCAAAGAGCTACGTCTGTACTTTCAGAAGTACATGCGTTACTCTGCACGGAAAACAAGATATGTCCAGACATCGCTATCTCTGCTTCTGCATTCAATGGCAATGACACCGGTCACTATCTCCCACAATGAATGCCATCACCACACGGACAGGGAAGAGAAAGCAATAACTTCTGTTATAATTGCTAGAAATTGTGATGTTCTCTCCTGTTTCAAAGAATGATCCTTTGCCTGATATAATTTCTAAGCTAGGTTTCTTGGAAAACACGGTATTTTCAGATTTTCACAGTGAATTACCAAGAAACAACATAGGAAACCACTGTGAACGGTGAAGTCACATATAGATCCTTTGGTGTGTCAGGTGAAGCACACTACCCAAAAGACTCCAGCGTTCTTGAAACCAGTGTTTGCTCTTTAGTCTACTGTATCAACTCGAAAGCTCACTGAAGCATACAATGGAGCAAAACAACAACGGCACAGCAAGGGCATAATTCCATCTGTTGAAATCGTTTGATTATCTGTATATGGTGGTTAGAATTTCATCTGGTTGAAAACTGTTGCTGGCCTCCTTCGGAACACAGTGTTTATGAGTTAACAATAAGTGCAACAACAACTTTTAGAAAGACATACATGAGAACCAGATAGCATCTAATATCTTCAGTTCAAAGAGCTACATCTGTTCTTTCAGAAGTACATGCGTTACTCTGCACGGAAAACAAGATACGTCCAGACATCGCTATCTCTGCTTCTGCATTCAATGGCAATGCCACCGGTAACTATCTCCCACAATGAATGTCATCACCGCACGGACAGTGAAGGGAAAGCAATAACTTCTGTTATAATTGCTAGAAATTGTGATGTTCTCTCCTGTTTCAAAGAATGATCCTTTGCCTGATATAATTTCTAAGCTAGGTCTCTTGGAAAACACGGTATTTTCAGATATTCACAGTGAATTACCAAGAAACAACATAGGAAACCACTGTGAACGGTGAAGTCACATATAGATCCTTTGGTGTGTCAGGTGAAGCACACTACCCAAAAGACTCCAGCGTTCTTGAAACCAGTGTTTGCTCTTTAGTCTACTGTATCAACTCGAAAGCTCACTGAAGCATACAATGAAGCAGAACAACAACGGCACAGCAAGGGCATAATTCCATCTGTTGAAATCGTTTGATTATCTGTATATGGTGTTTAGAATTTCATCTGGTTGAAAACTGTTGCTGGCCTCCTTCGGAACACAGTCTTTATGAGTTAACAATAAGTGCAACAACAACTTTTAGAAAGACATACATGAGAACCAGATAGCATCTAATATCTTCAGTTCAAAGAGCTACATCTGTTCTTTCAGAAGTACATGCGTTACTCTGCACGGAAAACAAGATACGTCCAGACATCGCTATCTCTGCTTCTGCATTCAATGGCAATGCCACCGGTAACTATCTCCCACAATGAATGTCATCACCGCACGGACAGTGAAGGGAAAGCAATAACTTCTGTTATAATTGCTAGAAATTGTGATGTTCTCTCCTGTTTCAAAGAATGATCCTTTGCCTGATATAATTTCTAAGCTAGGTCTCTTGGAAAACACGGTATTTTCAGATATTCACAGTGAATTACCAAGAAACAACATAGGAAACCACTGTGAACGGTGAAGTCACATATAGATCCTTTGGTGTGCCAGGTGAAGCACACTACCCAAAAGACTCCAGCGTTCTTGAAACCAGTGTTTGCTCTTTAGTCTACTGTAACAACTCGAAAGCTCACTGAAGCATACAATGAAGCAAAACAACAACGGCACAGCAAGGGCATAATTCCATCTGTTGAATTCGTTTGATTATCTGTATATGGTGGTTAGAATTTCATCTGGTTGAAAACTGTTGCTGGCCTCCTTCGGAACACAGTCTTTATGAGTTAACAATAAGTGCAACAACAACTTTTAGAAAGACATACATGAGAACCAGATAGCATCTAATATCTTCAGTTCAAAGAGCTACATCTGTTCTATCAGAAGTACATGCGTTACTCTGCACGGAAAACAAGATACGTCCAGACATCGCTATCTCTGCTTCTGCCTTCAATGGCAATGACACCGGTCACTATCTCCCACAATGAATGCCATCACCGCACGGACAGGGAAGAGAAAGCAATAACTTCTGTTATAATTGCTAGAAATTGTGATGTTCTCTCCTGTTTCAAAGAATGATCCTTTGCCTGATATAATTTCTAAGCTAGGTCTCTTTGAAAACACGGTATTTTCAGATTTTCACAGTGAATTACCAAGAAACAACATAGGAAACCACTGTGAACGGTGAAGTCACATATAGATCCTTTGGTGTGTCAGGTGAAGCACACTACCCAAAAGACTCCAGCGTTCTTGAAACCAGTGTTTGCTCTTTAGTCTACTGTATCAACTCGAAAGCTCACTGAAGCATACAATGAAGCAGAACAACAACGGCACAGCAAGGGCATAATTCCATCTGTTGAAATCGTTTGATTATCTGTATATGGTTTTTAGAATTTCATCTGGTTGAAAACTGTTGCTGGCCTCCTTCGGAACACAGTCTTTATGAGTTAACAATAAGTGCAACAACAACTTTTAGAAAGACATACATGAGAACCAGATAGCATCTAATATCTTCAGTTCAAAGAGCTACATCTGTTCTTTCAGAAGTACATGCGTTACTCTGCACGGAAAACAAGATACGTCCAGACATCGCTATCTCTGCTTCTGCATTCAAAGGCAATGCCACCGGTAACTATCTCCCACAATGAATGTCATCACCGCACGGACAGTGAAGGGAAAGCAATAACTTCTGTTATAATTGCTAGAAATTGTGATGTTCTCTCCTGTTTCAAAGAATGATCCTTTGCCTGATATAATTTCTAAGCTAGGTCTCTTGGAAAACACGGTATTTTCAGATATTCACAGTGAATTACCAAGAAACAACATAGGAAACCACTGTGAACGGTGAAGTCACATATAGATCCTTTGGTGTGTCAGGTGAAGCACACTACCCAAAAGACTCCAGCGTTCTTGAAACCAGTGTTTGCTCTTTAGTCTACTGTATCAACTCGAAAGCTCACTGAAGCATACAATGAAGCAGAACAACAACGGCACAGCAAGGGCATAATTCCATCTGTTGAAATCGTTTGATTATCTGTATATGGTGGTTAGAATTTCATCTGGTTGAAAACTGTTGCTGGCCTCCTTTGGAACACAGTCTTTATGAGTTAACAATAAGTGCAACAACAACTTTTAGAAAGACATACATGAGAACCAGATAGCATCTAATATCTTCAGTTCAAAGAGCTACATCTGTTCTTTCAGAAGTACATGCGTTACTCTGCACGGAAAACAAGATACGTCCAGACATCGCTATCTCTGCTTCTGCATTCAATGGCAATGCCACCGTTAACTATCTCCCACAATGAATGTCATCACCGCACGGACAGTGAAGGGAAAGCAATAACTTCTGTTATAATTGCTAGAAATTGTGATGTTCTCTCCTGTTTCAAAGAATGATCCTTTGCCTGATATAATTTCTAAGCTAGGTCTCTTGGAAAACACGGTATTTTCAGATATTCACAGTGAATTACCAAGAAACAACATAGGAAACCACTGTGAACGGTGAAGTCACATATAGATCCTTTGGTGTGTCAGGTGAAGCACACTACCCAAAAGACTCCAGCGTTCTTGAAACCAGTGTTTGCTCTTTAGTCTACTGTATCAACTCGAAAGCTCACTGAAGCATACAATGAAGCAGAACAACAACGGCACAGCAAGGGCATAATTCCATCTGTTGAAATCGTTTGATTATCTGTATATGGTGTTTAGAATTTCATCTGGTTGAAAACTGTTGCTGGCCTCCTTCGGAACACAGTCTTTATGAGTTAACAATAAGTGCAACAACAACTTTTAGAAAGACATACATGAGAACCAGATAGCATCTAATATCTTCAATTCAAAGAGCTACATCTGTTCTTTCAGAAGTACATGCGTTACTCTGCACGGAAAACAAGATACGTCCAGACATCGCTATCTCTGCTTCTGCATTCAATGGCAATGCCACCGGTAACTATCTCCCACAATGAATGTCATCACCGCACGGACAGTGAAGGGAAAGCAATAACTTCTGTTATAATTGCTAGAAATTGTGATGTTCTCTCCTGTTTCAAAGAATGATCCTTTGCCTGATATAATTTCTAAGCTAGGTCTCTTGGAAAACACGGTATTTTCAGATATTCACAGTGAATTACCAAGAAACAACATAGGAAACCACTGTGAACGGTGAAGTCACATATAGATCCTTTGGTGTGCCAGGTGAAGCACACTACCCAAAAGACTCCAGCGTTCTTGAAACCAGTGTTTACTCTTTAGTCTACTGTAACAACTCGAAAGCTCACTGAAGCATACAATGAAGCAAAACAACAACGGCACAGCAAGGGCATAATTCCATCTGTTGAATTCGTTTGATTATCTGTATATGGTGGTTAGAATTTCATCTGGTTGAAAACTGTTGCTGGCCTCCTTCGGAACACAGTCTTTATGAGTTAACAATAAGTGCAACAACAACTTTTAGAAAGACATACATGAGAACCAGATAGCATCTAATATCTTCAGTTCAAAGAGCTACATCTGTTCTATCAGAAGTACATGCGTTACTCTGCACGGAAAACAAGATACGTCCAGACATCGCTATCTCTGCTTCTGCCTTCAATGGCAATGACACCGGTCACTATCTCCCACAATGAATGCCATCACCGCACGGACAGGGAAGAGAAAGCAATAACTTCTGTTATAATTGCTAGAAATTGTGATGTTCTCTCCTGTTTCAAAGAATGATCCTTTGCCTGATATAATTTCTAAGCTAGGTCTCTTTGAAAACACGGTATTTTCAGATTTTCACAGTGAATTACCAAGAAACAACATAGGAAACCACTGTGAACGGTGAAGTCACATATAGATCCTTTGGTGTGTCAGGTGAAGCACACTACCCAAAAGACTCCAGCGTTCTTGAAACCAGTGTTTGCTCTTTAGTCTACTGTATCAACTCGAAAGCTCACTGAAGCATACAATGAAGCAGAACAACAACGGCACAGCAAGGGCATAATTCCATCTGTTGAAATCGTTTGATTATCTGTATATGGTTTTTAGAATTTCATCTGGTTGAAAACTGTTGCTGGCCTCCTTCGGAACACAGTCTTTATGAGTTAACAATAAGTGCAACAACAACTTTTAGAAAGACATACATGAGAACCAGATAGCATCTAATATATTCAGTTCAAAGAGCTACATCTGTTCTTTCAGAAGTACATGCGTTACTCTGCACGGAAAACAAGATACGTCCAGACATCGCTATCTCTGCTTCTGCATTCAAAGGCAATGCCACCGGTAACTATCTCCCACAATGAATGTCATCACCGCACGGACAGTGAAGGGAAAGCAATAACTTCTGTTATAATTGCTAGAAATTGTGATGTTCTCTCCTGTTTCAAAGAATGATCCTTTGCCTGATATAATTTCTAAGCTAGGTCTCTTGGAAAACACGGTATTTTCAGATATTCACAGTGAATTACCAAGAAACAACATAGGAAACCACTGTGAACGGTGAAGTCACATATAGATCCTTTGGTGTGTCAGGTGAAGCACACTACCCAAAAGACTCCAGCGTTCTTGAAACCAGTGTTTGCTCTTTAGTCTACTGTATCAACTCGAAAGCTCACTGAAGCATACAATGAAGCAGAACAACAACGGCACAGCAAGGGCATAATTCCATCTGTTGAAATCGTTTGATTATCTGTATATGGTGGTTAGAATTTCATCTGGTTGAAAACTGTTGCTGGCCTCCTTTGGAACACAGTCTTTATGAGTTAACAATAAGTGCAACAACAACTTTTAGAAAGACATACATGAGAACCAGATAGCATCTTATATCTTCAGTTCAAAGAGCTACATCTGTACCTTCAGTAGTACATGCGTTACTCTGCCCCGAAAACAAGATATGTCGAGACATCTCTATCTCTGTTTCTTCCTTCAATGGGAATGCCACCCGTCACTATCTCCTACAATGAATGCCATCACCGCACGGACAGGGAAGAGAAAGCAATAACTTCTGTTATAATTGCTAGAAATTGTGATGTTCTCTCCTGTTTCAAAGAATGATCCTTTGCCTGATATAATTTCTAAGCTAGGTCTCTTGGAAAACACGGTATTTTCAGATATTCACAGTGAATTACCAAGAAACAACATAGGAAACCACTGTGAACGGTGAAGTCACATATAGATCCTTTGGTGTGTCAGGTGAAGCACACTACCCAAAAGACTCCAGCGTTCTTGAAACCAGTGTTTGCTCTTTAGTCTACTGTATCAACTCGAAAGCTCACTGAAGCATACAATGAAGCAGAACAACAACGGCACTGCAAGGGCATAATTCCATCTGTTGAAATCGTTTGATTATCTGTATATGGTGGTTAGAATTTCATCTGGTTGAAAACTGTTGCTGGCCTCCTTCGGAACACAGTCTTTATGAGTTAACAATAAGTGCAACAACAACTTTTAGAAAGACATACATGAGAACCAGATAGCATCTAATATCTTCAGTTCAAAGAGCTACATCTGTTCTTTCAGAAGTACATGCGTTACTCTGCACGGAAAACAAGATACGTCCAGACATCGCTATCTCTGCTTCTGCATTCAATGGCAATGCCACCGGTAACTATCTCCCACAATGAATGCCATCACCGCACGGACAGTGAAGGGAAAGCAATAACTTCTGTTATAATTGCTAGAAATTGTGATGTTCTCTCCTGTTTCAAAGAATGATCCTTTGCCTGATATAATTTCTAAGCTAGGTCTCTTGGAAAACACGGTATTTTCAGATATTCACAGTGAATTACCAAGAAACAACATAGGAAACCACTGTGAACGGTGAAGTCACATATAGATCCTTTGGTGTGTCAGGTGAAGCACACTACCCAAAAGACTCCAGCGTTCTTGAAACCAGTGTTTGCTCTTTAGTCTACTGTATCTACTCGAAAGCTCACTGAAGCATACAATGAAGCAGAACAACAACGGCACTGCAAGGGCATAATTCCATCTGTTGAAATCGTTTGATTATCTGTATATGGTGGTTAGAATTTCATCTGGTTGAAAACTGTTGCTGGCCTCCTTCGGAACACAGTCTTTATGAGTTAACAATAAGTGCAACAACAACTTTTAGAAAGACATATATGAGAACCAGATAGCATCTAATATCTTCAGTTCAAAGAGCTACGTCTATACTTTCAGAAGTACATGCGTTACTCTGCACGGAAAAAAAGATATGTCCAGACATCGCTATCTCTGATTCTGCATTCAATGGCAATGACACCGGTCACTATCTCCCACAATGAATGCCATCACCGCACGGACAGGGAAGAGAAAGCAATAACTTCTGTTATAATTGCTAGAAATTGTGATGTTCTCTCCTGTTTCAAAGAATGATCCTTTGCCTGATATAATTTCTAAGCTAGGTCTCTTGGAAAACACGGTATTTTCAGATATTCACAGTGAATTACCAAGAAACAACATAGGAAACCACTGTGAACGGTGAAGTCACATATAGATCCTTTGGTGTGCCAGGTGAAGCACACTACCCAAAAGACTCCAGCGTTCTTGAAACCAGTGTTTGCTCTTTAGTCTACTGTAACAACTCGAAAGCTCACTGAAGCATACAATGAAGCAAAACAACAACGGCACAGCAAGGGCATAATTCCATCTGTTGAATTCGTTTGATTATCTGTATATGGTGGTTAGAATTTCATCTGGTTGAAAACTGTTGCTGGCCTCCTTCGGAACACAGTCTTTATGAGTTAACAATAAGTGCAACAACAACTTTTAGAAAGACATACATGAGAACCAGATAGCATCTAATATCTTCAGTTCAAAGAGCTACATCTGTTCTATCAGAAGTACATGCGTTACTCTGCACGGAAAACAAGATACGTCCAGACATCGCTATCTCTGCTTCTGCCTTCAATGGCAATGACACCGGTCACTATCTCCCACAATGAATGCCATCACCGCACGGACAGGGAAGAGAAAGCAATAACTTCTGTTATAATTGCTAGAAATTGTGATGTTCTCTCCTGTTTCAAAGAATGATCCTTTGCCTGATATAATTGCTAAGCTAGGTCTCTTGGAAAACACGGTATTTTCAGATATTCACAGTGAATTACCAAGAAACAACATAGGAAACCACTGTGAACGGTGAAGTCACATATAGATCCTTTGGTGTGTCAGGTGAAGCACACTACCCAAAAGACTCCAGCGTTCTTGAAACCAGTGTTTGCTCTTTAGTCTACTGTATCTACTCGAAAGCTCACTGAAGCATACAATGAAGCAGAACAACAACGGCACAGCAAGGGCATAATTCCATCTGTTGAAATTGTTTGATTATCTGTATATGGTGGTTAGAATTTCAACTGGTTGAAAACTGTTGCTGGCCTCCTTCGGAACACAGTCTTTATGAGTTAACAATAAGTGCAACAACAACTTTTAGAAAGACATACATGAGAACGAGATAACATCTAATATCTTCAGTTCAAAGAGCTACGTCTGTACTTTCAGAAGTACATGCGTTACTCTGCACGGAAAACAAGATATGTCCAGACATCGCTATCTCTGCTTCTGCATTCAATGGCAATGACACCGGTCACTATCTCCCACAATGAATGCCATCACCGCACGGACAGGGAAGAGAAAGCAATAACTTCTGTTATAATTGCTAGAAATTGTGATGTTCTCTCCTGTTTCAAAGAATGATCCTTTGCCTGATATAATTTCTAAGCTAGGTCTCTTGGAAAACACGGTATTTTCAGATATTCACAGTGAATTACCAAGAAACAACATAGGAAACCACTGTGAACGGTGAAGTCACATATAGATCCTTTGGTGTGTCAGGTGAAGCACACTACCCAAAAGACTCCAGCGTTCTTGAAACCAGTGTTTGCTCTTTAGTCTACTGTATCAACTCGAAAGCTCACTGAAGCATACAATGAAGCAGAACAACAACGGCACAGCAAGGGCATAATTCCATCTGTTGAAATCGTTTGATTATCTGTATATGGTGGTTAGAATTTCATCTGGTTGAAAACTGTTGCTGGCCTCCTTCGGAACACAGTCTTTATGAGTTAACAATAAGTGCAACAACAACTTTTAGAAAGACATACATGAGAACCAGATAGCATCTATTATCTTCAGTTCAAAGAGCTACGTCTGTACTTTCAGAAGTACATGCGTTACTCTGCACGGAAAACAAGATATGTCCAGACATCGCTATCTCTGCTTCTGCATTCAATGGCATTGACACCGGTCACTATCTCCCACAATGAATGCCATCACCGCACGGACAGGGAAGAGAAAGCAATAACTTCTGTTATAATTGCTAGAAATTGTGATGTTCTCTCCTGTTTCAAAGAATGATCCTTTGCCTGATATAATTTCTAAGCTAGGTCTCTTGGAAAACACGGTATTTTCAGATTTTCACAGTGAATTACCAAGAAACAACATAGGAAACCACTGTGAACGGTGAAGTCACATATAGATCCTTTGGTGTGTCAGGTGAAGCACACTACCCAAAAGACTCCAGCGTTCTTGAAACCAGTGTTTGCTCTTTAGTCTACTGTATCAACTCGAAAGCTGACTGAAGCATACAATGGAGCAAAACAACAACGGCACAGCAATGGCATAATTCCATCTGTTGAAATCGTTTGATTATCTGTATATGGTGGTTAGAATTTCATCTGGTTGAAAACTGTTGCTGGCCTCCTTCGGAACACAGTCTTTATGAGTTAACAATAAGTGCAACAACAACTTTTAGAAAGACATACATGAGAACCAGATAGCATCTAATATCTTCAGTTCAAAGAGCTACATCTGTTCTTTCAGAAGTACATGCGTTACTCTGCACGGAAAACAAGATACGTCCAGACATCGCTATCTCTGCTTCTGCATTCAATGGCAATGCCACCGGTAACTATCTCCCACAATGAATGTCATCACCGCACGGACAGTGAAGGGAAAGCAATAACTTCTGTTATAATTGCTAGAAATTGTGATGTTCTCTCCTGTTTCAAAGAATGATCCTTTGCCTGATATAATTTCTAAGCTAGGTCTCTTGGAAAACACGGTATTTTCAGATATTCACAGTGAATTACCAAGAAACAACATAGGAAACCACTGTGAACGGTGAAGTCACATATAGATCCTTTGGTGTGTCAGGTGAAGCACACTACCCAAAAGACTCCAGCGTTCTTGAAACCAGTGTTTGCTCTTTAGTCTACTGTATCAACTCGAAAGCTCACTGAAGCATACAATGAAGCAGAACAACAACGGCACAGCAAGGGCATAATTCCATCTGTTGAAATCGTTTGATTATCTGTATATGGTGTTTAGAATTTCATCTGGTTGAAAACTGTTGCTGGCCTCCTTCGGAACACAGTCTTTATGAGTTAACAATAAGTGCAACAACAACTTTTAGAAAGACATACATGAGAACCAGATAGCATCTAATATCTTCAGTTCAAAGAGCTACATCTGTTCTTTCAGAAGTACATGCGTTACTCTGCACGGAAAACAAGATACGTCCAGACATCGCTATCTCTGCTTCTGCATTCAATGGCAATGCCACCGGTAACTATTTCCCACAATGAATGTCATCACCGCACGGACAGTGAAGGGAAAGCAATAACTTCTGTTATAATTGCTAGAAATTGTGATGTTCTCTCCTGTTTCAAAGAATGATCCTTTGCCTGATATAATTTCTAAGCTAGGTCTCTTGGAAAACACGGTATTTTCAGATATTCACAGTGAATTACCAAGAAACAACATAGGAAACCACTGTGAACGGTGAAGTCACATATAGATCCTTTGGTGTGTCAGGTGAAGCACACTACCCAAAAGACTCCAGCGTTCTTGAAACCAGTGTTTGCTCTTTAGTCTACTGTATCAACTCGAAAGCTCACTGAAGCATACAATGAAGCAGAACAACAACGGCACAGCAAGGGCATAATTCCATCTGTTGAAATCATTTGATTATCTGTATATGGTGTTTAGAATTTCATCTGGTTGAAAACTGTTGCTGGCCTCCTTCGGAACACAGTCTTTATGAGTTAACAATAAGTGCAACAACAACTTTTAGAAAGACATACATGAGAACCAGATAGCATCTAATATCTTCAGTTCAAAGAGCTACATCTGTTCTTTCAGAAGTACATGCGTTACTCTGCACGGAAAACAAGATACGTCCAGACATCGCTATCTCTGCTTCTGCATTCAATGGCAATGCCACCGGTAACTATCTCCCACAATGAATGTCATCACCGCACGGACAGTGAAGGGAAAGCAATAACTTCTGTTATAATTGCTAGAAATTGTGATGTTCTCTCCTGTTTCAAAGAATGATCCTTTGCCTGATATAATTTCTAAGCTAGGTCTCTTGGAAAACACGGTATTTTCAGATATTCACAGTGAATTACCAAGAAACAACATAGGAAACCACTGTGAACGGTGAAGTCACATATAGATCCTTTGGTGTGTCAGGTGAAGCACACTACCCAAAAGACTCCAGCGTTCTTGAAACCAGTGTTTGCTCTTTAGTCTACTGTATCAACTCGAAAGCTCACTGAAGCATACAATGAAGCAGAACAACAACGGCACAGCAAGGGCATAATTCCATCTGTTGAAATTGTTTGATTATCTGTATATGGTGGTTAGAATTTCAACTGGTAGAAAACTGTTGCTGGCCTCCTTCGGAACACAGTCTTTATGAGTTAACAATAAGTGCAACAACAACTTTTAGAAAGACATACATGAGAACGAGATAACATCTAATATCTTCAGTTCAAAGAGCTACGTCTGTACTTTCAGAAGTACATGCGTTACTCTGCACGGAAAACAAGATATGGCCAGACATCGCTATCTCTGCTTCTGCATTCAATGGCAATGACACCGGTCACTATCTCCCACAATGAATGTCATCACCGCACGGACAGTGAAGGGAAAGCAATAACTTCTGTTATAATTGCTAGAAATTGTGATGTTCTCTCCTGTTTCAAAGAATGATCCTTTGCCTGATATAATTTCTAAGCTAGGTCTCTTGGAAAACACGGTATTTTCAGATATTCACAGTGAATTACCAAGAAACAACATAGGAAACCACTGTGAACGGTGAAGTCACATATAGATCCTTTGGTGTGTCAGGTGAAGCACACTACCCAAAAGACTCCAGCGTTCTTGAAACCAGTGTTTGCTCTTTAGTCTACTGTATCAACTCGAAAGCTCACTGAAGCATACAATGAAGCAGAACAACAACGGCACAGCAAGGGCATAATTCCATCTGTTGAAATCGTTTGATTATCTGTATATGGTGGTTAGAATTTCATCTGGTTGAAAACTGTTGCTGGCCTCCTTTGTAACACAGTCTTTATGAGTTAACAATAAGTGCAACAACAACTTTTAGAAAGACATACATGAGAACCAGATAGCATCTTATATCTTCAGTTCAAAGAGCTACATCTGTACCTTCAGTAGTACATGCGTTACTCTGCCCCGAAAACAAGATATGTCGAGACATCTCTATCTCTGTTTCTTCTTTCAATGGGAATGCCACCCGTCACTATCTCCTACAATGAATGCCATCACCGCACGGACAGGGAAGATAAAGCAATAACTTCTGTTATAATTGCTAGAAATTGTAATGTTCTCTCCTGTTTCAAAGAATGATCCTTTGCCTGATATAATTTCTAAGCTAGGTCTCTTGGAAAACACGGTATTTTCAGATATTCACAGTGAATTACCAAGAAACAACATAGGAAACCACTGTGAACGGTGAAGTCACATATAGATCCTTTGGTGTGTCAGGTGAAGCACACTACCCAAAAGACTCCAGCGTTCTTGAAACCAGTGTTTGCTCTTTAGTCTACTGTATCAACTCGAAAGCTCACTGAAGCATACAATGAAGCAGAACAACAACGGCACAGCAAGGGCATAATTCCATCTGTTGAAATCGTTTGATTATCTGTATATGGTGGTTAGAATTTCATCTGGTTGAAAACTGTTGCTGGCCTCCTTCGGAACACAGTCTTTATGAGTTAACAATAAGTGCAACAACAACTTTTAGAAAGACATACATGAGAACCAGATAGCATCTAATATCTTCAGTTCAAAGAGCTACATCTGTTCTTTCAGAAGTACATGCGTTACTCTGCACGGAAAACAAGATACGTCCAGACATCGCTATCTCTGCTTCTGCATTCAATGGCAATGCCACCGGTAACTATCTCCCACAATGAATGCCATCACCGCACGGACAGTGAAGGGAAAGCAATAACTTCTGTTATAATTGCTAGAAATTGTGATGTTCTCTCCTGTTTCAAAGAATGATCCTTTGCCTGATATAATTTCTAAGCTAGGTCTCTTGGAAAACACGGTATTTTCAGATATTCACAGTGAATTACCAAGAAACAACATAGGAAACCACTGTGAACGGTGAAGTCACATATAGATCCTTTGGTGTGTCAGGTGAAGCACACTACCCAAAAGACTCCAGCGTTCTTGAAACCAGTGTTTGCTCTTTAGTCTACTGTATCTACTCGAAAGCTCACTGAAGCATACAATGAAGCAGAACAACAACGGCACTGCAAGGGCATAATTCCATCTGTTGAAATCGTTTGATTATCTGTATATGGTGGTTAGAATTTCATCTGGTTGAAAACTGTTGCTGGCCTCCTTCGGAACACAGTCTTTATGAGTTAACAATAAGTGCAACAACAACTTTTAGAAAGACATACATGAGAACCAGATAGCATCTAATATCTTCAGTTCAAAGAGCTACGTCTATACTTTCAGAAGTACATGCGTTACTCTGCACGGAAAAAAAGATATGTCCAGACATCCCTATCTCTGATTCTGCATTCAATGGCAATGACACCGGTCACTATCTCCCACAATGAATGCCATCACCACACGGACAGGGAAGAGAAAGCAATAACTTCTGTTATAATTGCTAGAAATTGTGATGTTCTCTCCTGTTTCAAAGAATGATCCTTTGCCTGATATAATTTCTAAGCTAGGTCTCTTGGAAAACACGGTATTTTCAGATATTCACAGTGAATTACCAAGAAACAACATAGGAAACCACTGTGAACGGTGAAGTCACATATAGATCCTTTGGTGTGCCAGGTGAAGCACACTACCCAAAAGACTCCAGCGTTCTTGAAACCAGTGTTTGCTCTTTAGTCTACTGTAACAACTCGAAAGCTCACTGAAGCATACAATGAAGCAAAACAACAACGGCACAGCAAGGGCATAATTCCATCTGTTGAATTCGTTTGATTATCTGTATATGGTGGTTAGAATTTCATCTGGTTGAAAACTGTTGCTGGCCTCCTTCGGAACACAGTCTTTATGAGTTAACAATAAGTGCAACAACAACTTTTAGAAAGACATACATGAGAACCAGATAGCATCTAATATCTTCAGTTCAAAGAGCTACATCTGTTCTATCAGAAGTACATGCGTTACTCTGCACGGAAAACAAGATACGTCCAGACATCGCTATCTCTGCTTCTGCCTTCAATGGCAATGACACCGGTCACTATCTCCCACAATGAATGCCATCACCGCACGGACAGGGAAGAGAAAGCAATAACTTCTGTTATAATTGCTAGAAATTGTGATGTTCTCTCCTGTTTCAAAGAATGATCTTTTGCCTGATATAATTTCTAAGCTAGGTCTCTTTGAAAACACGGTATTTTCAGATTTTCACAGTGAATTACCAAGAAACAACATAGGAAACCACTGTGAACGGTGAAGTCACATATAGATCCTTTGGTGTGTCAGGTGAAGCACAGTACCCAAAAGACTCCAACGTTCTTGAAACCAGTGTTTGCTCTTTAGTCTACTGTATCAACTCGAAAGCTCACTGAAGCATACAATGAAGCAGAACAACAACGGCACAGCAAGGGCATAATTCCATCTGTTGAAATCGTTTGATTATCTGTATATGGTGGTTAGAATTTCATCTGTTTGAAAACTGTTGCTGGCCTCCTTCGGAACACAGTCTTTATGAGTTAACAATAAGTACAACAACAACTTTTAGAAAGACATACATGAGAACCAGATAGCATCTAATATCTTCAGTTCAAAGAGCTACATCTGTTCTTTCAGAAGTACATGCGTTACTCTGCACGGAAAACAAGATACGTCCAGACATCGCTATCTCTGCTTCTGCATTCAATGGCAATGCCACCGGTAACTATCTCCCACAATGAATGTCATCACCGCACGGACAGTGAAGGGAAAGCAATAACTTCTGTTATAATTGCTAGAAATTG
The DNA here is from genome assembly GCF_987537825.1 of Furipterus horrens. Taxonomy (NCBI): domain Eukaryota; kingdom Metazoa; phylum Chordata; class Mammalia; order Chiroptera; family Furipteridae; genus Furipterus; species Furipterus horrens. The sequence goes on from NW_028327188.1 coordinate 2,416,098, forward strand.
TGATGTTCTCTCCTGTTTCAAAGAATGATCCTTTGCCTGATATAATTTCTAAGCTAGGTCTCTTGGAAAACACGGTATTTTCAGATATTCACAGTGAATTACCAAGAAACAACATAGGAAACCACTGTGAACGGTGAAGTCACATATAGATCCTTTGGTGTGTCAGGTGAAGCACACTACCCAAAAGACTCCAGCGTTCTTGAAACCAGTGTTTGCTCTTTAGTCTACTGTATCTACTCGAAAGCTCACTGAAGCATACAATGAAGCAGAACAACAACGGCACTGCAAGGGCATAATTCCATCTGTTGAAATCGTTTGATTATCTGTATATGGTGTTTAGAATTTCATCTGGTTGAAAACTGTTGCTGGCCTCCTTCGGAACACAGTCTTTATGAGTTAACAATAAGTGCAACAACAACTTTTAGAAAGACATACATGAGAACCAGATAGCATCTAATATCTTCAGTTCAAAGAGCTACATCTGTTCTTTCAGAAGTACATGCGTTACTCTGCACGGAAAACAAGATACGTCCAGACATCGCTATCTCTGCTTCTGCATTCAATGGCAATGCCACCGGTAACTATCTCCCACAATGAATGTCACCACCGCACGGACAGTGAAGGGAAAGCAATAACTTCTGTTATAATTGCTAGAAATTGTGATGTTCTCTCCTGTTTCAAAGAATGATCCTTTGCCTGATATAATTTCTAAGCTAGGTCTCTTGGAAAACACGGTATTTTCAGATATTCACAGTGAATTACCAAGAAACAACATAGGAAACCACTGTGAACGGTGAAGTCACATATAGATCCTTTGGTGTGTCAGGTGAAGCACACTACCCAAAAGACTCCAGCGTTCTTGAAACCAGTGTTTGCTCTTTAGTCTACTGTATCAACTCGAAAGCTCACTGAAGCATACAATGAAGCAGAACAACAACGGCACAGCAAGGGCATAATTCCATCTGTTGAAATCATTTGATTATCTGTATATGGTGGTTAGAATTTCATCTGGTTGAAAACTGTTGCTGGCCTCCTTCGGAACACAGTCTTTATGAGTTAACAATAAGTGCAACAACAACTTTTAGAAAGACATACATGAGAACCAGATAGCATCTAATATCTTCAGTTCAAAGAGCTACATCTGTACTTTCAGTAGTACATGCGTTACTCTGCCCCGAAAACAAGATATGTCGAGACATCTCTATCTCTGTTTCTGCCTTCAATGGGAATGCCACCCGTCACTATCTCCTACAATGAATGCCATCACCGCACGGACAGGGAAGAGAAAGCAATAACTTCTGTTATAATTGCTAGAAATTGTGATGTTCTCTCCTGTTTCAAAGAATGATCCTTTGCCTGATATAATTTCTAAGCTAGGTCTCTTGGAAAACACGGTATTTTCAGATATTCACAGTGAATTACCAAGAAACAACATAGGAAACCACTGTGAACGGTGAAGTCACATATAGATCCCTTGGTGTGTCAGGTGAAGCACACTACCCAAAAGACTCCAGCGTTCTTGAAACCAGTGTTTGCTCTTTAGTCTACTGTATCAACTCGAAAGCTCACTGAAGCATACAATGAAGCAGAACAACAACGGCACAGCAAGGGCATAATTCCATCTGTTGAAATCGTTTGATTATCTGTATATGGTGTTTAGAATTTCATCTGGTTGAAAACTGTTGCTGGCCTCCTTCGGAACACAGTCTTTATGAGTTAACAATAAGTGCAACAACAACTTTTAGAAAGACATACATGAGAACCAGATAGCATCTAATATCTTCAGTTCAAAGAGCTACATCTGTACTTTCAGTAGTACATGCGTTACTCTGCCCCGAAAACAAGATATGTCGAGACATCTCTATCTCTGTTTCTGCCTTCAATGGGAATGCCACCCGTCATTATCTCCTACAATGAATGCCATCACCGTACGGACAGGGAAGAGAAAGCAATAACTTCTGTTATAATTGCTAGAAATTGTGATGTTCTCTCCTGTTTCAAAGAATGATCCTTTGCCTGATATAATTTCTAAGCTAGGTCTCTTGGAAAACACGGTATTTTCTGATATTCACAGTGAATTACCAAGAAACAACATAGGAAACCACTGTGAACGGTGAAGTCACATATAGATCCTTTGGTGTGTCAGGTGAAGCACACTACCCAAAAGACTCCAGCGTTCTTGAAACCAGTGTTTGCTCTTTAGTCTACTGTATCAACTCGAAAGCTCACTGAAGCATACAATGAAGCAGAACAACAACGGCACAGCAAGGGCATAATTCCATCTGTTGAAATCGTTTGATTATCTGTATATGGTGGTTAGAATTTCATCTGGTTGAAAACTGTTGCTGGCCTCCTTCGGAACACAGTCTTTATGAGTTAACAATAAGTGCAACAACAACTTTTAGAAAGACATACATGAGAACCAGATAGCATCTATTATCTTCAGTTCAAAGAGCTACGTCTGTACTTTCAGAAGTACATGCGTTACTCTGCACGGAAAACAAGATATGTCCAGACATCGCTATCTCTGCTTCTGCATTCAATGGCAATGACACCGGTCACTATCTCCCACAATGAATGCCATCACCGCACGGACAGGGAAGAGAAAGCAATAACTTCTGTTATAATTGCTAGAAATTGTGATGTTCTCTCCTGTTTCAAAGAATGATCCTTTGCCTGATATAATTTCTAAGCTAGGTCTCTTTGAAAACACGGTATTTTCAGATTTTCACAGTGAATTACCAAGAAACAACATAGGAAACCACTGTGAACGGTGAAGTCACATATAGATCCTTTGGTGTGTCAGGTGAAGCACACTACCCAAAAGACTCCAGCGTTCTTGAAACCAGTGTTTGCTCTTTAGTCTACTGTATCAACTCGAAAGCTCACTGAAGCATACAATGAAGCAGAACAACAACGGCACAGCAAGGGCATAATTCCATCTGTTGAAATCGTTTGATTATCTGTATATGGTGTTTAGAATTTCATCTGGTTGAAAACTGTTGCTGGCCTCCTTCGGAACACAGTCTTTATGAGTTAACAATAAGTGCAACAACAACTTTTAGAAAGACATACATGAGAACCAGATAGCATCTAATATCTTCAGTTCAAAGAGCTACATCTGTACTTTCAGTAGTACATGCGTTACTCTGCCCCGAAAACAAGATATGTCGAGACATCTCTATCTCTGTTTCTGCCTTCAATGGGAATGCCACCCGTCATTATCTCCTACAATGAATGCCATCACCGCACGGACAGGGAAGAGAAAGCAATAACTTCTGTTATAATTGCTAGAAATTGTGATGTTCTCTCCTGTTTCAAAGAATGATCCTTTGCCTGATATAATTTCTAAGCTAGGTCTCTTGGAAAACACGGTATTTTCAGATATTCACAGTGAATTACCAAGAAACAACATAGGAAACCACTGTGAACGGTGAAGTCACATATAGATCCTTTGGTGTGTCAGGTGAAGCACACTACCCAAAAGACTCCAGCGTTCTTGAAACCAGTGTTTGCTCTTTAGTCTACTGTATCAACTCGAAAGCTCACTGAAGCATACAATGAAGCAGAACAACAACGGCACAGCAAGGGCATAATTCCATCTGTTGAAATCGTTTGATTATCTGTATATGGTGGTTAGAATTTCATCTGGTTGAAAACTGTTGCTGGCCTCCTTCGGAACACAGTCTTTATGAGTTAACAATAAGTGCAACAACAACTTTTAGAAAGACATACATGAGAACCAGATAGCATCTAATATCTTCAGTTCAAAGAGCTACATCTGTTCTTTCAGAAGTACATGCGTTACTCTGCACGGAAAACAAGATACGTCCAGACATCGCTATCTCTGCTTCTGCATTCAATGGCAATGCCAACGGTAACTATCTCCCACAATGAATGTCATCACCGCACGGACAGTGAAGGGAAAGCAATAACTTCTGTTATAATTGCTAGAAATTGTGATGTTCTCTCCTGTTTCAAAGAATGATCCTTTGCCTGATATAATTTCTAAGCTAGGTCTCTTGGAAAACACGGTATTTTCAGATATTCACAGTGAATTACAAAGAAACAACATAGGAAACCACTGTGAACGGTGAAGTCACATATAGATCCTTTGGTGTGTCAGGTGAAGCACACTACCCAAAAGACTCCAGCGTTCTTGAAACCAGTGTTTGCTCTTTAGTCTACTGTATCAACTCGAAAGCTCACTGAAGCATACAATGAAGCAGAACAACAACGGCACAGCAAGGGCATAATTCCATCTGTTGAAATCGTTTGATTATCTGTATATGGTGGTTAGAATTTCATCTGGTTGAAAACTGTTGCTGGCCTCCTTCGGAACACAGTCTTTATGAGTTAACAATAAGTGCAACAACAACTTTTAGAAAGACATACATGAGAACCAGATAGCATCTAATATCTTCAGTTCAAAGAGCTACATCTGTTCTTTCAGAAGTACATGCGTTACTCTGCACGGAAAACAAGATACGTCCAGACATCGCTATCTCTTCTTCTGCATTCAATGGCAATGCCACCGGTAACTATCTCCCACAATGAATGTCATCACCGCACGGACAGTGAAGGGAAAGCAATAACTTCTGTTATAATTGCTAGAAATTGTGATGTTCTCTCTTGTTTCAAAGAATGATCCTTTGCCTGATATAATTTCTAAGCTAGGTCTCTTGGAAAACACGGTATTTTCTGATATTCACAGTGAATTACCAAGAAACAACATAGGAAACCACTGTGAACGGTGAAGTCACATATAGATCCTTTGGTGTGTCAGGTGAAGCACACTACCCAAAAGACTCCAGCGTTCTTGAAACCAGTGTTTGCTCTTTAGTCTACTGTATCAACTCGAAAGCTCACTGAAGCATACAATGAAGCAGAACAACAACGGCACAGCAAGGGCATAATTCCATCTGTTGAAATCGTTTGATTATCTGTATATGGTGGTTAGAATTTCATCTGGTTGAAAACTGTTGCTGGCCTCCTTCGGAACACAGTCTTTATGAGTTAACAATAAGTGCAACAACAACTTTTAGAAAGACATACATGAGAACCAGATAGCATCTAATATCTTCAGTTCAAAGAGCTACATCTGTACTTTCAGTAGTACATGCGTTACTCTGCCCCGAAAACAAGATATGTCGAGACATCTCTATCTCTGTTTCTGCCTTCAATGGGAATGCCACCCGTCACTATCTCCTACAATGAATGCCATCACCGCACGGACAGTGAAGGGAAAGCAATAACTTCTGTTATAATTGCTAGAAATTGTGATGTTCTCTCCTGTTTCAAAGAATGATCCTTTGCCTGATATAATTTCTAAGCTAGGTCTCTTGGAAAACACGGTATTTTCAGATATTCACAGTGAATTACCAAGAAACAACATAGGAAACCACTGTGAACGGTGAAGTCACATATAGATCCTTTGGTGTGTCAGGTGAAGCACACTACCCAAAAGACTCCAGCGTTCTTGAAACCAGTGTTTGCTCTTTAGTCTACTGTATCAACTCGAAAGCTCACTGAAGCATACAATGAAGCAGAACAACAACGGCACAGCAAGGGCATAATTCCATCTGTTGAAATCGTTTGATTATCTGTATATGGTGGTTAGAATTTCATCTGGTTGAAAACTGTTGCTGGCCTCCTTCGGAACACAGTCTTTATGAGTTAACAATAAGTGCAACAACAACTTTTAGAAAGACATACATGAGAACCAGATAGCATCTATTATCTTCAGTTCAAAGAGCTACGTCTGTACTTTCAGAAGTACATGCGTTACTCTGCACGGAAAACAAGATATGTCCAGACATCGCTATCTCTGCTTCTGCATTCAATGGCAATGACACCGGTCACTATCTCCCACAATGAATGCCATCACCGCACGGACAGGGAAGAGAAAGCAATAACTTCTGTTATAATTGCTAGAAATTGTGATGTTCTCTCCTGTTTCAAAGAATGATCCTTTGCCTGATATAATTTCTAAGCTAGGTCTCTTGGAAAACACGGTATTTTCAGATATTCACAGTGAATTACCAAGAAACAACATAGGAAACCACTGTGAACGGTGAAGTCACATATAGATCCTTTGGTGTGTCAGGTGAAGCACACTACCCAAAAGACTCCAGCGTTCTTGAAACCAGTGTTTGCTCTTTAGTCTACTGTATCAACTCGAAAGCTCACTGAAGCATACAATGAAGCAGAACAACAACGGCACAGCAAGGGCATAATTCCATCTGTTGAAATCGTTTGATTATCTGTATATGGTGGTTAGAATTTCATCTGGTTGAAAACTGTTGCTGGCCTCCTTCGGAACACAGTCTTTATGAGTTAACAATAAGTGCAACAACAACTTTTAGAAAGACATACATGAGAACCAGATAGCATCTAATATCTTCAGTTCAAAGAGCTACATCTGTTCTTTCAGAAGTACATGCGTTACTCTGCACGGAAAACAAGATACGTCCAGACATCGCTATCTCTGCTTCTGCATTCAATGGCAATGCCAACGGTAACTATCTCCCACAATGAATGTCATCACCGCACGGACAGTGAAGGGAAAGCAATAACTTCTGTTATAATTGCTAGAAATTGTGATGTTCTCTCCTGTTTCAAAGAATGATCCTTTGCCTGATATAATTTCTAAGCTAGGTCTCTTGGAAAACACGGTATTTTCAGATATTCACAGTGAATTACAAAGAAACAACATAGGAAACCACTGTGAACGGTGAAGTCACATATAGATCCTTTGGTGTGTCAGGTGAAGCACACTACCCAAAAGACTCCAGCGTTCTTGAAACCAGTGTTTGCTCTTTAGTCTACTGTATCAACTCGAAAGCTCACTGAAGCATACAATGAAGCAGAACAACAACGGCACAGCAAGGGCATAATTCCATCTGTTGAAATCGTTTGATTATCTGTATATGGTGGTTAGAATTTCATCTGGTTGAAAACTGTTGCTGGCCTCCTTCGGAACACAGTCTTTATGAGTTAACAATAAGTGCAACAACAACTTTTAGAAAGACATACATGAGAACCAGATAGCATCTAATATCTTCAGTTCAAAGAGCTACATCTGTTCTTTCAGAAGTACATGCGTTACTCTGCACGGAAAACAAGATACGTCCAGACATCGCTATCTCTTCTTCTGCATTCAATGGCAATGCCACCGGTAACTATCTCCCACAATGAATGTCATCACCGCACGGACAGTGAAGGGAAAGCAATAACTTCTGTTATAATTGCTAGAAATTGTGATGTTCTCTCCTGTTTCAAAGAATGATCCTTTGCCTGATATAATTTCTAAGCTAGGTCTCTTGGAAAACACGGTATTTTCTGATATTCACAGTGAATTACCAAGAAACAACATAGGAAACCACTGTGAACGGTGAAGTCACATATAGATCCTTTGGTGTGTCAGGTGAAGCACACTACCCAAAAGACTCCAGCGTTCTTGAAACCAGTGTTTGCTCTTTAGTCTACTGTATCAACTCGAAAGCTCACTGAAGCATACAATGAAGCAGAACAACAACGGCACAGCAAGGGCATAATTCCATCTGTTGAAATCGTTTGATTATCTGTATATGGTGGTTAGAATTTCATCTGGTTGAAAACTGTTGCTGGCCTCCTTCGGAACACAGTCTTTATGAGTTAACAATAAGTGCAACAACAACTTTTAGAAAGACATACATGAGAACCAGATAGCATCTAATATCTTCAGTTCAAAGAGCTACATCTGTACTTTCAGTAGTACATGCGTTACTCTGCCCCGAAAACAAGATATGTCGAGACATCTCTATCTCTGTTTCTGCCTTCAATGGGAATGCCACCCGTCACTATCTCCTACAATGAATGCCATCACCGCACGGACAGTGAAGGGAAAGCAATAACTTCTGTTATAATTGCTAGAAATTGTGATGTTCTCTCCTGTTTCAAAGAATGATCCTTTGCCTGATATAATTTCTAAGCTAGGTCTCTTGGAAAACACGGTATTTTCAGATATTCACAGTGAATTACCAAGAAACAACATAGGAAACCACTGTGAACGGTGAAGTCACATATAGATCCTTTGGTGTGTCAGGTGAAGCACACTACCCAAAAGACTCCAGCGTTCTTGAAACCAGTGTTTGCTCTTTAGTCTACTGTATCAACTCGAAAGCTCACTGAAGCATACAATGAAGCAGAACAACAACGGCACAGCAAGGGCATAATTCCATCTGTTGAAATCGTTTGATTATCTGTATATGGTGTTTAGAATTTCATCTGGTTGAAAACTGTTGCTGGCCTCCTTCGGAACACAGTCTTTATGAGTTAACAATAAGTGCAACAACAACTTTTAGAAAGACATACATGAGAACCAGATAGCATCTAATATCTTCAGTTCAAAGAGCTACATCTGTACTTTCAGTAGTACATGCGTTACTCTGCCCCGAAAACAAGATATGTCGAGACATCTCTATCTCTGTTTCTGCCTTCAATGGGAATGCCACCCGTCATTATCTCCTACAATGAATGCCATCACCGCACGGACAGGGAAGAGAAAGCAATAACTTCTGTTATAATTGCTAGAAATTGTGATGTTCTCTCCTGTTTCAAAGAATGATCCTTTGCCTGATATAATTTCTAAGCTAGGTCTCTTGGAAAACACGGTATTTTCAGATATTCACAGTGAATTACCAAGAAACAACATAGGAAACCACTGTGAACGGTGAAGTCACATATAGATCCTTTGGTGTGTCAGGTGAAGCACACTACCCAAAAGACTCCAGCGTTCTTGAAACCAGTGTTTGCTCTTTAGTCTACTGTATCAACTCGAAAGCTCACTGAAGCATACAATGAAGCAGAACAACAACGGCACAGCAAGGGCATAATTCCATCTGTTGAAATCGTTTGATTATCTGTATATGGTGGTTAGAATTTCATCTGGTTGAAAACTGTTGCTGGCCTCCTTCGGAACACAGTCTTTATGAGTTAACAATAAGTGCAACAACAACTTTTAGAAAGACATACATGAGAACCAGATAGCATCTATTATCTTCAGTTCAAAGAGCTACGTCTGTACTTTCAGAAGTACATGCGTTACTCTGCACGGAAAACAAGATATGTCCAGACATCGCTATCTCTGCTTCTGCATTCAATGGCAATGACACCGGTCACTATCTCCCACAATGAATGCCATCACCGCACGGACAGGGAAGAGAAAGCAATAACTTCTGTTATAATTGCTAGAAATTGTGATGTTCTCTCCTGTTTCAAAGAATGATCCTTTGCCTGATATAATTTCTAAGCTAGGTCTCTTTGAAAACACGGTATTTTCAGATTTTCACAGTGAATTACCAAGAAACAACATAGGAAACCACTGTGAACGGTGAAGTCACATATAGATCCTTTGGTGTGTCAGGTGAAGCACACTACCCAAAAGACTCCAGCGTTCTTGAAACCAGTGTTTGCTCTTTAGTCTACTGTATCAACTCGAAAGCTCACTGAAGCATACAATGAAGCAAAACAACAACGGCACAGCAAGGGCATAATTCCATCTGTTGAAATCGTTTGATTATCTGTATATGGTGGTTAGAATTTCATCTGGTTCAAAACTGTTGCTGGCCTCCTTCGGAACACAGTCTTTATGAGTTAACAATAAGTGCAACAACAACTTTTAGAAAGACATACATGAGAACCAGATAGCATCTAATATCTTCAGTTCAAAGAGCTACATCTGTTCTTTCAGAAGTACATGCGTTACTCTGCACGGAAAACAAGATACGTCCAGACATCGCTATCTCTGCTTCTGCATTCAATGGCAATGCCACCGGTAACTATCTCCCACAATGAATGTCATCACCGCACGGACAGTGAAGGGAAAGCAATAACTTCTGTTATAATTGCTAGAAATTGTGATGTTCTCTCCTGTTTCAAAGAATGATCCTTTGCCTGATATAATTTCTAAGCTAGGTCTCTTGGAAAACACGGTATTTTCAGATATTCACAGTGAATTACAAAGAAACAACATAGGAAACCACTGTGAACGGTGAAGTCACATATAGATCCTTTGGTGTGTCAGGTGAAGCACACTACCCAAAAGACTCCAGCGTTCTTGAAACCAGTGTTTGCTCTTTAGTCTACTGTATCAACTCGAAAGCTCACTGAAGCATACAATGAAGCAGAACAACAACGGCACAGCAAGGGCATAATTCCATCTGTTGAAATTGTTTGATTATCTGTATATGGTGGTTAGAATTTCAACTGGTTGAAAACTGTTGCTGGCCTCCTTCGGAACACAGTCTTTATGAGTTAACAATAAGTGCAACGACAACTTTTAGAAAGACATACATGAGAACCAGATAACATCTAATATCTTCAGTTCAAAGAGCTACGTCTGTACTTTCAGAAGTACATGCGTTACTCTGCACGGAAAACAAGATATGTCCAGACATCGCTATCTCTGCTTCTGCATTCAATGGCAATGACACCGGTCACTATCTCCCACAATGAATGCCATCACCGCACGGACAGGGAAGAGAAAGCAATAACTTCTGTTATAATTGCTAGAAATTGTGATGTTCTCTCCTGTTTCAAAGAATGATCCTTTGCCTGATATAATTTCTAAGCTAGGTCTCTTGGAAAACACGGTATTTTCAGATATTCACAGTGAATTACCAAGAAACAACATAGGAAACCACTGTGAACGGTGAAGTCACATATAGATCCTTTGGTGTGTCAGGTGAAGCACACTACCCAAAAGACTCCAGCGTTCTTGAAACCAGTGTTTGCTCTTTAGTCTACTGTATCAACTCGAAAGCTCACTGAAGCATACAATGAAGCAAAACAACAACGGCACAGCAAGGGCATAATTCCATCTGTTGAAATCGTTTGATTATCTGTATATGGTGGTTAGAATTTCATCTGGTTGAAAACTGTTGCTGGCCTCCTTCGGAACACAGTCTTTATGAGTTAACAATAAGTGCAACAACAACTTTTAGAAAGACATACATGAGAACCAGATAGCATCTAATATCTTCAGTTCAAAGAGCTACATCTGTTCTTTCAGAAGTACATGCGTTACTCTGCACGGAAAACAAGATACGTCCAGACATCGCTATCTCTGCTTCTGCATTCAATGGCAATGCCACCGGTAACTATCTCCCACAATGAATGTCATCACCGCACGGACAGTGAAGGGAAAGCAATAACTTCTGTTATAATTGCTAGAAATTGTGATGTTCTCTCCTGTTTCAAAGAATGATCCTTTGCCTGATATAATTTCTAAGCTAGGTCTCTTGGAAAACACGGTATTTTCAGATATTCACAGTGAATTACAAAGAAACAACATAGGAAACCACTGTGAACGGTGAAGTCACATATAGATCCTTTGGTGTGTCAGGTGAAGCACACTACCCAAAAGACTCCAGCGTTCTTGAAACCAGTGTTTGCTCTTTAGTCTACTGTATCAACTCGAAAGCTCACTGAAGCATACAATGAAGCAGAACAACAACGGCACAGCAAGGGCATAATTCCATCTGTTGAAATCGTTTGATTATCTGTATATGGTGGTTAGAATTTCATCTGGTTGAAAACTGTTGCTGGCCTCCTTCGGAACACAGTCTTTATGAGTTAACAATAAGTGCAACAACAACTTTTAGAAAGACATACATGAGAACCAGATAGCATCTAATATCTTCAGTTCAAAGAGCTACATCTGTTCTTTCAGAAGTACATGCGTTACTCTGCACGGAAAACAAGATACGTCCAGACATCGCTATCTCTTCTTCTGCATTCAATGGCAATGCCACCGGTAACTATCTCCCACAATGAATGTCATCACCGCACGGACAGTGAAGGGAAAGCAATAACTTCTGTTATAATTGCTAGAAATTGTGATGTTCTCTCCTGTTTCAAAGAATGATCCTTTGCCTGATATAATTTCTAAGCTAGGTCTCTTGGAAAACACGGTATTTTCTGATATTCACAGTGAATTACCAAGAAACAACATAGGAAACCACTGTGAACGGTGAAGTCACATATAGATCCTTTGGTGTGTCAGGTGAAGCACACTACCCAAAAGACTCCAGCGTTCTTGAAACCAGTGTTTGCTCTTTAGTCTACTGTATCAACTCGAAAGCTCACTGAAGCATACAATGAAGCAGAACAACAACGGCACAGCAAGGGCATAATTCCATCTGTTGAAATCGTTTGATTATCTGTATATGGTGGTTAGAATTTCATCTGGTTGAAAACTGTTGCTGGCCTCCTTCGGAACACAGTCTTTATGAGTTAACAATAAGTGCAACAACAACTTTTAGAAAGACATACATGAGAACCAGATAGCATCTAATATCTTCAGTTCAAAGAGCTACATCTGTACTTTCAGTAGTACATGCGTTACTCTGCCCCGAAAACAAGATATGTCGAGACATCTCTATCTCTGTTTCTGCCTTCAATGGGAATGCCACCCGTCACTATCTCCTACAATGAATGCCATCACCGCACGGACAGTGAAGGGAAAGCAATAACTTCTGTTATAATTGCTAGAAATTGTGATGTTCTCTCCTGTTTCAAAGAATGATCCTTTGCCTGATATAATTTCTAAGCTAGGTCTCTTGGAAAACACGGTATTTTCAGATATTCACAGTGAATTACCAAGAAACAACATAGGAAACCACTGTGAACGGTGAAGTCACATATAGATCCTTTGGTGTGTCAGGTGAAGCACACTACCCAAAAGACTCCAGCGTTCTTGAAACCAGTGTTTGCTCTTTAGTCTACTGTATCAACTCGAAAGCTCACTGAAGCATACAATGAAGCAGAACAACAACGGCACAGCAAGGGCATAATTCCATCTGTTGAAATCGTTTGATTATCTGTATATGGTGTTTAGAATTTCATCTGGTTGAAAACTGTTGCTGGCCTCCTTCGGAACACAGTCTTTATGAGTTAACAATAAGTGCAACAACAACTTTTAGAAAGACATACATGAGAACCAGATAGCATCTAATATCTTCAGTTCAAAGAGCTACATCTGTACTTTCAGTAGTACATGCGTTACTCTGCCCCGAAAACAAGATATGTCGAGACATCTCTATCTCTGTTTCTGCCTTCAATGGGAATGCCACCCGTCATTATCTCCTACAATGAATGCCATCACCGCACGGACAGGGAAGAGAAAGCAATAACTTCTGTTATAATTGCTAGAAATTGTGATGTTCTCTCCTGTTTCAAAGAATGATCCTTTGCCTGATATAATTTCTAAGCTAGGTCTCTTGGAAAACACGGTATTTTCAGATATTCACAGTGAATTACCAAGAAACAACATAGGAAACCACTGTGAACGGTGAAGTCACATATAGATCCTTTGGTGTGTCAGGTGAAGCACACTACCCAAAAGACTCCAGCGTTCTTGAAACCAGTGTTTGCTCTTTAGTCTACTGTATCAACTCGAAAGCTCACTGAAGCATACAATGAAGCAGAACAACAACGGCACAGCAAGGGCATAATTCCATCTGTTGAAATCGTTTGATTATCTGTATATGGTGGTTAGAATTTCATCTGGTTGAAAACTGTTGCTGGCCTCCTTCGGAACACAGTCTTTATGAGTTAACAATAAGTGCAACAACAACTTTTAGAAAGACATACATGAGAACCAGATAGCATCTATTATCTTCAGTTCAAAGAGCTACGTCTGTACTTTCAGAAGTACATGCGTTACTCTGCACGGAAAACAAGATATGTCCAGACATCGCTATCTCTGCTTCTGCATTCAATGGCAATGACACCGGTCACTATCTCCCACAATGAATGCCATCACCGCACGGACAGGGAAGAGAAAGCAATAACTTCTGTTATAATTGCTAGAAATTGTGATGTTCTCTCCTGTTTCAAAGAATGATCCTTTGCCTGATATAATTTCTAAGCTAGGTCTCTTTGAAAACACGGTATTTTCAGATTTTCACAGTGAATTACCAAGAAACAACATAGGAAACCACTGTGAACGGTGAAGTCACATATAGATCCTTTGGTGTGTCAGGTGAAGCACACTACCCAAAAGACTCCAGCGTTCTTGAAACCAGTGTTTGCTCTTTAGTCTACTGTATCAACTCGAAAGCTCACTGAAGCATACAATGAAGCAAAACAACAACGGCACAGCAAGGGCATAATTCCATCTGTTGAAATCGTTTGATTATCTGTATATGGTGGTTAGAATTTCATCTGGTTCAAAACTGTTGCTGGCCTCCTTCGGAACACAGTCTTTATGAGTTAACAATAAGTGCAACAACAACTTTTAGAAAGACATACATGAGAACCAGATAGCATCTAATATCTTCAGTTCAAAGAGCTACATCTGTTCTTTCAGAAGTACATGCGTTACTCTGCACGGAAAACAAGATACGTCCAGACATCGCTATCTCTGCTTCTGCATTCAATGGCAATGCCACCGGTAACTATCTCCCACAATGAATGTCATCACCGCACGGACAGTGAAGGGAAAGCAATAACTTCTGTTATAATTGCTAGAAATTGTGATGTTCTCTCCTGTTTCAAAGAATGATCCTTTGCCTGATATAATTTCTAAGCTAGGTCTCTTGGAAAACACGGTATTTTCAGATATTCACAGTGAATTACAAAGAAACAACATAGGAAACCACTGTGAACGGTGAAGTCACATATAGATCCTTTGGTGTGTCAGGTGAAGCACACTACCCAAAAGACTCCAGCGTTCTTGAAACCAGTGTTTGCTCTTTAGTCTACTGTATCAACTCGAAAGCTCACTGAAGCATACAATGAAGCAGAACAACAACGGCACAGCAAGGGCATAATTCCATCTGTTGAAATTGTTTGATTATCTGTATATGGTGGTTAGAATTTCAACTGGTTGAAAACTGTTGCTGGCCTCCTTCGGAACACAGTCTTTATGAGTTAACAATAAGTGCAACGACAACTTTTAGAAAGACATACATGAGAACCAGATAACATCTAATATCTTCAGTTCAAAGAGCTACGTCTGTACTTTCAGAAGTACATGCGTTACTCTGCACGGAAAACAAGATATGTCCAGACATCGCTATCTCTGCTTCTGCATTCAATGGCAATGACACCGGTCACTATCTCCCACAATGAATGCCATCACCGCACGGACAGGGAAGAGAAAGCAATAACTTCTGTTATAATTGCTAGAAATTGTGATGTTCTCTCCTGTTTCAAAGAATGATCCTTTGCCTGATATAATTTCTAAGCTAGGTCTCTTGGAAAACACGGTATTTTCAGATATTCACAGTGAATTACCAAGAAACAACATAGGAAACCACTGTGAACGGTGAAGTCACATATAGATCCTTTGGTGTGTCAGGTGAAGCACACTACCCAAAAGACTCCAGCGTTCTTGAAACCAGTGTTTGCTCTTTAGTCTACTGTATCAACTCGAAAGCTCACTGAAGCATACAATGAAGCAAAACAACAACGGCACAGCAAGGGCATAATTCCATCTGTTGAAATCGTTTGATTATCTGTATATGGTGGTTAGAATTTCATCTGGTTGAAAACTGTTGCTGGCCTCCTTCGGAACACAGTCTTTATGAGTTAACAATAAGTGCAACAACAACTTTTAGAAAGACATACATGAGAACCAGATAGCATCTAATATCTTCAGTTCAAAGAGCTACATCTGTTCTTTCAGAAGTACATGCGTTACTCTGCACGGAAAACAAGATACGTCCAGACATCGCTATCTCTGCTTCTGCATTCAATGGCAATGCCACCGGTAACTATCTCCCACAATGAATGTCATCACCGCACGGACAGTGAAGGGAAAGCAATAACTTCTGTTATAATTGCTAGAAATTGTGATGTTCTCTCCTGTTTCAAAGAATGATCCTTTGCCTGATATAATTTCTAAGCTAGGTCTCTTGGAAAACACGGTATTTTCAGATATTCACAGTGAATTACAAAGAAACAACATAGGAAACCACTGTGAACGGTGAAGTCACATATAGATCCTTTGGTGTGTCAGGTGAAGCACACTACCCAAAAGACTCCAGCGTTCTTGAAACCAGTGTTTGCTCTTTAGTCTACTGTATCAACTCGAAAGCTCACTGAAGCATACAATGAAGCAGAACAACAACGGCACAGCAAGGGCATAATTCCATCTGTTGAAATCGTTTGATTATCTGTATATGGTGGTTAGAATTTCATCTGGTTGAAAACTGTTGCTGGCCTCCTTCGGAACACAGTCTTTATGAGTTAACAATAAGTGCAACAACAACTTTTAGAAAGACATACATGAGAACCAGATAGCATCTAATATCTTCAGTTCAAAGAGCTACATCTGTTCTTTCAGAAGTACATGCGTTACTCTGCACGGAAAACAAGATACGTCCAGACATCGCTATCTCTGCTTCTGCATTCAATGGCAATGCCACCGGTAACTATCTCCCACAATGAATGTCATCACCGCACGGACAGTGAAGGGAAAGCAATAACTTCTGTTATAATTGCTAGAAATTGTGATGTTCTCTCCTGTTTCAAAGAATGATCCTTTGCCTGATATAATTTCTAAGCTAGGTCTCTTGGAAAACACGGTATTTTCTGATATTCACAGTGAATTACCAAGAAACAACATAGGAAACCACTGTGAACGGTGAAGTCACATATAGATCCTTTGGTGTGTCAGGTGAAGCACACTACCCAAAAGACTCCAGCGTTCTTGAAACCAGTGTTTGCTCTTTAGTCTACTGTATCAACTCGAAAGCTCACTGAAGCATACAATGAAGCAGAACAACAACGGCACAGCAAGGGCATAATTCCATCTGTTGAAATCGTTTGATTATCTGTATATGGTGGTTAGAATTTCATCTGGTTGAAAACTGTTGCTGGCCTCCTTCGGAACACAGTCTTTATGAGTTAACAATAAGTGCAACAACAACTTTTAGAAAGACATACATGAGAACCAGATAGCATCTAATATCTTCAGTTCAAAGAGCTACATCTGTACTTTCAGTAGTACATGCGTTACTCTGCCCCGAAAACAAGATATGTCGAGACATCTCTATCTCTGTTTCTGCCTTCAATGGGAATGCCACCCGTCACTATCTCCTACAATGAATGCCATCACCGCACGGACAGTGAAGGGAAAGCAATAACTTCTGTTATAATTGCTAGAAATTGTGATGTTCTCTCCTGTTTCAAAGAATGATCCTTTGCCTGATATAATTTCTAAGCTAGGTCTCTTGGAAAACACGGTATTTTCAGATATTCACAGTGAATTACCAAGAAACAACATAGGAAACCACTGTGAACGGTGAAGTCACATATAGATCCTTTGGTGTGTCAGGTGAAGCACACTACCCAAAAGACTCCAGCGTTCTTGAAACCAGTGTTTGCTCTTTAGTCTACTGTATCAACTCGAAAGCTCACTGAAGCATACAATGAAGCAGAACAACAACGGCACAGCAAGGGCATAATTCCATCTGTTGAAATTGTTTGATTATCTGTATATGGTGGTTAGAATTTCAACTGGTTGAAAACTGTTGCTGGCCTCCTTCGGAACACAGTCTTTATGAGTTAACAATAAGTGCAACAACAACTTTTAGAAAGACATACATGAGAACCAGATAACATCTAATATCTTCAGTTCAAAGAGCTACGTCTGTACTTTCAGAAGTACATGCGTTACTCTGCACGGAAAACAAGATATGTCCAGACATCGCTATCTCTGCTTCTGCATTCAATGGCAATGACACCGGTCACTATCTCCCACAATGAATGCCATCACCGCACGGACAGGGAAGAGAAAGCAATAACTTCTGTTATAATTGCTAGAAATTGTGATGTTCTCTCCTGTTTCAAAGAATGATCCTTTGCCTGATATAATTTCTAAGCTAGGTCTCTTGGAAAACACGGTATTTTCAGATATTCACAGTGAATTACCAAGAAACAACATAGGAAACCACTGTGAACGGTGAAGTCACATATAGATCCTTTGGTGTGTCAGGTGAAGCACACTACCCAAAAGACTCCAGCGTTCTTGAAACCAGTGTTTGCTCTTTAGTCTACTGTATCAACTCGAAAGCTCACTGAAGCATACAATGAAGCAGAACAACAACGGCACAGCAAGGGCATAATTCCATCTGTTGAAATCGTTTGATTATCTGTATATGGTGTTTAGAATTTCATCTGGTTGAAAACTGTTGCTGGCCTCCTTCGGAACACAGTCTTTATGAGTTAACAATAAGTGCAACAACAACTTTTAGAAAGACATACATGAGAACCAGATAGCATCTAATATCTTCAGTTCAAAGAGCTACATCTGTTCTTTCAGAAGTACATGCGTTACTCTGCACGGAAAACAAGATACGTCCAGACATCGCTATCTCTGCTTCTGCATTCAATGGCAATGCCACCGGTAACTATCTCCCACAATGAATGTCATCACCGCACGGACAGTGAAGGGAAAGCAATAACTTCTGTTATAATTGCTAGAAATTGTGATGTTCTCTCCTGTTTCAAAGAA
Organism: Furipterus horrens; assembly: GCF_987537825.1. NCBI lineage: Eukaryota > Metazoa > Chordata > Mammalia > Chiroptera > Furipteridae > Furipterus > Furipterus horrens. The sequence continues at coordinate 2,434,603 of NW_028327188.1, forward strand.
TGATCCTTTGCCTGATATAATTTCTAAGCTAGGTCTCTTGGAAAACACGGTATTTTCAGATATTCACAGTGAATTACCAAGAAACAACATAGGAAACCACTGTGAACGGTGAAGTCACATATAGATCCTTTGGTGTGTCAGGTGAAGCACACTACCCAAAAGACTCCAGCGTTCTTGAAACCAGTGTTTGCTCTTTAGTCTACTGTATCAACTCGAAAGCTCACTGAAGCATACAATGAAGCAGAACAACAACGGCACAGCAAGGGCATAATTCCATCTGTTGAAATCGTTTGATTATCTGTATATGGTGTTTAGAATTTCATCTGGTTGAAAACTGTTGCTGGCCTCCTTCGGAACACAGTCTTTATGAGTTAACAATAAGTGAAACAACAACTTTTAGAAAGACATACATGAGAACCAGATAGCATCTATTATCTTCAGTTCAAAGAGCTACGTCTGTACTTTCAGAAGTACATGCGTTACTCTGCACGGAAAACAAGATATGTCCAGACATCGCTATCTCTGCTTCTGCATTCAATGGCAATGACACCGGTCACTATCTCCCACAATGAATGCCATCACCGCACGGACAGGGAAGAGAAAGCAATAACTTCTGTTATAATTGCTAGAAATTGTGATGTTCTCTCCTGTTTCAAAGAATGATCCTTTGCCTGATATAATTTCTAAGCTAGGTCTCTTTGAAAACACGGTATTTTCAGATATTCACAGTGAATTACCAAGAAACAACATAGGAAACCACTGTGAACGGTGAAGTCACATATAGATCCTCTGGTGTGTCAGGTGAAGCACACTACCCAAAAGACTCCAGCGTTCTTGAAACCAGTGTTTGCTCTTTAGTCTACTGTATCAACTCGAAAGCTCACTGAAGCATACAATGGAGCAAAACAACAACGGCACAGCAAGGGCATAATTCCATCTGTTGAAATCGTTTGATTATCTGTATATGGTGGTTAGAATTTCATCTGGTTGAAAACTGTTGCTGGCCTCCTTCGGAACACAGTCTTTATGAGTTAACAATAAGTGCAACAACAACTTTTAGAAAGACATACATGAGAACCAGATAGCATCTAATATCTTCAGTTCAAAGAGCTACATCTGTTCTTTCAGAAGTACATGCGTTACTCTGCACGGAAAACAAGATACGTCCAGACATCGCTATCTCTGCTTCTGCATTCAATGGCAATGCCACCGGTAACTATCTCCCACAATGAATGTCATCACCGCACGGACAGTGAAGGGAAAGCAATAACTTCTGTTATAATTGCTAGAAATTGTGATGTTCTCTCCTGTTTCAAAGAATGATCCTTTGCCTGATATAATTTCTAAGCTAGGTCTCTTGGAAAACACGGTATTTTCAGATATTCACAGTGAATTACAAAGAAACAACATAGGAAACCACTGTGAACGGTGAAGTCACATATAGATCCTTTGGTGTGTCAGGTGAAGCACACTACCCAAAAGACTCCAGCGTTCTTGAAACCAGTGTTTGCTCTTTAGTCTACTGTATCAACTCGAAAGCTCACTGAAGCATACAATGAAGCAGAACAACAACGGCACAGCAAGGGCATAATTCCATCTGTTGAAATCGTTTGATTATCTGTATATGGTGGTTAGAATTTCATCTGGTTGAAAACTGTTGCTGGCCTCCTTCGGAACACAGTCTTTATGAGTTAACAATAAGTGCAACAACAACTTTTAGAAAGACATACATGAGAACCAGATAGCATCTAATATCTTCAGTTCAAAGAGCTACATCTGTACTTTCAGTAGTACATGCGTTACTCTGCCCCGAAAACAAGATATGTCGAGACATCTCTATCTCTGTTTCTGCCTTCAATGGGAATGCCACCCGTCATTATCTCCTACAATGAATGCCATCACCGCACGGACAGGGAAGAGAAAGCAATAACTTCTGTTATAATTGCTAGAAATTGTGATGTTCTCTCCTGTTTCAAAGAATGATCCTTTGCCTGATATAATTTCTAAGCTAGGTCTCTTGGAAAACACGGTATTTTCAGATATTCACAGTGAATTACCAAGAAACAACATAGGAAACCACTGTGAACGGTGAAGTCACATATAGATCCTTTGGTGTGTCAGGTGAAGCACACTACCCAAAAGACTCCAGCGTTCTTGAAACCAGTGTTTGCTCTTTAGTCTACTGTATCAACTCGAAAGCTCACTGAAGCATACAATGAAGCAGAACAACAACGGCACAGCAAGGGCATAATTCCATCTGTTGAAATCGTTTGATTATCTGTATATGGTGGTTAGAATTTCATCTGGTTGAAAACTGTTGCTGGCCTCCTTCGGAACACAGTCTTTATGAGTTAACAATAAGTGCAACAACAACTTTTAGAAAGACATACATGAGAACCAGACAGCATCTAATATCTTCAGTTCAAAGAGCTACATCTGTTCTTTCAGAAGTACATGCGTTACTCTGCACGGAAAACAAGATACGTCCAGACATCGCTATCTCTGCTTCTGCATTCAATGGCAATGCCACCGGTAACTATCTCCCACAATGAATGTCATCACCGCACGGACAGTGAAGGGAAAGCAATAACTTCTGTTATAATTGCTAGAAATTGTGATGTTCTCTCCTGTTTCAAAGAATGATCCTTTGCCTGATATAATTTCTAAGCTAGGTCTCTTGGAAAACACGGTATTTTCAGATATTCACAGTGAATTACAAAGAAACAACATAGGAAACCACTGTGAACGGTGAAGTCACATATAGATCCTTTGGTGTGTCAGGTGAAGCACACTACCCAAAAGACTCCAGCGTTCTTGAAACCAGTGTTTGCTCTTTAGTCTACTGTATCAACTCGAAAGCTCACTGAAGCATACAATGAAGCAGAACAACAACGGCACAGCAAGGGCATAATTCCATCTGTTGAAATCGTTTGATTATCTGTATATGGTGGTTAGAATTTCATCTGGTTGAAAACTGTTGCTGGCCTCCTTCGGAACACAGTCTTTATGAGTTAACAATAAGTGCAACAACAACTTTTAGAAAGACATACATGAGAACCAGATAGCATCTAATATCTTCAGTTCAAAGAGCTACATCTGTACTTTCAGTAGTACATGCGTTACTCTGCCCCGAAAACAAGATATGTCGAGACATCTCTATCTCTGTTTCTGCCTTCAATGGGAATGCCACCCGTCACTATCTCCTACAATGAATGCCATCACCGCACGGACAGTGAAGGGAAAGCAATAACTTCTGTTATAATTGCTAGAAATTGTGATGTTCTCTCCTGTTTCAAAGAATGATCCTTTGCCTGATATAATTTCTAAGCTAGGTCTCTTGGAAAACACGGTATTTTCAGATATTCACAGTGAATTACCAAGAAACAACATAGGAAACCACTGTGAACGGTGAAGTCACATATAGATCCTTTGGTGTGTCAGGTGAAGCACACTACCCAAAAGACTCCAGCGTTCTTGAAACCAGTGTTTGCTCTTTAGTCTACTGTATCAACTCGAAAGCTCACTGAAGCATACAATGAAGCAGAACAACAACGGCACAGCAAGGGCATAATTCCATCTGTTGAAATCGTTTGATTATCTGTATATGGTGTTTAGAATTTCATCTGGTTGAAAACTGTTGCTGGCCTCCTTCGGAACACAGTCTTTATGAGTTAACAATAAGTGCAACAACAACTTTTAGAAAGACATACATGAGAACCAGATAGCATCTAATATCTTCAGTTCAAAGAGCTACATCTGTACTTTCAGTAGTACATGCGTTACTCTGCCCCGAAAACAAGATATGTCGAGACATCTCTATCTCTGTTTCTGCCTTCAATGGGAATGCCACCCGTCATTATCTCCTACAATGAATGCCATCACCGCACGGACAGGGAAGAGAAAGCAATAACTTCTGTTATAATTGCTAGAAATTGTGATGTTCTCTCCTGTTTCAAAGAATGATCCTTTGCCTGATATAATTTCTAAGCTAGGTCTCTTGGAAAACACGGTATTTTCAGATATTCACAGTGAATTACCAAGAAACAACATAGGAAACCACTGTGAACGGTGAAGTCACATATAGATCCTTTGGTGTGTCAGGTGAAGCACACTACCCAAAAGACTCCAGCGTTCTTGAAACCAGTGTTTGCTCTTTAGTCTACTGTATCAACTCGAAAGCTCACTGAAGCATACAATGAAGCAGAACAACAACGGCACAGCAAGGGCATAATTCCATCTGTTGAAATCGTTTGATTATCTGTATATGGTGGTTAGAATTTCATCTGGTTGAAAACTGTTGCTGGCCTCCTTCGGAACACAGTCTTTATGAGTTAACAATAAGTGCAACAACAACTTTTAGAAAGACATACATGAGAACCAGATAGCATCTATTATCTTCAGTTCAAAGAGCTACGTCTGTACTTTCAGAAGTACATGCGTTACTCTGCACGGAAAACAAGATATGTCCAGACATCGCTATCTCTGCTTCTGCATTCAATGGCAATGACACCGGTCACTATCTCCCACAATGAATGCCATCACCGCACGGACAGGGAAGAGAAAGCAATAACTTCTGTTATAATTGCTAGAAATTGTGATGTTCTCTCCTGTTTCAAAGAATGATCCTTTGCCTGATATAATTTCTAAGCTAGGTCTCTTTGAAAACACGGTATTTTCAGATTTTCACAGTGAATTACCAAGAAACAACATAGGAAACCACTGTGAACGGTGAAGTCACATATAGATCCTTTGGTGTGTCAGGTGAAGCACACTACCCAAAAGACTCCAGCGTTCTTGAAACCAGTGTTTGCTCTTTAGTCTACTGTATCAACTCGAAAGCTCACTGAAGCATACAATGAAGCAAAACAACAACGGCACAGCAAGGGCATAATTCCATCTGTTGAAATCGTTTGATTATCTGTATATGGTGGTTAGAATTTCATCTGGTTGAAAACTGTTGCTGGCCTCCTTCGGAACACAGTCTTTATGAGTTAACAATAAGTGCAACAACAACTTTTAGAAAGACATACATGAGAACCAGATAGCATCTAATATCTTCAGTTCAAAGAGCTACATCTGTTCTTTCAGAAGTACATGCGTTACTCTGCACGGAAAACAAGATACGTCCAGACATCGCTATCTCTGCTTCTGCATTCAATGGCAATGCCACCGGTAACTATCTCCCACAATGAATGTCATCACCGCACGGACAGTGAAGGGAAAGCAATAACTTCTGTTATAATTGCTAGAAATTGTGATGTTCTCTCCTGTTTCAAAGAATGATCCTTTGCCTGATATAATTTCTAAGCTAGGTCTCTTGGAAAACACGGTATTTTCAGATATTCACAGTGAATTACAAAGAAACAACATAGGAAACCACTGTGAACGGTGAAGTCACATATAGATCCTTTGGTGTGTCAGGTGAAGCACACTACCCAAAAGACTCCAGCGTTCTTGAAACCAGTGTTTGCTCTTTAGTCTACTGTATCAACTCGAAAGCTCACTGAAGCATACAATGAAGCAGAACAACAACGGCACAGCAAGGGCATAATTCCATCTGTTGAAATTGTTTGATTATCTGTATATGGTGGTTAGAATTTCAACTGGTTGAAAACTGTTGCTGGCCTCCTTCGGAACACAGTCTTTATGAGTTAACAATAAGTGCAACGACAACTTTTAGAAAGACATACATGAGAACCAGATAACATCTAATATCTTCAGTTCAAAGAGCTACGTCTGTACTTTCAGAAGTACATGCGTTACTCTGCACGGAAAACAAGATATGTCCAGACATCGCTATCTCTGCTTCTGCATTCAATGGCAATGACACCGGTCACTATCTCCCACAATGAATGCCATCACCGCACGGACAGGGAAGAGAAAGCAATAACTTCTGTTATAATTGCTAGAAATTGTGATGTTCTCTCCTGTTTCAAAGAATGATCCTTTGCCTGATATAATTTCTAAGCTAGGTCTCTTGGAAAACACGGTATTTTCAGATATTCACAGTGAATTACCAAGAAACAACATAGGAAACCACTGTGAACGGTGAAGTCACATATAGATCCTTTGGTGTGTCAGGTGAAGCACACTACCCAAAAGACTCCAGCGTTCTTGAAACCAGTGTTTGCTCTTTAGTCTACTGTATCAACTCGAAAGCTCACTGAAGCATACAATGAAGCAAAACAACAACGGCACAGCAAGGGCATAATTCCATCTGTTGAAATCGTTTGATTATCTGTATATGGTGGTTAGAATTTCATCTGGTTGAAAACTGTTGCTGGCCTCCTTCGGAACACAGTCTTTATGAGTTAACAATAAGTGCAACAACAACTTTTAGAAAGACATACATGAGAACCAGATAGCATCTAATATCTTCAGTTCAAAGAGCTACATCTGTTCTTTCAGAAGTACATGCGTTACTCTGCACGGAAAACAAGATACGTCCAGACATCGCTATCTCTGCTTCTGCATTCAATGGCAATGCCACCGGTAACTATCTCCCACAATGAATGTCATCACCGCACGGACAGTGAAGGGAAAGCAATAACTTCTGTTATAATTGCTAGAAATTGTGATGTTCTCTCCTGTTTCAAAGAATGATCCTTTGCCTGATATAATTTCTAAGCTAGGTCTCTTGGAAAACACGGTATTTTCAGATATTCACAGTGAATTACAAAGAAACAACATAGGAAACCACTGTGAACGGTGAAGTCACATATAGATCCTTTGGTGTGTCAGGTGAAGCACACTACCCAAAAGACTCCAGCGTTCTTGAAACCAGTGTTTGCTCTTTAGTCTACTGTATCAACTCGAAAGCTCACTGAAGCATACAATGAAGCAAAACAACAACGGCACAGCAAGGGCATAATTCCATCTGTTGAAATCGTTTGATTATCTGTATATGGTGGTTAGAATTTCATCTGGTTGAAAACTGTTGCTGGCCTCCTTCGGAACACAGTCTTTATGAGTTAACAATAAGTGCAACAACAACTTTTAGAAAGACATACATGAGAACCAGATAGCATCTAATATCTTCAGTTCAAAGAGCTACATCTGTTCTTTCAGAAGTACATGCGTTACTCTGCACGGAAAACAAGATACGTCCAGACATCGCTATCTCTGCTTCTGCATTCAATGGCAATGCCACCGGTAACTATCTCCCACAATGAATGTCATCACCGCACGGACAGTGAAGGGAAAGCAATAACTTCTGTTATAATTGCTAGAAATTGTGATGTTCTCTCCTGTTTCAAAGAATGATCCTTTGCCTGATATAATTTCTAAGCTAGGTCTCTTGGAAAACACGGTATTTTCTGATATTCACAGTGAATTACCAAGAAACAACATAGGAAACCACTGTGAACGGTGAAGTCACATATAGATCCTTTGGTGTGTCAGGTGAAGCACACTACCCAAAAGACTCCAGCGTTCTTGAAACCAGTGTTTGCTCTTTAGTCTACTGTATCAACTCGAAAGCTCACTGAAGCATACAATGAAGCAGAACAACAACGGCACAGCAAGGGCATAATTCCATCTGTTGAAATCGTTTGATTATCTGTATATGGTGGTTAGAATTTCATCTGGTTGAAAACTGTTGCTGGCCTCCTTCGGAACACAGTCTTTATGAGTTAACAATAAGTGCAACAACAACTTTTAGAAAGACATACATGAGAACCAGATAGCATCTAATATCTTCAGTTCAAAGAGCTACATCTGTACTTTCAGTAGTACATGCGTTACTCTGCCCCGAAAACAAGATATGTCGAGACATCTCTATCTCTGTTTCTGCCTTCAATGGGAATGCCACCCGTCACTATCTCCTACAATGAATGCCATCACCGCACGGACAGTGAAGGGAAAGCAATAACTTCTGTTATAATTGCTAGAAATTGTGATGTTCTCTCCTGTTTCAAAGAATGATCCTTTGCCTGATATAATTTCTAAGCTAGGTCTCTTGGAAAACACGGTATTTTCAGATATTCACAGTGAATTACCAAGAAACAACATAGGAAACCACTGTGAACGGTGAAGTCACATATAGATCCTTTGGTGTGTCAGGTGAAGCACACTACCCAAAAGACTCCAGCGTTCTTGAAACCAGTGTTTGCTCTTTAGTCTACTGTATCAACTCGAAAGCTCACTGAAGCATACAATGAAGCAGAACAACAACGGCACAGCAAGGGCATAATTCCATCTGTTGAAATTGTTTGATTATCTGTATATGGTGGTTAGAATTTCAACTGGTTGAAAACTGTTGCTGGCCTCCTTCGGAACACAGTCTTTATGAGTTAACAATAAGTGCAACAACAACTTTTAGAAAGACATACATGAGAACCAGATAACATCTAATATCTTCAGTTCAAAGAGCTACGTCTGTACTTTCAGAAGTACATGCGTTACTCTGCACGGAAAACAAGATATGTCCAGACATCGCTATCTCTGCTTCTGCATTCAATGGCAATGACACCGGTCACTATCTCCCACAATGAATGCCATCACCGCACGGACAGGGAAGAGAAAGCAATAACTTCTGTTATAATTGCTAGAAATTGTGATGTTCTCTCCTGTTTCAAAGAATGATCCTTTGCCTGATATAATTTCTAAGCTAGGTCTCTTGGAAAACACGGTATTTTCAGATATTCACAGTGAATTACCAAGAAACAACATAGGAAACCACTGTGAACGGTGAAGTCACATATAGATCCTTTGGTGTGTCAGGTGAAGCACACTACCCAAAAGACTCCAGCGTTCTTGAAACCAGTGTTTGCTCTTTAGTCTACTGTATCAACTCGAAAGCTCACTGAAGCATACAATGAAGCAGAACAACAACGGCACAGCAAGGGCATAATTCCATCTGTTGAAATCGTTTGATTATCTGTATATGGTGTTTAGAATTTCATCTGGTTGAAAACTGTTGCTGGCCTGCTTCGGAACACAGTCTTTATGAGTTAACAATAAGTGCAACAACAACTTTTAGAAAGACATACATGAGAACCAGATAGCATCTAATATCTTCAGTTCAAAGAGCTACATCTGTTCTTTCAGAAGTACATGCGTTACTCTGCACGGAAAACAAGATACGTCCAGACATCGCTATCTCTGCTTCTGCATTCAATGGCAATGCCACCGGTAACTATCTCCCACAATGAATGTCATCACCGCACGGACAGTGAAGGGAAAGCAATAACTTCTGTTATAATTGCTAGAAATTGTGATGTTCTCTCCTGTTTCAAAGAATGATCCTTTGCCTGATATAATTTCTAAGCTAGGTCTCTTGGAAAACACGGTATTTTCAGATATTCACAGTGAATTACCAAGAAACAACATAGGAAACCACTGTGAACGGTGAAGTCACATATAGATCCTTTGGTGTGTCAGGTGAAGCACACTACCCAAAAGACTCCAGCGTTCTTGAAACCAGTGTTTGCTCTTTAGTCTACTGTATCAACTCGAAAGCTCACTGAAGCATACAATGAAGCAGAACAACAACGGCACAGCAAGGGCATAATTCCATCTGTTGAAATCGTTTGATTATCTGTATATGGTGTTTAGAATTTCATCTGGTTGAAAACTGTTGCTGGCCTCCTTCGGAACACAGTCTTTATGAGTTAACAATAAGTGAAACAACAACTTTTAGAAAGACATACATGAGAACCAGATAGCATCTATTATCTTCAGTTCAAAGAGCTACGTCTGTACTTTCAGAAGTACATGCGTTACTCTGCACGGAAAACAAGATATGTCCAGACATCGCTATCTCTGCTTCTGCATTCAATGGCAATGACACCGGTCACTATCTCCCACAATGAATGCCATCACCGCACGGACAGGGAAGAGAAAGCAATAACTTCTGTTATAATTGCTAGAAATTGTGATGTTCTCTCCTGTTTCAAAGAATGATCCTTTGCCTGATATAATTTCTAAGCTAGGTCTCTTTGAAAACACGGTATTTTCAGATATTCACAGTGAATTACCAAGAAACAACATAGGAAACCACTGTGAACGGTGAAGTCACATATAGATCCTCTGGTGTGTCAGGTGAAGCACACTACCCAAAAGACTCCAGCGTTCTTGAAACCAGTGTTTGCTCTTTAGTCTACTGTATCAACTCGAAAGCTCACTGAAGCATACAATGGAGCAAAACAACAACGGCACAGCAAGGGCATAATTCCATCTGTTGAAATCGTTTGATTATCTGTATATGGTGGTTAGAATTTCATCTGGTTGAAAACTGTTGCTGGCCTCCTTCGGAACACAGTCTTTATGAGTTAACAATAAGTGCAACAACAACTTTTAGAAAGACATACATGAGAACCAGATAGCATCTAATATCTTCAGTTCAAAGAGCTACATCTGTTCTTTCAGAAGTACATGCGTTACTCTGCACGGAAAACAAGATACGTCCAGACATCGCTATCTCTGCTTCTGCATTCAATGGCAATGCCACCGGTAACTATCTCCCACAATGAATGTCATCACCGCACGGACAGTGAAGGGAAAGCAATAACTTCTGTTATAATTGCTAGAAATTGTGATGTTCTCTCCTGTTTCAAAGAATGATCCTTTGCCTGATATAATTTCTAAGCTAGGTCTCTTGGAAAACACGGTATTTTCAGATATTCACAGTGAATTACCAAGAAACAACATAGGAAACCACTGTGAACGGTGAAGTCACATATAGATCCTTTGGTGTGTCAGGTGAAGCACACTACCCAAAAGACTCCAGCGTTCTTGAAACCAGTGTTTGCTCTTTAGTCTACTGTATCAACTCGAAAGCTCACTGAAGCATACAATGAAGCAGAACAACAACGGCACAGCAAGGGCATAATTCCATCTGTTGAAATCGTTTGATTATCTGTATATGGTGTTTAGAATTTCATCTGGTTGAAAACTGTTGCTGGCCTCCTTCGGAACACAGTCTTTATGAGTTAACAATAAGTGAAACAACAACTTTTAGAAAGACATACATGAGAACCAGATAGCATCTATTATCTTCAGTTCAAAGAGCTACGTCTGTACTTTCAGAAGTACATGCGTTACTCTGCACGGAAAACAAGATATGTCCAGACATCGCTATCTCTGCTTCTGCATTCAATGGCAATGACACCGGTCACTATCTCCCACAATGAATGCCATCACCGCACGGACAGGGAAGAGAAAGCAATAACTTCTGTTATAATTGCTAGAAATTGTGATGTTCTCTCCTGTTTCAAAGAATGATCCTTTGCCTGATATAATTTCTAAGCTAGGTCTCTTTGAAAACACGGTATTTTCAGATATTCACAGTGAATTACCAAGAAACAACATAGGAAACCACTGTGAACGGTGAAGTCACATATAGATCCTCTGGTGTGTCAGGTGAAGCACACTACCCAAAAGACTCCAGCGTTCTTGAAACCAGTGTTTGCTCTTTAGTCTACTGTATCAACTCGAAAGCTCACTGAAGCATACAATGGAGCAAAACAACAACGGCACAGCAAGGGCATAATTCCATCTGTTGAAATCGTTTGATTATCTGTATATGGTGGTTAGAATTTCATCTGGTTGAAAACTGTTGCTGGCCTCCTTCGGAACACAGTCTTTATGAGTTAACAATAAGTGCAACAACAACTTTTAGAAAGACATACATGAGAACCAGATAGCATCTAATATCTTCAGTTCAAAGAGCTACATCTGTTCTTTCAGAAGTACATGCGTTACTCTGCACGGAAAACAAGATACGTCCAGACATCGCTATCTCTGCTTCTGCATTCAATGGCAATGCCACCGGTAACTATCTCCCACAATGAATGTCATCACCGCACGGACAGTGAAGGGAAAGCAATAACTTCTGTTATAATTGCTAGAAATTGTGATGTTCTCTCCTGTTTCAAAGAATGATCCTTTGCCTGATATAATTTCTAAGCTAGGTCTCTTGGAAAACACGGTATTTTCAGATATTCACAGTGAATTACCAAGAAACAACATAGGAAACCACTGTGAACGGTGAAGTCACATATAGATCCTTTGGTGTGTCAGGTGAAGCACACTACCCAAAAGACTCCAGCGTTCTTGAAACCAGTGTTTGCTCTTTAGTCTACTGTATCAACTCGAAAGCTCACTGAAGCATACAATGAAGCAGAACAACAACGGCACAGCAAGGGCATAATTCCATCTGTTGAAATCGTTTGATTATCTGTATATGGTGGTTAGAATTTCATCTGGTTGAAAACTGTTGCTGGCCTCCTTCGGAACACAGTCTTTATGAGTTAACAATAAGTGCAACAACAACTTTTAGAAAGACATACATGAGAACCAGATAGCATCTAATATCTTCAGTTCAAAGAGCTACATCTGTACTTTCAGTAGTACATGCGTTACTCTGCCCGGAAAACAAGATATGTCCAGACATCGCTATCTCTGCTTCTGCCTTCAATGGGAATGCCACCCGTCACTATCTCCCACAATGAATGCCATCGCCGCACGGACAGGGAAGAGAAAGCAATACCTTCTGTTATAATTGCTAGAAATTGTGATGTTCTCTCCTGTTTCAAAGAATGATCCTTTACCTGATATAATTTCTAAGCTAGGTCTCTTTGAAAACACGGTATTTTCAGATTTTCACAGTGAATTACCAAGAAACAACATAGGAAACCACTGTGAACGGTGAAGTCACATATAGATCCTTTGGTGTGTCAGGTGAAGCACACTACCCAAAAGACTCCAGCGTTCTTGAAACCAGTGTTTGCTCTTTAGTCTACTGTATCAACTCGAAAGCTCACTGAAGCATACAATGAAGCAGAACAACAACGGCACAGCAAGGGCATAATTCCATCTGTTGAAATCGTTTGATTATCTGTATATGGTGGTTAGAATTTCATCTGGTTGAAAACTGTTGCTGGCCTCCTTCGGAACACAGTCTTTATGAGTTAACAATAAGTGCAACAACAACTTTTAGAAAGACATACATGAGAACCAGATAGCATCTAATATCTTCAGTTCAAAGAGCTACATCTGTACCTTCAGTAGTACATGCGTTACTCTGCCCCGAAAACAAGATATGTCGAGACATCTCTATCTCTGTTTCTTCCTTCAATGGGAATGCCACCCGTCACTATCTCCTACAATGAATGCCATCACCGCACGGACAGGGAAGAGAAAGCAATAACTTCTGTTATAATTGCTAGAAATTGTGATGTTCTCTCCTGTTTCAAAGAATGATCCTTTGCCTGATATAATTTCTAAGCTAGGTCTCTTGGAAAACACGGTATTTTCAGATATTCACAGTGAATTACCAAGAAACAACATAGGAAACCACTGTGAACGGTGAAGTCACATATAGATCCTTTGGTGTGTCAGGTGAAGCACACTACCCAAAAGACTCCAGCGTTCTTGAAACCAGTGTTTGCTCTTTAGTCTACTGTATCAACTCGAAAGCTCACTGAAGCATACAATGAAGCAGAACAACAACGGCACTGCAAGGGCATAATTCCATCTGTTGAAATCGTTTGATTATCTGTATATGGTGGTTAGAATTTCATCTGGTTGAAAACTGTTGCTGGCCTCCTTCGGAACACAGTCTTTATGAGTTAACAATAAGTGCAACAACAACTTTTAGAAAGACATACATGAGAACCAGATAGCATCTAATATCTTCAGTTCAAAGAGCTACATCTGTTCTTTCAGAAGTACATGCGTTACTCTGCACGGAAAACAAGATACGTCCAGACATCGCTATCTCTGCTTCTGCATTCAATGGCAATGACACCGGTCACTATCTCCCACAATGAATGCCATCACCGCACGGACAGTGAAGGGAAAGCAATAACTTCTGTTATAATTGCTAGAAATTGTGATGTTCTCTCCTGTTTCAAAGAATGATCCTTTGCCTGATATAATTTCTAAGCTAGGTCTCTTGGAAAACACGGTATTTTCAGATATTCACAGTGAATTACCAAGAAACAACATAGGAAACCACTGTGAACGGTGAAGTCACATATAGATCCTTTGGTGTGTCAGGTGAAGCACACTACCCAAAAGACTCCAGCGTTCTTGAAACCAGTGTTTGCTCTTTAGTCTACTGTATCAACTCGAAAGCTCACTGAAGCATACAATGAAGCAGAACAACAACGGCACAGCAAGGCATAATTCCATCTGTTGAAATCGTTTGATTATCTGTATATGGTGTTTAGAATTTCATCTGGTTGAAAACTGTTGCTGGCCTCCTTCGGAACACAGTCTTTATGAGTTAACAATAAGTGCAACAACAACTTTTAGAAAGACATACATGAGAACCAGATAGCATCTAATATCTTCAGTTCAAAGAGCTACGTCTGTACTTTCAGAAGTACATGCGTTACTCTGCACGGAAAACAAGATATGTCCAGACATCGCTATCTCTGCTTCTGCCTTCAATGGGAATGCCACCCGTCACTATCTCCCACAATGAATGCCATCGCCGCACGGACAGGGAAGAGAAAGCAATACCTTCTGTTATAATTGCTAGAAATTGTGATGTTCTCTCCTGTTTCAAAGAATGATCCTTTACCTGATATAATTTCTAAGCTAGGTCTCTTTGAAAACACGGTATTTTCAGATTTTCACAGTGAATTACCAAGAAACAACATAGGAAACCACTGTGAACGGTGAAGTCACATATAGATCCTTTGGTGTGTCAGGTGAAGCACACTACCCAAAAGACTCCAGCGTTCTTGAAACCAGTGTTTGCTCTTTAGTCTACTGTATCAACTCGAAAGCTCACTGAAGCATACAATGAAGCAGAACAACAACGGCACAGCAAGGGCATAATTCCATCTGTTGAAATCGTTTGATTATCTGTATATGGTGGTTAGAATTTCATCTGGTTGAAAACTGTTGCTGGCCTCCTTCGGAACACAGTCTTTATGAGTTAACAATAAGTGCAACAACAACTTTTAGAAAGACATACATGAGAACCAGATAGCATCTAATATCTTCAGTTCAAAGAGCTACATCTGTACCTTCAGTAGTACATGCGTTACTCTGCCCCGAAAACAAGATATGTCGAGACATCTCTATCTCTGTTTCTTCCTTCAATGGGAATGCCACCCGTCACTATCTCCTACAATGAATGCCATCACCGCACGGACAGGGAAGAGAAAGCAATAACTTCTGTTATAATTGCTAGAAATTGTGATGTTCTCTCCTGTTTCAAAGAATGATCCTTTGCCTGATATAATTTCTAAGCTAGGTCTCTTGGAAAACACGGTATTTTCAGATATTCACAGTGAATTACCAAGAAACAACATAGGAAACCACTGTGAACGGTGAAGTCACATATAGATCCTTTGGTGTGTCAGGTGAAGCACACTACCCAAAAGACTCCAGCGTTCTTGAAACCAGTGTTTGCTCTTTAGTCTACTGTATCAACTCGAAAGCTCACTGAAGCATACAATGAAGCAGAACAACAACGGCACTGCAAGGGCATAATTCCATCTGTTGAAATCGTTTGATTATCTGTATATGGTGGTTAGAATTTCATCTGGTTGAAAACTGTTGCTGGCCTCCTTCGGAACACAGTCTTTATGAGTTAACAATAAGTGCAACAACAACTTTTAGAAAGACATACATGAGAACCAGATAGCATCTAATATCTTCAGTTCAAAGAGCTACATCTGTTCTTTCAGAAGTACATGCGTTACTCTGCACGGAAAACAAGATACGTCCAGACATCGCTATCTCTGCTTCTGCATTCAATGGCAATGACACCGGTCACTATCTCCCACAATGAATGCCATCACCGCACGGACAGTGAAGGGAAAGCAATACCTTCTGTTATAATTGCTAGAAATTGTGATGTTCTCTCCTGTTTCAAAGAATGATCCTTTGCCTGATATAATTTCTAAGCTAGGTCTCTTGGAAAACACGGTATTTTCAGATATTCACAGTGAATTACCAAGAAACAACATAGGAAACCACTGTGAACGGTGAAGTCACATATAGATCCTTTGGTGTGTCAGGTGAAGCACAACACCCAAAAGACTCCAGCGTTCTTGAAACCAGTGTTTGCTCTTTAGTCTACTGTATCTACTCGAAAGCTCACTGAAGCATACAATGAAGCAGAACAACAACGGCACTGCAAGGGCATAATTCCATCTGTTGAAATCGTTTGATTATCTGTATATGGTGGTTAGAATTTCATCTGGTTGAAAACTGTTGCTGGCCTCCTTCGGAACACAGTCTTTATGAGTTAACAGTAAGTGCAACAACAACTTTTAGAAAGACATACATGAGAACCAGATAGCATCTAATATCTTCAGTTCAAAGAGCTACGTCTGTACTTTCAGAAGTACATGCGTTACTCTGCACGGAAAAAAAGATATGTCCAGACATCGCTATCTCTGATTCTGCATTCAATGGCAATGACACCTGTCACTATCTCCCACAATGAATGCCATCACCACACGGACAGGGAAGAGAAAGCAATAACTTCTGTTATAATTGCTAGAAATTGTGATGTTCTCTCCTGTTTCAAAGAATGATCCTTTGCCTGATATAATTTCTAAGCTAGGTCTCTTGGAAAACACGGTATTTTCAGATATTCACAGTGAATTACCAAGAAACAACATAGGAAACCACTGTGAACGGTGAAGTCACATATAGATCCTTTGGTGTGCCAGGTGAAGCACACTACCCAAAAGACTCCAGCGTTCTTGAAACCAGTGTTTGCTCTTTAGTCTACTGTATCAACTCGAAAGCTCACTGAAGCATACAATGAAGCAGAACAACAACGGCACAGCAAGGGCATAATTCCATCTGTTGAAATCGTTTGATTATCTGTATATGGTGGTTAGAATTTCATCTGGTTGAAAACTGTTGCTGGCCTCCTTCGGAACACAGTCTTTATGAGTTAACAATAAGTGCAACAACAACTTTTAGAAAGACATACATGAGAACCAGATAGCATTTAATATCTTCAGTTCAAAGAGCTACATCTGTTCTTTCAGAAGTACATGCGTTACTCTGCACGGAAAACAAGATACGTCCAGACATCGCTATCTCTGCTTCTGCATTCAATGGCAATGCCACCGGTAACTATATCCCACAATGAATGTCATCACCGCACGGACAGTGAAGGGAAAGCAATAACTTCTGTTATAATTGCTAGAAATTGTGATGTTCTCTCCTGTTTCAAAGAATGATCCTTTGCCTGATATAATTTCTAAGCTAGGTCTCTTGGAAAACACGGTATTTTCAGATATTCACAGTGAATTACCAAGAAACAACATAGGAAACCACTGTGAACGGTGAAGTCACATATAGATCCTTTGGTGTGTCAGGTGAAGCACACTACCCAAAAGACTCCAGCGTTCTTGAAACCAGTGTTTGCTCTTTAGTCTACTGTATCAACTCGAAAGCTCACTGAAGCATACAATGAAGCAGAACAACAACGGCACAGCAAGGGCATAATTCCATCTGTTGAAATCGTTTTATTATCTGTATATGGTGGTTAGAATTTCATCTGGTTGAAAACTGTTGCTGGCCTCCTTCGGAACACAGTCTTTATGAGTTAACAATAAGTGCAACAACAACTTTTAGAAAGACATGCATGAGAACCAGATAGCATCTAATATCTTCAGTTCAAAGAGCTACATCTGTACTTTCAGTAGTACATGCGTTACTCTGCCCCGAAAACAAGATATGTCGAGACATCTCTATCTCTGTTTCTGCCTTCAATGGGAATGCCACCCGTCACTATCTCCTACAATGAATGCCATCACCGCACGGACAGGGAAGAGAAAGCAATAACTTCTGTTATAATTGCTAGAAATTGTGATGTTCTCTCCTGTTTCAAAGAATGATCCTTTGCCTGATATAATTTCTAAGCTAGGTCTCTTGGAAAACACGGTATTTTCAGATATTCACAGTGAATTACCAAGAAACAACATAGGAAACCACTGTGAACGGTGAAGTCACATATAGATCCTTTGGTGTGTCAGGTGAAGCACACTACCCAAAAGACTCCAGCGTTCTTGAAACCAGTGTTTGCTCTTTAGTCTACTGTATCAACTCGAAAGCTCACTGAAGCATACAATGAAGCAGAACAACAACGGCACAGCAAGGGCATAATTCCATCTGTTGAAATCGTTTGATTATCTGTATATGGTGGTTAGAATTTCATCTGGTTGAAAACTGTTGCTGGCCTCCTTCGGAACACAGTCTTTATGAGTTAACAATAAGTGCAACAACAACTTTTAGAAAGACATACATGAGAACCAGATAGCATCTAATATCTTCAGTTCAAAGAGCTACATCTGTACCTTCAGTAGTACATGCGTTACTCTGCCCCGAAAACAAGATATGTCGAGACATCTCTATCTCTGTTTCTTCCTTCAATGGGAATGCCACCCGTCACTATCTCCTACAATGAATGCCATCACCGCACGGACAGGGAAGAGAAAGCAATAACTTCTGTTATAATTGCTAGAAATTGTGATGTTCTCTCCTGTTTCAAAGAATGATCCTTTGCCTGATATAATTTCTAAGCTAGGTCTCTTTGAAAACACGGTATTTTCAGATATTCACAGTGAATTACCAAGAAACAACATAGGAAACCACTGTGAACGGTGAAGTCACATATAGATCCTTTGGTGTGTCAGGTGAAGCACACTACCCAAAAGACTCCAGCGTTCTTGAAACCAGTGTTTGCTCTTTAGTCTACTGTATCAACTCGAAAGCTCACTGAAGCATACAATGAAGCAGAACAACAACGGCACTGCAAGGGCATAATTCCATCTGTTGAAATCGTTTGATTATCTGTATATGGTGGTTAGAATTTCATCTGGTTGAAAACTGTTGCTGGCCTCCTTCGGAACACAGTCTTTATGAGTTAACAATAAGTGCAACAACAACTTTTAGAAAGACATACATGAGAACCAGATAGCATCTAATATCTTCAGTTCAAAGAGCTACATCTGTTCTTTCAGAAGTACATGCGTTACTCTGCACGGAAAACAAGATACGTCCAGACATCGCTATCTCTGCTTCTGCATTCAATGGCAATGACACCGGTCACTATCTCCCACAATGAATGCCATCACCGCACGGACAGTGAAGGGAAAGCAATAACTTCTGTTATAATTGCTAGAAATTGTGATGTTCTCTCCTGTTTCAAAGAATGATCCTTTGCCTGATATAATTTCTAAGCTAGGTCTCTTGGAAAACACGGTATTTTCAGATATTCACAGTGAATTACCAAGAAACAACATAGGAAACCACTGTGAACGGTGAAGTCACATATAGATCCTTTGGTGTGTCAGGTGAAGCACACTACCCAAAAGACTCCAGCGTTCTTGAAACCAGTGTTTGCTCTTTAGTCTACTGTATCTACTCGAAAGCTCACTGAAGCATACAATGAAGCAGAACAACAACGGCACTGCAAGGGCATAATTCCATCTGTTGAAATCGTTTGATTATCTGTATATGGTGGTTAGAATTTCATCTGGTTGAAAACTGTTGCTGGCCTCCTTCGGAACACAGTCTTTATGAGTTAACAATAAGTGCAACAACAACTTTTAGAAAGACATACATGAGAACCAGATAGCATCTAATATCTTCAGTTCAAAGAGCTACGTCTGTACTTTCAGAAGTACATGCGTTACTCTGCACGGAAAAAAAGATATGTCCAGACATCGCTATCTCTGATTCTGCATTCAATGGCAATGACACCTGTCACTATCTCCCACAATGAATGCCATCACCACACGGACAGGGAAGAGAAAGCAATAACTTCTGTTATAATTGCTAGAAATTGTGATGTTCTCTCCTGTTTCAAAGAATGATCCTTTGCCTGATATAATTTCTAAGCTAGGTCTCTTGGAAAACACGGTATTTTCAGATATTCACAGTGAATTACCAAGAAACAACATAGGAAACCACTGTGAACGGTGAAGTCACATATAGATCCTTTGGTGTGCCAGGTGAAGCACACTACCCAAAAGACTCCAGCGTTCTTGAAACCAGTGTTTGCTCTTTAGTCTACTGTATCAACTCGAAAGCTCACTGAAGCATACAATGAAGCAGAACAACAACGGCACAGCAAGGGCATAATTCCATCTGTTGAAATCGTTTGATTATCTGTATATGGTGGTTAGAATTTCATCTGGTTGAAAACTGTTGCTGGCCTCCTTCGGAACACAGTCTTTATGAGTTAACAATAAGTGCAACAACAACTTTTAGAAAGACATACATGAGAACCAGATAGCATCTAATATCTTCAGTTCAAAGAGCTACATCTGTTCTTTCAGAAGTACATGCGTTACTCTGCACGGAAAACAAGATACGTCCAGACATCGCTATCTCTGCTTCTGCATTCAATGGCAATGCCACCGGTAACTATCTCCCACAATGAATGTCATCACCGCACGGACAGTGAAGGGAAAGCAATAACTTCTGTTATAATTGCTAGAAATTGTGATGTTCTCTCCTGTTTCAAAGAATGATCCTTTGCCTGATATAATTTCTAAGCTAGGTCTCTTGGAAAACACGGTATTTTCAGATATTCACAGTGAATTACCAAGAAACAACATAGGAAACCACTGTGAACGGTGAAGTCACATATAGATCCTTTGGTGTGTCAGGTGAAGCACACTACCCAAAAGACTCCAGCGTTCTTGAAACCAGTGTTTGCTCTTTAGTCTACTGTATCAACTCGAAAGCTCACTGAAGCATACAATGAAGCAGAACAACAACGGCACAGCAAGGGCATAATTCCATCTGTTGAAATCGTTTGATTATCTGTATATGGTGGTTAGAATTTCATCTGGTTGAAAACTGTTGCTGGCCTCCTTCGGAACACAGTCTTTATGAGTTAACAATAAGTGCAACAACAACTTTTAGAAAGACATACATGAGAACCAGATAGCATCTAATATCTTCAGTTCAAAGAGCTACGTCTGTTCTTTCAGAAGTACATGCGTTACTGTGCACGGAAAACAAGATATGTCCAGACATCGCTATCTCTGCTTCTGCCTTCAATGGCAATGCCACAGTTCACTATCTCGCACAATGAATGCCATCACCGCACGGACAGGGAAGAGAAAGCAATACCTTCTGTTATAATTGCTAGAAATTGTTATGTTCTCTCCTGTTTCAAAGAATGATCCTTTACCTGATATAATTTCTAAGCTAGGTTTCTTTGAAAACACGGTATTTTCAGATTTTCACAGTGAATTACCAAGAAAAAACATAGGAAACCACTGTGAACGGTGAAGTCACATATAGATCTTTTGTTGTGTCAGGTGAAGCACACTACCCAAAAGACTCCAGCGTTCTTGAAACCAGTGTTTGCTCTTTAGTCTACTGTATCAACTCGAAAGCTCACTGAAGCATACAATGAAGCAGAACAACAACGGCACAGCAAGGGCATAATTCCATCTGTTGAAATCGTTTTATTATCTGTATATGGTGGTTAGAATTTCATCTGGTTGAAAACTGTTGCTGGCCTCCTTCGGAACACAGTCTTTATGAGTTAACAATAAGTGCAACAACAACTTTTAGAAAGACATGCATGAGAACCAGATAGCATCTAATATCTTCAGTTCAAAGAGCTACATCTGTACTTTCAGTAGTACATGCGTTACTCTGCCCCGAAAACAAGATATGTCGAGACATCTCTATCTCTGTTTCTGCCTTCAATGGGAATGCCACCCGTCACTATCTCCTACAATGAATGCCATCACCGCACGGACAGGGAAGAGAAAGCAATAACTTCTGTTATAATTGCTAGAAATTGTGATGTTCTCTCCTGTTTCAAAGAATGATCCTTTGCCTGATATAATTTCTAAGCTAGGTCTCTTGGAAAACACGGTATTTTCAGATATTCACAGTGAATTACCAAGAAACAACATAGGAAACCACTGTGAACGGTGAAGTCACATATAGATCCTTTGGTGTGTCAGGTGAAGCACACTACCCAAAAGACTCCAGCGTTCTTGAAACCAGTGTTTGCTCTTTAGTCTACTGTATCAACTCGAAAGCTCACTGAAGCATACAATGAAGCAGAACAACAACGGCACAGCAAGGGCATAATTCCATCTGTTGAAATCGTTTGATTATCTGTATATGGTGGTTAGAATTTCATCTGGTTGAAAACTGTTGCTGGCCTCCTTCGGAACACAGTCTTTATGAGTTAACAATAAGTGCAACAACAACTTTTAGAAAGACATACATGAGAACCAGATAGCATCTAATATCTTCAGTTCAAAGAGCTACATCTGTTCTTTCAGAAGTACATGCGTTACTCTGCACGGAAAACAAGATACGTCCAGACATCGCTATCTCTGCTTCTGCATTCAATGGCAATGCCACCGGTAACTATCTCCCACAATGAATGCCATCACCGCACGGACAGTGAAGGGAAAGCAATAACTTCTGTTATAATTGCTAGAAATTGTGATGTTCTCTCCTGTTTCAAAGAATGATCCTTTGCCTGATATAATTTCTAAGCTAGGTCTCTTGGAAAACACGGTATTTTCAGATATTCACAGTGAATTACCAAGAAACAACATAGGAAACCACTGTGAACGGTGAAGTCACATATAGATCCTTTGGTGTGTCAGGTGAAGCACACTACCCAAAAGACTCCAGCGTTCTTGAAACCAGTGTTTGCTCTTTAGTCTACTGTATCAACTCGAAAGCTCACTGAAGCATACAATGAAGCAGAACAACAACGGCACAGCAAGGGCATAATTACATCTGTTGAAATCGTTTGATTATCTGTATATGGTGTTTAGAATTTCATCTGGTTGAAAACTGTTGCTGGCCTCCTTCGGAACACAGTCTTTATGAGATAACAATAAGTGCAACAACAACTTTTAGAAAGACATACATGAGAACCAGATAGCATCTAATATCTTCAGTTCAAAGAGCTACATCTGTACTTTCAGTAGTACATGCGTTACTCTGCCCCGAAAACAAGATATGTCGAGACATCTCTATCTCTGTTTCTGCCTTCAATGGGAATGCCACCCGTCACTATCTCCTACAATGAATGCCATCACCGCACGGACAGGGAAGAGAAAGCAATAACTTCTGTTATAATTGCTAGAAATTGTGATGTTCTCTCCTGTTTCAACGAATGATCCTTTGCCTGATATAATTTCTAAGCTAGGTCTCTTGGAAAACACGGTATTTTCAGATATTCACAGTGAATTACCAAGAAACAACATAGGAAACCACTGTGAACGGTGAAGTCACATATAGATCCTTTGGTGTGTCAGGTGAAGCACACTACCCAAAAGACTCCAGCGTTCTTGAAACCAGTGTTTGCTCTTTAGTCTACTGTATCAACTCGAAAGCTCACTGAAGCATACAATGAAGCAGAACAACAACGGCACAGCAAGGGCATAATTCCATCTGTTGAAATCGTTTGATTATCTGTATATGGTGGTTAGAATTTCATCTGGTTGAAAACTGTTGCTGGCCTCCTTCGGAACACAGTCTTTATGAGTTAACAATAAGTGCAACAACAACTTTTAGAAAGACATACATGAGAACCAGATAGCATCTAATATCTTCAGTTCAAAGAGCTACGTCTGTTCTTTCAGAAGTACATGCGTTACTGTGCACGGAAAACAAGATATGTCCAGACATCGCTATCTCTGCTTCTGCCTTCAATGGCAATGCCACAGTTCACTATCTCGCACAATGAATGCCATCACCGCACGGACAGGGAAGAGAAAGCAATACCTTCTGTTATAATTGCTAGAAATTGTTATGTTCTCTCCTGTTTCAAAGAATGATCCTTTACCTGATATAATTTCTAAGCTAGGTTTCTTTGAAAACACGGTATTTTCAGATTTTCACAGTGAATTACCAAGAAAAAACATAGGAAACCACTGTGAACGGTGAAGTCACATATAGATCTTTTGTTGTGTCAGGTGAAGCACACTACCCAAAAGACTCCAGCGTTCTTGAAACCAGTGTTTGCTCTTTAGTCTACTGTATCAACTGGAAAGCTCAATGAAGCATACAATGAAGCAGAACAACAACGGCAGAGCAAGGGCATAATTCCATCTGTTGAAATCGTTTGATTATCTGTATATGGTGTTTAGAATTTCATCTGGTTCAAAACTGTTGCTGGCCTCCTTCGGAACACAGTCTTTATGAGTTAACAATAAGTGCAACAACAACTTTTAGAAAGACATGCATGAGAACCAGATAGCATCTAATATCTTCAGTTCAAAGAGCTACATCTGTACTTTCAGTAGTACATGCGTTACTCTGCCCCGAAAACAAGATATGTCGAGACATCTCTATCTCTGTTTCTGCCTTCAATGGGAATGCCACCCGTCACTATCTCCTACAATGAATGCCATCACCGCACGGACAGGGAAGAGAAAGCAATAACTTCTGTTATAATTGCTAGAAATTGTGATGTTCTCTCCTGTTTCAAAGAATGATCCTTTGCCTGATATAATTTCTAAGCTAGGTCTCTTGGAAAACACGGTATTTTCAGATATTCACAGTGAATTACCAAGAAACAACATAGGAAACCACTGTGAACGGTGAAGTCACATATAGATCCTTTGGTGTGTCAGGTGAAGCACACTACCCAAAAGACTCCAGCGTTCTTGAAACCAGTGTTTGCTCTTTAGTCTACTGTATCAACTCGAAAGCTCACTGAAGCATACAATGAAGCAGAACAACAACGGCACAGCAAGGGCATAATTCCATCTGTTGAAATCGTTTGATTATCTGTATATGGTGGTTAGAATTTCATCTGGTTGAAAACTGTTGCTGGCCTCCTTCGGAACACAGTCTTTATGAGTTAACAATAAGTGCAACAACAACTTTTAGAAAGACATACATGAGAACCAGATAGCATCTAATATCTTCAGTTCAAAGAGCTACATCTGTACCTTCAGTAGTACATGCGTTACTCTGCCCCGAAAACAAGATATGTCGAGACATCTCTATCTCTGTTTCTTCCTTCAATGGGAATGCCACCCGTCACTATCTCCTACAATGAATGCCATCACCGCACGGACAGGGAAGAGAAAGCAATAACTTCTGTTATAATTGCTAGAAATTGTGATGTTCTCTCCTGTTTCAAAGAATGATCCTTTGCCTGATATAATTTCTAAGCTAGGTCTCTTTGAAAACACGGTATTTTCAGATATTCACAGTGAATTACCAAGAAACAACATAGGAAACCACTGTGAACGGTGAAGTCACATATAGATCCTTTGGTGTGTCAGGTGAAGCACACTACCCAAAAGACTCCAGCGTTCTTGAAACCAGTGTTTGCTCTTTAGTCTACTGTATCAACTCGAAAGCTCACTGAAGCATACAATGAAGCAGAACAACAACGGCACTGCAAGGGCATAATTCCATCTGTTGAAATCGTTTGATTATCTGTATATGGTGGTTAGAATTTCATCTGGTTGAAAACTGTTGCTGGCCTCCTTCGGAACACAGTCTTTATGAGTTAACAATAAGTGCAACAACAACTTTTAGAAAGACATACATGAGAACCAGATAGCATCTAATATCTTCAGTTCAAAGAGCTACATCTGTTCTTTCAGAAGTACATGCGTTACTCTGCACGGAAAACAAGATACGTCCAGACATCGCTATCTCTGCTTCTGCATTCAATGGCAATGACACCGGTCACTATCTCCCACAATGAATGCCATCACCGCACGGACAGTGAAGGGAAAGCAATAACTTCTGTTATAATTGCTAGAAATTGTGATGTTCTCTCCTGTTTCAAAGAATGATCCTTTGCCTGATATAATTTCTAAGCTAGGTCTCTTGGAAAACACGGTATTTTCAGATATTCACAGTGAATTACCAAGAAACAACATAGGAAACCACTGTGAACGGTGAAGTCACATATAGATCCTTTGGTGTGTCAGGTGAAGCACACTACCCAAAAGACTCCAGCGTTCTTGAAACCAGTGTTTGCTCTTTAGTCTACTGTATCTACTCGAAAGCTCACTGAAGCATACAATGAAGCAGAACAACAACGGCACTGCAAGGGCATAATTCCATCTGTTGAAATCGTTTGATTATCTGTATATGGTGGTTAGAATTTCATCTGGTTGAAAACTGTTGCTGGCCTCCTTCGGAACACAGTCTTTATGAGTTAACAATAAGTGCAACAACAACTTTTAGAAAGACATACATGAGAACCAGATAGCATCTAATATCTTCAGTTCAAAGAGCTACGTCTGTACTTTCAGAAGTACATGCGTTACTCTGCACGGAAAAAAAGATATGTCCAGACATCGCTATCTCTGATTCTGCATTCAATGGCAATGACACCTGTCACTATCTCCCACAATGAATGCCATCACCACACGGACAGGGAAGAGAAAGCAATAACTTCTGTTATAATTGCTAGAAATTGTGATGTTCTCTCCTGTTTCAAAGAATGATCCTTTGCCTGATATAATTTCTAAGCTAGGTCTCTTGGAAAACACGGTATTTTCAGATATTCACAGTGAATTACCAAGAAACAACATAGGAAACCACTGTGAACGGTGAAGTCACATATAGATCCTTTGGTGTGCCAGGTGAAGCACACTACCCAAAAGACTCCAGCGTTCTTGAAACCAGTGTTTGCTCTTTAGTCTACTGTATCAACTCGAAAGCTCACTGAAGCATACAATGAAGCAGAACAACAACGGCACAGCAAGGGCATAATTCCATCTGTTGAAATCGTTTGATTATCTGTATATGGTGGTTAGAATTTCATCTGGTTGAAAACTGTTGCTGGCCTCCTTCGGAACACAGTCTTTATGAGTTAACAATAAGTGCAACAACAACTTTTAGAAAGACATACATGAGAACCAGATAGCATCTAATATCTTCAGTTCAAAGAGCTACATCTGTTCTTTCAGAAGTACATGCGTTACTCTGCACGGAAAACAAGATACGTCCAGACATCGCTATCTCTGCTTCTGCATTCAATGGCAATGCCACCGGTAACTATCTCCCACAATGAATGTCATCACCGCACGGACAGTGAAGGGAAAGCAATAACTTCTGTTATAATTGCTAGAAATTGTGATGTTCTCTCCTGTTTCAAAGAATGATCCTTTGCCTGATATAATTTCTAAGCTAGGTCTCTTGGAAAACACGGTATTTTCAGATATTCACAGTGAATTACCAAGAAACAACATAGGAAACCACTGTGAACGGTGAAGTCACATATAGATCCTTTGGTGTGTCAGGTGAAGCACACTACCCAAAAGACTCCAGCGTTCTTGAAACCAGTGTTTGCTCTTTAGTCTACTGTATCAACTCGAAAGCTCACTGAAGCATACAATGAAGCAGAACAACAACGGCACAGCAAGGGCATAATTCCATCTGTTGAAATCGTTTTATTATCTGTATATGGTGGTTAGAATTTCATCTGGTTGAAAACTGTTGCTGGCCTCCTTCGGAACACAGTCTTTATGAGTTAACAATAAGTGCAACAACAACTTTTAGAAAGACATGCATGAGAACCAGATAGCATCTAATATCTTCAGTTCAAAGAGCTACATCTGTACTTTCAGTAGTACATGCGTTACTCTGCCCCGAAAACAAGATATGTCGAGACATCTCTATCTCTGTTTCTGCCTTCAATGGGAATGCCACCCGTCACTATCTCCTACAATGAATGCCATCACCGCATGGACAGGGAAGAGAAAGCAATAACTTCTGTTATAATTGCTAGAAATTGTGATGTTCTCTCCTGTTTCAAAGAATGATCCTTTGCCTGATATAATTTCTAAGCTAGGTCTCTTGGAAAACACGGTATTTTCAGATATTCACAGTGAATTACCAAGAAACAACATAGGAAACCACTGTGAACGGTGAAGTCACATATAGATCCTTTGGTGTGTCAGGTGAAGCACACTACCCAAAAGACTCCAGCGTTCTTGAAACCAGTGTTTGCTCTTTAGTCTACTGTATCAACTCGAAAGCTCACTGAAGCATACAATGAAGCAGAACAACAACGGCACAGCAAGGGCATAATTCCATCTGTTGAAATCGTTTGATTATCTGTATATGGTGGTTAGAATTTCATCTGGTTGAAAACTGTTGCTGGCCTCCTTCGGAACACAGTCTTTATGAGTTAACAATAAGTGCAACAACAACTTTTAGAAAGACATACATGAGAACCAGATAGCATCTAATATCTTCAGTTCAAAGAGCTACATCTGTTCTTTCAGAAGTACATGCGTTACTCTGCACGGAAAACAAGATACGTCCAGACATCGCTATCTCTGCTTCTGCATTCAATGGCAATGCCACCGGTAACTATCTCCCACAATGAATGTCATCACCGCACGGACAGTGAAGGGAAAGCAATAACTTCTGTTATAATTGCTAGAAATTGTGATGTTCTCTCCTGTTTCAAAGAATGATCCTTTGCCTGATATAATTTCTAAGCTAGGTCTCTTGGAAAACACGGTATTTTCAGATATTCACAGTGAATTACCAAGAAACAACATAGGAAACCACTGTGAACGGTGAAGTCACATATAGATCCTTTGGTGTGTCAGGTGAAGCACACTACCCAAAAGACTCCAGCGTTCTTGAAACCAGTGTTTGCTCTTTAGTCTACTGTATCAACTCGAAAGCTCACTGAAGCATACAATGAAGCAGAACAACAACGGCACAGCAAGGGCATAATTCCATCTGTTGAAATCGTTTGATTATCTGTATATGGTGTTTAGAATTTCATCTGGTTGAAAACTGTTGCTGGCCTCCTTCGGAACACAGTCTTTATGAGATAACAATAAGTGCAACAACAACTTTTAGAAAGACATACATGAGAACCAGATAGCATCTAATATCTTCAGTTCAAAGAGCTACATCTGTACTTTCAGTAGTACATGCGTTACTCTGCCCCGAAAACAAGATATGTCGAGACATCTCTATCTCTGTTTCTGCCTTCAATGGGAATGCCACCCGTCACTATCTCCTACAATGAATGCCATCACCGCACGGACAGGGAAGAGAAAGCAATAACTTCTGTTATAATTGCTAGAAATTGTGATGTTCTCTCCTGTTTCAACGAATGATCCTTTGCCTGATATAATTTCTAAGCTAGGTCTCTTGGAAAACACGGTATTTTCAGATATTCACAGTGAATTACCAAGAAACAACATAGGAAACCACTGTGAACGGTGAAGTCACATATAGATCCTTTGGTGTGTCAGGTGAAGCACACTACCCAAAAGACTCCAGCGTTCTTGAAACCAGTGTTTGCTCTTTAGTCTACTGTATCAACTCGAAAGCTCACTGAAGCATACAATGAAGCAGAACAACAACGGCACAGCAAGGGCATAATTCCATCTGTTGAAATCGTTTGATTATCTGTATATGGTGGTTAGAATTTCATCTGGTTGAAAACTGTTGCTGGCCTCCTTCGGAACACAGTCTTTATGAGTTAACAATAAGTGCAACAACAACTTTTAGAAAGACATACATGAGAACCAGATAGCATCTAATATCTTCAGTTCAAAGAGCTACGTCTGTTCTTTCAGAAGTACATGCGTTACTGTGCACGGAAAACAAGATATGTCCAGACATCGCTATCTCTGCTTCTGCCTTCAATGGCAATGCCACAGTTCACTATCTCGCACAATGAATGCCATCACCGCACGGACAGGGAAGAGAAAGCAATACCTTCTGTTATAATTGCTAGAAATTGTTATGTTCTCTCCTGTTTCAAAGAATGATCCTTTACCTGATATAATTTCTAAGCTAGGTTTCTTTGAAAACACGGTATTTTCAGATTTTCACAGTGAATTACCAAGAAAAAACATAGGAAACCACTGTGAACGGTGAAGTCACATATAGATCTTTTGTTGTGTCAGGTGAAGCACACTACCCAAAAGACTCCAGCGTTCTTGAAACCAGTGTTTGCTCTTTAGTCTACTGTATCAACTCGAAAGCTCACTGAAGCATACAATGAAGCAGAACAACAACGGCACAGCAAGGGCATAATTCCATCTGTTGAAATCGTTTTATTATCTGTATATGGTGGTTAGAATTTCATCTGGTTGAAAACTGTTGCTGGCCTCCTTCGGAACACAGTCTTTATGAGTTAACAATAAGTGCAACAACAACTTTTAGAAAGACATGCATGAGAACCAGATAGCATCTAATATCTTCAGTTCAAAGAGCTACATCTGTACTTTCAGTAGTACATGCGTTACTCTGCCCCGAAAACAAGATATGTCGAGACATCTCTATCTCTGTTTCTGCCTTCAATGGGAATGCCACCCGTCACTATCTCCTACAATGAATGCCATCACCGCACGGACAGGGAAGAGAAAGCAATAACTTCTGTTATAATTGCTAGAAATTGTGATGTTCTCTCCTGTTTCAAAGAATGATCCTTTGCCTGATATAATTTCTAAGCTAGGTCTCTTGGAAAACACGGTATTTTCAGATATTCACAGTGAATTACCAAGAAACAACATAGGAAACCACTGTGAACGGTGAAGTCACATATAGATCCTTTGGTGTGTCAGGTGAAGCACACTACCCAAAAGACTCCAGCGTTCTTGAAACCAGTGTTTGCTCTTTAGTCTACTGTATCAACTCGAAAGCTCACTGAAGCATACAATGAAGCAGAACAACAACGGCACAGCAAGGGCATAATTCCATCTGTTGAAATCGTTTGATTATCTGTATATGGTGGTTAGAATTTCATCTGGTTGAAAACTGTTGCTGGCCTCCTTCGGAACACAGTCTTTATGAGATAACAATAAGTGCAACAACAACTTTTAGAAAGACATACATGAGAACCAGATAGCATCTAATATCTTCAGTTCAAAGAGCTACATCTGTACTTTCAGTAGTACATGCGTTACTCTGCCCCGAAAACAAGATATGTCGACACATCTCTATCTCTGTTTCTGCCTTCAATGGGAATGCCACCCGTCACTATCTCCTACAATGAATGCCATCACCGCACGGACAGGGAAGAGAAAGCAATAACTTCTGTTATAATTGCTAGAAATTGTGATGTTCTCTCCTGTTTCAACGAATGATCCTTTGCCTGATATAATTTCTAAGCTAGGTCTCTTGGAAAACACGGTATTTTCAGATATTCACAGTGAATTACCAAGAAACAACATAGGAAACCACTGTGAACGGTGAAGTCACATATAGATCCTTTGGTGTGTCAGGTGAAGCACACTACCCAAAAGACTCCAGCGTTCTTGAAACCAGTGTTTGCTCTTTAGTCTACTGTATCAACTCGAAAGCTCACTGAAGCATACAATGAAGCAGAACAACAACGGCACAGCAAGGGCATAATTCCATCTGTTGAAATCGTTTGATTATCTGTATATGGTGGTTAGAATTTCATCTGGTTGAAAACTGTTGCTGGCCTCCTTCGGAACACAGTCTTTATGAGTTAACAATAAGTGCAACAACAACTTTTAGAAAGACATACATGAGAACCAGATAGCATCTAATATCTTCAGTTCAAAGAGCTACGTCTGTTCTTTCAGAAGTACATGCGTTACTGTGCACGGAAAACAAGATATGTCCAGACATCGCTATCTCTGCTTCTGCCTTCAATGGCAATGCCACAGTTCACTATCTCGCACAATGAATGCCATCACCGCACGGACAGGGAAGAGAAAGCAATACCTTCTGTTATAATTGCTAGAAATTGTTATGTTCTCTCCTGTTTCAAAGAATGATCCTTTACCTGATATAATTTCTAAGCTAGGTTTCTTTGAAAACACGGTATTTTCAGATTTTCACAGTGAATTACCAAGAAAAAACATAGGAAACCACTGTGAACGGTGAAGTCACATATAGATCTTTTGTTGTGTCAGGTGAAGCACACTACCCAAAAGACTCCAGCGTTCTTGAAACCAGTGTTTGCTCTTTAGTCTACTGTATCAACTGGAAAGCTCAATGAAGCATACAATGAAGCAGAACAACAACGGCAGAGCAAGGGCATAATTCCATCTGTTGAAATCGTTTGATTATCTGTATATGGTGTTTAGAATTTCATCTGGTTCAAAACTGTTGCTGGCCTCCTTCGGAACACAGTCTTTATGAGTTAACAATAAGTGCAACAACAACTTTTAGAAAGACATACATGAGAACCAGATAGCATCTAATATCTTCAGTTCAAAGAGCTACATCTGTACTTTCAGTAGTACATGCGTTACTCTGCCCCGAAAACAAGATATGTCGAGACATCTCTATCTCTGTTTCTGCCTTCAATGGGAATGCCACCCGTCACTATCTCCTACAATGAATGCCATCACCGCACGGACAGGGAAGAGAAAGCAATAACTTCTGTTATAATTGCTAGAAATTGTGATGTTCTCTCCTGTTTCAAAGAATGATCCTTTGCCTGATATAATTTCTAAGCTAGGTCTCTTGGAAAACACGGTATTTTCAGATATTCACAGTGAATTACCAAGAAACAACATAGGAAACCACTGTGAACGGTGAAGTCACATATAGATCCTTTGGTGTGTCAGGTGAAGCACACTACCCAAAAGACTCCAGCGTTCTTGAAACCAGTGTTTGCTCTTTAGTCTACTGTATCAACTCGAAAGCTCACTGAAGCATACAATGAAGCAGAACAACAACGGCACAGCAAGGGCATAATTCCATCTGTTGAAATCGTTTGATTATCTGTATATGGTGGTTAGAATTTCATCTGGTTGAAAACTGTTGCTGGCCTCCTTCGGAACACAGTCTTTATGAGTTAACAATAAGTGCAACAACAACTTTTAGAGAGACATACATGAGAACCAGATAGCATCTAATATCTTCAGTTCAAAGAGCTACGTCTGTTCTTTCAGAAGTACATGCGTTACTCTGCACGGAAAACAAGATATGTCCAGACATCGCTATCTCTGCTTCTGCCTTCAATGGCAATGCCACAGTTCACTATCTCGCACAATGAATGCCATCACCGCACGGACAGGGAAGAGAAAGCAATACCTTCTGTTATAATTGCTAGAAATTGTTATGTTCTCTCCTGTTTCAAAGAATGATCCTTTACCTGATATAATTTCTAAGCTAGGTTTCTTTGAAAACACGGTATTTTCAGATTTTCACAGTGAATTACCAAGAAAAAACATAGGAAACCACTGTGAACGGTGAAGTCACATATAGATCCTTTGTTGTGTCAGGTGAAGCACACTACCCAAAAGACTCCAGCGTTCTTGAAACCAGTGTTTGCTCTTTAGTCTACTGTATCAACTGGAAAGCTCAATGAAGCATACAATGAAGCAGAACAACAACGGTACAGCAAGGGCATAATTCCATCTGTTGAAATTGTTTTATTATTTGTATATGGTGGTTAGAATTTCATCTGGTTGAAAACTGTTGCTGGCCTCCTTCGGAACACGGTCTTTATGAGTTAACAGTAAGTGCAACAACAACTTTTAGAAAGACATACATGAGAACCAGATAGCATCTAATATCTTCAGTTCAAAGAGCTACATCTGTACTTTCAGTAGTACATGCGTTACTCTGCCCGGAAAACAAGATATGTCCAGACATCGCTATCTCTGCTTCTGCCTTCAATGGCAATGCCACAGGTCACGATCTCGCACAATGAATGCCATCACCACACGGACAGGGAAGAGAAAGCAATACCTTCTGTTATAATTGCTAGAAATTGTTATGTTCTCTCCTGTTTCAAAGAATGATCCTTTACCTGATATAATTTCTAAGCTAGGTTTCTTTGAAAACACGGTATTTTCAGATTTTCACAGTGAATTACCAAGAAAAAACATAGGAAACCACTGTGAACGGTGAAGTCACATATAGATCCTTTGTTGTGTCAGGTGAAGCACACTACCCAAAAGACTCCAGCGTTCTTGAAACCAGTGTTTGCTCTTTAGTCTACTGTATCAACTGGAAAGCTCAATGAAGCATACAATGAAGCAGAACAACAACGGTACAGCAAGGGCATAATTCCATCTGTTGAAATCGTTTGATTATCTGTATATGGTGGTTAGAATTTCATCTGGTTGAAAACTGTTGCTGGCTTCCTTCGGAACACAGTCTTTATGAGTTAACAATAAGTGCAACAACAACTTTTAGAAAGACATACATGAGAACCAGATAGCATCTAATACCTTCAGTTCAAAGAGCTACGTCTGTACTTTCAGAAGTACATGCGTTACACTGCACGGAAAACAAGATATGTCCAGACATCGCTATCTCTGCTTCTGCATTCAATGGCAATGCCACCGGTCACTATCTCTCACAATGAATGCCATCACCGCACGGACAGGGAAGAGAAAGCAATAACTTCTGTTATAATTGCTAGAAATTGTGATGTTCTCTCCTGTTTCAAAGAATGATCCTTTGCCTGATATAATTTGTAAGCTAGGTCTCTTTGAAAACACGGTATTTTCAGATATTCACAGTGAATTACCAAGTAACAACATAGGAAACCACTGTGAACGGTGAAGTCACATATAGATCCTTTGGTGTGTCAGGTGAAGCACACTACCCAAAAGACTCCAGCGTTCTTGAAACCAGTGTTTGCTCTTTAGTCTACTGTATCAACTCGAAAGCTCAATGAAGCATACAATGAAGCAGAACAACAAAGGCACTGCAAGGGCGTAATTCCATTTGTTGAAATCATTTTATTATCTGTATATGGTGGTTAGAATTTCATCTGGTTGAAGACTGTTGCTGGCCTCCTTCGGAACACGGTCTTTATGAGTTAACAATAAGTGCAACAACAACTTTTAGAAAGACATACATGAGAACCAGATAGCATCTAATATCTTCAGTTCAAAGAGCTACATCTGTACTTTCAGTAATACATGCGTTACTCTGCACGGAAAACAAGATATGTCCAGACATCGCTATCTCTGCTTCTGCCTTCAATGGCAATGCCAACGGTCACTATCTCGCACAATTATTGCCATCACCGCACGGACAGGGAAGAGAAAGCAATACCTTTTGTTATAATTGCTAGAAATTGTGATGTTCTCTCCTGTTTCAAAGAATGATCCTTTAACTGATATAATTTCTAAGCTAGGTCTCTTTGAAAACACGGTATTTTCAGATTTTCACAGTGAATTACCAAGAAACAACATAGGAAACCACTGTGAACGGTGAAGTCACATATGGATCCTTTGGTGTGTCAGGTGAAGCACACTACCCAAAAGTCTCCAGCGTTCTTGAAACCAGTTTTTGCTCTTTAGTCTACTGTACCAACTCGAAAGCTCAATGAAGCATACTATGAAGCAGAACAACAACGGCACGGCAAGGGCATAATTCCATTTGTTGAAATCGTTTTATTATCTGTATATGGTGGTTAGAATTTCATCTGGTTGAAAACTGTTGCTGGCCTCCTTCGGAACACGGTCTTTATGAGTTAACAGTAAGTGCAACAACAACTTTTAGAAAGACATACATGAGAACCAGATAGCATCTAATATTTTCAGTTCAAAGAGCTACATCTGTACTATCAGTAGTACATGCGTTACTCTGCCCGGAAAACAAGATATGTCCAGACATCGCTATCTCTGCTTTTGCCTTCAATGGCAATGCCAACGGTCACTATCTCCCACAACGAATGACATCACCGCACGGACAGGGAAGAGAAAGCAATAACTTCTGTTATAATTGCTAGAAATTGTGATGTTCTCTCCTGTTTCAAAGAATGTTCCTTTACCTGATATAATTTCTAAGCTAGGTCTCTTTGAAAACACGGTATTTTCAGATTTTCACAGTGAATTACCAAGAAACAACATAGGAAACCACTGTGAACGGTGAAGTCACATATAGATCCTTTGGTGTGTCAGATGAAGCACACTACCCAAAAGACTCCAGCGTTTTTGAAACCAGTGTTTGCTCTTTAGTCTACTGTATCAACTCGAAAGCTCACTGTAGCATACAATGAAGCAGAACAACAACGGCACTGCAAGGGCATAATTCCATCTGTTGAAATCTTTTGATTATCTGTATATGGTGGTTAGAATTTCATCTGGTTGAAAACTGTTGCTGGCCTCCTTCGGAACACAGTCTTTATGAGTTAACAATAAGTGCAACAACAACTTTTAGAAAGACATACATGAGAACCAGAGAGCATGTAATATCTTCAGTTCAAAGAGCTACATCTGTACTTTCAGTAGTACATGCGTTACTCTGCCCGGAAAACAAGATATGTCCAGACATCGCTATCTCTGCTTCTGCCTTCAATGGGAATGCCACCCGTCACTATCTCCCACAATGAATGCCATCGCCGCACGGACAGGGAAGAGAAAGCAATACCTTCTGTTATAATTGCTAAAAATTGTGATGTTCTCTCCTGTTTCAAAGAATGATCCTTTACCTGATATAATTTCTAAGCTAGGTCTCTTTGAAAACACGGTATTTTCAGATTTTCACAGGGAATTACCAAGAAACAACATAGGAAACCACTGTAAACGGTGAAGTCACATATAGATCCTTTGGTGTGTCAGTTGAAGCACACTACCCAAAAGATTCCAGCGTTCTTGAAACCAGTGTTTGCTCTTTAGTCTACTGTATCAACTCGAAAGCTCACTGAAGCATACAATGAAGCAGAAAAACAACGGCACTGCAAGGGCATAATTCCATCTGTTGAAATCGTTTGATTATCTGTATATGGTGTTTAGAATTTCATCTGGTTGAAAACTGTTGCTGGCCTCTTTCGGAACACAGTCTTTATGAGTTAACAATAAGTGCAACAACAACTTTTAGAAAGACATACATGAGAACCAGAGAGCATCTAATATCTTCAGTTCAAAGAGCTACATCTGTACTTTCAGTAGTACATGCGTTACTCTGCCCCGAAAACAAGATATGTCGAGACATCTCTATCTCTGTTTCTGCCTTCAATGGGAATGCCACCCGTCACTATCTCCTACAATGAATGCCATCACCGCACGGACAGGGAAGAGAAAGCAATAACTTCTGTTATAATTGCTAGAAATTGTGATGTTCTCTCCTGTTTCAACGAATGATCCTTTGCCTGATATAATTTCTAAGCTAGGTCTCTTGGAAAACACGGTATTTTCATATATTCACAGTGAATTACCAAGAAACAACATAGGAAACCACTGTGAACGGTGAAGTCACATATAGATCCTTTGGTGTGTCAGGTGAAGCACACTACCCAAAAGACTCCAGCGTTCTTGAAACCAGTGTTTGCTCTTTAGTCTACTCTATCAACTCGAAAGCTCACTGAAGCATACAATGAAGCAGAACAACAACGGCAGAGCAAGGGCATAATTCCATCTGTTGAAATCGTTTGATTATCTGTATATGGTGGTTAGAATTTCATCTGGTTGAAAACTGTTGCTGGCCTCCTTCGGAACACAGTCTTTATGAGTTAAAAATAAGTGCAACAACAACTTTTAGAAAGACATACATGAGAACCAGATAGCATCTAATATCTTCAGTTCAAAGAGCTACGTCTGTTCTTTCAGAAGTACATGCGTTACTGTGCACGGAAAACAAGATATGTCCAGACATCGCTACCTCTGCTTCTGCCTTCAATGGCAATGCCACAGTTCACTATCTCGCACAATGAATGCCATCACCGCACGGACAGGGAAGAGAAAGCAATACCTTCTGTTATAATTGCTAGAAATTGTTATGTTCTCTCCTGTTTCAAAGAATGATCCTTTACATGATATAATTTCTAAGCTAGGTTTCTTTGAAAACACGGTATTTTCAGATTTTCACAGTGAATTACCAAGAAAAAACATAGGAAACCACTGTGAACGGTGAAGTCACATATAGATCCTTTGTTGTGTCAGGTGAAGCACACTACCCAAAAGACTCCAGCGTTCTTGAAACCAGTGTTTGCTCTTTAGTCTACTGTATCAACTGGAAAGCTCAATGAAGCATACAATGAAGCAGAACAACAACGGCACAGCAAGGGCATAATTCCATCTGTTGAAATCGTTTGATTATCTGTATATGGTGTTTAGAATTTCATCTGGTTGAAAACTGTTGCTGGCCTCCTTCGGAACACAGTCTTTATGAGTTAACAATAAGTGCAACAACAACTTTTAGAAAGACATACATGAGAACCAGATAGCATCTAATATCTTCAGTTCAAAGAGCTACATCTGTACTTTCAGTAGTACATGCGTTACTCTGCCCCGAAAACAAGATATGTCGAGACATCTCTATCTCTGTTTCTGCCTTCAATGGGAATGCCACCCGTCACTATCTCCTACAATGAATGCCATCACCGCACGGACAGGGAAGAGAAAGCAATAACTTCTGTTATAATTGCTAGAAATTGTGATGTTCTCTCCTGTTTCAAAGAATGATCCTTTGCCTGATATAATTTCTAAGCTAGGTCTCTTGGAAAACACGGTATTTTCAGATATTCACAGTGAATTACCAAGAAACAACATAGGAAACCACTGTGAACGGTGAAGTCACATATAGATCCTTTGGTGTGTCAGGTGAAGCACACTACCCAAAAGACTCCAGCGTTCTTGAAACCAGTGTTTGCTCTTTAGTCTACTGTATCAACTCGAAAGCTCACTGAAGCATACAATGAAGCAGAACAACAACGGCAGAGCAAGGGCATAATTCCATCTGTTGAAATCGTTTGATTATCTGTATATGGTGGTTAGAATTTCATCTGGTTGAAAACTGTTGCTGGCCTCCTTCGGAACACAGTCTTTATGAGTTAACAATAAGTGCAACAACAACTTTTAGAAAGACATACATGAGAACCAGATAGCATCTAATATCTTCAGTTCAAAGAGCTACGTCTGTTCTTTCAGAAGTACATGCGTTACTCTGCACGGAAAACAAGATATGTCCAGACATCGCTATCTCTGCTTCTGCCTTCAATGGCAATGCCACAGTTCACTATCTCGCACAATGAATGCCATCACCGCACGGACAGGGAAGAGAAAGCAATACCTTCTGTTATAATTGCTAGAAATTGTTATGTTCTCTCCTGTTTCAAAGAATGATCCTTTACCTGATATAATTTCTAAGCTAGGTTTCTTTGAAAACACGGTATTTTCAGATTTTCACAGTGAATTACCAAGAAAAAACATAGGAAACCACTGTGAACGGTGAAGTCACATATAGATCCTTTGTTGTGTCAGGTGAAGCACACTACCCAAAAGACTCCAGCGTTCTTGAAACCAGTGTTTGCTCTTTAGTCTACTGTATCAACTGGAAAGCTCAATGAAGCATACAATGAAGCAGAACAACAACGGTACAGCAAGGGCATAATTCCATCTGTTGAAATCGTTTGATTATCTGTATATGGTGGTTAGAATTTCATCTGGTTGAAAACTGTTGCTGGCCTCCTTCGGAACACAGTCTTTATGAGTTAACAATAAGTGCAACAACAACTTTTAGAAAGACATACATGAGAACCAGATAGCATCTAATACCTTCAGTTCAAAGAGCTACGTCTGTACTTTCAGAAGTACATGCGTTACACTGCACGGAAAACAAGATATGTCCAGACATCGCTATCTCTGCTTCTGCATTCAATGGCAATGCCACCGGTCACTATCTCCCACAATGAATGCCATCACCGCACGGACAGGGAAGAGAAAGCAATACCTTCTGTTATAATTGCTAGAAATTGTGATGTTCTCTCCTGTTTCAAAGAATGATCCTTTGCCTGATATAATTTCTAAGCTAGGTCTCTTTGAAAACACGGTATTTTCCGTTATTCACAGTGAATTACCAAGAAACAACATAGGAAACCACTGTGAACGGTGAAGTCACATATAGATCCTTTGGTGTGTCAGGTGAAGCACACTACACAAAGGACTCCAGCGTTCTTGAAACCAGT
Source organism: Furipterus horrens (assembly GCF_987537825.1). Taxonomy (NCBI): domain Eukaryota; kingdom Metazoa; phylum Chordata; class Mammalia; order Chiroptera; family Furipteridae; genus Furipterus; species Furipterus horrens. The sequence goes on from NW_028327188.1 coordinate 2,474,387, forward strand.
GTTTGCTCTTTAGTCTACTGTATCAACTCGAAAGCTCACTGAAGCATACAATGAAGCAGAACAACAACGGCACAGCAAGGGCATAATTCCATTTGCTGAAATCGTTTTATTATCTGTATATGGTGGTTAGAATTTCATCTGGTTGAAAACTGTTGCTGGCCTCCTTCAGAACACGGTCTTTATGAGTTAACAATAAATGCAACAACAACTTTTAGAAAGACATACATGAGAACCAGATAGCATCTAATATCTTCAGTTCAAGGAGCTACATCTGTACTTTCAGTAGTACATGCGTTTCTCTGCCAGGAAAACAAGATATGTCCAGACATCGCTATCTCTGCTTCTGCCTTCAATGGGAATGCCACCCGTCACTATATCCCACAATGAATGCCATCACCGCACGGACAGGGAAGAGAAAGCAATACCTTCTGTTATAATTGCTAGAAATTGTGATGTTCTCTCCTGTTTCAAAGAATGATCCTTTACCTGATATAATTTCTAAGCTAGGTCTCTTTGAAAACACGGTATTTTCAGATTTTCACAGTGAATTACCAAGAAACAACATAGGAAACCACTGTGAACGGTGAAGTCACATATAGATCTTTTGGTGTGTCAGGTGAAGCACACTACCCAAAAGACTCCAGCGTTCTTGAAACCAGTGTTTGCTCTTTAGTCTACTGAATCAACTCGAAAGCTCACTGAAGCATACAATGAAGCAGAACAACAACGGAACGGCAAGGGCATAATTCCATTTGTTGAAATCGTTTGATTATCTGTATATGGTGGTTAGAATTTCATCTGGTTGTAAACTGTTGCTGGCCTCCTTCGGAACACGGTCTTTATGAGTTAACAGTAAGTGCAACAACAACTTTTAGAAAGACATACATGAGAACCAGATAGCATCTAATATCTTCAGTTCAAAGAGCTACATCTGTACTTTCAGTAGTACATGCGTTACTCTGCCCGGAAAACAAGATATGTCCAGACATCGCTATCTCTGCTTCTGCCTTCAATGGCAATGCCAACGGTCACTATCTCCCACAATGAATGCCATCACCGCACGGACAGGGAAGAGAAAGCAATAACTTCTGTTATAATTGCTAGAAATTGTGATGTTCTCTCCTGTTTCAAAGAATGATCCTTTACCTGATATAATTTCTAAGCTAGGTCTCTTTGAAAACACGGTATTTTCGGATATTCACAGTGAATTACCAAGTAACAACATAGGAAACCACTGTGAACGGTGAAGTCACATATAGATCCTTTGGTGTGTCAGGTGAAGCACACTACCCAAAAGACTCCAGCGTTCTTGAAACCAGTGTTTGCTCTTTAGTCTACTGTATCAACTCGAAAGCTCACTGAAGCATACAATGAAGCAGAACAACAACGTCACGGCAAGGGCATAATTCCATTTGTTGAAATTGTTTTATTATCTGTATATGGTGGTTAGAATTTCATCTGGTTGAAAATTGTTGCTGTCCTCCTTCGGAACACGGTCTTTATGAGTTAACAATAAGTGCAACAACAACTTTTAGAAAGACATACATGAGAACCAGATAGCATCAAATATCTTCAGTTCAAAGAGCTACATCTGTACTTTCAGTAGTACATGCGTTACTCTGCCCGGAAAACAAGATATGTCCAGGCATCGCTATCTCTGCTTCTGCATTCAATGGCAATGCCACCGGTCACTATCTCGCACAATGAATGTTATCACCGCACGGACAGGGAAGAGAAAGCAATACCTTCCGTTATAATTGCTAGAAATTGTGATGTTCTCTCCTGTTTCAAAGAATGATCCTTTACCTGATATAATTTCTAAGCTAGGTCTCTTTGAAAACACGGTATTTTCAGATTTTCACAGTGAATTACCAAGAAACAACATAGGAAACCACTGTGAACGGTGAAGTCACATATGGATCCTTTGGTGTGTCAGGTGAAGCACACTACCCAAAAGACTCCAGCGTTCTTGAAACCAGTGTTTGCTCTTTAGTCTACTGTACCAACTTGAAAGCTCAATGAAGCATAAAATGAAGCAGAACAACAACGGCACGGCAAGGGCATAATTCCATTTGTTGAAATTGTTTTATTATCTGTATATGGTGGTTAGAATTTCATCTGGTTGAAAACTGTTGCTGGCCTCCTTCGGAACACGGTCTTTATGAGTTAACAATAAGTGCAACAACAACTTTTAGAAAGACATACATGAGAACCAGATAGCATCTAATATCTTCAGTTCAAAGAGCTACATCTGTACTTTCAGTAGTACATGCGTTACTCTGCCCAGAAAACAAGATATGTCCAGACATCGCTATCTCTGCTTCTGCTTTCAATGGGAATGCCACCCGTCACTATCTCCCACAATGAATGCCATCACCGCACGGACAGGGAAGAGAAAGCAGTACCTTCTGTTATAATTGCTAGAAATTGTGATGTTCTCTCCTGTTTCAAAGAATGATCCTTTACCTGATATAATTTCTAAGCTAGGTCTCTTTGAAAACACGGTATTTTCAGATTTTCACAGGGAATTACCAAGAAACAACATAGGAAACCACTGTAAACGGTGAAGTCACATATAGATCCTTTGGTGTGTCAGGTGAAGCACACTACCCAAAAGATTCCAGCGTTCTTGAAACCAGTGTTTGCTCTTTAGTCTACTGTATCAACTCGAAAGCTCACTGAAGCATACAATGAAGCAGAACAACAACGGCACTGCAAGGGCATAATTCCATCTGTTGAAATCGTTTGATTATCTGTATATGGTGGTTAGAATTTCATCTGGTTGAAAACTGTTGCTGGCCTCCTTCGGAACACAGTCTTTATGAGTTAACAATAAGTGCAACAACAACTTTTAGAAAGACATACATGAGAACCAGATAGCATCTAATATCTTCAGTTCAAAGAGCTACATCTGTACTTTCAGAAGTACATGCGTTACTCTGCACGGAAAACAAGATATGTCCAGACACCGCTATCTCTGCTTCTGCATTCAATGGCAATGCCACCGGTCACTATCTCCCACAATTAATGCCATCACCGCACGGACAGGGAAGAGAAAGCAATACCTTCTGTTATAATTGCTAGAAATTGTGATGTTCTCTCCTGTTTCAAAGAATGATCCTTTACCTGATATAATTTCTAAGCTAGGTCTCGTTGAAAACACGGTATTTTCAGATATTCACAGTGAATTACCAAGTAACAACATAGGAAACCACTGTGAACGGTGAAGTCACATATAGATCCTTTGGTGTGTCAGGTGAAGCACACTACCCAAAAGACTCCAGCGTTCTTGAAACCAGTGTTTGCTCTTTAGTCTACTGTATCAACTCGAAATCTCACTGAAGCATACAATGAAGCAGAACAACAAAGGCACTGCAAGGGCATAATTCCATTTGTTGAAATCGTTTTATTATCTGTATATGGTGGTTAGAATTTCATCTGGTTGAAAATTGTTGCTGTCCTCCTTCGGAACACGGTCTTTATAAGTTAACAATAAGTGCAACAACAACTTTTAGAAAGACATACATGAGAACCAGATAGCATCTAATATCTTCAGTTCAAAGAGCTACATCTGTACTTTCAGAAGTACATGCGTTACTCTGCACGGAAAACAAGATATGTCCAGACATCGCTATCTCTGCTTCTGCATTCAATGGCAATGCCACCGGTCACTATCTCCCACAATGAATGCCATCACCGCACGGACAGGGAAGAGAAAGCAATACCTTCTGTTATAATTGCTAGAAATTGTGATGTTCTCTCCTGTTTCAAAGAATGATCCTTTACCTGATATAATTTCTAAGCTAGGTCTCTTTGAAAACACGGTATTTTCGGATATTCACAGTGAATTACCAAGTAACAACATAGGAAACCACTGTGAACGGTGAAGTCACATATAGATCCTTTGGTGTGTCAGGTGAAGCACACTACCCAAAAGACTCCAGCGTTCTTGAAACCAGTGTTTGCTCTTTAGTCTACTGTATCAACTCGAAAGCTCACTGAAGCATACAATGAAGCAGAACAACAACGGCACGGCAAGGGCATAATTCCATTTGTTGAAATTGTTTTATTATCTGTATATGGTGGTTAGAATTTCATCTGGTTGAAAACTGTTGCTGGCCTCCTTCGGAACACGGTCTTTATCAGTTAACAATAAGTGCAACAACAACTTTTAGAAAGACATACATGAGAACCAGATAGCATCTAATATCTTCAGTTCAAAGAGCTACATCTGTACTTTCAGTAGTACATGCGTTACTCTGCCCGGAAAACAAGATATGTCCAGACATCGCTATCTCTGCTTCTGCCTTCAATGGCAATGCCACAGTTCACTATCTCGCACAATGAATGCCATCACCGCACGGACAGGGAAGAGAAAGCAATACCTTCTGTTATAATTGCTAGAAATTGTGATGTTCTCTCCTGTTTCAAAGAATGATCCTTTACCTGATATAATTTCTAAGCTAGGTCTCTTTGAAAACACGGTATTTTCAGATTTTCACAGTGAATTACCAAGAAACAACATAGGAAACCACTGTGAACGGTGAAGTCACATATAGATCCTTTGGTGTGTCAGGTGAAGCACACTACCCAAAAGACGCCAGCGTTCTTGAAACCAGTGTTTGCTCTTTAGTCTACTGTATCAACTCGAAAGCTCACTGAAACATACAATGAAGCAGAACAACAACGGCACGGCAAGGGCATAATTCCATTTGTTGAAATCGTTTTATTATCTGTATATGGTGGTTAGAATTTCATCTGGTTGAAAACTGTTGCTGGCCTCCTTCGGAACACGGTCTTTATGAGTTAACAGTAAGTGCAACAACAACTTTTAGAAAGACATACATGAGAACCAGATAGCATCTAATATCTTCAGTTCAAAGAGCTACATCTGTACTTTCAGTAGTACATGCGTTACTCTGCCCGGAAAACAAGATATGTCCAGACATCGCTATCTCTGCTTCTGCCTTCAATGGCAATGCCACCCGTCACTATCTCCCACAATGAATGCCATCACCGCACGGACAGGGAAGAGAAAGCAATACCTTCTGTTATAATTGCTAGAAATTGTGATGTTCTCTCCTGTTTCAAAGAATGATCCTTTACCTGATATAATTTCTAAGCTAGGTCTCGTTGAAAACACGGTATTTTCAGATATTCACAGTGAATTACCAAGTAACAACATAGGAAACCACTGTGAACGGTGAAGTCACATATAGATCCTTTGGTGTGTCAGGTGAAGCACACTACCCAAAAGACTCCAGCGTTCTTGAAACCAGTGTTTGCTCTTTAGTCTACTGTATCAACTCGAAATCTCACTGAAGCATACAATGAAGCAGAACAACAAAGGCACTGCAAGGGCATAATTCCATTTGTTGAAATCGTTTTATTATCTGTATATGGTGGTTAGAATTTCATCTGGTTGAAGACTTTTGCTGCCCTCCTTCGGAACACGGTCTTTATAAGTTAACAATAAGTGCAACAACAACTTTTAGAAAGACATACATGAGAACCAGATAGCATCTAATATCTTCAGTTCAAAGAGCTACATCTGTACTTTCAGAAGTACATGCGTTACTCTGCACGGAAAACAAGATATGTCCAGACATCGCTATCTCTGCTTCTGCATTCAATGGCAATGCCACCGGTCACTATCTCCCACAATGAATGCCATCACCGCACGGACAGGGAAGAGAAAGCAATACCTTCTGTTATAATTGCTAGAAATTGTGATGTTCTCTCCTGTTTCAAAGAATGATCCTTTACCTGATATAATTTCTAAGCTAGGTCTCTTTGAAAACACGGTATTTTCGGATATTCACAGTGAATTACCAAGTAACAACATAGGAAACCACTGTGAACGGTGAAGTCACATATAGATCCTTTGGTGTGTCAGGTGAAGCACACTACCCAAAAGACTCAAGCGTTCTTGAAACCAGTGTTTGCTCTTTAGTCTACTGTATCAACTCGAAAGCTCACTGAAGCATACAATGAAGCAGAACAACAACGGCACGGCAAGGGCATAATTCCATTTGTTGAAATTGTTTTATTATCTGTATATGGTGGTTAGAATTTCATCTGGTTGAAAACTGTTGCTGGCCTCCTTCGGAACACGGTCTTTATCAGTTAACAATAAGTGCAACAACAACTTTTAGAAAGACATACATGAGAACCAGATAGCATCTAATATCTTCAGTTCAAAGAGCTACATCTGTACTTTCAGAAGTACATGCGTTACTCTGCCCGGAAAACAAGATATGTCCAGACATCGCTATCTCTGCTTCTGCCTTCAATGGCAATGCCACAGTTCACTATCTCGCACAATGAATGCCATCACCGCACGGACAGGGAAGAGAAAGCAATACCTTCTGTTATAATTGCTAGAAATTGTGATGTTCTCTCCTGTTTCAAAGAATGATCCTTTACCTGATATAATTTCTAAGCTAGGTCTCTTTGAAAACACGGTATTTTCAGATTTTCACAGTGAATTACCAAGAAACAACATAGGAAACCACTGTGAACGGTGAAGTCACATATAGATCCTTTGGTGTGTCAGGTGAAGCACACTACCCAAAAGACGCCAGCGTTCTTGAAACCAGTGTTTGCTTTTTAGTCTACTGTATCAACTCGAAAGCTCACTGAAACATACAATGAAGCAGAACAACAACGGCACGGCAAGGGCATAATTCCATTTGTTGAAATCGTTTTATTATCTGTATATGGTGGTTAGAATTTCATCTGGTTGAAAACTGTTGCTGGCCTCCTTCGGAACACGGTCTTTATGAGTTAACAGTAAGTGCAACAACAACTTTTAGAAAGACATACATGAGAACCAGATAGCATCTAATATCTTCAGTTCAAAGAGCTACATCTGTACTTTCAGTAGTACATGCGTTACTCTGCCCGGAAAACAAGATATGTCCAGACATCGCTATCTCTGCTTCTGCCTTCAATGGCAATGCCAACGGTCACTATCTCCCACAATGAATGCCATCACCGCATGGACAGGGAAGAAAAAGCAATAACTTCTGTTATAATTGCTAGAAATTGTGATGATCTCTCCTGTTTCAAAGAATGTTCCTTTACCTGATATAATTTCTAAGCTAGGTCTCTTTGAAAACACGGTATTTTCAGATTTTCACAGTGAATTACCAAGAAACAACATAGGAAACCACTGTGAACGGTGAAGTCACATATAGATCCTTTGGTGTGTCAGGTGAAGCACACTACCCAAAAGACTCCAGCGTTTTTGAAACCAGTGTTTGCTCTTTAGTCTACTGTATCAACTCGAAAGCTCACTGAAGCATACAATGAAGCAGAACAACAACGGCACTGCAAGGGCATAATTCCATCTGTTGAAATCTTTTGATTATCTGTATATGGTGGTTAGAATTTCATCTGGTTGAAAACTGTTGCTGGCCTCCTTCGGAACACAGTCTTTATGAGTTAACAATAAGTGCAACAACAACTTTTAGAAAGACATACATTAGAACCAGAGAGCATCTAATATCTTCAGTTCAAAGAGCTACATCTGTACTTTCAGTAGTACATGCGTTACTCTGCCCGGAAAACAAGATATGTCCAGACATCGCTATCTCTGCTTCTGCCTTCAATGGGAATGCCACCCGTCACTATCTCCCACAATGAATGCCATCACCGCACGGACAGGGAAGAGAAAGCAATACCTTCTGTTATAATTGCTAGAAATTGTGATGTTCTCTCCTGTTTCAAAGAATGATCCTTTACCTGATATAATTTCTAAGCTAGGTCTCTTTGAAAACACGGTATTTTCAGATTTTCACAGTGAATTACCAAAAAACAACATAGGAAACCACTGTGAACGGTGAAGTCACATATAGATCTTTTGGTGTGAAAGGTGAAGCACACTACCCAAAAGACTCCAGCGTTCTTGAAACCAGTGTTTGCTCTTTAGTCTACTGAATCAACTCGAAATCTCACTGAAGCATACAATGAAGCAGAACAACAACGGAACGGCAAGGGCATAATTCCATTTGTTGAAATCGTTTGATTATCTGTATATGGTGGTTAGAATTTCATCTGGTTGTAAACTGTTGCTGGCCTCCTTCGGAACACGGTCTTTATGAGTTAACAGTAAGTGCAACAACAACTTTTAGAAAGACATACATGAGAACCAGATAGCATCTAATATCTTCAGTTCAAAGAGCTACATCTGTACTTTCAGTAGTACATGCGTTACTCTGCCCGGAAAACAAGATATGTCCAGACATCGCTATCTCTGCTTCTGCCTTCAATGGCAATGCCAACGGTCACTATCTCCCACAATGAATGCCATCACCGCACGGACAGGGAAGAGAAAGCAATAACTTCTGTTATAATTGCTAGAAATTGTGAAGTTCTCTCCTGTTTCAAAGAATGTTCCTTTACCTGATATAATTTCTAAGCTAGGTCTCTTTGAAAACACGGTATTTTCAGATTTTCACAGTGAATTACCAAGAAACAACATAGGAAACCACTGTGAACGGTGAAGTCACATATAGATCCTTTGGTGTGTCAGGTGAAGCACACTACCCAAAAGACTCCAGCGTTCTTGAAACCAGTGTTTGCTCTTTAGTCTACTGTATCAACTCGAAAGCTCAATGAAGCATACAATGAAGCAGAACAATAACGGCACAGCAAGGGCATAATTCCATCTGTTGAAATCGTTTGATTATCTGTATATGGTGGTTAGAATTTCATCTGGTTGAAAACTGTTGCTGGCCTCCTTCGGAACACGGTATTTATGAGTTAACAATAAGTGCAACAACAACTTTTAGAAAGACATACATGAGAACCAGATAGCATCTAATATCTTCAGTTCAAAGAGCTACATCTGTACTTTCAGTAGTACATGCGTTACTCTGCCCGGAAAACAAGATATGTCCAGACATCGCTATCTCTGCTTCTGCTTTCAATGGGAATGCCACCCGTCACTATCTCCCACAATGAATGCCATCACCGCACGGACAGGGAAGAGAAAGCAGTACCTTCTGTTATAATTGCTAGAAATTGTGATGTTCTCTCCTGTTTCAAAGAATGATCCTTTACCTGATATAATTTCTAAGCTAGGTCTCCTTGAAAACACGGTATTTTCAGATTTTCACAGGGAATTACCAAGAAACAACATAGGAAACCACTGTAAACGGTGAAGTCACATATAGATCCTTTGGTGTGTCAGGTGAAGCACACTACCCAAAAGATTCCAGCGTTCTTGAAACCAGTGTTTGCTCTTTAGTCTACTGTATCAACTCGAAAGCTCACTGAAGCATACAATGAAGCAGAACAACAACGGCACTGCAAGGGCATAATTCCATCTGTTGAAATCGTTTGATTATCTGTATATGGTGGTTAGAATTTCATCTGGTTGAAAACTGTTGCTGGCCTCCTTCGGAACACAGTCTTTATGAGTTAACAATAAGTGCAACAACAACTTTTAGAAAGACATACATGAGAACCAGATAGCATCTAATATCTTCAGTTCAAAGAGCTACATCTGTACTTTCAGAAGTACATGCGTTACTCTGCACGGAAAACAAGATATGTCCAGACACCGCTATCTCTGCTTCTGCATTCAATGGCAATGCCACCGGTCACTATCTCCCACAATTAATGCCATCACCGCACGGACAGGGAAGAGAAAGCAATACCTTCTGTTATAATTGCTAGAAATTGTGATGTTCTCTCCTGTTTCAAAGAATGATCCTTTACCTGATATAATTTCTAAGCTAGGTCTCGTTGAAAACACGGTATTTTCAGATATTCACAGTGAATTACCAAGTAACAACATAGGAAACCACTGTGAACGGTGAAGTCACATATAGATCCTTTGGTGTGTCAGGTGAAGCACACTACCCAAAAGACTCCAGCGTTCTTGAAACCAGTGTTTGCTCTTTAGTCTACTGTATCAACTCGAAAGCTCACTGAAGCATACAATGAAGCAGAACAACAAAGGCACTGCAAGGGCATAATTCCATTTGTTGAAATCGTTTTATTATCTGTATATGGTGGTTAGAATTTCATCTGGTTGAAGACTTTTGCTGCCCTCCTTCGGAACACGGTCTTTATAAGTTAACAATAAGTGCAACAACAACTTTTAGAAAGACATACATGAGAACCAGATAGCATCTAATATCTTCAGTTCAAAGAGCTACATCTGTACTTTCAGAAGTACATGCGTTACTCTGCACGGAAAACAAGATATGTCCAGACATCGCTATCTCTGCTTCTGCATTCAATGGCAATGCCACCGGTCACTATCTCCCACAATGAATGCCATCACCGCACGGACAGGGAAGAGAAAGCAATACCTTCTGTTATAATTGCTAGAAATTGTGATGTTCTCTCCTGTTTCAAAGAATGATCCTTTACCTGATATAATTTCTAAGCTAGGTCTCTTTGAAAACACGGTATTTTCGGATATTCACAGTGAATTACCAAGTAACAACATAGGAAACCACTGTGAACGGTGAAGTCACATATAGATCCTTTGGTGTGTCAGGTGAAGCACACTACCCAAAAGACTCCAGCGTTCTTGAAACCAGTGTTTGCTCTTTAGTCTACTGTATCAACTCGAAAGCTCACTGAAGCATACAATGAAGCAGAACAACAACGGCACGGCAAGGGCATAATTCCATTTGTTGAAATTGTTTTATTATCTGTATATGGTGGTTAGAATTTCATCTGGTTGAAAACTGTTGCTGGCCTCCTTCGGAACACGGTCTTTATCAGTTAACAATAAGTGCAACAACAACTTTTAGAAAGACATACATGAGAACCAGATAGCATCTAATATCTTCAGTTCAAAGAGCTACATCTGTACTTTCAGTAGTACATGCGTTACTCTGCCCGGAAAACAAGATATGTCCAGACATCGCTATCTCTGCTTCTGCCTTCAATGGCAATGCCAACGGTCACTATCTCCCACAATGAATGCCATCACCGCACGGACAGGGAAGAAAAAGCAATAACTTCTGTTATAATTGCTAGAAATTGTGATGTTCTCTCCAGTTTCAAAGAATGTTCCTTTACCTGATATAATTTCTAAGCTAGGTCTCTTTGAAAACACGGTATTTTCAGATTTTCACAGTGAATTACCAAGAAACAACATAGGAAACCACTGTGAACGGTGAAGTCACATATAGATCCTTTGGTGTGTCAGGTGAAGCACACTACCCAAAAGACTCCAGCGTTTTTGAAACCAGTGTTTGCTCTTTAGTCTACTGTATCAACTCGAAAGCTCACTGAAGCATACAATGAAGCAGAACAACAACGGCACTGCAAAAGGCATAATTCCATCTGTTGAAATCTTTTGATTATCTGTATATGGTGGTTAGAATTTCATCTGGTTGAAAACTGTTGCTGGCCTCCTTCGGAACACAGTCTTTATGAGTTAACAATAAGTGCAACAACAACTTTTAGAAAGACATACATTAGAACCAGAGAGCATCTAATATCTTCAGTTCAAAGAGCTACATCTGTACTTTCAGTAGTACATGCGTTACTCTGCCCGGAAAACAAGATATGTCCAGACATCGCTATCTCTGCTTCTGCCTTCAATGGGAATGCCACCCGTCACTATCTCCCACAATGAATGCCATCGCCGCACGGACAGGGAAGAGAAAGCAATACCTTCTGTTATAATTGCTAGAAATTGTGATGTTCTCTCCTGTTTCAAAGAATGATCCTTTACCTGATATAATTTCTAAGCTAGGTCTCTTTGAAAACACGGTATTTTCAGATTTTCACAGTGAATTACCAAGAAACAACATAGGAAACCACTGTGAACGGTGAAGTCACATATAGATCCTTTGGTGTGTCAGGTGAAGCACACTACCCAAAAGACTCCAGCGTTCTTGAAACCAGTGTTTGCTCTTTAGTCTACTGAATCAACTCGAAAGCTCACTGAAGCATACAATGAAGCAGAACAACAACGGAACGGCAAGGGCGTAATTCCATTTGTTGAAATCGTTTGATTATCTGTATATGGTGGTTAGAATTTCATCTGGTTGTAAACTGTTGCTGGCCTCCTTCGGAACACGGTCTTTATGAGTTAACAGTAAGTGCAACAACAACTTTTAGAAAGACATACATGAGAACCAGATAGCATCTAATATCTTCAGTTCAAAGAGCTACATCTGTACTTTCAGTAGTACATGCGTTACTCTGCCCGGAAAACAAGATATGTCCAGACATCGCTATCTCTGCTTCTGCCTTCAATGGCAATGCCAACGGTCACTATCTCCCACAATGAATGCCATCACCGCACGGACAGGGAAGAGAAAGCAATAACTTTTGTTATAATTGCTAGAAATTGTGATGTTCTCTCCTGTTTCAAAGAATGATCCTTTACCTGATATAATTTCTAAGCTAGGTCTCTTTGAAAACACGGTATTTTCAGATTTTCACAGGGAATTACCAAGAAACAACATAGGAAACCACTGTAAACGGTGAAGTCACATATAGATCCTTTGGTGTGTCAGGTGAAGCACACTACCCAAAAGATTCCAGCGTTCTTGAAACCAGTGTTTGCTCTTTAGTCTACTGTATCAACTCGAAAGCTCACTGAAGCATACAATGAAGCAGAACAACAACGGCACTGCAAGGGCATAATTCCATCTGTTGAAATCGTTTGATTATCTGTATATGGTGGTTAGAATTTCATCTGGTTGAAAACTGTTGCTGGCCTCCTTCGGAACACAGTCTTTATGAGTTAACAATAAGTGCAACAACAACTTTTAGAAAGACATACATGAGAACCAGATAGCATCTAATATCTTCAGTTCAAAGAGCTACATCTGTACTTTCAGAAGTACATGCGTTACTCTGCACGGAAAACAAGATATGTCCAGACACCGCTATCTCTGCTTCTGCATTCAATGGCAATGCCACCGGTCACTATCTCCCACAATTAATGCCATCACCGCACGGAGAGGGAAGAGAAAGCAATACCTTCTGTTATAATTGCTAGAAATTGTGATGTTCTCTCCTGTTTCAAAGAATGATCCTTTACCTGATATAATTTCTAAGCTAGGTCTCTTTGAAAACACGGTATTTTCAGAGTTTCACAGTGAATTACCAAGAAAAAACATAGGAAACCACTGGGAACGGTGAAGTCACATATAGATCCTTTGCTGTGTCAGGTGAAGCACACTACCCAAAAGACTCCAGCGTTCTTGAAACCAGTGTTTGCTCTTTAGTCTACTGTATCAACTCGAAAGCTCACTGAAGCATACAATGAAGCGGAACAACAACGGCACAGCAAGGGCATAATTCCATCTGTTGAAATCGTTTGATTATCTGTATATGGTGGTTAGAATTTCATCTGGTTGAAAACTGTTGCTGGCCTCCTTCGGAACACAGTCTTTATGAGTTAACAATAAGTGCAACAACAACTTTTAGAAAGACATACATGAGAACCAGATAGCATCTAATATCTTCAGTTCAAAGAGCTACATCTGTACTTTCAGTAGAACATGCGTTACTCTGCACGGAAAACAAGATATGTCCAGACATCGCTATCTCTGATTCTGCCTTCAATGGCAATGCCACCGGTCACTATCTCCCACAATGAATGCCATCACCGCACGGACAGGGAAGAGAAAGCAATACCTTCTGTTATAATTGCTAGAAATTGTGATGTTCTCTCCTGTTTCAAAGAATGATCCTTTACCTGATATAATTTCTAAGCTAGGTCTCTTTGAAAACACGGTATTTTCGGATATTCACAGTGAATTACCAAGTAACAACATAGGAAACCACTGTGAACGGTGAAGTCACATATAGATCCTTTGGTGTGTCAGGTGAAGCACACTACCCAAAAGACTCCAGCGTTCTTGAAACCAGTGTTTGCTCTTTAGTCTACTGTATCAACTCGAAAGCTCACTGAAGCATACAATGAAGCAGAACAACAACGGCACGGCAAGGGCATAATTCCATTTGTTGAAATTGTTTTATTATCTGTATATGGTGGTTAGAATTTCATCTGGTTGAAAACTGTTGCTGGCCTCCTTCGGAACACGGTCTTTATCAGTTAACAATAAGTGCAACAACAACTTTTAGAAAGACATACATGAGAACCAGATAGCATCTAATATCTTCAGTTCAAAGAGCTACATCTGTACTTTCAGTAGTACATGCGTTACTCTGCCCGGAAAACAAGATATGTCCAGACATCGCTATCTCTGCTTCTGCCTTCAATGGCAATGCCAACGGTCACTATCTCCCACAATGAATGCCATCACCGCACGGACAGGGAAGAAAAAGCAATAACTTCTGTTATAATTGCTAGAAATTGTGATGTTCTCTCCAGTTTCAAAGAATGTTCCTTTACCTGATATAATTTCTAAGCTAGGTCTCTTTGAAAACACGGTATTTTCAGATTTTCACAGTGAATTACCAAGAAACAACATAGGAAACCACTGTGAACGGTGAAGTCACATATAGATCCTTTGGTGTGTCAGGTGAAGCACACTACCCAAAAGACTCCAGCGTTTTTGAAACCAGTGTTTGCTCTTTAGTCTACTGTATCAACTCGAAAGCTCACTGAAGCATACAATGAAGCAGAACAACAACGGCACTGCAAGGGCATAATTCCATCTGTTGAAATCTTTTGATTATCTGTATATGGTGGTTAGAATTTCATCTGGTTGAAAACTGTTGCTGGCCTCCTTCGGAACACAGTCTTTATGAGTTAACAATAAGTGCAACAACAACTTTTAGAAAGACATACATTAGAACCAGAGAGCATCTAATATCTTCAGTTCAAAGAGCTACATCTGTACTTTCAGTAGTACATGCGTTACTCTGCCCGGAAAACAAGATATGTCCAGACATCGCTATCTCTGCTTCTGCCTTCAATGGGAATGCCACCCGTCACTATCTCCCACAATGAATGCCATCGCCGCACGGACAGGGAAGAGAAAGCAATACCTTCTGTTATAATTGCTAGAAATTGTGATGTTCTCTCCTGTTTCAAAGAATGATCCTTTACCTGATATAATTTCTAAGCTAGGTCTCTTTGAAAACACGGTATTTTCAGATTTTCACAGTGAATTACCAAGAAACAACATAGGAAACCACTGTGAACGGTGAAGTCACATATAGATCCTTTGGTGTGTCAGGTGAAGCACACTACCCAAAAGACTCCAGCGTTCTTGAAACCAGTGTTTGCTCTTTAGTCTACTGAATCAACTCGAAAGCTCACTGAAGCATACAATGAAGCAGAACAACAACGGAACGGCAAGGGCGTAATTCCATTTGTTGAAATCGTTTGATTATCTGTATACGGTGGTTAGAATTTCATCTGGTTGTAAACTGTTGCTGGCCTCCTTCGGAACACGGTCTTTATGAGTTAACAGTAAGTGCAACAACAACTTTTAGAAAGACATACATGAGAACCAGATAGCATCTAATATCTTCAGTTCAAAGAGCTACATCTGTACTTTCAGTAGTACATGCGTTACTCTGCCCGGAAAACAAGATATGTCCAGACATCGCTATCTCTGCTTCTGCCTTCAATGGCAATGCCAACGGTCACTATCTCCCACAATGAATGCCATCACCGCACGGACAGGGAAGAGAAAGCAATAACTTTTGTTATAATTGCTAGAAATTGTGATGTTCTCTCCTGTTTCAAAGAATGTTCCTTTACCTGATATAATTTCTAAGCTAGGTCTCTTTGAAAACACGGTATTTTCAGATTTTCACAGTGAATTACCAAGAAACAACATAGGAAACCACTGTGAACGGTGAAGTCACATATAGATCCTTTGGTGTGTCAGGTGAAGCACACTACCCAAAAGACTCCAGCGTTCTTGAAACCAGTGTTTGCTCTTTAGTCTGCTGTATCAACTCGAAAGCTCAATGAAGCATACAATGAAGCAGAACAATAACGGCACAGCAAGGGCATAATTCCATCTGTTGAAATCGTTTGATTATCTGTATATGGTGGTTAGAATTTCATCTGGTTGAAAACTGTTGCTGGCCTCCTTCGGAACACGGTATTTATGAGTTAACAATAAGTGCAACAACAACTTTTAGAAAGACATACATGAGAACCAGATAGCATCTAATATCTTCAGTTCAAAGAGCTACATCTGTACTTTCAGTAGTACATGCGTTACTCTGCCCGGAAAACAAGATATGTCCAGACATCGCTATCTCTGCTTCTGCCTTCAATGGCAATGCCACCGGTCACTATCTCCCACAATGAATGCCATCACCGCACGGACAGGGAAGAGAAAGCAATAACTTCTGTTATAATTGCTAGAAATTGTGATGTTCTCTCCTGTTTCAAAGAATGTTCCTTTACCTGATATAATTTCTAAGCTAGGTCTCTTTGAAAACACGGTATTTTCAGATTTTCACAGTGAATTACCAAGAAACAACATAGGAAACCACTGTGAACGGTGAAGTCACATATAGATCCTTTGGTGTGTCAGGTGAAGCACACTACCCAAAAGACTCCAGCGTTCTTGAAACCAGTGTTTGCTCTTTAGTCTGCTGTATCAACTCGAAAGCTCAATGAAGCATACAATGAAGCAGAACAATAACGGCACAGCAAGGGCATAATTCCATCTGTTGAAATCGTTTGATTATCTGTATATGGTGGTTAGAATTTCATCTGGTTGAAAACTGTTGCTGGCCTCCTTCGGAACACGGTCTTTATGAGTTAACAATAAGTGCAACAACAACTTTTAGAAAGACATACATGAGAACCAGATAGCATCTAATATCTTCAGTTCAAAGAGCTACATCTGTACTTTCAGTAGTACATGCGTTACTCTGCCCGGAAAACAAGATATGTCCAGACATCGCTATCTCTGCTTCTGCCTTCAATGGCAATGCCACCGGTCACTATCTCCCACAATGAATGCCATCACCGCACGGACAGGGAAGAGAAAGCAATAACTTCTGTTATAATTGCTAGAAATTGTGATGTTCTCTCCTGTTTCAAAGAATGTTCCTTTACCTGATATAATTTCTAAGCTAGGTCTCTTTGAAAACACGGTATTTTCAGATTTTCACAGTGAATTACCAAGAAACAACATAGGAAACCACTGTGAACGGTGAAGTCACATATAGATCCTTTGGTGTGTCAGGTGAAGCACACTACCCAAAAGACTCCAGCGTTCTTGAAACCAGTGTTTGTTCTTTAGTCTACTGTATCAACTCGAAAGCTCACTGAAGCATACAATGAAGCAGAACAACAACGGCAAGGCAAGGGCATAATTCCATTTGTTGAAATCGTTTTATTATCTGTATATGGTGGTTAGAATTTCATCTGGTTGAAAACTGTTGCTGGCCTCCTTCGGAACACGGTCTTTATGAGTTAACAATAAGTGCAACAACAACTTTTAGAAAGACATACATTAGAACCAGAGAGCATCTAATATCTTCAGTTCAAAGAGCTACATCTGTACTTTCAGTAGTACATGCGTTACTCTGCCCGGAAAACAAGATATGTCCAGACATCGCTATCTCTGCTTCTGCCTTCAATGGGAATGCCACCCGTCACTATCTCCCACAATGAATGCCATCACCGCACGGACAGGGAAGAGAAAGCAATACCTTCTGTTATAATTGCTAGAAATTGTGATGTTCTCTCCTGTTTCAAAGAATGATCCTTTACCTGATATAATTTCTAAGCTAGGTCTCTTTGAAAACACGGTATTTTCAGATTTTCACAGTGAATTACCAAGAAACAACATAGGAAACCACTGTGAACGGTGAAGTCACATATAGATCCTTTGGTGTGTCAGGTGAAGCACACTACCCAAAAGACTCCAGCGTTTTTGAAACCAGTGTTTGCTCTTTAGTCTACTGTATCAACTCGAAAGCTCACTGAAGCATACAATTAAGCAGAACAACAACGGCACGGCAAGGGCATAATTCCATTTGTTGAAATCGTTTTATTATCTGTATAGGGTGGTTAGAATTTCATCTGGTTGAAAACTGTTGCTGGCCTCCTTCGGAACACGGTCTTTATGAGTTAACAGTAAGTGCAACAACAACTTTTAGAAAGACATACATGAGAACCAGATAGCATCTAATATCTTCAGTTCAAAGAGCTACATCTGTACTTTCAGTAGTACATGCATTACTCTGCCCGGAAAACAAGATATGTCCAGACATCGCTATCTCTGCTTCTGCCTTCAATGGCAATGCCAACGGTCACTATCTCCCACAATGAATGCCATCACCGCACGGACAGGGAAGAGAAAGCAATAACTTCTGTTATAATTGCTAGAAATTGTGATGTTCTCTCCTGTTTCAAAGAATGTTCCTTTACCTGATATAATTTCTAAGCTAGGTCTCTTTGAAAACACGGTATTTTCAGATTTTCACAGTGAATTACCAAGAAACAACATAGGAAACCACTGTGAACGGTGAAGTCACATATAGATCCTTTGGTGTGTCAGGTGAAGCACACTACCCAAAAGACTCCAGCGTTCTTGAAACCAGTGTTTGCTCTTTAGTCTACTGTATCAACTCGAAAGCTCACTGAAGCATACAATGAAGCAGAACAACAACGGCACGGCAAGGGCATAATTCCATTTGTTGAAATCGTTTTATTATCTGTATATGGTGGTTAGAATTTCATCTGGTTGAAAACTGTTGCTGGCCTCCTTCGGAACACGGTCTTTATGAGTTAACAGTAAGTGCAACAACAACTTTTAGAAAGACATACATGAGAACCAGATAGCATCTAATATCTTCAGTTCAAAGAGCTACATCTGTACTTTCAGTAGTACATGCGTTACTCTCCCCGGAAAACAAGATATGTCCAGACATCGCTATCTCTGCTTCTGCCTTCAATGGCAATGCCACCGGTCACTATCTCCCACAATGAATGCCATCACCGCACGGACAGGGAAGAGAAAGCAATAACTTCTGTTATAATTGCTAGAAATTGTGATGTTCTCTCCTGTTTCAAAGAATGTTCCTTTATCTGATATAATTTCTAAGCTAGGTCTCTTTGAAAACACGGTATTTTCAGATTTTCACAGTGAATTACCAAGAAACAACATAGGAAACAACTGTGAACGGTGAAGTCACATATAGATCCTTTGGTGTGTCAGGTGAAGCACACTACCCAAAAGACTCCAGCGTTCTTGAAACCAGTGTTTGCTCTTTAGTCTACTGTATCAACTCGAAAGCTCACTGAAGCATACAATGAAGCAGAACAACAACGGCACGGCAAGGGCATAATTCCATTTGTTGAAATCGTTTCATTATCTGTATATGGTGGTTAGAATTTCATCTGGTTGAAAACTGTTGCTGGCCTCCTTCGGAACACGGTCTTTATGAGTTAACAGTAAGTGCAACAACAACTTTTAGAAAGACATACATGAGAACCAGATAGCATCTAATATCTTCAGTTCAAAGAGCTACATCTGTACTTTCAGTAGTACATGCGTTACTCTGCCCGGAAAACAAGATATGTCCAGACATCGCTATCTCTGCTTCTGCCTTCAATGGCAATGACAACGGTCACTATCTCCCACAATGAATGCCATCACCGCACGGACAGTGAAGAGAAAGCAATAACTTCTGTTATAATCGCTAGAAATTGTGATGTTCTCTCCTGTTTCAAAGAATGTTCCTTTACCTGATATAATTTCTAAGCTAGGTCTCTTTGAAAACACGGTATTTTCAGATTTTCACAGTGAATTACCAAGAAACAACATAGGAAACCACTGTGAACGGGAAGTCACATATAGATCCTTTGGTGTATCAGGTGAAGCACACTACCCAAAATACTCCAGCGTTCTTGAAACCAGTGTTTGCTCTTTAGTCTACTGTATCAACTCGAAAGCTCACTGAAGCATACAATGAAGCAGAACAACAACGGCACTGCAAGGGCATAATTCCATCTGTTGAAATCTTTTGATTATCTGTATATGGTGGTTAGAATTTCATCTGGTTGAAAACTGTTGCTGGCCTCCTTCGGAACACAGTCTTTATGAGTTAACAATAAGTGCAACAACAACTTTTAGAAAGACATACATGAGAATCAGAGAGCATCTAATATCTTCAGTTCAAAGAGCTACATCTGTACTTTCAGTAGTACATGCGTTACTCTGCCCGGAAAACAAGATATGTCCAGACATCGCTATCTCTGCTTCTGCCTTCAATGGGAATGCCACCCGTCACTATCTCCCACAATGAATGCCATCGCCGAACGGAAAGGGAAGAGAAAGCAATACCTTCTGTTATAATTGCTAGAAATTGTGATGTTCTCTCCTGTTTCAAAGAATGATCCTTTACCTGATATAATTTCTAAGCTAGGTCTCTTTGAAAACACGGTATTTTCAGATTTTCACAGTGAATTACCAAGAAACAACATGGGAAACCACTGTGAACGGTGAAGTCACATATAGATCCTTTGGTGTGTCAGGTGAAGCACACTACCCAAAAGACTCCAGCGTTCTTGAAACCAGTGTTTGCTCTTTAGTCTACTGTATCAACTCGAAAGCTCACTGAAGCATACAATGAAGCAGAACAACAACGGCACAGCAAGGGCATAATTCCATCTGTTGAAATCGTTTGATTATCTGTATATGGTGGTTAGAATTTCATCTGCTTGGAAACTGTTGCTGGCCTCCTTCGGAACACAGTCTTTATGAGTTAACAATAAGTGCAACAACAACTTTTAGAAAGACATACATTAGAACCAGAGAGGATCTAATATCTTCAGTTCAAAGAGCTACATCTGTACTTTCAGAAGTACATGCGTTACTCTGCACGGAAAACAAGATATGTCCAGACACCGCTATCTCTGCTTCTGCATTCAATGGCAATGCCACCGGTCACTATCTCCCACAATTAATGCCATCACCGCACGGACAGGGAAGAGAAAGCAATACCTTCTGTTATAATTGCTAGAAATTGTGATGTTCTCTCCTGTTTCAAAGAATGATCCTTTACCTGATATAATTTCTAAGCTAGGTCTCGTTGAAAACACGGTATTTTCAGATATTCACAGTGAATTACCAAGTAACAACATAGGAAACCACTGTGAACGGTGAAGTCACATATAGATCCTTTGGTGTGTCAGGTGAAGCACACTACCCAAAAGACTCCAGCGTTCTTGAAACCAGTGTTTGCTCTTTAGTCTACTGTATCAACTCGAAATCTCACTGAAGCATACAATGAAGCAGAACAACAAAGGCACTGCAAGGGCATAATTCCATTTGTTGAAATCGTTTTATTATCTGTATATGGTGGTTAGAATTTCATCTGGTTGAAGACTTTTGCTGCCCTCCTTCGGAACACGGTCTTTATAAGTTAACAATAAGTGCAACAACAACTTTTAGAAAGACATACATGAGAACCAGATAGCATCTAATATCTTCAGTTCAAAGAGCTACATCTGTACTTTCAGAAGTACATGCGTTACTCTGCACGGAAAACAAGATATGTCCAGACATCGCTATCTCTGCTTCTGCATTCAATGGCAATGCCACCGGTCACTATCTCCCACAATGAATGCCATCACCGCACGGACAGGGAAGAGAAAGCAATACCTTCTGTTATAATTGCTAGAAATTGTGATGTTCTCTCCTGTTTCAAAGAATGATCCTTTACCTGATATAATTTCTAAGCTAGGTCTCTTTGAAAACACGGTATTTTCGGATATTCACAGTGAATTACCAAGTAACAACATAGGAAACCACTGTGAACGGTGAAGTCACATATAGATCCTTTGGTGTGTCAGGTGAAGCACACTACCCAAAAGACTCCAGCGTTCTTGAAACCAGTGTTTGCTCTTTAGTCTACTGTATCAACTCGAAAGCTCACTGAAGCATACAATGAAGCAGAACAACAACGGCACTGCAAGGGCATAATTCCATCTGTTGAAATCTTTTGATTATCTGTATATGGTGGTTAGAATTTTATCTGGTTGAAAACTGTTGCTGGCCTCCTTCGGAACACAGTCTTTATGAGTTAACAATAAGTGCAACAACAACTTTTAGAAAGACATACATTAGAACCAGAGAGCATCTAATATCTTCAGTTCAAAGAGCTACATCTGTACTTTCAGTAGTACATGCGTTACTCTGCCCGGAAAACAAGATATGTCCAGACATCGCTATCTCTGCTTCTGCCTTCAATGGGAATGCCACCCGTCACTATCTCCCACAATGAATGCCATCGCCGCACGGACAGGGAAGAGAAAGCAATACCTTCTGTTATAATTGCTAGAAATTGTGATGTTCTCTCCTGTTTCAAAGAATGATCCTTTACCTGATATAATTTCTAAGCTAGGTCTCTTTGAAAACACGGTATTTTCAGATTTTCACAGTGAATTACCAAGAAACAACATAGGAAACCACTGTGAACGGTGAAGTCACATATAGATCCTTTGGTGTGTCAGGTGAAGCACACTACCCAAAAGACTCCAGCGTTCTTGAAACCAGTGTTTGCTCTTTAGTCTACTGAATCAACTCGAAATCTCACTGAAGCATACAATGAAGCAGAACAACAACGGAACGGCAAGGGCATAATTCCATTTGTTGAAATCGTTTGATTATCTGTATATGGTGGTTAGAATTTCATCTGGTTGTAAACTGTTGCTGGCCTCCTTCGGAACACGGTCTTTATGAGTTAACAGTAAGTGCAACAACAACTTTTAGAAAGACATACATGAGAACCAGATAGCATCTAATATCTTCAGTTCAAAGAGCTACATCTGTACTTTCAGTAGTACATGCGTTACTCTGCCCGGAAAACAAGATATGTCCAGACATCGCTATCTCTGCTTCTGCCTTCAATGGCAATGCCACCGGTCACTATCTCCCACAATGAATGCCATCACCGCACGGACAGGGAAGAGAAAGCAATAACTTCTGTTATAATTGCTAGAAATTGTGATGTTCTCTCCTGTTTCAAAGAATGTTCCTTTACCTGATATAATTTCTAAGCTAGGTCTCTTTGAAAACACGGTATTTTCAGATTTTCACAGTGAATTACCAAGAAACAACATAGGAAACCACTGTGAACGGTGAAGTCACATATAGATCCTTTGGTGTGTCAGGTGAAGCACACTACCCAAAAGACTCCAGCGTTCTTGAAACCAGTGTTTGTTCTTTAGTCTACTGTATCAACTCGAAAGCTCACTGAAGCATACAATGAAGCAGAACAACAACGGCACGGCAAGGGCATAATTCCATTTGTTGAAATCGTTTTA
Organism: Furipterus horrens; assembly: GCF_987537825.1. Classification (NCBI taxonomy): domain Eukaryota; kingdom Metazoa; phylum Chordata; class Mammalia; order Chiroptera; family Furipteridae; genus Furipterus; species Furipterus horrens. The sequence goes on from NW_028327188.1 coordinate 2,497,596, forward strand.
TTATCTGTATATGGTGGTTAGAATTTCATCTGGTTGAAAACTGTTTCTGGCCTCCTTCGGAACACAGTCTTTATGAGTTAACAATAAGTGCAACAACAACTTTTAGAAAGACATACATGAGAATCAGAGAGCATCTAATATCTTCAGTTCAAAGAGCTACATCTGTACTTTCAGTAGTACATGCGTTACTCTGCCCGGAAAACAAGATATGTCCAGACATCGCTATCTCTGCTTCTGCCTTCAATGGGAATGCCACCCGTCACTATCTCCCACAATGAATGCCATCGCCGAACGGAAAGGGAAGAGAAAGCAATACCTTCTGTTATAATTGCTAGAAATTGTGATGTTCTCTCCTGTTTCAAAGAATGATCCTTTACCTGATATAATTTCTAAGCTAGGTCTCTTTGAAAACACGGTATTTTCAGATTTTCACAGTGAATTACCAAGAAACAACATGGGAAACCACTGTGAACGGTGAAGTCACATATAGATCCTTTGGTGTGTCAGGTGAAGCACACTACCCAAAAGACTCCAGCGTTCTTGAAACCAGTGTTTGCTCTTTAGTCTACTGTATCAACTCGAAAGCTCACTGAAGCATACAATGAAGCAGAACAACAACGGCACAGCAAGGGCATAATTCCATCTGTTGAAATCGTTTGATTATCTGTATATGGTGGTTAGAATTTCATCTGGTTGGAAACTGTTGCTGGCCTCCTTCGGAACAAGGTATTTATGAGTTAACAATAAGTGCAACAACAACTTTTAGAAAGACATACATGAGAACCAGATAGCATCTAATATCTTCAGTTCAAAGAGCTACATCTGTACTTTCAGTAGTACATGCGTTACTCTGCCCTGAAAACAAGATATGTCCAGACATCGCTATCTCTGCTTCTGCCTACAATGGGAATGCCACAGGTCACTATCTCCCACAATGAATGCTACCACCGCACGGACAGGGAAGAGAAAGAAATACCTTCTGTTATAATTGCTAGAAATTGTGATGTTCTCTCCTGTTTCAAAGAATGATCCTTTGCCTGATATAATTTCTAAGCTAGGTCTCTTTGAAAACACGGTATTTTCCGTTATTCACAGTGAATTACCAAGAAACAACATAGGAAACCACTGTGAACGGTGAAGTCACATATAGATCCTTTGGTGTGTCAGGTGAAGCACACTACACAAAGGACTCCAGCGTTCTTGAAACCAGTGTTTGCTCTTTAGTCTACTGTATCAACTCGAAAGCTCACTGAAGCATACAATGAAGCAGAACAACAACGGCACTGCAAGGGCATAATTCCATCTGTTGAAATCGTTTTATTATCTGTATATGGTGGTTAGAATTTCATCTGGTTGAAAACTGTTGCTGGCCTCCTTCGGAACACAGTCTTTATGAGTTAACAATAAGTGCAACAACAACTTTTAGAAAGACATACATGAGAACCAGATAGCATCTAATATCTTCAGTTCAAAGAGCTACATCTGTACTTTCAGATGTACATGCGTTACTCTGCACGGAAAACAAGATATGTCCAGACATCGCTATCTCTGCTTCTGCATTCAATGGCAATGCCACCGGTCACTATCTCCCACAATGAATGCCATCACCGCACGGACAGGGAAGAGAAAGCAATACCTTCCGTTATAATTGCTAGAAATTGTGATGTTCTCTCCTGTTTCAAAGAATGATCCTTTACCTGATATAATTTCTAAGCTAGGTCTCTTTGAAAACACGGTATTTTCAGATTTTCACAGTGAATTACCAAGAAACAACATAGGAAACCACTGTGAACGGTGAAGTCACATATGGATCCTTTGGTGTGTCAGGTGAAGCACACTACCCAAAAGACTCCAGCGTTCTTGAAACCAGTGTTTGCTCTTTAGTCTACTGTACCAACTCGAAAGCTCAATGAAGCATACAATGAAGCAGAACAACAACGGCACGGCAAGGGCATAATTCCATTTGTTGAAATTGTTTTATTATCTGTATATGGTGGTTAGAATTTCATCTGGTTGAAAACTGTTGCTGGCCTCCTTCGGAACACGGTCTTTATGAGTTAACAATAAGTGCAACAACAACTTTTAGAAAGACATACATGAGAACCAGATAGCATCTAATATCTTCAGTTCAAAGAGCTACATCTTTACTTTCAGTAGTACATGCGTTACTCTGCCCGGAAAACAAGATATGTCCAGACATCGCTATCTCTGTTTCTGCCTTCAATGGCAATGCCACAGGTCACTATCTCGCACAATGAATGCCATCACCGCACGGACAGGGAAGAGAAAGCAATACCTATTGTTATAATTGCTAGAAATTCTGATGTTCTCTCCTGTTTCAAAGAATGATCCTTTACCTGATATAATTTCTAAGCTAGGTCTCTTGGAAAACACGGTATTTTCAGATTTTCACAGTGAATTACCAAGAAACAACATAGGAAACCACTGTGAACGGTGAAGTCACATATAGATCCTTTGGTGTGTCAGGTGAAGCACACTACCCAAAAGACTCCAGCGTTCTTGAAACCAGTGTTTGCTCTTTAGTCTACTGTATCAACTCGAAAGCTCAATGAAGCATACAATGAAGCAGAACAATAACGGCACAGCAAGGGCATAATTCCATCTGTTGAAATCGTTTGATTATCTGTATATGGTGGTTAGAATTTCATCTGGTTGAAAACTGTTGCTGGCCTCCTTCGGTATTTATGAGTTAACAATAAGTGCAACAACAACTTTTAGAAAGACATACATGAGAACCAGATAGCATCTAATATCTTCAGTTCAAAGAGCTACATCTGTACTTTCAGTAGTACATGCGTTACTCTGCCCTGAAAACAAGATATGTCGAGACATCGCTATCTCTGCTTCTGCCTTCAATGGGAATGCCACCCGTCACTATCTCCCACAATGAATGCCATCGCCGCACGGACAGGGAAGAGAAAGCAATACCTTCTGTTATAATTGCTAGAAATTGTGATGTTCTCTCCTGTTTCAAAGAATGATCCTTTACCTGATATAATTTCTAAGCTAGGTCTCTTTGAAAACACGGTATTTTCAGATTTTCACAGTGAATTACCAAGAAACAACATAGGAAACCACTGTGAACGATGAAGTCACATATAGATCCTTTGGTGTGTCAGGTGAAGCACACTACCCAAAAGACTCCAGCGTTCTTGAAACCAGTGTTTGCTCTTTAGTCTACTGTATCAACTCGAAAGCTCACTGAAGCATACAATGAAGCAGAACAACAACGGCACGGCAAGGGCATAATTCCATTTGTTGAAATCGTTTCATTATCTGTATATGGTGGTTAGAATTTCATCTGGTTGAAAACTGTTGCTGGCCTCCTTCGGAACACGGTCTTTATGAGTTAACAGTAAGTGCAACAACAACTTTTAGAAAGACATACATGAGAACCAGATAGCATCTAATATCTTCAGTTCAAAGAGCTACATCTGTACTTTCAGTAGTACATGCGTTACTCTGCCCGGAAAACAAGATATGTCCAGACATCGCTATCTCTGCTTCTGCCTTCAATGGCAATGACAACGGTCACTATCTCCCACAATGAATGCCATCACCGCACGGACAGGGAAGAGAAAGCAATAACTACTGTTATAATCGCTAGAAATTGTGATGTTCTCTCCTGTTTCAAAGAATGTTCCTTTACCTGATATAATTTCTAAGCTAGGTCTCTTTGAAAACACGGTATTTTCAGATTTTCACAGTGAATTACCAAGAAACAACATAGGAAACCACTGTGAACGGGAAGTCACATATAGATCCTTTGGTGTGTCAGGTGAAGCACACTACCCAAAAGACTCCAGCGTTCTTGAAACCAGTGTTTGCTCTTTAGTCTACTGTATCAACTCGAAAGCTCACTGAAGCATACAATGAAGCAGAACAACAACGGCACTGCAAGGGCATAATTCCATCTGTTGAAATCTTTTGATTATCTGTATATGGTGGTTAGAATTTCATCTGGTTGAAAACTGTTGCTGGCCTCCTTCGGAACACAGTCTTTATGAGTTAACAATAAGTGCAACAACAACTTTTAGAAAGACATACATGAGAATCAGATAGCATCTAATATCTTCAGTTCAAGGAGCTACATCTGTACTTTCAGTAGTACATGCGTTACTCTGCCCGGAAAACAAGATATGTCCAGACATCGCTATCTCTGCTTCTGCCTTCAATGGGAATGCCACCCGTCACTATCTCCCACAATGAATGCCATCACCGCACGGACAGGGAAGAGAAAGCAATACCTTCTGTTATAATTGCTAGAAATTGTGATGTTCTCTCCTGTTTCAAAGAATGATCCTTTACCTGATATAATTTCTAAGCTAGGTCTCTTTGAAAACACGGTATTTTCAGATTTTCACAGGGAATTACCAAGAAACAACATAGGAAACCACTGTAAACGGTGAAGTCACATATAGATCCTTTGGTGTGTCAGGTGAAGCACACTACCCAAAAGATTCCAGCGTTCTTGAAACCAGTGTTTGCTCTTTAGTCTACTGTATCAACTCGAAAGCTCACTGAAGCATACAATGAAGCAGAACAACAAAGGCACTGCAAGGGCATAATTCCATTTGTTGATATCGTTTTATTATCTGTATATGGTGGTTAGAATTTCATCTGGTTGAAGACTTTTGCTGCCCTCCTTCGGAACACGGTCTTTATAAGTTAACAATAAGTGCAACAACAACTTTTAGAAAGACATACATGAGAACCAGATAGCATCTAATATCTTCAGTTCAAAGAGCTACATCTGTACTTTCAGAAGTACATGCGTTACTCTGCACGGAAAACAAGATATGTCCAGACATCGCTATCTCTGCTTCTGCATTCAATGGCAATGCCACCGGTCACTATCTCCCACAATGAATGCCATCACCGCACGGACAGGGATGAGAAAGCAATACCTTCTGTTATAATTGCTAGAAATTGTGATGTTCTCTCCTGTTTCAAAGAATGATCCTTTACCTGATATAATTTCTAAGCTAGGTCTCTTGGAAAACACGGTATTTTCGGATATTCACAGTGAATTACCAAGTAACAACATAGGAAACCACTGTGAACGGTGAAGTCACATATAGATCCTTTGGTGTGTCAGGTGAAGCACACTACCCAAAAGACTCCAGCGTTCTTGAAACCAGTGTTTGCTCATTAGTCTACTGTATCAACTCGAAAGCTCACTGAAGCATACAATGAAGCAGAACAACAACGGCACGGCAAGGGCATAATTCCATTTGTTGAAATTGTTTTATTATCTGTATATGGTGGTTAGAATTTCATCTGGTTGAAAATTGTTGCTGGCCTCCTTCGGAACACGGTCTTTATGAGTTAACAATAAGTGCAACAACAACTTTTAGAAAGACATACATGAGAACCAGATAGCATCTAATATCTTCAGTTCAAAGAGCTACATCTGTACTTTCAGTAGTACATGCGTTACTCTGTCCGGAAAACAAGATATGTCCAGGCATCGCTATCTCTGCTTCTGCATTCAATGGCAATGCCACCGGTCACTATCTCGCACAATGAATGTCATCACCGCACGGACAGGGAAGAGAAAGCAATACCTTCCGTTATAATTGCTAGAAATTGTGATGTTCTCTCCTGTTTCAAAGAATGATCCTTTACCTGATATAATTTCTAAGCTAGGTCTCTTTGAAAACACGGTATTTTCAGATTTTCACAGTGAATTACCAAGAAACAACATAGGAAACCACTGTGAACGGTGAAGTCACATATGGATCCTTTAGTGTGTCAGGTGAAGCACACTACCCAAAAGACTCCAGCGTTCTTGAAACCAGTGTTTGCTCTTTAGTCTACTGTACCAACTCGAAAGCTCAATGAAGCATACAATGAAGCAGAACAACAACGGCACGGCAAGGGCATAATTCCATTTGTTGAAATTGTTTTATTATCTGTATATGGTGGTTAGAATTTCATCTGGTTGAAAACTGTTGCTGGCCTCCTTCGGAACACGGTCTTTATGAGTTAACAATAAGTGCAACAACAACTTTTAGAAAGACATACATGAGAACCAGATAGCATCTAATATCTTCAGTTCAAAGAGCTACATCTGTACTTTCAGTAGTACATGCGTTACTCTGCACTGAAAACAAGATATGTCCAGACATCGCTATCTCTGTTTCTGCCTTCAATGGCAATGCCACAGGTCACTATCTCGCACAATGAATGCCATCACCGCACGGACAGGGAAGAGAAAGCAATACCTTTTGTTATAATTGCTAGAAATTGTGATGTTCTCTCTTGTTTCAAAGAATGATCCTTTACCTGATATAATTTCTAAGCTAGGTCTCTTTGAAAACACGGTATTTTCAGATTTTCACAGTGAATTACCAAGAAACAACATAGGAAACCACTGTGAACGGTGAAGTCACATATAGATCCTTTGATGTGTCAGGTGAAGCACACTACCCAAAAGACTCCAGCGTTCTTGAAACCAGTGTTTGCTCTTTAGTCTACTGTATCAACTCGAAAGCTCAATGAAGCATACAATGAAGCAGAACAATAACGGCACAGCAAGGGCATAATTCCGTCTGTTGAAATCGTTTGATTATCTGTATATGGTGGTTAGAATTTCATCTGGTTGAAAACTGTTGCTGGCCTCCTTCGGAACACGGTATTTATGAGTTAACAATAAGTGCAACAACAACTTTTAGAAAGACATACATGAGAACCAGATAGCATCTAATATCTTCAGTTCAAAGAGCTACATCTGTACTTTCAGTAGTACATGCGTTACTCTGCCCTGAAAACAAGATATGTCCAGACATCGCTATCTCTGCTTCTGCCTTCAATGGGAATGCCACAGGTCACTACCTCCCTCAATGAATGCCATCACCGCACGGACAGGGAAGAGAAAGAAATACCTTCTGTTATAATTGCTAGAAATTGTGATGTTCTCTCCTGTTTCAAAGAATGATCCTTTGCCTGATATAATTTCTAAGCTAGGTCTCTTTGAAAACACGGTATTTTCCGTTATTCACAGTGAATTACCAAGAAACAACATAGGAAACCACTGTGAACGGTGAAGTCACATATAGATCCTTTGGTGTGTCAGGTGAAGCACACTACACAAAGGACTCCAGCGTTCTTGAAACCAGTGTTTGCTCTTTAGTCTACTGTATCAACTCGAAAGCTCACTGAAGCATACAATGAAGCAGAACAACAACGGCACTGCAAGGGCATAATTCCATTTGCTGAAATCGTTTTATTATCTGTATATGGTGGTTAGAATTTCATCTGGTTGAAAACTGTTGCTGGCCTCCTTCGGAACACGGTCTTTATGAGTTAACAATAAGTGCAACAACAACTTTTAAAAAGACATACATGAGAACCAGATAGCATCTAATATCTTCAGTTCAAAGAGCTACATCTGTACTTTCAGTAGTACATGCGTTACTCTGCACTGAAAACAAGATATGTCCAGACATCGCTATCTCTGTTTCTGCCTTCAATGGCAATGCCACAGGTCACTATCTCGCACAATGAATGCCATCACCGCACGGACAGGGAAGAGAAAGCAATACCTTTTGTTATAATTGCTAGAAATTGTGATGTTCTCTCCTGTTTCAAAGAATGATCCTTTACCTGATATAATTTCTAAGCTAGGTCTCCTTGAAAACACGGTATTTTCAGATTTTCACAGTGAATTACCAAGAAACAACATGGGAAACCACTGTGAACGGTGAAGTCACATATGGATCCTTTGGTGTGTCAGGTGAAGCACACTACCCAAAAGACTCCAGCGTTCTTGAAACCAGTGTTTGCTCTTTAGTCTACTGTACCAACTCGAAAGCTCAATGAAGCATACAATGAAGCAGAACAACAACGGCACGGCAAGGGCATAATTCCATTTGTTGAAATTGTTTTATTATCTGTATATGGTGGTTAGAATTTCATCTGGTTGAAAACTGTTGCTGGCCTCCTTCGGAACACGGTCTTTATGAGTTAACAATAAGTGCAACAACAACTTTTAGAAAGACATACATGAGAACCAGATAGCATCTAATATCTTCAGTTCAAAGAGCTACATCTGTACTTTCAGTAGTACATGCGTTACTCTGCACTGAAAACAAGATATGTCCAGACATCGCTATCTCTGTTTCTGCCTTCAATGGCAATGCCACAGGTCACTATCTCGCACAATGAATGCCATCACCGCACGGACAGGGAAGAGAAAGCAATACCTTTTGTTATAATTGCTAGAAATTGTGATGTTCTCTCTTGTTTCAAAGAATGATCCTTTACCTGATATAATTTCTAAGCTAGGTCTCTTTGCAAACACGGTATTTTCAGATTTTCACAGTGAATTACCAAGAAACAACATAGGAAACCACTGTGAACGGTGAAGTCACATATAGATCCTTTGATGTGTCAGGTGAAGCACACTACCCAAAAGACTCCAGCGTTCTTGAAACCAGTGTTTGCTCTTTAGTCTACTGTATCAACTCGAAAGCTCAATGAAGCATACAATGAAGCAGAACAATAACGGCACAGCAAGGGCATAATTCCATCTGTTGAAATCGTTTGATTATCTGTATATGGTGGTTAGAATTTCATCTGGTTGAAAACTGTTGCTGGCCTCCTTCGGAACACGGTATTTATGAGTTAACAATAAGTGCAACAACAACTTTTAGAAAGACATACATGAGAACCAGATAGCATCTAATATCTTCAGTTCAAAGAGCTACATCTGTACTTTCAGTAGTACATGCGTTACTCTGCCCTGAAAACAAGATATGTCCAGACATCGCTATCTCTGCTTCTGCCTTCAATGGGAATGCCACAGGTCACTATCTCCCTCAATGAATGCCATCACCGCACGGACAGGGAAGAGAAAGAAATACCTTCTGTTATAATTGCTAGAAATTGTGATGTTCTCTCCTGTTTCAAAGAATGATCCTTTGCCTGATATAATTTCTAAGCTAGGTCTCTTTGAAAACACGGTATTTTCCGTTATTCACAGTGAATTACCAAGAAACAACATAGGAAACCACTGTGAACGGTGAAGTCACATATAGATCCTTTGGTGTGTCAGGTGAAGCACACTACACAAAGGACTCCAGCGTTCTTGAAACCAGTGTTTGCTCTTTAGTCTACTGTATCAACTCGAAAGCTCACTGAAGCATACAATGTAGCAGAACAACAACGGCACTGCAAGGGCATAATTCCATTTGCTGAAATCGTTTTATTATCTGTATATGGTGGTTAGAATTTCATCTGGTTGAAAACTGTTGCTGGCCTCCTTCGGAACACGGTCTTTATGAGTTAACAATAAGTGCAACAACAACTTTTAGAAAGACATACATGAGAACCAGATAGCATCTAATATCTTCAGTTCAAAGAGCTACATCTGTACTTTCAGTAGTACATGCGTTACTCTGCACTGAAAACAAGATATGTCCAGACATCGCTATCTCTGTTTCTGCCTTCAATGGCAATGCCACAGGTCACTATCTCGCACAATGAATGCCATCACCGCACGGACAGGGAAGAGAAAGCAATACCTTCTGTTATAATTGCTAGAAATTGTGATGTTCTCTCCTGTTTCAAAGAATGATCCTTTACCTGATATAATTTCTAAGGTAGGTCTCTTTGAAAACACGGTATTTTCAGATTTTCACAGTGAATTACTAAGAAACAACATGGGAAACCACTGTGAACGGTGAAGTCACATATAGATCCTTTGGTGTGTCAGGTGAAGCACACTACCCAAAAGACTCCAGCGTTCTTGAAACCAGTGTTTGCTCTTTAGTCTACTGTATCAACTCGAAAGCTCAATGAAGCATACAATGAAGCAGAACAATAACGGCACAGCAAGGGCATAATTCCATCTGTTGAAATCGTTTGATTATCTGTATATGGTGGTTAGAATTTCATCTGGTTGAAAACTGTTGCTGGCCTCCTTCGGAACACGGTATTTATGAGTTAACAATAAGTGCAACAACAACTTTTAGAAAGACATACATGAGAACCAGATAGCATCTAATATCTTCAGTTCAAAGAGCTACATCTGTACTTTCAGTAGTACATGCGTTACTCTGCCCTGAAAACAGGATATGTCCAGACATCGCTATCTCTGCTTCTGCCTACAATGGGAATGCCACAGGTCACTATCTCCCACAATGAATGCCACCACCGCACGGACAGGGAAGAGAAAGAAATACCTTCTGTTATAATTGCTAGAAATTGTGATGTTCTCTCCTGTTTCAAAGAATGATCCTTTGCCTGATATAATTTCTAAGCTAGGTCTCTTTGAAAACACGGTATTTTCCGTTATTCACAGTGAATTACCAAGAAACAACATAGGAAACCACTGTGAACGGTGAAGTCACATATAGATCCTTTGGTGTGTCAGGTGAAGCACACTACACAAAGGACTCCAGCGTTCTTGAAACCAGTGTTTGCTCTTTAGTCTACTGTATCAACTCGAAAGCTCACTGAAGCATACAATGAAGCAGAACAACAACGGCACTGCAAGGGCATAATTCCATCTGTTGAAATCGTTTGATTATCTGTATATGGTGGTTAGAATTTCATCTGGTTGAAAACTGTTGCTGGCCTCCTTCGGAACACAGTCTTTATGAGTTAACAATAAGTGCAACAACAACTTTTAGAAAGACATACATGAGAACCAGATAGCATCTAATATCTTCAGTTCAAAGAGCTACATCTGTACTTTCAGATGTACATGCGTTACTCTGCACGGAAAACAAGATATGTCCAGACATCGCTATCTCTGCTTCTGCATTCAATGGCAATGCCACCGGTCACTATCTCCCACAATGAATGCCATCACCGCACGGACAGGGATGAGAAAGCAATACCTTCTGTTATAATTGCTAGAAATTGTGATGTTCTCTCCTGTTTCAAAGAATGATCCTTTACCTGATATAATTTCTAAGCTAGGTCTCTTTGAAAACACGGTATTTTCGGATATTCACAGTGAATTACCAAGTAACAACATAGGAAACCACTGTGAACGGTGAAGTCACATATAGATCCTTTGGTGTGTCAGGTGAAGCACACTACCCAAAAGACTCCAGCGTTCTTGAAACCAGTGTTTGCTCATTAGTCTACTGTATCAACTCGAAAGCTCACTGAAGCATACAATGAAGCAGAACAACAACGGCACGGCAAGGGCATAATTCCATTTGTTGAAATTGTTTTATTATCTGTATATGGTGGTTAGAATTTCATCTGGTTGAAAATTGTTGCTGGCCTCCTTCGGAACACGGTCTTTATGAGTTAACAATAAGTGCAACAACAACTTTTAGAAAGACATACATGAGAACCAGATAGCATCTAATATCTTCAGTTCAAAGAGCTACATCTGTACTTTCAGTAGTACATGCGTTACTCTGCCCGGAAAACAAGATATGTCCAGACATCGCTATCTCTGCTTCTGCATTCAATGGCAATGCCACCGGTCACTATCTCGCACAATGAATGTCATCACCGCACGGACAGGGAAGAGAAAGCAATACCTTCCGTTATAATTGCTAGAAATTGTGATGTTCTCTCCTGTTTCAAAGAATGATCCTTTACCTGATATAATTTCTAAGCTAGGTCTCTTTGAAAACACGGTATTTTCAGATTTTCACAGTGAATTACCAAGAAACAACATAGGAAACCACTGTGAACGGTGAAGTCACATATGGATCCTTTGGTGTGTCAGGTGAAGCACACTACCCAAAAGACTCCAGCGTTCTTGAAACCAGTGTTTGCTCTTTAGTCTACTGTACCAACTCGAAAGCTCAATGAAGCATACAATGAAGCAGAACAACAACGGCACGGTAAGGGCATAATTCCATTTGTTGAAATTGTTTTATTATCTGTATATGGTGGTTAGAATTTCATCTGGTTGAAAACTGTTGCTGGCCTCCTTCGGAACACGGTCTTTATGAGTTAACAATAAGTGCAACAACAACTTTTAGAAAGACATACATGAGAACCAGATAGCATCTAATATCTTCAGTTCAAAGAGCTACATCTGTACTTTCAGTAGTACATGCGTTACTCTGCACTGAAAACAAGATATGTCCAGACATCGCTATCTCTGTTTCTGCCTTCAATGGCAATGCCACAGGTCACTATCTCGCACAATGAATGCCATCACCGCACGGACAGGGAAGAGAAAGCAATACCTTTTGTTATAATTGCTAGAAATTGTGATGTTCTCTCTTGTTTCAAAGAATGATCCTTTACCTGATATAATTTCTAAGCTAGGTCTCTTTGAAAACACGGTATTTTCAGATTTTCACAGTGAATTACCAAGAAACAACATAGGAAACCACTGTGAACGGTGAAGTCACATATAGATCCTTTGGTGTGTCAGGTGAAGCACACTACCCAAAAGACTCCAGCGTTCTTGAAACCAGTGTTTGCTCTTTAGTCTACTGTATCAACTCGAAAGCTCAATGAAGCATACAATGAAGCAGAACAATAACGGCACAGCAAGGGCATAATTCCATCTGTTGAAATCGTTTGATTATCTGTATATGGTGGTTAGAATTTCATCTGGTTGAAAACTGTTGCTGGCCTCCTTCAGAACACGGTCTTTATGAGTTAACAATAAATGCAACAACAACTTTTAGAAAGACATACATGAGAACCAGATAGCATCTAATATCTTCAGTTCAAGGAGCTACATCTGTACTTTCAGTAGTACATGCGTTACTCTGCCCGGAAAACAAGATATGTCCAGACATCGCTATCTCTGCTTCTGCCTTCAATGGGAATGCCACCCGTCACTATCTCCCACAATGAATGCCATCACCGCACGGACAGGGAAGAGAAAGCAATACCTTCTGTTATAATTGCTAGAAATTGTGATGTTCTCTCCTGTTTCAAAGAATGATCCTTTACCTGATATAATTTCTAAGCTAGGTCTCTTTGAAAACACAGTATTTTCAGATTTTCACAGGGAATTACCAAGAAACAACATAGGAAACCACTGTAAACGGTGAAGTCACATATAGATCCTTTGGTGTGTCAGGTGAAGCACACTACCCAAAAGATTCCAGCGTTCTTGAAACCAGTGTTTGCTCTTTAGTCTACTGTATCAACTCGAAAGCTCACTGAAGCATACAATGAAGCAGAACAACAAAGGCACTGCAAGGGCATAATTCCATTTGTTGATATCGTTTTATTATCTGTATATGGTGGTTAGAATTTCATCTGGTTGAAGACTTTTGCTGCCCTCCTTCGGAACACGGTCTTTATAAGTTAACAATAAGTGCAACAACAACTTTTAGAAAGACATACATGAGAACCAGATAGCATCTAATATCTTCAGTTCAAAGAGCTACATCTGTACTTTCAGAAGTACATGCGTTACTCTGCACGGAAAACAAGATATGTCCAGACATCGCTATCTCTGCTTCTGCATTCAATGGCAATGCCACCGGTCACTATCTCCCACAATGAATGCCATCACCGCACGGACAGGGATGAGAAAGCAATACCTTCTGTTATAATTGCTAGAAATTGTGATGTTCTCTCCTGTTTCAAAGAATGATCCTTTACCTGATATAATTTCTATGCTAGGTCTCTTTGAAAACACGGTATTTTCGGATATTCACAGTGAATTACCAAGTAACAACATAGGAAACCACTGTGAACGGTGAAGTCACATATAGATCCTTTGGTGTGTCAGGTGAAGCACACTACCCAAAAGACTCCAGCGTTCTTGAAACCAGTGTTTGCTCTTTAGTCTACTGTATCAACTCGAAAGCTCAATGAAGCATACAATGAAGCAGAACAATAACGGCACAGCAAGGGCATAATTCCATCTGTTGAAATCGTTTGATTATCTGTATATGGTGGTTAGAATTTCATCTGGTTGAAAACTGTTGCTGGCCTCCTTCGGAACACGGTATTTATGAGTTAACAATAAGTGCAACAACAACTTTTAGAAAGACATACATGAGAACCAGATAGCATCTAATATCTTCAGTTCAAAGAGCTACATCTCTACTTTCAGTAGTACATGCGTTACTCTGCCCTGAAAACAGGATATGTCCAGACATCGCTATCTCTGCTTCTGCCTACAATGGGAATGCCACAGGTCACTATCTCCCACAATGAATGCCACCACCGCACGGACAGGGAAGAGAAAGAAATACCTTCTGTTATAATTGCTAGAAATTGTGATGTTCTCTCCTGTTTCAAAGAATGATCCTTTGCCTGATATAATTTCTAAGCTAGGTCTCTTTGAAAACACGGTATTTTCCGTTATTCACAGTGAATTACCAAGAAACAACATAGGAAACCACTGTGAACGGTGAAGTCACATATAGATCCTTTGGTGTGTCAGGTGAAGCACACTACACAAAGGACTCCAGCGTTCTTGAAACCAGTGTTTGCTCTTTAGTCTACTGTATCAACTCGAAAGCTCACTGAAGCATACAATGAAGCAGAACAACAACGGCACTGCAAGGGCATAATTCCATCTGTTGAAATCGTTTGATTATCTGTATATGGTGGTTAGAATTTCATCTGGTTGAAAACTGTTGCTGGCCTCCTTCGGAACACAGTCTTTATGAGTTAACAATAAGTGCAACAACAACTTTTAGAAAGACATACATGAGAACCAGATAGCATCTAATATCTTCAGTTCAAAGAGCTACATCTGTACTTTCAGATGTACATGCGTTACTCTGCACGGAAAACAAGATATGTCCAGACATCGCTATCTCTGCTTCTGCATTCAATGGCAATGCCACCGGTCACTATCTCCCACAATGAATGCCATCACCGCACGGACAGGGATGAGAAAGCAATACCTTCTGTTATAATTGCTAGAAATTGTGATGTTCTCTCCTGTTTCAAAGAATGATCCTTTACCTGATATAATTTCTAAGCTAGGTCTCTTTGAAAACACGGTATTTTCGGATATTCACAGTGAATTACCAAGTAACAACATAGGAAACCACTGTGAACGGTGAAGTCACATATAGATCCTTTGGTGTGTCAGGTGAAGCACACTACCCAAAAGACTCCAGCGTTCTTGAAACCAGTGTTTGCTCATTAGTCTACTGTATCAACTCGAAAGCTCACTGAAGCATACAATGAAGCAGAACAACAACGGCACGGCAAGGGCATAATTCCATTTGTTGAAATTGTTTTATTATCTGTATATGGTGGTTAGAATTTCATCTGGTTGAAAATTGTTGCTGGCCTCCTTCGGAACACGGTCTTTATGAGTTAACAATAAGTGCAACAACAACTTTTAGAAAGACATACATGAGAACCAGATAGCATCTAATATCTTCAGTTCAAAGAGCTACATCTGTACTTTCAGTAGTACATGCGTTACTCTGCCCGGAAAACAAGATATGTCCAGACATCGCTATCTCTGCTTCTGCATTCAATGGCAATGCCACCGGTCACTATCTCGCACAATGAATGTCATCACCGCACGGACAGGGAAGAGAAAGCAATACCTTCCGTTATAATTGCTAGAAATTGTGATGTTCTCTCCTGTTTCAAAGAATGATCCTTTACCTGATATAATTTCTAAGCTAGGTCTCTTTGAAAACACGGTATTTTCAGATTTTCACAGTGAATTACCAAGAAACAACATAGGAAACCACTGTGAACGGTGAAGTCACATATGGATCCTTTGGTGTGTCAGGTGAAGCACACTACCCAAAAGACTCCAGCGTTCTTGAAACCAGTGTTTGCTCTTTAGTCTACTGTACCAACTCGAAAGCTCAATGAAGCATACAATGAAGCAGAACAACAACGGCACGGTAAGGGCATAATTCCATTTGTTGAAATTGTTTTATTATCTGTATATGGTGGTTAGAATTTCATCTGGTTGAAAACTGTTGCTGGCCTCCTTCGGAACACGGTCTTTATGAGTTAACAATAAGTGCAACAACAACTTTTAGAAAGACATACATGAGAACCAGATAGCATCTAATATCTTCAGTTCAAAGAGCTACATCTGTACTTTCAGTAGTACATGCGTTACTCTGCACTGAAAACAAGATATGTCCAGACATCGCTATCTCTGTTTCTGCCTTCAATGGCAATGCCACAGGTCACTATCTCGCACAATGAATGCCATCACCGCACGGACAGGGAAGAGAAAGCAATACCTTTTGTTATAATTGCTAGAAATTGTGATGTTCTCTCTTGTTTCAAAGAATGATCCTTTACCTGATATAATTTCTAAGCTAGGTCTCTTTGAAAACACGGTATTTTCAGATTTTCACAGTGAATTACCAAGAAACAACATAGGAAACCACTGTGAACGGTGAAGTCACATATAGATCCTTTGGTGTGTCAGGTGAAGCACACTACCCAAAAGACTCCAGCGTTCTTGAAACCAGTGTTTGCTCTTTAGTCTACTGTATCAACTCGAAAGCTCAATGAAGCATACAATGAAGCAGAACAATAACGGCACAGCAAGGGCATAATTCCATCTGTTGAAATCGTTTGATTATCTGTATATGGTGGTTAGAATTTCATCTGGTTGAAAACTGTTGCTGGCCTCCTTCAGAACACGGTCTTTATGAGTTAACAATAAATGCAACAACAACTTTTAGAAAGACATACATGAGAACCAGATAGCATCTAATATCTTCAGTTCAAGGAGCTACATCTGTACTTTCAGTAGTACATGCGTTACTCTGCCCGGAAAACAAGATATGTCCAGACATCGCTATCTCTGCTTCTGCCTTCAATGGGAATGCCACCCGTCACTATCTCCCACAATGAATGCCATCACCGCACGGACAGGGAAGAGAAAGCAATACCTTCTGTTATAATTGCTAGAAATTGTGATGTTCTCTCCTGTTTCAAAGAATGATCCTTTACCTGATATAATTTCTAAGCTAGGTCTCTTTGAAAACACAGTATTTTCAGATTTTCACAGGGAATTACCAAGAAACAACATAGGAAACCACTGTAAACGGTGAAGTCACATATAGATCCTTTGGTGTGTCAGGTGAAGCACACTACCCAAAAGATTCCAGCGTTCTTGAAACCAGTGTTTGCTCTTTAGTCTACTGTATCAACTCGAAAGCTCACTGAAGCATACAATGAAGCAGAACAACAAAGGCACTGCAAGGGCATAATTCCATTTGTTGATATCGTTTTATTATCTGTATATGGTGGTTAGAATTTCATCTGGTTGAAGACTTTTGCTGCCCTCCTTCGGAACACGGTCTTTATAAGTTAACAATAAGTGCAACAACAACTTTTAGAAAGACATACATGAGAACCAGATAGCATCTAATATCTTCAGTTCAAAGAGCTACATCTGTACTTTCAGAAGTACATGCGTTACTCTGCACGGAAAACAAGATATGTCCAGACATCGCTATCTCTGCTTCTGCATTCAATGGCAATGCCACCGGTCACTATCTCCCACAATGAATGCCATCACCGCACGGACAGGGATGAGAAAGCAATACCTTCTGTTATAATTGCTAGAAATTGTGATGTTCTCTCCTGTTTCAAAGAATGATCCTTTACCTGATATAATTTCTATGCTAGGTCTCTTTGAAAACACGGTATTTTCGGATATTCACAGTGAATTACCAAGTAACAACATAGGAAACCACTGTGAACGGTGAAGTCACATATAGATCCTTTGGTGTGTCAGGTGAAGCACACTACCCAAAAGACTCCAGCGTTCTTGAAACCAGTGTTTGCTCTTTAGTCTACTGTATCAACTCGAAAGCTCACTGAAGCATACAATGAAGCAGAACAATAACGGCACGGCAAGGGCATAATTCCATTTGTTGAAATTGTTTTATTATCTGTATATGGTGGTTAGAATTTCATCTGGTTGAAAATTGTTGCTGGCCTCCTTCGGAACACGGTCTTTATGAGTTAACAATAAGTGCAACAACAACTTTTAGAAAGACATACATGAGAACCAGATAGCATCTAATATCTTCAGTTCAAAGAGCTACATCTGTACTTTCAGTAGTACATGCGTTACTCTGCCCGGAAAACAAGATATGTCCAGGCATCGCTATCTCTGCTTCTGCATTCAATGGCAATGCCACCGGTCACTATCTCGCACAATGAATGTCATCACCGCACGGACAGGGAAGAGAAAGCAATACCTTCCGTTATAATTGCTAGAAATTGTGATGTTCTCTCCTGTTTCAAAGAATGATCCTTTGCCTGATATAATTTCTAAGCTAGGTCTCTTTGAAAACACGGTATTTTCCGTTATTCACAGTGAATTACCAAGAAACAACATAGGAAACCACTGTGAACGGTGAAGTCACATATAGATCCTTTGGTGTGTCAGGTGAAGCACACTACACAAAGGACTCCAGCGTTCTTGAAACCAGTGTTTGCTCTTTAGTCTACTGTATCAACTCGAAAGCTCACTGAAGCATACAATGAAGCAGAACAACAACGGCACTGCAAGGGCATAATTCCATTTGCTGAAATCGTTTTATTATCTGTATATGGTGGTTAGAATTTCATCTGGTTGAAAACTGTTGCTGGCCTCCTTCGGAACACGGTCTTTATGAGTTAACAATAAGTGCAACAACAACTTTTAGAAAGACATACATGAGAACCAGATAGCATCTAATATCTTCAGTTCAAAGAGCTACATCTGTACTTTCAGTAGTACATGCGTTACTCTGCACTGAAAACAAGATATGTCCAGACATCGCTATCTCTGTTTCTGCCTTCAATGGCAATGCCACAGGTCACTATCTCGCACAATGAATGCCATCACCGCACGGACAGGGAAGAGAAAGCAATACCTTTTGTTATAATTGCTAGAAATTGTGATGTTCTCTCCTGTTTCAAAGAATGATCCTTTACCTGATATAATTTCTAAGCTAGGTCTCTTTGCAAACACGGTATTTTCAGATTTTCACAGTGAATTACCAAGAAACAACATAGGAAAGCACTGTGAACGGTGAAGTCACATATAGATCCTTTGGTGTGTCAGGTGAAGCACACTACCCAAAAGACTCCAGCGTTCTTGAAACCAGTGTTTGCTCTTTAGTCTACTGTATCAACTCGAAAGCTCAATGAAGCATACAATGAAGCAGAACAATAACGGCACAGCAAGGGCATAATTTCATCTGTTGAAATCGTTTGATTATCTGTATATGGTGGTTAGAATTTCATCTGGTTGAAAACTGTTGCTGGCCTCCTTCGGAACACGGTATTTATGAGTTAACAATAAGTGCAACAACAACTTTTAGAAAGACATACATGAGAACCAGATAGCATCTAATATCTTCAGTTCAAGGAGCTACATCTGTACTTTCAGTAGTACATGCGTTACTCTGCCCGGAAAACAAGATATGTCCAGACATCGCTATCTCTGCTTCTGCCTTCAATGGGAATGCCACCCGTCACTATCTCCCACAATGAATGCCATCACCGCACGGACAGGGAAGAGGAAGCAATACCTTCTGTTATAATTGCTAGAAATTGTGATGTTCTCTCCTGTTTCAAAGAATGATCCTTTACCTGATATAATTTCTAAGCTAGGTCTCTTTGAAAACACAGTATTTTCAGATTTTCACAGGGAATTACCAAGAAACAACATAGGAAACCACTGTAAACGGTGAAGTCACATATAGATCCTTTGGTGTGTCAGGTGAAGCACACTACCCAAAAGATTCCAGCGTTCTTGAAACCAGTGTTTGCTCTTTAGTCTACTGTATCAACTCGAAAGCTCACTGAAGCATACAATGAAGCAGAACAACAAAGGCACTGCAAGGGCATAATTCCATTTGTTGATATCGTTTTATTATCTGTATATGGTGGTTAGAATTTCATCTGGTTGAAGACTTTTGCTGCCCTCCTTCGGAACACGGTCTTTATAAGTTAACAATAAGTGCAACAACAACTTTTAGAAAGACATACATGAGAACCAGATAGCATCTAATATCTTCAGTTCAAAGAGCTACATCTGTACTTTCAGAAGTACATGCGTTACTCTGCACGGAAAACAAGATATGTCCAGACATCGCTATCTCTGCTTCTGCATTCAATGGCAATGCCACCGGTCACTATCTCCCACAATGAATGCCATCACCGCACGGACAGGGATGAGAAAGCAATACCTTCTGTTATAATTGCTAGAAATTGTGATGTTCTCTCCTGTTTCAAAGAATGATCCTTTACCTGATATAATTTCTATGCTAGGTCTCTTTGAAAACACGGTATTTTCGGATATTCACAGTGAATTACCAAGTAACAACATAGGAAACCACTGTGAACGGTGAAGTCACATATAGATCCTTTGGTGTGTCAGGTGAAGCACACTACCCAAAAGACTCCAGCGTTCTTGAAACCAGTGTTTGCTCTTTAGTCTACTGTATCAACTCGAAAGCTCACTGAAGCATACAATGAAGCAGAACAATAACGGCACGGCAAGGGCATAATTCCATTTGTTGAAATTGTTTTATTATCTGTATATGGTGGTTAGAATTTCATCTGGTTGAAAATTGTTGCTGGCCTCCTTCGGAACACGGTCTTTATGAGTTAACAATAAGTGCAACAACAACTTTTAGAAAGACATACATGAGAACCAGATAGCATCTAATATCTTCAGTTCAAAGAGCTACATCTGTACTTTCAGTAGTACATGCGTTACTCTGCCCGGAAAACAAGATATGTCCAGGCATCGCTATCTCTGCTTCTGCATTCAATGGCAATGCCACCGGTCACTATCTCGCACAATGAATGTCATCACCGCACGGACAGGGAAGAGAAAGCAATACCTTCCGTTATAATTGCTAGAAATTGTGATGTTCTCTCCTGTTTCAAAGAATGATCCTTTGCCTGATATAATTTCTAAGCTAGGTCTCTTTGAAAACACGGTATTTTCCGTTATTCACAGTGAATTACCAAGAAACAACATAGGAAACCACTGTGAACGGTGAAGTCACATATAGATCCTTTGGTGTGTCAGGTGAAGCACACTACACAAAGGACTCCAGCGTTCTTGAAACCAGTGTTTGCTCTTTAGTCTACTGTATCAACTCGAAAGCTCACTGAAGCATACAATGAAGCAGAACAACAACGGCACTGCAAGGGCATAATTCCATTTGCTGAAATCGTTTTATTATCTGTATATGGTGGTTAGAATTTCATCTGGTTGAAAACTGTTTCTGGCCTCCTTCGGAACACGGTATTTATGAGTTAACAATAAGTGCAACAACAACTTTTAGAAAGACATACATGAGAACCAGATAGCATCTAATATCTTCAGTTCAAAGAGCTACATCTGTACTTTCAGTAGAACATGCGTTACTCTGCCCTGAAAACAAGATATGTCGAGACATCGCTATCTCTGCTTCTGCCTTCAATGGGAATGCCACAGGTCACTATCTCCCACAATGAATGCCATCACCGCACGGACAGGGAAGAGAAAGAAATACCTTCTGTTATAATTGCTAGAAATTGTGATGTTCTCTCCTGTTTCAAAGAATGATCCTTTGCCTGATATAATTTCTAAGCTAGGTCTCTTTGAAAACACGGTATTTTCCGTTATTCACAGTGAATTACCAAGAAACAACATAGGAAACCACTGTGAACGGTGAAGTCACATATAGATCCTTTGGTGTGTCAGGTGAAGCACACTACACAAAGGACTCCAGCGTTCTTGAAACCAGTGTTTGCTCTTTAGTCTACTGTATCAACTCGAAAGCTCACTGAAGCATACAATGAAGCAGAACAACAACGGCACTGCAAGGGCATAATTCCATTTGCTGAAATCGTTTTATTATCTGTATATGGTGGTTAGAATTTCATCTGGTTGAAAACTGTTGCTGGCCTCCTTCAGAACACGGTCTTTATGAGTTAACAATAAATGCAACAACAACTTTTAGAAAGACATACATGAGAACCAGATAGCATCTAATATCTTCAGTTCAAGGAGCTACATCTGTACTTTCAGTAGTACATGCGTTACTCTGCCCGGAAAACAAGATATGTCCAGACATCGCTATCTCTGCTTCTGCCTTCAATGGGAATGCCACCCGTCACTATCTCCCACAATGAATGCCATCACCGCACGGACAGGGAAGAGAAAGCAATACCTTCTGTTATAATTGCTAGAAATTGTGATGTTCTCTCCTGTTTCAAAGAATGATCCTTTACCTGATATAATTTCTAAGCTAGGTCTCTTTGAAAACACGGTATTTTCAGATTTTCACAGTGAATTACCAGGAAACAACATAGGAAACCACTGTGAACGGTGAAGTCACATATAGATCCTTTGGTGTGTCAGGTGAAGCACACTACCCAAAAGACTCCAGCGTTCTTGAAACCAGTGTTTGCTCTTTAGTCTACTGTATCAACTCGAAAGCTCAATGAAGCATACAATGAAGCAGAAAAACAACGGCACTGCAAGGGCATAATTCCATTTGCTGAAATCGTTTTATTATCTGTATATGGTGGTTAGAATTTCATCTGGTTGAAAACTGTTGCTGGCCTCCTTCGGAACACAGTCTTTATGAGTTAACAATAAGTGCAACAACAACTTTTAGAAAGACATACATGAGAACCAGATAGCATCTAATATCTTCAGTTCAAAGAGCTACATCTGTACTTTCAGAAGTACATGCGTTACTCTGCACGGAAAACAAGATATGTCCAGACACCGCTATCTCTGCTTCTGCATTCAATGGCAATGCCACCGGTCACTATCTCCCACAATGAATGCCATCACCGCACGGACAGGGAAGAGAAAGCAATACCTTCTGTTATAATTGCTAGAAATTATGATGTTCTCTCCTGTTTCAAAGAATGATCCTTTACCTGATATAATTTCTAACCTAGGTCTCGTTGAAAACACGGTATTTTCAGATATTCACAGTGAATTACCAAGTAACAACATAGGAAACCACTGTGAACGGTGAAGTCACATATAGATCCTTTGGTGTGTCAGGTGAAGCACACTACCCAAAAGACTCCAGCGTTCTTGAAACCAGTGTTTGCTCTTTAGTCTACTGTATCAACTCGAAATCTCACTGAAGCATACAATGAAGCAGAAGAACAAAGGCACTGCAAGGGCATAATTCCATTTGTTGATATCGTTTTATTATCTGTATATGGTGGTTAGAATTTCATCTGGTTGAAGACTTTTGCTGCCCTCCTTCGGAACACGGTCTTTATAAGTTAACAATAAGTGCAACAACAACTTTTAGAAAGACATACATGAGAACCAGATAGCATCTAATATCTTCAGTTCAAAGAGCTACATCTGTACTTTCAGTAGAACATGCGTTACTCTGCCCTGAAAACAAGATATGTCGAGACATCGCTATCTCTGCTTCTGCCTTCAATGGGAATGCCACAGGTCACTATCTCCCACAATGAATGCCATCACCGCACGGACAGGGAAGAGAAAGAAATACCTTCTGTTATAATTGCTAGAAATTGTGATGTTCTCTCCTGTTTCAAAGAATGATCCTTTGCCTGATATAATTTCTAAGCTAGGTCTCTTTGAAAACACGGTATTTTCAGATATTCACAGTGAATTACCAAGAAACAACATAGGAAACCACTGTGAACGGTGAAGTCACATATAGATCCTTTGGTGTGTCAGGTGAAGCACACTACACAAAGGACTCCAGCGTTCTTGAAACCAGTGTTTGCTCTTTAGTCTACTGTATCAACTCGAAAGCTCACTGAAGCATACAATGAAGCAGAACAACAACGGCACTGCAAGGGCATAATTCCATTTGCTGAAATCGTTTTATTATCTGTATATGGTGGTTAGAATTTCATCTGGTTGAAAACTGTTGCTGGCCTCCTTCAGAACACGGTCTTTATGAGTTAACAATAAATGCAACAACAACTTTTAGAAAGACATACATGAGAACCAGATAGCATCTAATATCTTCAGTTCAAGGAGCTACATCTGTACTTTCAGTAGTACATGCGTTACTCTGCCCGGAAAACAAGATATGTCCAGACATCGCTATCTCTGCTTCTGCCTTCAATGGGAATGCCACCCGTCACTATCTCCCACAATGAATGCCATCACCGCACGGACAGGGAAGAGAAAGCAATACCTTCTGTTATAATTGCTAGAAATTGTGATGTTCTCTCCTGTTTCAAAGAATGATCCTTTACCTGATATAATTTCTAAGCTAGGTCTCTTTGAAAACACGGTATTTTCAGATTTTCACAGTGAATTACCAGGAAACAACATAGGAAACCACTGTGAACGGTGAAGTCACATATAGATCCTTTGGTGTGTCAGGTGAAGCACACTACCCAAAAGACTCCAGCGTTCTTGAAACCAGTGTTTGCTCTTTAGTCTACTGTATCAACTCGAAAGCTCAATGAAGCATACAATGAAGCAGAAAAACAACGGCACTGCAAGGGCATAATTCCATTTGCTGAAATCGTTTTATTATCTGTATATGGTGGTTAGAATTTCATCTGGTTGAAAACTGTTGCTGGCCTCCTTCGGAACACAGTCTTTATGAGTTAACAATAAGTGCAACAACAACTTTTAGAAAGACATACATGAGAACCAGATAGCATCTAATATCTTCAGTTCAAAGAGCTACATCTGTACTTTCAGAAGTACATGCGTTACTCTGCACGGAAAACAAGATATGTCCAGACACCGCTATCTCTGCTTCTGCATTCAATGGCAATGCCACCGGTCACTATCTCCCACAATGAATGCCATCACCGCACGGACAGGGAAGAGAAAGCAATACCTTCTGTTATAATTGCTAGAAATTATGATGTTCTCTCCTGTTTCAAAGAATGATCCTTTACCTGATATAATTTCTAACCTAGGTCTCGTTGAAAACACGGTATTTTCAGATATTCACAGTGAATTACCAAGTAACAACATAGGAAACCACTGTGAACGGTGAAGTCACATATAGATCCTTTGGTGTGTCAGGTGAAGCACACTACCCAAAAGACTCCAGCGTTCTTGAAACCAGTGTTTGCTCTTTAGTCTACTGTATCAACTCGAAATCTCACTGAAGCATACAATGAAGCAGAAGAACAAAGGCACTGCAAGGGCATAATTCCATTTGTTGATATCGTTTTATTATCTGTATATGGTGGTTAGAATTTCATCTGGTTGAAGACTTTTGCTGCCCTCCTTCGGAACACGGTCTTTATAAGTTAACAATAAGTGCAACAACAACTTTTAGAAAGACATACATGAGAACCAGATAGCATCTAATATCTTCAGTTCAAAGAGCTACATCTGTACTTTCAGAAGTACATGCGTTACTCTGCACGGAAAACAAGATATGTCCAGACATCGCTATCTCTGCTTCTGCATTCAATGGCAATGCCACCGGTCACTATCTCCCACAATGAATGCCATCACCGCACGGACAGGGATGAGAAAGCAATACCTTCTGTTATAATTGCTAGAAATTGTGATGTTCTCTCCTGTTTCAAAGAATGATCCTTTACCTGATATAATTTCTAAGCTAGGTCTCTTTGAAAACACGGTATTTTCGGATATTCACAGTGAATTACCAAGTAACAACATAGGAAACCACTGTGAACGGTGAAGTCACATATAGATCCTTTGGTGTGTCAGGTGAAGCACACTACCCAAAAGACTCCAGCGTTCTTGAAACCAGTGTTTGCTCTTTAGTCTACTGTATCAACTCGAAAGCTCACTGAAGCATACAATGAAGCAGAACAACAACGGCACGGCAAGGGCATAATTCCATTTGTTGAAATTGTTTTATTATCTGTATATGGTGGTTAGAATTTCATCTGGTTGAAAAGTGTTGCTGGCCTCCTTCGGAACACGGTCTTTATGAGTTAACAATAAGTGCAACAACAACTTTTAGAAAGACATACATGAGAACCAGATAGCATCTAATATCTTCAGTTCAAAGAGCTACATCTGTACTTTCAGTAGTACATGCGTTACTCTGCCCGGAAAACAAGATATGTCCAGGCATCGCTATCTCTGCTTCTGCATTCAATGGCAATGCCACCGGTCACTATCTCGCACAATGAATGTCATCACCGCACGGACAGGGAAGAGAAAGCAATACCTTCCGTTATAATTGCTAGAAATTGTGATGTTCTCTCCTGTTTCAAAGAATGATCCTTTACCTGATATAATTTCTAAGCTAGGTCTCTTTGAAAACACGGTATTTTCAGATTTTCACAGTGAATTACCAAGAAACAACATAGGAAACCACTGTGAACGGTGAAGTCACATATGGATCCTTTGGTGTGTCAGGTGAAGCACACTACCCAAAAGACTCCAGCGTTCTTGAAACCAGTGTTTGCTCTTTAGTCTACTGTACCAACTCGAAAGCTCAATGAAGCATACAATGAAGCAGAAGAACAAAGGCACTGCAAGGGCATAATTCCATTTGTTGATATCGTTTTATTATCTGTATATGGTGGTTAGAATTTCATCTGGTTGAAGACTTTTGCTGCCCTCCTTCGGAACACGGTCTTTATAAGTTAACAATAAGTGCAACAACAACTTTTAGAAAGACATACATGAGAACCAGATAGCATCTAATATCTTCAGTTCAAAGAGCTACATCTGTACTTTCAGAAGTACATGCGTTACTCTGCACGGAAAACAAGATATGTCCAGACATCGCTATCTCTGCTTCTGCATTCAATGGCAATGCCACCGGTCACTATCTCCCACAATGAATGCCATCACCGCACGGACAGGGATGAGAAAGCAATACCTTCTGTTATAATTGCTAGAAATTGTGATGTTCTCTCCTGTTTCAAAGAATGATCCTTTACCTGATATAATTTCTAAGCTAGGTCTCTTTGAAAACACGGTATTTTCGGATATTCACAGTGAATTACCAAGTAACAACATAGGAAACCACTGTGAACGGTGAAGTCACATATAGATCCTTTGGTGTGTCAGGTGAAGCACACTACCCAAAAGACTCCAGCGTTCTTGAAACCAGTGTTTGCTCTTTAGTCTACTGTATCAACTCGAAAGCTCACTGAAGCATACAATGAAGCAGAACAACAACGGCACGGCAAGGGCATAATTCCATTTGTTGAAATTGTTTTATTATCTGTATATGGTGGTTAGAATTTCATCTGGTTGAAAATTGTTGCTGGCCTCCTTCGGAACACGGTCTTTATGAGTTAACAATAAGTGCAACAACAACTTTTAGAAAGACATACATGAGAACCAGATAGCATCTAATATCTTCAGTTCAAAGAGCTACATCTGTACTTTCAGTAGTACATGCGTTACTCTGCCCGGAAAACAAGATATGTCCAGGCATCGCTATCTCTGCTTCTGCATTCAATGGCAATGCCACCGGTCACTATCTCGCACAATGAATGTCATCACCGCACGGACAGGGAAGAGAAAGCAATACCTTCCGTTATAATTGCTAGAAATTGTGATGTTCTCTCCTGTTTCAAAGAATGATCCTTTACCTGATATAATTTCTAAGCTAGGTCTCTTTGAAAACACGGTATTTTCAGATTTTCACAGTGAATTACCAAGAAACAACATAGGAAACCACTGTGAACGGTGAAGTCACATATGGATCCTTTGGTGTGTCAGGTGAAGCACACTACCCAAAAGACTCCAGCGTTCTTGAAACCAGTGTTTGCTCTTTAGTCTACTGTACCAACTCGAAAGCTCAATGAAGCATACAATGAAGCAGAAGAACAAAGGCACTGCAAGGGCATAATTCCATTTGTTGATATCGTTTTATTATCTGTATATGGTGGTTAGAATTTCATCTGGTTGAAGACTTTTGCTGCCCTCCTTCGGAACACGGTCTTTATAAGTTAACAATAAGTGCAACAACAACTTTTAGAAAGACATACATGAGAACCAGATAGCATCTAATATCTTCAGTTCAAAGAGCTACATCTGTACTTTCAGAAGTACATGCGTTACTCTGCACGGAAAACAAGATATGTCCAGACATCGCTATCTCTGCTTCTGCATTCAATGGCAATGCCACCGGTCACTATCTCCCACAATGAATGCCATCACCGCACGGACAGGGATGAGAAAGCAATACCTTCTGTTATAATTGCTAGAAATTGTGATGTTCTCTCCTGTTTCAAAGAATGATCCTTTACCTGATATAATTTCTAAGCTAGGTCTCTTTGAAAACACGGTATTTTCGGATATTCACAGTGAATTACCAAGTAACAACACAGGAAACCACTGTGAACGGTGAAGTCACATATAGATCCTTTGGTGTGTCAGGTGAAGCACACTACCCAAAAGACTCCAGCGTTCTTGAAACCAGTGTTTGCTCTTTAGTCTACTGTATCAACTCGAAAGCTCACTGAAGCATACAATGAAGCAGAACAACAACGGCACTGCAAGGGCATAATTCCATTTGCTGAAATCGTTTTATTATCTGTATATGGTGGTTAGAATTTCATCTGGTTGAAAACTGTTGCTGGCCTCCTTCAGAACACGGTCTTTATGAGTTAACAATAAATGCAACAACAACTTTTAGAAAGACATACATGAGAACCAGATAGCATCTAATATCTTCAGTTCAAGGAGCTACATCTGTACTTTCAGTAGTACATGCGTTACTCTGCCCGGAAAACAAGATATGTCCAGACATCGCTATCTCTGCTTCTGCCTTCAATGGGAATGCCACCCGTCACTATCTCCCACAATGAATGCCATCACCGCACGGACAGGGAAGAGAAAGCAATACCTTCTGTTATAATTGCTAGAAATTGTGATGTTCTCTCCTGTTTCAAAGAATGATCCTTTACCTGATATAATTTCTAAGCTAGGTCTCTTTGAAAACACGGTATTTTCAGATTTTCACAGTGAATTACCAGGAAACAACATAGGAAACCACTGTGAACGGTGAAGTCACATATAGATCCTTTGGTGTGTCAGGTGAAGCACACTACCCAAAAGACTCCAGCGTTCTTGAAACCAGTGTTTGCTCTTTAGTCTACTGTATCAACTCGAAAGCTCAATGAAGCATACAATGAAGCAGAAAAACAACGGCACTGCAAGGGCATAATTCCATTTGCTGAAATCGTTTTATTATCTGTATATGGTGGTTAGAATTTCATCTGGTTGAAAACTGTTGCTGGCCTCCTTCGGAACACAGTCTTTATGAGTTAACAATAAGTGCAACAACAACTTTTAGAAAGACATACATGAGAACCAGATAGCATCTAATATCTTCAGTTCAAAGAGCTACATCTGTACTTTCAGAAGTACATGCGTTACTCTGCACGGAAAACAAGATATGTCCAGACACCGCTATCTCTGCTTCTGCATTCAATGGCAATGCCACCGGTCACTATCTCCCACAATGAATGCCATCACCGCACGGACAGGGAAGAGAAAGCAATACCTTCTGTTATAATTGCTAGAAATTATGATGTTCTCTCCTGTTTCAAAGAATGATCCTTTACCTGATATAATTTCTAACCTAGGTCTCGTTGAAAACACGGTATTTTCAGATATTCACAGTGAATTACCAAGTAACAACATAGGAAACCACTGTGAACGGTGAAGTCACATATAGATCCTTTGGTGTGTCAGGTGAAGCACACTACCCAAAAGACTCCAGCGTTCTTGAAACCAGTGTTTGCTCTTTAGTCTACTGTATCAACTCGAAATCTCACTGAAGCATACAATGAAGCAGAAGAACAAAGGCACTGCAAGGGCATAATTCCATTTGTTGATATCGTTTTATTATCTGTATATGGTGGTTAGAATTTCATCTGGTTGAAGACTTTTGCTGCCCTCCTTCGGAACACGGTCTTTATAAGTTAACAATAAGTGCAACAACAACTTTTAGAAAGACATACATGAGAACCAGATAGCATCTAATATCTTCAGTTCAAAGAGCTACATCTGTACTTTCAGTAGAACATGCGTTACTCTGCCCTGAAAACAAGATATGTCGAGACATCGCTATCTCTGCTTCTGCCTTCAATGGGAATGCCACAGGTCACTATCTCCCACAATGAATGCCATCACCGCACGGACAGGGAAGAGAAAGAAATACCTTCTGTTATAATTGCTAGAAATTGTGATGTTCTCTCCTGTTTCAAAGAATGATCCTTTGCCTGATATAATTTCTAAGCTAGGTCTCTTTGAAAACACGGTATTTTCAGATATTCACAGTGAATTACCAAGAAACAACATAGGAAACCACTGTGAACGGTGAAGTCACATATAGATCCTTTGGTGTGTCAGGTGAAGCACACTACACAAAGGACTCCAGCGTTCTTGAAACCAGTGTTTGCTCTTTAGTCTACTGTATCAACTCGAAAGCTCACTGAAGCATACAATGAAGCAGAACAACAACGGCACTGCAAGGGCATAATTCCATTTGCTGAAATCGTTTTATTATCTGTATATGGTGGTTAGAATTTCATCTGGTTGAAAACTGTTGCTGGCCTCCTTCAGAACACGGTCTTTATGAGTTAACAATAAATGCAACAACAACTTTTAGAAAGACATACATGAGAACCAGATAGCATCTAATATCTTCAGTTCAAGGAGCTACATCTGTACTTTCAGTAGTACATGCGTTACTCTGCCCGGAAAACAAGATATGTCCAGACATCGCTATCTCTGCTTCTGCCTTCAATGGGAATGCCACCCGTCACTATCTCCCACAATGAATGCCATCACCGCACGGACAGGGAAGAGAAAGCAATACCTTCTGTTATAATTGCTAGAAATTGTGATGTTCTCTCCTGTTTCAAAGAATGATCCTTTACCTGATATAATTTCTAAGCTAGGTCTCTTTGAAAACACGGTATTTTCAGATTTTCACAGTGAATTACCAGGAAACAACATAGGAAACCACTGTGAACGGTGAAGTCACATATAGATCCTTTGGTGTGTCAGGTGAAGCACACTACCCAAAAGACTCCAGCGTTCTTGAAACCAGTGTTTGCTCTTTAGTCTACTGTATCAACTCGAAAGCTCAATGAAGCATACAATGAAGCAGAAAAACAACGGCACTGCAAGGGCATAATTCCATTTGCTGAAATCGTTTTATTATCTGTATATGGTGGTTAGAATTTCATCTGGTTGAAAACTGTTGCTGGCCTCCTTCGGAACACAGTCTTTATGAGTTAACAATAAGTGCAACAACAACTTTTAGAAAGACATACATGAGAACCAGATAGCATCTAATATCTTCAGTTCAAAGAGCTACATCTGTACTTTCAGAAGTACATGCGTTACTCTGCACGGAAAACAAGATATGTCCAGACACCGCTATCTCTGCTTCTGCATTCAATGGCAATGCCACCGGTCACTATCTCCCACAATGAATGCCATCACCGCACGGACAGGGAAGAGAAAGCAATACCTTCTGTTATAATTGCTAGAAATTATGATGTTCTCTCCTGTTTCAAAGAATGATCCTTTACCTGATATAATTTCTAACCTAGGTCTCGTTGAAAACACGGTATTTTCAGATATTCACAGTGAATTACCAAGTAACAACATAGGAAACCACTGTGAACGGTGAAGTCACATATAGATCCTTTGGTGTGTCAGGTGAAGCACACTACCCAAAAGACTCCAGCGTTCTTGAAACCAGTGTTTGCTCTTTAGTCTACTGTATCAACTCGAAATCTCACTGAAGCATACAATGAAGCAGAAGAACAAAGGCACTGCAAGGGCATAATTCCATTTGTTGATATCGTTTTATTATCTGTATATGGTGGTTAGAATTTCATCTGGTTGAAGACTTTTGCTGCCCTCCTTCGGAACACGGTCTTTATAAGTTAACAATAAGTGCAACAACAACTTTTAGAAAGACATACATGAGAACCAGATAGCATCTAATATCTTCAGTTCAAAGAGCTACATCTGTACTTTCAGTAGAACATGCGTTACTCTGCCCTGAAAACAAGATATGTCGAGACATCGCTATCTCTGCTTCTGCCTTCAATGGGAATGCCACAGGTCACTATCTCCCACAATGAATGCCATCACCGCACGGACAGGGAAGAGAAAGAAATACCTTCTGTTATAATTGCTAGAAATTGTGATGTTCTCTCCTGTTTCAAAGAATGATCCTTTGCCTGATATAATTTCTAAGCTAGGTCTCTTTGAAAACACGGTATTTTCAGATATTCACAGTGAATTACCAAGAAACAACATAGGAAACCACTGTTAACGGTGAAGTCACATATAGATCCTTTGGTGTGTCAGGTGAAGCACACTACACAAAGGACTCCAGCGTTCTTGAAACCAGTGTTTGCTCTTTAGTCTACTGTATCAACTCGAAAGCTCACTGAAGCATACAATGAAGCAGAACAACAACGGCACTGCAAGGGCATAATTCCATTTGCTGAAATCGTTTTATTATCTGTATATGGTGGTTAGAATTTCATCTGGTTGAAAACTGTTGCTGGCCTCCTTCAGAACACGGTCTTTATGAGTTAACAATAAATGCAACAACAACTTTTAGAAAGACATACATGAGAACCAGATAGCATCTAATATCTTCAGTTCAAGGAGCTACATCTGTACTTTCAGTAGTACATGCGTTACTCTGCCCGGAAAACAAGATATGTCCAGACATCGCTATCTCTGCTTCTGCCTTCAATGGGAATGCCACCCGTCACTATCTCCCACAATGAATGCCATCACCGCACGGACAGGGAAGAGAAAGCAATACCTTCTGTTATAATTGCTAGAAATTGTGATGTTCTCTCCTGTTTCAAAGAATGATCCTTTACCTGATATAATTTCTAAGCTAGGTCTCTTTGAAAACACGGTATTTTCAGATTTTCACAGTGAATTACCAGGAAACAACATAGGAAACCACTGTGAACGGTGAAGTCACATATAGATCCTTTGGTGTGTCAGGTGAAGCACACTACCCAAAAGACTCCAGCGTTCTTGAAACCAGTGTTTGCTCTTTAGTCTACTGTATCAACTCGAAAGCTCAATGAAGCATACAATGAAGCAGAAAAACAACGGCACTGCAAGGGCATAATTCCATTTGCTGAAATCGTTTTATTATCTGTATATGGTGGTTAGAATTTCATCTGGTTGAAAACTGTTGCTGGCCTCCTTCGGAACACAGTCTTTATGAGTTAACAATAAGTGCAACAACAACTTTTAGAAAGACATACATGAGAACCAGATAGCATCTAATATCTTCAGTTCAAAGAGCTACATCTGTACTTTCAGAAGTACATGCGTTACTCTGCACGGAAAACAAGATATGTCCAGACACCGCTATCTCTGCTTCTGCATTCAATGGCAATGCCACCGGTCACTATCTCCCACAATGAATGCCATCACCGCACGGACAGGGAAGAGAAAGCAATACCTTCTGTTATAATTGCTAGAAATTATGATGTTCTCTCCTGTTTCAAAGAATGATCCTTTACCTGATATAATTTCTAACCTAGGTCTCGTTGAAAACACGGTATTTTCAGATATTCACAGTGAATTACCAAGTAACAACATAGGAAACCACTGTGAACGGTGAAGTCACATATAGATCCTTTGGTGTGTCAGGTGAAGCACACTACCCAAAAGACTCCAGCGTTCTTGAAACCAGTGTTTGCTCTTTAGTCTACTGTATCAACTCGAAATCTCACTGAAGCATACAATGAAGCAGAAGAACAAAGGCACTGCAAGGGCATAATTCCATTTGTTGATATCGTTTTATTATCTGTATATGGTGGTTAGAATTTCATCTGGTTGAAGACTTTTGCTGCCCTCCTTCGGAACACGGTCTTTATAAGTTAACAATAAGTGCAACAACAACTTTTAGAAAGACATACATGAGAACCAGATAGCATCTAATATCTTCAGTTCAAAGAGCTACATCTGTACTTTCAGAAGTACATGCGTTACTCTGCACGGAAAACAAGATATGTCCAGACATCGCTATCTCTGCTTCTGCATTCAATGGCAATGCCACCGGTCACTATCTCCCACAATGAATGCCATCACCGCACGGACAGGGATGAGAAAGCAATACCTTCTGTTATAATTGCTAGAAATTGTGATGTTCTCTCCTGTTTCAAAGAATGATCCTTTACCTGATATAATTTCTAAGCTAGGTCTCTTTGAAAACACGGTATTTT
This sequence comes from Furipterus horrens, assembly GCF_987537825.1. NCBI lineage: Eukaryota > Metazoa > Chordata > Mammalia > Chiroptera > Furipteridae > Furipterus > Furipterus horrens. The sequence continues at coordinate 2,531,670 of NW_028327188.1, forward strand.
CGGATATTCACAGTGAATTACCAAGTAACAACATAGGAAACCACTGTGAACGGTGAAGTCACATATAGATCCTTTGGTGTGTCAGGTGAAGCACACTACCCAAAAGACTCCAGCGTTCTTGAAACCAGTGTTTGCTCTTTAGTCTACTGTATCAACTCGAAAGCTCACTGAAGCATACAATGAAGCAGAACAACAACGGCACGGCAAGGGCATAATTCCATTTGTTGAAATTGTTTTATTATCTGTATATGGTGGTTAGAATTTCATCTGGTTGAAAAGTGTTGCTGGCCTCCTTCGGAACACGGTCTTTATGAGTTAACAATAAGTGCAACAACAACTTTTAGAAAGACATACATGAGAACCAGATAGCATCTAATATCTTCAGTTCAAAGAGCTACATCTGTACTTTCAGTAGTACATGCGTTACTCTGCCCGGAAAACAAGATATGTCCAGGCATCGCTATCTCTGCTTCTGCATTCAATGGCAATGCCACCGGTCACTATCTCGCACAATGAATGTCATCACCGCACGGACAGGGAAGAGAAAGCAATACCTTCCGTTATAATTGCTAGAAATTGTGATGTTCTCTCCTGTTTCAAAGAATGATCCTTTACCTGATATAATTTCTAAGCTAGGTCTCTTTGAAAACACGGTATTTTCAGATTTTCACAGTGAATTACCAAGAAACAACATAGGAAACCACTGTGAACGGTGAAGTCACATATGGATCCTTTGGTGTGTCAGGTGAAGCACACTACCCAAAAGACTCCAGCGTTCTTGAAACCAGTGTTTGCTCTTTAGTCTACTGTACCAACTCGAAAGCTCAATGAAGCATACAATGAAGCAGAAGGACAAAGGCACTGCAAGGGCATAATTCCATTTGTTGATATCGTTTTATTATCTGTATATGGTGGTTAGAATTTCATCTGGTTGAAGACTTTTGCTGCCCTCCTTCGGAACACGGTCTTTATAAGTTAACAATAAGTGCAACAACAACTTTTAGAAAGACATACATGAGAACCAGATAGCATCTAATATCTTCAGTTCAAAGAGCTACATCTGTACTTTCAGAAGTACATGCGTTACTCTGCACGGAAAACAAGATATGTCCAGACATCGCTATCTCTGCTTCTGCATTCAATGGCAATGCCACCGGTCACTATCTCCCACAATGAATGCCATCACCGCACGGACAGGGATGAGAAAGCAATACCTTCTGTTATAATTGCTAGAAATTGTGATGTTCTCTCCTGTTTCAAAGAATGATCCTTTACCTGATATAATTTCTAAGCTAGGTCTCTTTGAAAACACGGTATTTTCGGATATTCACAGTGAATTACCAAGTAACAACATAGGAAACCACTGTGAACGGTGAAGTCACATATAGATCCTTTGGTGTGTCAGGTGAAGCACACTACCCAAAAGACTCCAGCGTTCTTGAAACCAGTGTTTGCTCTTTAGTCTACTGTATCAACTCGAAAGCTCACTGAAGCATACAATGAAGCAGAACAACAACGGCACGGCAAGGGCATAATTCCATTTGTTGAAATTGTTTTATTATCTGTATATGGTGGTTAGAATTTCATCTGGTTGAAAATTGTTGCTGGCCTCCTTCGGAACACGGTCTTTATGAGTTAACAATAAGTGCAACAACAACTTTTAGAAAGACATACATGAGAACCAGATAGCATCTAATATCTTCAGTTCAAAGAGCTACATCTGTACTTTCAGTAGTACATGCGTTACTCTGCCCGGAAAACAAGATATGTCCAGGCATCGCTATCTCTGCTTCTGCATTCAATGGCAATGCCACCGGTCACTATCTCGCACAATGAATGTCATCACCGCACGGACAGGGAAGAGAAAGCAATACCTTCCGTTATAATTGCTAGAAATTGTGATGTTCTCTCCTGTTTCAAAGAATGATCCTTTACCTGATATAATTTCTAAGCTAGGTCTCTTTGAAAACACGGTATTTTCAGATTTTCACAGTGAATTACCAAGAAACAACATAGGAAACCACTGTGAACGGTGAAGTCACATATGGATCCTTTGGTGTGTCAGGTGAAGCACACTACCCAAAAGACTCCAGCGTTCTTGAAACCAGTGTTTGCTCTTTAGTCTACTGTACCAACTCGAAAGCTCAATGAAGCATACAATGAAGCAGAAGAACAAAGGCACTGCAAGGGCATAATTCCATTTGTTGATATCGTTTTATTATCTGTATATGGTGGTTAGAATTTCATCTGGTTGAAGACTTTTGCTGCCCTCCTTCGGAACACGGTCTTTATAAGTTAACAATAAGTGCAACAACAACTTTTAGAAAGACATACATGAGAACCAGATAGCATCTAATATCTTCAGTTCAAAGAGCTACATCTGTACTTTCAGAAGTACATGCGTTACTCTGCACGGAAAACAAGATATGTCCAGACATCGCTATCTCTGCTTCTGCATTCAATGGCAATGCCACCGGTCACTATCTCCCACAATGAATGCCATCACCGCACGGACAGGGATGAGAAAGCAATACCTTCTGTTATAATTGCTAGAAATTGTGATGTTCTCTCCTGTTTCAAAGAATGATCCTTTACCTGATATAATTTCTAAGCTAGGTCTCTTTGAAAACACGGTATTTTCGGATATTCACAGTGAATTACCAAGTAACAACATAGGAAACCACTGTGAACGGTGAAGTCACATATAGATCCTTTGGTGTGTCAGGTGAAGCACACTACCCAAAAGACTCCAGCGTTCTTGAAACCAGTGTTTGCTCTTTAGTCTACTGTATCAACTCGAAAGCTCACTGAAGCATACAATGAAGCAGAACAACAACGGCACTGCAAGGGCATAATTCCATTTGCTGAAATCGTTTTATTATCTGTATATGGTGGTTAGAATTTCATCTGGTTGAAAACTGTTGCTGGCCTCCTTCAGAACACGGTCTTTATGAGTTAACAATAAATGCAACAACAACTTTTAGAAAGACATACATGAGAACCAGATAGCATCTAATATCTTCAGTTCAAGGAGCTACATCTGTACTTTCAGTAGTACATGCGTTACTCTGCCCGGAAAACAAGATATGTCCAGACATCGCTATCTCTGCTTCTGCCTTCAATGGGAATGCCACCCGTCACTATCTCCCACAATGAATGCCATCACCGCACGGACAGGGAAGAGAAAGCAATACCTTCTGTTATAATTGCTAGAAATTGTGATGTTCTCTCCTGTTTCAAAGAATGATCCTTTACCTGATATAATTTCTAAGCTAGGTCTCTTTGAAAACACGGTATTTTCAGATTTTCACAGTGAATTACCAGGAAACAACATAGGAAACCACTGTGAACGGTGAAGTCACATATAGATCCTTTGGTGTGTCAGGTGAAGCACACTACCCAAAAGACTCCAGCGTTCTTGAAACCAGTGTTTGCTCTTTAGTCTACTGTATCAACTCGAAAGCTCAATGAAGCATACAATGAAGCAGAAAAACAACGGCACTGCAAGGGCATAATTCCATTTACTGAAATCGTTTTATTATCTGTATATGGTGGTTAGAATTTCATCTGGTTGAAAACTGTTGCTGGCCTCCTTCGGAACACAGTCTTTATGAGTTAACAATAAGTGCAACAACAACTTTTAGAAAGACATACATGAGAACCAGATAGCATCTAATATCTTCAGTTCAAAGAGCTACATCTGTACTTTCAGAAGTACATGCGTTACTCTGCACGGAAAACAAGATATGTCCAGACACCGCTATCTCTGCTTCTGCATTCAATGGCAATGCCACCGGTCACTATCTCCCACAATGAATGCCATCACCGCACGGACAGGGAAGAGAAAGCAATACCTTCTGTTATAATTGCTAGAAATTATGATGTTCTCTCCTGTTTCAAAGAATGATCCTTTACCTGATATAATTTCTAACCTAGGTCTCGTTGAAAACACGGTATTTTCAGATATTCACAGTGAATTACCAAGTAACAACATAGGAAACCACTGTGAACGGTGAAGTCACATATAGATCCTTTGGTGTGTCAGGTGAAGCACACTACCCAAAAGACTCCAGCGTTCTTGAAACCAGTGTTTGCTCTTTAGTCTACTGTATCAACTCGAAATCTCACTGAAGCATACAATGAAGCAGAAGAACAAAGGCACTGCAAGGGCATAATTCCATTTGTTGATATCGTTTTATTATCTGTATATGGTGGTTAGAATTTCATCTGGTTGAAGACTTTTGCTGCCCTCCTTCGGAACACGGTCTTTATAAGTTAACAATAAGTGCAACAACAACTTTTAGAAAGACATACATGAGAACCAGATAGCATCTAATATCTTCAGTTCAAAGAGCTACATCTGTACTTTCAGTAGAACATGCGTTACTCTGCCCTGAAAACAAGATATGTCGAGACATCGCTATCTCTGCTTCTGCCTTCAATGGGAATGCCACAGGTCACTATCTCCCACAATGAATGCCATCACCGCACGGACAGGGAAGAGAAAGAAATACCTTCTGTTATAATTGCTAGAAATTGTGATGTTCTCTCCTGTTTCAAAGAATGATCCTTTGCCTGATATAATTTCTAAGCTAGGTCTCTTTGAAAACACGGTATTTTCAGATATTCACAGTGAATTACCAAGAAACAACATAGGAAACCACTGTGAACGGTGAAGTCACATATAGATCCTTTGGTGTGTCAGGTGAAGCACACTACACAAAGGACTCCAGCGTTCTTGAAACCAGTGTTTGCTCTTTAGTCTACTGTATCAACTCGAAAGCTCACTGAAGCATACAATGAAGCAGAACAACAACGGCACTGCAAGGGCATAATTCCATTTGCTGAAATCGTTTTATTATCTGTATATGGTGGTTAGAATTTCATCTGGTTGAAAACTGTTGCTGGCCTCCTTCAGAACACGGTCTTTATGAGTTAACAATAAATGCAACAACAACTTTTAGAAAGACATACATGAGAACCAGATAGCATCTAATATCTTCAGTTCAAGGAGCTACATCTGTACTTTCAGTAGTACATGCGTTACTCTGCCCGGAAAACAAGATATGTCCAGACATCGCTATCTCTGCTTCTGCCTTCAATGGGAATGCCACCCGTCACTATCTCCCACAATGAATGCCATCACCGCACGGACAGGGAAGAGAAAGCAATACCTTCTGTTATAATTGCTAGAAATTGTGATGTTCTCTCCTGTTTCAAAGAATGATCCTTTACCTGATATAATTTCTAAGCTAGGTCTCTTTGAAAACACGGTATTTTCAGATTTTCACAGTGAATTACCAGGAAACAACATAGGAAACCACTGTGAACGGTGAAGTCACATATAGATCCTTTGGTGTGTCAGGTGAAGCACACTACCCAAAAGACTCCAGCGTTCTTGAAACCAGTGTTTGCTCTTTAGTCTACTGTATCAACTCGAAAGCTCAATGAAGCATACAATGAAGCAGAAAAACAACGGCACTGCAAGGGCATAATTCCATTTGCTGAAATCGTTTTATTATCTGTATATGGTGGTTAGAATTTCATCTGGTTGAAAACTGTTGCTGGCCTCCTTCGGAACACAGTCTTTATGAGTTAACAATAAGTGCAACAACAACTTTTAGAAAGACATACATGAGAACCAGATAGCATCTAATATCTTCAGTTCAAAGAGCTACATCTGTACTTTCAGAAGTACATGCGTTACTCTGCACGGAAAACAAGATATGTCCAGACACCGCTATCTCTGCTTCTGCATTCAATGGCAATGCCACCGGTCACTATCTCCCACAATGAATGCCATCACCGCACGGACAGGGAAGAGAAAGCAATACCTTCTGTTATAATTGCTAGAAATTATGATGTTCTCTCCTGTTTCAAAGAATGATCCTTTACCTGATATAATTTCTAACCTAGGTCTCGTTGAAAACACGGTATTTTCAGATATTCACAGTGAATTACCAAGTAACAACATAGGAAACCACTGTGAACGGTGAAGTCACATATAGATCCTTTGGTGTGTCAGGTGAAGCACACTACCCAAAAGACTCCAGCGTTCTTGAAACCAGTGTTTGCTCTTTAGTCTACTGTATCAACTCGAAATCTCACTGAAGCATACAATGAAGCAGAAGAACAAAGGCACTGCAAGGGCATAATTCCATTTGTTGATATCGTTTTATTATCTGTATATGGTGGTTAGAATTTCATCTGGTTGAAGACTTTTGCTGCCCTCCTTCGGAACACGGTCTTTATAAGTTAACAATAAGTGCAACAACAACTTTTAGAAAGACATACATGAGAACCAGATAGCATCTAATATCTTCAGTTCAAAGAGCTACATCTGTACTTTCAGAAGTACATGCGTTACTCTGCACGGAAAACAAGATATGTCCAGACATCGCTATCTCTGCTTCTGCATTCAATGGCAATGCCACCGGTCACTATCTCCCACAATGAATGCCATCACCGCACGGACAGGGATGAGAAAGCAATACCTTCTGTTATAATTGCTAGAAATTGTGATGTTCTCTCCTGTTTCAAAGAATGATCCTTTACCTGATATAATTTCTAAGCTAGGTCTCTTTGAAAACACGGTATTTTCGGATATTCACAGTGAATTACCAAGTAACAACATAGGAAACCACTGTGAACGGTGAAGTCACATATAGATCCTTTGGTGTGTCAGGTGAAGCACACTACCCAAAAGACTCCAGCGTTCTTGAAACCAGTGTTTGCTCTTTAGTCTACTGTATCAACTCGAAAGCTCACTGAAGCATACAATGAAGCAGAACAACAACGGCACGGCAAGGGCATAATTCCATTTGTTGAAATTGTTTTATTATCTGTATATGGTGGTTAGAATTTCATCTGGTTGAAAAGTGTTGCTGGCCTCCTTCGGAACACGGTCTTTATGAGTTAACAATAAGTGCAACAACAACTTTTAGAAAGACATACATGAGAACCAGATAGCATCTAATATCTTCAGTTCAAAGAGCTACATCTGTACTTTCAGTAGTACATGCGTTACTCTGCCCGGAAAACAAGATATGTCCAGGCATCGCTATCTCTGCTTCTGCATTCAATGGCAATGCCACCGGTCACTATCTCGCACAATGAATGTCATCACCGCACGGACAGGGAAGAGAAAGCAATACCTTCCGTTATAATTGCTAGAAATTGTGATGTTCTCTCCTGTTTCAAAGAATGATCCTTTACCTGATATAATTTCTAAGCTAGGTCTCTTTGAAAACACGGTATTTTCAGATTTTCACAGTGAATTACCAAGAAACAACATAGGAAACCACTGTGAACGGTGAAGTCACATATGGATCCTTTGGTGTGTCAGGTGAAGCACACTACCCAAAAGACTCCAGCGTTCTTGAAACCAGTGTTTGCTCTTTAGTCTACTGTACCAACTCGAAAGCTCAATGAAGCATACAATGAAGCAGAAGAACAAAGGCACTGCAAGGGCATAATTCCATTTGTTGATATCGTTTTATTATCTGTATATGGTGGTTAGAATTTCATCTGGTTGAAGACTTTTGCTGCCCTCCTTCGGAACACGGTCTTTATAAGTTAACAATAAGTGCAACAACAACTTTTAGAAAGACATACATGAGAACCAGATAGCATCTAATATCTTCAGTTCAAAGAGCTACATCTGTACTTTCAGAAGTACATGCGTTACTCTGCACGGAAAACAAGATATGTCCAGACATCGCTATCTCTGCTTCTGCATTCAATGGCAATGCCACCGGTCACTATCTCCCACAATGAATGCCATCACCGCACGGACAGGGATGAGAAAGCAATACCTTCTGTTATAATTGCTAGAAATTGTGATGTTCTCTCCTGTTTCAAAGAATGATCCTTTACCTGATATAATTTCTAAGCTAGGTCTCTTTGAAAACACGGTATTTTCGGATATTCACAGTGAATTACCAAGTAACAACATAGGAAACCACTGTGAACGGTGAAGTCACATATAGATCCTTTGGTGTGTCAGGTGAAGCACACTACCCAAAAGACTCCAGCGTTCTTGAAACCAGTGTTTGCTCTTTAGTCTACTGTATCAACTCGAAAGCTCACTGAAGCATACAATGAAGCAGAACAACAACGGCACTGCAAGGGCATAATTCCATTTGCTGAAATCGTTTTATTATCTGTATATGGTGGTTAGAATTTCATCTGGTTGAAAACTGTTGCTGGCCTCCTTCAGAACACGGTCTTTATGAGTTAACAATAAATGCAACAACAACTTTTAGAAAGACATACATGAGAACCAGATAGCATCTAATATCTTCAGTTCAAGGAGCTACATCTGTACTTTCAGTAGTACATGCGTTACTCTGCCCGGAAAACAAGATATGTCCAGACATCGCTATCTCTGCTTCTGCCTTCAATGGGAATGCCACCCGTCACTATCTCCCACAATGAATGCCATCACCGCACGGACAGGGAAGAGAAAGCAATACCTTCTGTTATAATTGCTAGAAATTGTGATGTTCTCTCCTGTTTCAAAGAATGATCCTTTACCTGATATAATTTCTAAGCTAGGTCTCTTTGAAAACACGGTATTTTCAGATTTTCACAGTGAATTACCAGGAAACAACATAGGAAACCACTGTGAACGGTGAAGTCACATATAGATCCTTTGGTGTGTCAGGTGAAGCACACTACCCAAAAGACTCCAGCGTTCTTGAAACCAGTGTTTGCTCTTTAGTCTACTGTATCAACTCGAAAGCTCAATGAAGCATACAATGAAGCAGAAAAACAACGGCACTGCAAGGGCATAATTCCATTTACTGAAATCGTTTTATTATCTGTATATGGTGGTTAGAATTTCATCTGGTTGAAAACTGTTGCTGGCCTCCTTCGGAACACAGTCTTTATGAGTTAACAATAAGTGCAACAACAACTTTTAGAAAGACATACATGAGAACCAGATAGCATCTAATATCTTCAGTTCAAAGAGCTACATCTGTACTTTCAGAAGTACATGCGTTACTCTGCACGGAAAACAAGATATGTCCAGACACCGCTATCTCTGCTTCTGCATTCAATGGCAATGCCACCGGTCACTATCTCCCACAATGAATGCCATCACCGCACGGACAGGGAAGAGAAAGCAATACCTTCTGTTATAATTGCTAGAAATTATGATGTTCTCTCCTGTTTCAAAGAATGATCCTTTACCTGATATAATTTCTAACCTAGGTCTCGTTGAAAACACGGTATTTTCAGATATTCACAGTGAATTACCAAGTAACAACATAGGAAACCACTGTGAACGGTGAAGTCACATATAGATCCTTTGGTGTGTCAGGTGAAGCACACTACCCAAAAGACTCCAGCGTTCTTGAAACCAGTGTTTGCTCTTTAGTCTACTGTATCAACTCGAAATCTCACTGAAGCATACAATGAAGCAGAAGAACAAAGGCACTGCAAGGGCATAATTCCATTTGTTGATATCGTTTTATTATCTGTATATGGTGGTTAGAATTTCATCTGGTTGAAGACTTTTGCTGCCCTCCTTCGGAACACGGTCTTTATAAGTTAACAATAAGTGCAACAACAACTTTTAGAAAGACATACATGAGAACCAGATAGCATCTAATATCTTCAGTTCAAAGAGCTACATCTGTACTTTCAGTAGAACATGCGTTACTCTGCCCTGAAAACAAGATATGTCGAGACATCGCTATCTCTGCTTCTGCCTTCAATGGGAATGCCACAGGTCACTATCTCCCACAATGAATGCCATCACCGCACGGACAGGGAAGAGAAAGAAATACCTTCTGTTATAATTGCTAGAAATTGTGATGTTCTCTCCTGTTTCAAAGAATGATCCTTTGCCTGATATAATTTCTAAGCTAGGTCTCTTTGAAAACACGGTATTTTCAGATATTCACAGTGAATTACCAAGAAACAACATAGGAAACCACTGTGAACGGTGAAGTCACATATAGATCCTTTGGTGTGTCAGGTGAAGCACACTACACAAAGGACTCCAGCGTTCTTGAAACCAGTGTTTGCTCTTTAGTCTACTGTATCAACTCGAAAGCTCACTGAAGCATACAATGAAGCAGAACAACAACGGCACTGCAAGGGCATAATTCCATTTGCTGAAATCGTTTTATTATCTGTATATGGTGGTTAGAATTTCATCTGGTTGAAAACTGTTGCTGGCCTCCTTCAGAACACGGTCTTTATGAGTTAACAATAAATGCAACAACAACTTTTAGAAAGACATACATGAGAACCAGATAGCATCTAATATCTTCAGTTCAAGGAGCTACATCTGTACTTTCAGTAGTACATGCGTTACTCTGCCCGGAAAACAAGATATGTCCAGACATCGCTATCTCTGCTTCTGCCTTCAATGGGAATGCCACCCGTCACTATCTCCCACAATGAATGCCATCACCGCACGGACAGGGAAGAGAAAGCAATACCTTCTGTTATAATTGCTAGAAATTGTGATGTTCTCTCCTGTTTCAAAGAATGATCCTTTACCTGATATAATTTCTAAGCTAGGTCTCTTTGAAAACACGGTATTTTCAGATTTTCACAGTGAATTACCAGGAAACAACATAGGAAACCACTGTGAACGGTGAAGTCACATATAGATCCTTTGGTGTGTCAGGTGAAGCACACTACCCAAAAGACTCCAGCGTTCTTGAAACCAGTGTTTGCTCTTTAGTCTACTGTATCAACTCGAAAGCTCAATGAAGCATACAATGAAGCAGAAAAACAACGGCACTGCAAGGGCATAATTCCATTTGCTGAAATCGTTTTATTATCTGTATATGGTGGTTAGAATTTCATCTGGTTGAAAACTGTTGCTGGCCTCCTTCGGAACACAGTCTTTATGAGTTAACAATAAGTGCAACAACAACTTTTAGAAAGACATACATGAGAACCAGATAGCATCTAATATCTTCAGTTCAAAGAGCTACATCTGTACTTTCAGAAGTACATGCGTTACTCTGCACGGAAAACAAGATATGTCCAGACACCGCTATCTCTGCTTCTGCATTCAATGGCAATGCCACCGGTCACTATCTCCCACAATGAATGCCATCACCGCACGGACAGGGAAGAGAAAGCAATACCTTCTGTTATAATTGCTAGAAATTATGATGTTCTCTCCTGTTTCAAAGAATGATCCTTTACCTGATATAATTTCTAACCTAGGTCTCGTTGAAAACACGGTATTTTCAGATATTCACAGTGAATTACCAAGTAACAACATAGGAAACCACTGTGAACGGTGAAGTCACATATAGATCCTTTGGTGTGTCAGGTGAAGCACACTACCCAAAAGACTCCAGCGTTCTTGAAACCAGTGTTTGCTCTTTAGTCTACTGTATCAACTCGAAATCTCACTGAAGCATACAATGAAGCAGAAGAACAAAGGCACTGCAAGGGCATAATTCCATTTGTTGATATCGTTTTATTATCTGTATATGGTGGTTAGAATTTCATCTGGTTGAAGACTTTTGCTGCCCTCCTTCGGAACACGGTCTTTATAAGTTAACAATAAGTGCAACAACAACTTTTAGAAAGACATACATGAGAACCAGATAGCATCTAATATCTTCAGTTCAAAGAGCTACATCTGTACTTTCAGAAGTACATGCGTTACTCTGCACGGAAAACAAGATATGTCCAGACATCGCTATCTCTGCTTCTGCATTCAATGGCAATGCCACCGGTCACTATCTCCCACAATGAATGCCATCACCGCACGGACAGGGATGAGAAAGCAATACCTTCTGTTATAATTGCTAGAAATTGTGATGTTCTCTCCTGTTTCAAAGAATGATCCTTTACCTGATATAATTTCTAAGCTAGGTCTCTTTGAAAACACGGTATTTTCGGATATTCACAGTGAATTACCAAGTAACAACATAGGAAACCACTGTGAACGGTGAAGTCACATATAGATCCTTTGGTGTGTCAGGTGAAGCACACTACCCAAAAGACTCCAGCGTTCTTGAAACCAGTGTTTGCTCTTTAGTCTACTGTATCAACTCGAAAGCTCACTGAAGCATACAATGAAGCAGAACAACAACGGCACGGCAAGGGCATAATTCCATTTGTTGAAATTGTTTTATTATCTGTATATGGTGGTTAGAATTTCATCTGGTTGAAAAGTGTTGCTGGCCTCCTTCGGAACACGGTCTTTATGAGTTAACAATAAGTGCAACAACAACTTTTAGAAAGACATACATGAGAACCAGATAGCATCTAATATCTTCAGTTCAAAGAGCTACATCTGTACTTTCAGTAGTACATGCGTTACTCTGCCCGGAAAACAAGATATGTCCAGGCATCGCTATCTCTGCTTCTGCATTCAATGGCAATGCCACCGGTCACTATCTCGCACAATGAATGTCATCACCGCACGGACAGGGAAGAGAAAGCAATACCTTCCGTTATAATTGCTAGAAATTGTGATGTTCTCTCCTGTTTCAAAGAATGATCCTTTACCTGATATAATTTCTAAGCTAGGTCTCTTTGAAAACACGGTATTTTCAGATTTTCACAGTGAATTACCAAGAAACAACATAGGAAACCACTGTGAACGGTGAAGTCACATATGGATCCTTTGGTGTGTCAGGTGAAGCACACTACCCAAAAGACTCCAGCGTTCTTGAAACCAGTGTTTGCTCTTTAGTCTACTGTACCAACTCGAAAGCTCAATGAAGCATACAATGAAGCAGAAGAACAAAGGCACTGCAAGGGCATAATTCCATTTGTTGATATCGTTTTATTATCTGTATATGGTGGTTAGAATTTCATCTGGTTGAAGACTTTTGCTGCCCTCCTTCGGAACACGGTCTTTATAAGTTAACAATAAGTGCAACAACAACTTTTAGAAAGACATACATGAGAACCAGATAGCATCTAATATCTTCAGTTCAAAGAGCTACATCTGTACTTTCAGAAGTACATGCGTTACTCTGCACGGAAAACAAGATATGTCCAGACATCGCTATCTCTGCTTCTGCATTCAATGGCAATGCCACCGGTCACTATCTCCCACAATGAATGCCATCACCGCACGGACAGGGATGAGAAAGCAATACCTTCTGTTATAATTGCTAGAAATTGTGATGTTCTCTCCTGTTTCAAAGAATGATCCTTTACCTGATATAATTTCTAAGCTAGGTCTCTTTGAAAACACGGTATTTTCGGATATTCACAGTGAATTACCAAGTAACAACATAGGAAACCACTGTGAACGGTGAAGTCACATATAGATCCTTTGGTGTGTCAGGTGAAGCACACTACCCAAAAGACTCCAGCGTTCTTGAAACCAGTGTTTGCTCTTTAGTCTACTGTATCAACTCGAAAGCTCACTGAAGCATACAATGAAGCAGAACAACAACGGCACGGCAAGGGCATAATTCCATTTGTTGAAATTGTTTTATTATCTGTATATGGTGGTTAGAATTTCATCTGGTTGAAAATTGTTGCTGGCCTCCTTCGGAACACGGTCTTTATGAGTTAACAATAAGTGCAACAACAACTTTTAGAAAGACATACATGAGAACCAGATAGCATCTAATATCTTCAGTTCAAAGAGCTACATCTGTACTTTCAGTAGTACATGCGTTACTCTGCCCGGAAAACAAGATATGTCCAGGCATCGCTATCTCTGCTTCTGCATTCAATGGCAATGCCACCGGTCACTATCTCGCACAATGAATGTCATCACCGCACGGACAGGGAAGAGAAAGCAATACCTTCCGTTATAATTGCTAGAAATTGTGATGTTCTCTCCTGTTTCAAAGAATGATCCTTTACCTGATATAATTTCTAAGCTAGGTCTCTTTGAAAACACGGTATTTTCAGATTTTCACAGTGAATTACCAAGAAACAACATAGGAAACCACTGTGAACGGTGAAGTCACATATGGATCCTTTGGTGTGTCAGGTGAAGCACACTACCCAAAAGACTCCAGCGTTCTTGAAACCAGTGTTTGCTCTTTAGTCTACTGTACCAACTCGAAAGCTCAATGAAGCATACAATGAAGCAGAAGAACAAAGGCACTGCAAGGGCATAATTCCATTTGTTGATATCGTTTTATTATCTGTATATGGTGGTTAGAATTTCATCTGGTTGAAGACTTTTGCTGCCCTCCTTCGGAACACGGTCTTTATAAGTTAACAATAAGTGCAACAACAACTTTTAGAAAGACATACATGAGAACCAGATAGCATCTAATATCTTCAGTTCAAAGAGCTACATCTGTACTTTCAGAAGTACATGCGTTACTCTGCACGGAAAACAAGATATGTCCAGACATCGCTATCTCTGCTTCTGCATTCAATGGCAATGCCACCGGTCACTATCTCCCACAATGAATGCCATCACCGCACGGACAGGGATGAGAAAGCAATACCTTCTGTTATAATTGCTAGAAATTGTGATGTTCTCTCCTGTTTCAAAGAATGATCCTTTACCTGATATAATTTCTAAGCTAGGTCTCTTTGAAAACACGGTATTTTCGGATATTCACAGTGAATTACCAAGTAACAACATAGGAAACCACTGTGAACGGTGAAGTCACATATAGATCCTTTGGTGTGTCAGGTGAAGCACACTACCCAAAAGACTCCAGCGTTCTTGAAACCAGTGTTTGCTCTTTAGTCTACTGTATCAACTCGAAAGCTCACTGAAGCATACAATGAAGCAGAACAACAACGGCACGGCAAGGGCATAATTCCATTTGTTGAAATTGTTTTATTATCTGTATATGGTGGTTAGAATTTCATCTGGTTGAAAATTGTTGCTGGCCTCCTTCGGAACACGGTCTTTATGAGTTAACAATAAGTGCAACAACAACTTTTAGAAAGACATACATGAGAACCAGATAGCATCTAATATCTTCAGTTCAAAGAGCTACATCTGTACTTTCAGTAGTACATGCGTTACTCTGCCCGGAAAACAAGATATGTCCAGGCATCGCTATCTCTGCTTCTGCATTCAATGGCAATGCCACCGGTCACTATCTCGCACAATGAATGTCATCACCGCACGGACAGGGAAGAGAAAGCAATACCTTCCGTTATAATTGCTAGAAATTGTGATGTTCTCTCCTGTTTCAAAGAATGATCCTTTACCTGATATAATTTCTAAGCTAGGTCTCTTTGAAAACACGGTATTTTCAGATTTTCACAGTGAATTACCAAGAAACAACATAGGAAACCACTGTGAACGGTGAAGTCACATATGGATCCTTTGGTGTGTCAGGTGAAGCACACTACCCAAAAGACTCCAGCGTTCTTGAAACCAGTGTTTGCTCTTTAGTCTACTGTACCAACTCGAAAGCTCAATGAAGCATACAATGAAGCAGAACAACAACGGCACGGCAAGGGCATAATTCCATTTGTTGAAATCGTTTTATTATCTGTATAGGGTGGTTAGAATTTCATCTGGTTGAAAACTGTTGCTGGCCTCCTTCGGAACACGGTCTTTATGAGTTAACAGTAAGTGCAACAACAACTTTTAGAAAGACATACATGAGAACCAGATAGCATCTAATATCTTCAGTTCAAAGAGCTACATCTGTACTTTCAGTAGTACATGCATTACTCTGCCCGGAAAACAAGATATGTCCAGACATCGCTATCTCTGCTTCTGCCTTCAATGGCAATGCCACAGGTCACTATCTCCCACAATGAATGCCATCACCGCACGGACAGGGAAGAGAAAGCAATAACTTCTGTTATAATTGCTAGAAATTGTGATGTTCTCTCCTGTTTCAAAGAATGTTCCTTTACCTGATATAATTTCTAAGCTAGGTCTCTTTGAAAACACGGTATTTTCAGATTTTCACAGTGAATTACCAAGAAACAACATAGGAAACCACTGTGAACGGTGAAGTCACATATAGATCCTTTGGTGTGTCAGGTGAAGCACACTACCCAAAAGACTCCAGCGTTCTTGAAACCAGTGTTTGCTCTTTAGTCTACTGTATCAACTCGAAAGCTCACTGAAGCATACAATGAAGCAGAACAACAACGGCACGGCAAGGCCATAATTCCATTTGTTGAAATCGTTTTATTATCTGTATATGGTGGTTAGAATTTCATCTGGTTGAAAACTGTTGCTGGCCTCCTTCGGAACACGGTCTTTATCAGTTAACAATAAGTGCAACAACAACTTTTAGAAAGACATACATGAGAACCAGATAGCATCTAATATCTTCAGTTCAAAGAGCTACATCTGTACTTTCAGTAGTACATGCGTTACTCTGCCCGGAAAACAAGATATGTCCAGACATCGCTATCTCTGCTTCTGCCTTCAATGGCAATGCCACAGTTCACTATCTCGCACAATGAATGCCATCACCGCACGGACAGGGAAGAGAAAGCAATACCTTCTGTTATAATTGCTAGAAATTGTGATGTTCTCTCCTGTTTCAAAGAATGATCCTTTACCTGATATAATTTCTAAGCTAGGTCTCTTTGAAAACACGGTATTTTCAGATTTTCACAGTGAATTACCAAGAAACAACATAGGAAACCACTGTGAACGGTGAAGTCACATATAGATCCTTTGGTGTGTCAGGTGAAGCACACTACCCAAAAGACTCCAGCGTTCTTGAAACCAGTGTTTGCTCTTTAGTCTACTGTATCAACTCGAAAGCTCAATGAAGCATACAATGAAGCAGAACAATAACGGCACAGCAAGGGTATAATTCCATCTGTTGAAATCGTTTGATTATCTGTATATGGTGGTTAGAATTTCATCTGGTTGAAAACTGTTGCTGGCCTCCTTCGGAACACGGTATTTATGAGTTAACAATAAGTGCAACAACAACTTTTAGAAAAACATACATGAGAACCAGATAGCATCTAATATCTTCAGTTCAAAGAGCTACATCTGTACTTTCAGTAGTACATGCGTTACTCTGCCCTGAAAACAAGATATGTCGAGACATCGCTATCTCTGCTTCTGCCTTCAATGGGAATGCCACAGGTCACTATCTCCCACAATGAATGCCATCACCGCACGGACAGGGAAGAGAAAGAAATACCTTCTGTTATAATTGCTAGAAATTGTGATGTTCTCTCCTGTTTCAAAGAATGATCCTTTGCCTGATATAATTTCTAAGCTAGGTCTCTTTGAAAACACGGTATTTTCCGTTATTCACAGTGAATTACCAAGAAACAACATAGGAAACCACTGTGAACGGTGAAGTCACATATAGATCCTTTGGTGTGTCAGGTGAAGCACACTACACAAAGGACTCCAGTGTTCTTGAAACCAGTGTTTGCTCTTTAGTCTACTGTATCAACTCGAAAGCTCACTGAAGCATACAATGAAGCAGAACAACAACGGCACTGCAAGGGCATAATTCCATTTGCTGAAATCGTTTTATTATCTGTATATGGTGGTTAGAATTTCATCTGGTTGAAAACTGTTGCTGGCCTCCTTCAGAACACGGTCTTTATGAGTTAACAATAAATGCAACAACAACTTTTAGAAAGACATACATGAGAACCAGATAGCATCTAATATCTTCAGTTCAAGGAGCTACATCTGTACTTTCAGTAGTACATGCGTTACTCTGCCCGGAAAACAAGATATGTCCAGACATCGCTATCTCTGCTTCTGCCTTCAATGGGAATGCCACCCGTCACTATCTCCCACAATGAATGCCATCACCGCACGGACAGGGAAGAGAAAGCAATACCTTCTGTTATAATTGCTAGAAATTGTGATGTTCTCTCCTGTTTCAAAGAATGATCCTTTACCTGATATAATTTCTAAGCTAGGTCTCTTTGAAAACACAGTATTTTCAGATTTTCACAGGGAATTACCAAGAAACAACATAGGAAACCACTGTAAACGGTGAAGTCACATATAGATCCTTTGGTGTGTCAGGTGAAGCACACTACCCAAAAGATTCCAGCGTTCTTGAAACCAGTGTTTGCTCTTTAGTCTACTGTATCAACTCGAAAGCTCACTGAAGCATACAATGAAGCAGAACAACAAAGGCACTGCAAGGGCATAATTCCATTTGTTGATATCGTTTTATTATCTGTATATGGTGGTTAGAATTTCATCTGGTTGAAGACTTTTGCTGCCCTCCTTCGGAACACGGTCTTTATAAGTTAACAATAAGTGCAACAACAACTTTTAGAAAGACATACATGAGAACCAGATAGCATCTAATATCTTCAGTTCAAAGAGCTACATCTGTACTTTCAGAAGTACATGCGTTACTCTGCACGGAAAACAAGATATGTCCAGACATCGCTATCTCTGCTTCTGCATTCAATGGCAATGCCACCGGTCACTATCTCCCACAATGAATGCCATCACCGCACGGACAGGGATGAGAAAGCAATACCTTCTGTTATAATTGCTAGAAATTGTGATGTTCTCTCCTGTTTCAAAGAATGATCCTTTACCTGATATAATTTCTATGCTAGGTCTCTTTGAAAACACGGTATTTTCGGATATTCACAGTGAATTACCAAGTAACAACATAGGAAACCAGTGTGAACGGTGAAGTCACATATAGATCCTTTGGTGTGTCAGGTGAAGCACACTACCCAAAAGACTCCAGCGTTCTTGAAACCAGTGTTTGCTCTTTAGTCTACTGTATCAACTCGAAAGCTCACTGAAGCATACAATGAAGCAGAACAATAACGGCACGGCAAGGGCATAATTCCATTTGTTGAAATTGTTTTATTATCTGTATATGGTGGTTAGAATTTCATCTGGTTGAAAATTGTTGCTGGCCTCCTTCGGAACACGGTCTTTATGAGTTAACAATAAGTGCAACAACAACTTTTAGAAAGACATACATGAGAACCAGATAGCATCTAATATCTTCAGTTCAAAGAGCTACATCTGTACTTTCAGTAGTACATGCGTTACTCTGCCCGGAAAACAAGATATGTCCAGGCATCGCTATCTCTGCTTCTGCATTCAATGGCAATGCCACCGGTCACTATCTCGCACAATGAATGTCATCACCGCACGGACAGGGAAGAGAAAGCAATACCTTCCGTTATAATTGCTAGAAATTGTGATGTTCTCTCCTGTTTCAAAGAATGATCCTTTGCCTGATATAATTTCTAAGCTAGGTCTCTTTGAAAACACGGTATTTTCCGTTATTCACAGTGAATTACCAAGAAACAACATAGGAAACCACTGTGAACGGTGAAGTCACATATAGATCCTTTGGTGTGTCAGGTGAAGCACACTACACAAAGGACTCCAGCGTTCTTGAAACCAGTGTTTGCTCTTTAGTCTACTGTATCAACTCGAAAGCTCACTGAAGCATACAATGAAGCAGAACAACAACGGCACTGCAAGGGCATAATTCCATTTGCTGAAATCGTTTTATTATCTGTATATGGTGGTTAGAATTTCATCTGGTTGAAAACTGTTGCTGGCCTCCTTCGGAACACGGTCTTTATGAGTTAACAATAAGTGCAACAACAACTTTTAGAAAGACATACATGAGAACCAGATAGCATCTAATATCTTCAGTTCAAAGAGCTACATCTGTACTTTCAGTAGTACATGCGTTACTCTGCACTGAAAACAAGATATGTCCAGACATCGCTATCTCTGTTTCTTCCTTCAATGGCAATGCCACAGGTCACTATCTCGCACAATGAATGCCATCACCGCACGGACAGGGAAGAGAAAGCAATACCTTTTGTTATAATTGCTAGAAATTGTGATGTTCTCTCCTGTTTCAAAGAATGATCCTTTACCTGATATAATTTCTAAGCTAGGTCTCTTTGCAAACACGGTATTTTCAGATTTTCACAGTGAATTACCAAGAAACAACATAGGAAACCACTGTGAACGGTGAAGTCACATATAGATCCTTTGGTGTGTCAGGTGAAGCACACTACCCAAAAGACTCCAGCGTTCTTGAAACCAGTGTTTGCTCTTTAGTCTACTGTATCAACTCGAAAGCTCAATGAAGCATACAATGAAGCAGAACAATAACGGCACAGCAAGGGCATAATTTCATCTGTTGAAATCGTTTGATTATCTGTATATGGTGGTTAGAATTTCATCTGGTTGAAAACTGTTGCTGGCCTCCTTCGGAACACGGTATTTATGAGTTAACAATAAGTGCAACAACAACTTTTAGAAAGACATACATGAGAACCAGATAGCATCTAATATCTTCAGTTCAAAGAGCTACATCTGTACTTTCAGTAGAACATGCGTTACTCTGCCCTGAAAACAAGATATGTCGAGACATCGCTATCTCTGCTTCTGCCTTCAATGGGAATGCCACAGGTCACTATCTCCCACAATGAATGCCATCACCGCACGGACAGGGAAGAGAAAGAAATACCTTCTGTTATAATTGCTAGAAATTGTGATGTTCTCTCCTGTTTCAAAGAATGATCCTTTGCCTGATATAATTTCTAAGCTAGGTCTCTTTGAAAACACGGTATTTTCCGTTATTCACAGTGAATTACCAAGAAACAACATAGGAAACCACTGTGAACGGTGAAGTCACATATAGATCCTTTGGTGTGTCAGGTGAAGCACACTACACAAAGGACTCCAGCGTTCTTGAAACCAGTGTTCGCTCTTTAGTCTACTGTATCAACTCGAAAGCTCACTGAAGCATACAATGAAGCAGAACAACAACGGCACTGCAAGGGCATAATTCCATTTGCTGAAATCGTTTTATTATCTGTATATGGTGGTTAGAATTTCATCTGGTTGAAAACTGTTGCTGGCCTCCTTCAGAACACGGTCTTTATGAGTTAACAATAAATGCAACAACAACTTTTAGAAAGACATACATGAGAACCAGATAGCATCTAATATCTTCAGTTCAAGGAGCTACATCTGTACTTTCAGTAGTACATGCGTTACTCTGCCCGGAAAACAAGATATGTCCAGACATCGCTATCTCTGCTTCTGCCTTCAATGGGAATGCCACCCGTCACTATCTCCCACAATGAATGCCATCACCGCACGGACAGGGAAGAGAAAGCAATACCTTCTGTTATAATTGCTAGAAATTGTGATGTTCTCTCCTGTTTCAAAGAATGATCCTTTACCTGATATAATTTCTAAGCTAGGTCTCTTTGAAAACACGGTATTTTCAGATTTTCACAGTGAATTACCAGGAAACAACATAGGAAACCACTGTGAACGGTGAAGTCACATATAGATCCTTTGGTGTGTCAGGTGAAGCACACTACCCAAAAGACTCCAGCGTTCTTGAAACCAGTGTTTGCTCTTTAGTCTACTGTATCAACTCGAAAGCTCAATGAAGCATACAATGAAGCAGAAAAACAACGGCACTGCAAGGGCATAATTCCATTTGCTGAAATCGTTTTATTATCTGTATATGGTGGTTAGAATTTCATCTGGTTGAAAACTGTTGCTGGCCTCCTTCGGAACACAGTCTTTATGAGTTAACAATAAGTGCAACAACAACTTTTAGAAAGACATACATGAGAACCAGATAGCATCTAATATCTTCAGTTCAAAGAGCTACATCTGTACTTTCAGAAGTACATGCGTTACTCTGCACGGAAAACAAGATATGTCCAGACACCGCTATCTCTGCTTCTGCATTCAATGGCAATGCCACCGGTCACTATCTCCCACAATGAATGCCATCACCGCACGGACAGGGAAGAGAAAGCAATACCTTCTGTTATAATTGCTAGAAATTATGATGTTCTCTCCTGTTTCAAAGAATGATCCTTTACCTGATATAATTTCTAACCTAGGTCTCGTTGAAAACACGGTATTTTCAGATATTCACAGTGAATTACCAAGTAACAACATAGGAAACCACTGTGAACGGTGAAGTCACATATAGATCCTTTGGTGTGTCAGGTGAAGCACACTACCCAAAAGACTCCAGCGTTCTTGAAACCAGTGTTTGCTCTTTAGTCTACTGTATCAACTCGAAATCTCACTGAAGCATACAATGAAGCAGAAGAACAAAGGCACTGCAAGGGCATAATTCCATTTGTTGATATCGTTTTATTATCTGTATATGGTGGTTAGAATTTCATCTGGTTGAAGACTTTTGCTGCCCTCCTTCGGAACACGGTCTTTATAAGTTAACAATAAGTGCAACAACAACTTTTAGAAAGACATACATGAGAACCAGATAGCATCTAATATCTTCAGTTCAAAGAGCTACATCTGTACTTTCAGAAGTACATGCGTTACTCTGCACGGAAAACAAGATATGTCCAGACATCGCTATCTCTGCTTCTGCATTCAATGGCAATGCCACCGGTCACTATCTCCCACAATGAATGCCATCACCGCACGGACAGGGATGAGAAAGCAATACCTTCTGTTATAATTGCTAGAAATTGTGATGTTCTCTCCTGTTTCAAAGAATGATCCTTTACCTGATATAATTTCTAAGCTAGGTCTCTTTGAAAACACGGTATTTTCGGATATTCACAGTGAATTACCAAGTAACAACATAGGAAACCACTGTGAACGGTGAAGTCACATATAGATCCTTTGGTGTGTCAGGTGAAGCACACTACCCAAAAGACTCCAGCGTTCTTGAAACCAGTGTTTGCTCTTTAGTCTACTGTATCAACTCGAAAGCTCACTGAAGCATACAATGAAGCAGAACAACAACGGCACGGCAAGGGCATAATTCCATTTGTTGAAATTGTTTTATTATCTGTATATGGTGGTTAGAATTTCATCTGGTTGAAAATTGTTGCTGGCCTCCTTCGGAACACGGTCTTTATGAGTTAACAATAAGTGCAACAACAACTTTTAGAAAGACATACATGAGAACCAGATAGCATCTAATATCTTCAGTTCAAAGAGCTACATCTGTACTTTCAGTAGTACATGCGTTACTCTGCCCGGAAAACAAGATATGTCCAGGCATCGCTATCTCTGCTTCTGCATTCAATGGCAATGCCACCGGTCACTATCTCGCACAATGAATGTCATCACCGCACGGACAGGGAAGAGAAAGCAATACCTTCCGTTATAATTGCTAGAAATTGTGATGTTCTCTCCTGTTTCAAAGAATGATCCTTTACCTGATATAATTTCTAAGCTAGGTCTCTTTGAAAACACGGTATTTTCAGATTTTCACAGTGAATTACCAAGAAACAACATAGGAAACCACTGTGAACGGTGAAGTCACATATGGATCCTTTGGTGTGTCAGGTGAAGCACACTACCCAAAAGACTCCAGCGTTCTTGAAACCAGTGTTTGCTCTTTAGTCTACTGTACCAACTCGAAAGCTCAATGAAGCATACAATGAAGCAGAACAACAACGGCACGGCAAGGGCATAATTCCATTTGTTGAAATCGTTTTATTATCTGTATAGGGTGGTTAGAATTTCATCTGGTTGAAAACTGTTGCTGGCCTCCTTCGGAACACGGTCTTTATGAGTTAACAGTAAGTGCAACAACAACTTTTAGAAAGACATACATGAGAACCAGATAGCATCTAATATCTTCAGTTCAAAGAGCTACATCTGTACTTTCAGTAGTACATGCATTACTCTGCCCGGAAAACAAGATATGTCCAGACATCGCTATCTCTGCTTCTGCCTTCAATGGCAATGCCAACGGTCACTATCTCCCACAATGAATGCCATCACCGCACGGACAGGGAAGAGAAAGCAATACCTTCTGTTATAATTGCTAGAAATTGTGATGTTCTCTCCTGTTTCAAAGAATGATCCTTTACCTGATATAATTTCTAAGCTAGGTCTCTTTGAAAACACGGTATTTTCAGATTTTCACAGTGAATTACCAAGAAACAACATAGGAAAGCACTGTGAACGGTGAAGTCACATATAGATCCTTTGGTGTGTCAGGTGAAGCACACTACCCAAAAGACTCCAGCGTTCTTGAAACCAGTGTTTGCTCTTTAGTCTACTGTATCAACTCGAAAGCTCAATGAAGCATACAATGAAGCAGAACAATAACGGCACAGCAAGGGCATAATTCCATCTGTTGAAATCGTTTGATTATCTGTATATGGTGGTTAGAATTTCATCTGGTTGAAAACTGTTGCTGGCCTCCTTCGGAACACGGTCTTTATCAGTTAACAATAAGTGCAACAACAACTTTTAGAAAGACATACATGAGAACCAGATAGCATCTAATATCTTCAGTTCAAAGAGCTACATCTGTACTTTCAGTAGTACATGCGTTACTCTGCCCTGAAAACAAGATATGTCCAGACATCCCTATCTCTGCTTCTGCCTTCAATGGGAATGCCACAGGTCACTATCTCCCTCAATGAATGCCATCACCGCACAGACAGGGAAGAGAAAGAAATACCTTCTGTTATAATTGCTAGAAATTGTGATGTTCTCTCCTGTTTCAAAGAATGATCCTTTGCCTGATATAATTTCTAAGCTAGGTCTCTTTGAAAACACGGTATTTTCCGTTATTCACAGTGACTTACCAAGAAACAACATAGGAAACCACTGTGAACGGTGAAGTCACATATAGATCCTTTGGTGTGTCAGGTGAAGCACACTACACAAAGGACGCCAGCGTTCTTGAAACCAGTGTTTGCTCTTTAGTCTACTCTATCAACTCGAAAGCTCACTGAAGCATACAATGAAGCAGAACAACAACGGCACTGCAAGGGCATAATTCCATTTGCTGAAATCGTTTTATTATCTGTATATGGTGGTTAGAATTTCATCTGGTTGAAAACTGTTGCTGGCCTCCTTCAGAACACGGTCTTTATGAGTTAACAATAAATGCAACAACAACTTTTAGAAAGACATACATGAGAACCAGATAGCATCTAATATTTTCAGTTCAAGGAGCTACATCTCTACTTTCAGTAGTACATGCGTTACTGTGCCCGGAAAACAAGATATGTCCAGACATCGCTATCTCTGCTTCTGCCTTCAATGGGAATGCCACCCGTCACTATCTCCCACAATGAATGCCATCACCGCACGGACAGGGAAGAGAAAGCAATACCTTCTGTTATAATTGCTAGAAATTGTGATGTTCTCTCCTGTTTCAAAGAATGATCCTTTACCTGATATAATTTCTAAGCTAGGTCTCTTTGAAAACACGGTATTTTCAGATTTTCACAGTGAATTACCAGGAAACAACATAGGAAACCACTGTGAACGGTGAAGTCACATATAGATCCTTTGGTGTGTCAGGTGAAGCACACTACCCAAAAGACTCCAGCGTTCTTGAAACCAGTGTTTGCTCTTTAGTCTACTGTATCAACACGAAAGCTCACTGAAGCATACAATGAAGCAGAACAACAACGGCACTGCAAGGGCATAATTCCATTTGCTGAAATCGTTTTATTATCTGTATATGGTGGTTAGAATTTCATCTGGTTGAAAACTGTTGCTGGCCTCCTTCGGAACACGGTATTTATGAGTTAACAATAAGTGCAACAACAACTTTTAGAAAGACATACATGAGAACCAGATAGCATCTAATATCTTCAGTTCAAAGAGCTACATCTGTACTTTCAGTAGTACATGCGTTACTCTGCCCTGAAAACAAGATATGTCCAGACATCGCTATCTCTGCTTCTGCCTTCAATGGGAATGCCACAGGTCACTATCTCCCTCAATGAATGCCATCACCGCACAGACAGGGAAGAGAAAGAAATACCTTCTGTTATAATTGCTAGAAATTGTGATGTTCTCTCCTGTTTCAAAGAATGATCCTTTGCCTGATATAATTTCTAAGCTAGGTCTCTTTGAAAACACGGTATTTTCCGTTATTCACAGTGAATTACCAAGAAACAACATAGGAAACCACTGTGAACGGTGAAGTCACATATAGATCCTTTGGTGTGTCAGGTGAAGCACACTACCCAAAAGACTCCAGCGTTCTTGAAACCAGTGTTTGCTCTTTAGTCTACTGTATCAACTCGAAAGCTCACTGAAGCATACAATTAAGCAGAACAACAACGGCACGGCAAGGGCATAATTCCATTTGTTGAAATCGTTTTATTATCTGTATAGGGTGGTTAGAATTTCATCTGGTTGAAAACTGTTGCTGGCCTCCTTCGGAACACGGTCTTTATGAGTTAACAGTAAGTGCAACAACAACTTTTAGAAAGACATACATGAGAACCAGATAGCATCTAATATCTTCAGTTCAAAGAGCTACATCTGTACTTTCAGTAGTACATGCATTACTCTGCCCGGAAAACAAGATATGTCCAGACATCGCTATCTCTGCTTCTGCCTTCAATGGCAATGCCAACGGTCACTATCTCCCACAATGAATGCCATCACCGCACGGACAGGGAAGAGAAAGCAATAACTTCTGTTATAATTGCTAGAAATTGTGATGTTCTCTCCTGTTTCAAAGAATGTTCCTTTACCTGATATAATTTCTAAGCTAGGTCTCTTTGAAAACACGGTATTTTCAGATTTTCACAGTGAATTACCAAGAAACAACATAGGAAACCACTGTGAACGGTGAAGTCACATATAGATCCTTTGGTGTGTCAGGTGAAGCACACTACCCAAAAGACTCCAGCGTTCTTGAAACCAGTGTTTGCTCTTTAGTCTACTGTATCAACTCGAAAGCTCACTGAAGCATACAATGAAGCAGAACAACAACGGCACGGCAAGGCCATAATTCCATTTGTTGAAATCGTTTTATTATCTGTATATGGTGGTTAGAATTTCATCTGGTTGAAAACTGTTGCTGGCCTCCTTCGGAACACGGTCTTTATCAGTTAACAATAAGTGCAACAACAACTTTTAGAAAGACATACATGAGAACCAGATAGCATCTAATATCTTCAGTTCAAAGAGCTACATCTGTACTTTCAGTAGTACATGCGTTACTCTGCCCGGAAAACAAGATATGTCCAGACATCGCTATCTCTGCTTCTGCCTTCAATGGCAATGCCACAGTTCACTATCTCGCACAATGAATGCCATCACCGCACGGACAGGGAAGAGAAAGCAATACCTTCTGTTATAATTGCTAGAAATTGTGATGTTCTCTCCTGTTTCAAAGAATGATCCTTTACCTGATATAATTTCTAAGCTAGGTCTCTTTGAAAACACGGTATTTTCAGATTTTCACAGTGAATTACCAAGAAACAACATAGGAAACCACTGTGAACGGTGAAGTCACATATAGATCCTTTGGTGTGTCAGGTGAAGCACACTACCCAAAAGACTCCAGCGTTCTTGAAACCAGTGTTTGCTCTTTAGTCTACTGTATCAACTCGAAAGCTCAATGAAGCATACAATGAAGCAGAACAATAACGGCACTGCAAGGGCATAATTCCATTTGCTGAAATCGTTTTATTATCTGTATATGGTGGTTAGAATTTCATCTGGTTGAAAACTGTTGCTGGCCTCCTTCAGAACACGGTCTTTATGAGTTAACAATAAATGCAACAACAACTTTTAGAAAGACATACATGAGAACCAGATAGCATCTAATATTTTCAGTTCAAGGAGCTACATCTCTACTTTCAGTAGTACATGCGTTACTCTGCCCGGAAAACAAGATATGTCCAGACATCGCTATCTCTGCTTCTGCCTTCAATGGGAATGCCACCCGTCACTATCTCCCACAATGAATGCCATCACCGCACGGACAGGGAAGAGAAAGCAATACCTTCTGTTATAATTGCTAGAAATTGTGATGTTCTCTCCTGTTTCAAAGAATGATCCTTTACCTGATATAATTTCTAAGCTAGGTCTCTTTGAAAACACGGTATTTTCAGATTTTCACAGTGAATTACCAGGAAACAACATAGGAAACCACTGTGAACGGTGAAGTCACATATAGATCCTTTGGTGTGTCAGGTGAAGCACACTACCCAAAAGACTCCAGCGTTCTTGAAACCAGTGTTTGCTCTTTAGTCTACTGTATCAACACGAAAGCTCACTGAAGCATACAATGAAGCAGAACAACAACGGCACTGCAAGGGCATAATTCCATTTGCTGAAATCGTTTTATTATCTGTATATGGTGGTTAGAATTTCATCTGGTTGAAAACTGTTGCTGGCCTCCTTCGGAACACGGTATTTATGAGTTAACAATAAGTGCAACAACAACTTTTAGAAAGACATACATGAGAACCAGATAGCATCTAATATCTTCAGTTCAAAGAGCTACATCTGTACTTTCAGTAGTACATGCGTTACTCTGCCCTGAAAACAAGATATGTCCAGACATCGCTATCTCTGCTTCTGCCTTCAATGGGAATGCCACAGGTCACTATCTCCCTCAATGAATGCCATCACCGCACAGACAGGGAAGAGAAAGAAATACCTTCTGTTATAATTGCTAGAAATTGTGATGTTCTCTCCTGTTTCAAAGAATGATCCTTTGCCTGATATAATTTCTAAGCTAGGTCTCTTTGAAAACACGGTATTTTCCGTTATTCACAGTGAATTACCAAGAAACAACATAGGAAACCACTGTGAACGGTGAAGTCACATATAGATCCTTTGGTGTGTCAGGTGAAGCACACTACCCAAAAGACTCCAGCGTTCTTGAAACCAGTGTTTGCTCTTTAGTCTACTGTATCAACTCGAAAGCTCACTGAAGCATACAATTAAGCAGAACAACAACGGCACGGCAAGGGCATAATTCCATTTGTTGAAATCGTTTTATTATCTGTATAGGGTGGTTAGAATTTCATCTGGTTGAAAACTGTTGCTGGCCTCCTTCGGAACACGGTCTTTATGAGTTAACAGTAAGTGCAACAACAACTTTTAGAAAGACATACATGAGAACCAGATAGCATCTAATATCTTCAGTTCAAAGAGCTACATCTGTACTTTCAGTAGTACATGCATTACTCTGCCCGGAAAACAAGATATGTCCAGACATCGCTATCTCTGCTTCTGCCTTCAATGGCAATGCCAACGGTCACTATCTCCCACAATGAATGCCATCACCGCACGGACAGGGAAGAGAAAGCAATAACTTCTGTTATAATTGCTAGAAATTGTGATGTTCTCTCCTGTTTCAAAGAATGTTCCTTTACCTGATATAATTTCTAAGCTAGGTCTCTTTGAAAACACGGTATTTTCAGATTTTCACAGTGAATTACCAAGAAACAACATAGGAAACCACTGTGAACGGTGAAGTCACATATAGATCCTTTGGTGTGTCAGGTGAAGCACACTACCCAAAAGACTCCAGCGTTCTTGAAACCAGTGTTTGCTCTTTAGTCTACTGTATCAACTCGAAAGCTCACTGAAGCATACAATGAAGCAGAACAACAACGGCACGGCAAGGCCATAATTCCATTTGTTGAAATCGTTTTATTATCTGTATATGGTGGTTAGAATTTCATCTGGTTGAAAACTGTTGCTGGCCTCCTTCGGAACACGGTCTTTATCAGTTAACAATAAGTGCAACAACAACTTTTAGAAAGACATACATGAGAACCAGATAGCATCTAATATCTTCAGTTCAAAGAGCTACATCTGTACTTTCAGTAGTACATGCGTTACTCTGCCCGGAAAACAAGATATGTCCAGACATCGCTATCTCTGCTTCTGCCTTCAATGGCAATGCCACAGTTCACTATCTCGCACAATGAATGCCATCACCGCACGGACAGGGAAGAGAAAGCAATACCTTCTGTTATAATTGCTAGAAATTGTGATGTTCTCTCCTGTTTCAAAGAATGATCCTTTACCTGATATAATTTCTAAGCTAGGTCTCTTTGAAAACACGGTATTTTCAGATTTTCACAGTGAATTACCAAGAAACAACATAGGAAACCACTGTGAACGGTGAAGTCACATATAGATCCTTTGGTGTGTCAGGTGAAGCACACTACCCAAAAGACTCCAGCGTTCTTGAAACCAGTGTTTGCTCTTTAGTCTACTGTATCAACTCGAAAGCTCAATGAAGCATACAATGAAGCAGAACAATAACGGCACTGCAAGGGCATAATTCCATTTGCTGAAATCGTTTTATTATCTGTATATGGTGGTTAGAATTTCATCTGGTTGAAAACTGTTGCTGGCCTCCTTCAGAACACGGTCTTTATGAGTTAACAATAAATGCAACAACAACTTTTAGAAAGACATACATGAGAACCAGATAGCATCTAATATTTTCAGTTCAAGGAGCTACATCTCTACTTTCAGTAGTACATGCGTTACTGTGCCCGGAAAACAAGATATGTCCAGACATCGCTATCTCTGCTTCTGCCTTCAATGGGAATGCCACCCGTCACTATCTCCCACAATGAATGCCATCACCGCACGGACAGGGAAGAGAAAGCAATACCTTCTGTTATAATTGCTAGAAATTGTGATGTTCTCTCCTGTTTCAAAGAATGATCCTTTACCTGATATAATTTCTAAGCTAGGTCTCTTTGAAAACACGGTATTTTCAGATTTTCACAGTGAATTACCAGGAAACAACATAGGAAACCACTGTGAACGGTGAAGTCACATATAGATCCTTTGGTGTGTCAGGTGAAGCACACTACCCAAAAGACTCCAGCGTTCTTGAAACCAGTGTTTGCTCTTTAGTCTACTGTATCAACACGAAAGCTCACTGAAGCATACAATGAAGCAGAACAACAACGGCACTGCAAGGGCATAATTCCATTTGCTGAAATCGTTTTATTATCTGTATATGGTGGTTAGAATTTCATCTGGTTGAAAACTGTTGCTGGCCTCCTTCGGAACACGGTATTTATGAGTTAACAATAAGTGCAACAACAACTTTTAGAAAGACATACATGAGAACCAGATAGCATCTAATATCTTCAGTTCAAAGAGCTACATCTGTACTTTCAGTAGTACATGCGTTACTCTGCCCTGAAAACAAGATATGTCCAGACATCGCTATCTCTGCTTCTGCCTTCAATGGGAATGCCACAGGTCACTATCTCCCTCAATGAATGCCATCACCGCACAGACAGGGAAGAGAAAGAAATACCTTCTGTTATAATTGCTAGAAATTGTGATGTTCTCTCCTGTTTCAAAGAATGATCCTTTGCCTGATATAATTTCTAAGCTAGGTCTCTTTGAAAACACGGTATTTTCCGTTATTCACAGTGAATTACCAAGAAACAACATAGGAAACCACTGTGAACGGTGAAGTCACATATAGATCCTTTGGTGTGTCAGGTGAAGCACACTACCCAAAAGACTCCAGCGTTCTTGAAACCAGTGTTTGCTCTTTAGTCTACTGTATCAACTCGAAAGCTCACTGAAGCATACAATTAAGCAGAACAACAACGGCACGGCAAGGGCATAATTCCATTTGTTGAAATCGTTTTATTATCTGTATAGGGTGGTTAGAATTTCATCTGGTTGAAAACTGTTGCTGGCCTCCTTCGGAACACGGTCTTTATGAGTTAACAGTAAGTGCAACAACAACTTTTAGAAAGACATACATGAGAACCAGATAGCATCTAATATCTTCAGTTCAAAGAGCTACATCTGTACTTTCAGTAGTACATGCATTACTCTGCCCGGAAAACAAGATATGTCCAGACATCGCTATCTCTGCTTCTGCCTTCAATGGCAATGCCAACGGTCACTATCTCCCACAATGAATGCCATCACCGCACGGACAGGGAAGAGAAAGCAATAACTTCTGTTATAATTGCTAGAAATTGTGATGTTCTCTCCTGTTTCAAAGAATGTTCCTTTACCTGATATAATTTCTAAGCTAGGTCTCTTTGAAAACACGGTATTTTCAGATTTTCACAGTGAATTACCAAGAAACAACATAGGAAACCACTGTGAACGGTGAAGTCACATATAGATCCTTTGGTGTGTCAGGTGAAGCACACTACCCAAAAGACTCCAGCGTTCTTGAAACCAGTGTTTGCTCTTTAGTCTACTGTATCAACTCGAAAGCTCACTGAAGCATACAATGAAGCAGAACAACAACGGCACGGCAAGGCCATAATTCCATTTGTTGAAATCGTTTTATTATCTGTATATGGTGGTTAGAATTTCATCTGGTTGAAAACTGTTGCTGGCCTCCTTCGGAACACGGTCTTTATCAGTTAACAATAAGTGCAACAACAACTTTTAGAAAGACATACATGAGAACCAGATAGCATCTAATATCTTCAGTTCAAAGAGCTACATCTGTACTTTCAGTAGTACATGCGTTACTCTGCCCGGAAAACAAGATATGTCCAGACATCGCTATCTCTGCTTCTGCCTTCAATGGCAATGCCACAGTTCACTATCTCGCACAATGAATGCCATCACCGCACGGACAGGGAAGAGAAAGCAATACCTTCTGTTATAATTGCTAGAAATTGTGATGTTCTCTCCTGTTTCAAAGAATGATCCTTTACCTGATATAATTTCTAAGCTAGGTCTCTTTGAAAACACGGTATTTTCAGATTTTCACAGTGAATTACCAAGAAACAACATAGGAAACCACTGTGAACGGTGAAGTCACATATAGATCCTTTGGTGTGTCAGGTGAAGCACACTACCCAAAAGACTCCAGCGTTCTTGAAACCAGTGTTTGCTCTTTAGTCTACTGTATCAACTCGAAAGCTCAATGAAGCATACAATGAAGCAGAACAATAACGGCACTGCAAGGGCATAATTCCATTTGCTGAAATCGTTTTATTATCTGTATATGGTGGTTAGAATTTCATCTGGTTGAAAACTGTTGCTGGCCTCCTTCAGAACACGGTCTTTATGAGTTAACAATAAATGCAACAACAACTTTTAGAAAGACATACATGAGAACCAGATAGCATCTAATATTTTCAGTTCAAGGAGCTACATCTCTACTTTCAGTAGTACATGCGTTACTCTGCCCGGAAAACAAGATATGTCCAGACATCGCTATCTCTGCTTCTGCCTTCAATGGGAATGCCACCCGTCACTATCTCCCACAATGAATGCCATCACCGCACGGACAGGGAAGAGAAAGCAATACCTTCTGTTATAATTGCTAGAAATTGTGATGTTCTCTCCTGTTTCAAAGAATGATCCTTTACCTGATATAATTTCTAAGCTAGGTCTCTTTGAAAACACGGTATTTTCAGATTTTCACAGTGAATTACCAGGAAACAACATAGGAAACCACTGTGAACGGTGAAGTCACATATAGATCCTTTGGTGTGTCAGGTGAAGCACACTACCCAAAAGACTCCAGCGTTCTTGAAACCAGTGTTTGCTCTTTAGTCTACTGTATCAACACGAAAGCTCACTGAAGCATACAATGAAGCAGAACAACAACGGCACTGCAAGGGCATAATTCCATTTGCTGAAATCGTTTTATTATCTGTATATGGTGGTTAGAATTTCATCTGGTTGAAAACTGTTGCTGGCCTCCTTCGGAACACGGTATTTATGAGTTAACAATAAGTGCAACAACAACTTTTAGAAAGACATACATGAGAACCAGATAGCATCTAATATCTTCAGTTCAAAGAGCTACATCTGTACTTTCAGTAGTACATGCGTTACTCTGCCCTGAAAACAAGATATGTCCAGACATCGCTATCTCTGCTTCTGCCTTCAATGGGAATGCCACAGGTCACTATCTCCCTCAATGAATGCCATCACCGCACAGACAGGGAAGAGAAAGAAATACCTTCTGTTATAATTGCTAGAAATTGTGATGTTCTCTCCTGTTTCAAAGAATGATCCTTTGCCTGATATAATTTCTAAGCTAGGTCTCTTTGAAAACACGGTATTTTCCGTTATTCACAGTGAATTACCAAGAAACAACATAGGAAACCACTGTGAACGGTGAAGTCACATATAGATCCTTTGGTGTGTCAGGTGAAGCACACTACCCAAAAGACTCCAGCGTTCTTGAAACCAGTGTTTGCTCTTTAGTCTACTGTATCAACTCGAAAGCTCACTGAAGCATACAATTAAGCAGAACAACAACGGCACGGCAAGGGCATAATTCCATTTGTTGAAATCGTTTTATTATCTGTATAGGGTGGTTAGAATTTCATCTGGTTGAAAACTGTTGCTGGCCTCCTTCGGAACACGGTCTTTATGAGTTAACAGTAAGTGCAACAACAACTTTTAGAAAGACATACATGAGAACCAGATAGCATCTAATATCTTCAGTTCAAAGAGCTACATCTGTACTTTCAGTAGTACATGCATTACTCTGCCCGGAAAACAAGATATGTCCAGACATCGCTATCTCTGCTTCTGCCTTCAATGGCAATGCCAACGGTCACTATCTCCCACAATGAATGCCATCACCGCACGGACAGGGAAGAGAAAGCAATAACTTCTGTTATAATTGCTAGAAATTGTGATGTTCTCTCCTGTTTCAAAGAATGTTCCTTTACCTGATATAATTTCTAAGCTAGGTCTCTTTGAAAACACGGTATTTTCAGATTTTCACAGTGAATTACCAAGAAACAACATAGGAAACCACTGTGAACGGTGAAGTCACATATAGATCCTTTGGTGTGTCAGGTGAAGCACACTACCCAAAAGACTCCAGCGTTCTTGAAACCAGTGTTTGCTCTTTAGTCTACTGTATCAACTCGAAAGCTCACTGAAGCATACAATGAAGCAGAACAACAACGGCACGGCAAGGCCATAATTCCATTTGTTGAAATCGTTTTATTATCTGTATATGGTGGTTAGAATTTCATCTGGTTGAAAACTGTTGCTGGCCTCCTTCGGAACACGGTCTTTATCAGTTAACAATAAGTGCAACAACAACTTTTAGAAAGACATACATGAGAACCAGATAGCATCTAATATCTTCAGTTCAAAGAGCTACATCTGTACTTTCAGTAGTACATGCGTTACTCTGCCCGGAAAACAAGATATGTCCAGACATCGCTATCTCTGCTTCTGCCTTCAATGGCAATGCCACAGTTCACTATCTCGCACAATGAATGCCATCACCGCACGGACAGGGAAGAGAAAGCAATACCTTCTGTTATAATTGCTAGAAATTGTGATGTTCTCTCCTGTTTCAAAGAATGATCCTTTACCTGATATAATTTCTAAGCTAGGTCTCTTTGAAAACACGGTATTTTCAGATTTTCACAGTGAATTACCAAGAAACAACATAGGAAACCACTGTGAACGGTGAAGTCACATATAGATCCTTTGGTGTGTCAGGTGAAGCACACTACCCAAAAGACTCCAGCGTTCTTGAAACCAGTGTTTGCTCTTTAGTCTACTGTATCAACTCGAAAGCTCAATGAAGCATACAATGAAGCAGAACAATAACGGCACTGCAAGGGCATAATTCCATTTGCTGAAATCGTTTTATTATCTGTATATGGTGGTTAGAATTTCATCTGGTTGAAAACTGTTGCTGGCCTCCTTCAGAACACGGTCTTTATGAGTTAACAATAAATGCAACAACAACTTTTAGAAAGACATACATGAGAACCAGATAGCATCTAATATTTTCAGTTCAAGGAGCTACATCTCTACTTTCAGTAGTACATGCGTTACTGTGCCCGGAAAACAAGATATGTCCAGACATCGCTATCTCTGCTTCTGCCTTCAATGGGAATGCCACCCGTCACTATCTCCCACAATGAATGCCATCACCGCACGGACAGGGAAGAGAAAGCAATACCTTCTGTTATAATTGCTAGAAATTGTGATGTTCTCTCCTGTTTCAAAGAATGATCCTTTACCTGATATAATTTCTAAGCTAGGTCTCTTTGAAAACACGGTATTTTCAGATTTTCACAGTGAATTACCAGGAAACAACATAGGAAACCACTGTGAACGGTGAAGTCACATATAGATCCTTTGGTGTGTCAGGTGAAGCACACTACCCAAAAGACTCCAGCGTTCTTGAAACCAGTGTTTGCTCTTTAGTCTACTGTATCAACACGAAAGCTCACTGAAGCATACAATGAAGCAGAACAACAACGGCACTGCAAGGGCATAATTCCATTTGCTGAAATCGTTTTATTATCTGTATATGGTGGTTAGAATTTCATCTGGTTGAAAACTGTTGCTGGCCTCCTTCGGAACACGGTATTTATGAGTTAACAATAAGTGCAACAACAACTTTTAGAAAGACATACATGAGAACCAGATAGCATCTAATATCTTCAGTTCAAAGAGCTACATCTGTACTTTCAGTAGTACATGCGTTACTCTGCCCTGAAAACAAGATATGTCCAGACATCGCTATCTCTGCTTCTGCCTTCAATGGGAATGCCACAGGTCACTATCTCCCTCAATGAATGCCATCACCGCACAGACAGGGAAGAGAAAGAAATACCTTCTGTTATAATTGCTAGAAATTGTGATGTTCTCTCCTGTTTCAAAGAATGATCCTTTGCCTGATATAATTTCTAAGCTAGGTCTCTTTGAAAACACGGTATTTTCCGTTATTCACAGTGAATTACCAAGAAACAACATAGGAAACCACTGTGAACGGTGAAGTCACATATAGATCCTTTGGTGTGTCAGGTGAAGCACACTACCCAAAAGACTCCAGCGTTCTTGAAACCAGTGTTTGCTCTTTAGTCTACTGTATCAACTCGAAAGCTCACTGAAGCATACAATTAAGCAGAACAACAACGGCACGGCAAGGGCATAATTCCATTTGTTGAAATCGTTTTATTATCTGTATAGGGTGGTTAGAATTTCATCTGGTTGAAAACTGTTGCTGGCCTCCTTCGGAACACGGTCTTTATGAGTTAACAGTAAGTGCAACAACAACTTTTAGAAAGACATACATGAGAACCAGATAGCATCTAATATCTTCAGTTCAAAGAGCTACATCTGTACTTTCAGTAGTACATGCATTACTCTGCCCGGAAAACAAGATATGTCCAGACATCGCTATCTCTGCTTCTGCCTTCAATGGCAATGCCAACGGTCACTATCTCCCACAATGAATGCCATCACCGCACGGACAGGGAAGAGAAAGCAATAACTTCTGTTATAATTGCTAGAAATTGTGATGTTCTCTCCTGTTTCAAAGAATGTTCCTTTACCTGATATAATTTCTAAGCTAGGTCTCTTTGAAAACACGGTATTTTCAGATTTTCACAGTGAATTACCAAGAAACAACATAGGAAACCACTGTGAACGGTGAAGTCACATATAGATCCTTTGGTGTGTCAGGTGAAGCACACTACCCAAAAGACTCCAGCGTTCTTGAAACCAGTGTTTGCTCTTTAGTCTACTGTATCAACTCGAAAGCTCACTGAAGCATACAATGAAGCAGAACAACAACGGCACGGCAAGGCCATAATTCCATTTGTTGAAATCGTTTTATTATCTGTATATGGTGGTTAGAATTTCATCTGGTTGAAAACTGTTGCTGGCCTCCTTCGGAACACGGTCTTTATCAGTTAACAATAAGTGCAACAACAACTTTTAGAAAGACATACATGAGAACCAGATAGCATCTAATATCTTCAGTTCAAAGAGCTACATCTGTACTTTCAGTAGTACATGCGTTACTCTGCCCGGAAAACAAGATATGTCCAGACATCGCTATCTCTGCTTCTGCCTTCAATGGCAATGCCACAGTTCACTATCTCGCACAATGAATGCCATCACCGCACGGACAGGGAAGAGAAAGCAATACCTTCTGTTATAATTGCTAGAAATTGTGATGTTCTCTCCTGTTTCAAAGAATGATCCTTTACCTGATATAATTTCTAAGCTAGGTCTCTTTGAAAACACGGTATTTTCAGATTTTCACAGTGAATTACCAAGAAACAACATAGGAAACCACTGTGAACGGTGAAGTCACATATAGATCCTTTGGTGTGTCAGGTGAAGCACACTACCCAAAAGACTCCAGCGTTCTTGAAACCAGTGTTTGCTCTTTAGTCTACTGTATCAACTCGAAAGCTCAATGAAGCATACAATGAAGCAGAACAATAACGGCACTGCAAGGGCATAATTCCATTTGCTGAAATCGTTTTATTATCTGTATATGGTGGTTAGAATTTCATCTGGTTGAAAACTGTTGCTGGCCTCCTTCAGAACACGGTCTTTATGAGTTAACAATAAATGCAACAACAACTTTTAGAAAGACATACATGAGAACCAGATAGCATCTAATATTTTCAGTTCAAGGAGCTACATCTCTACTTTCAGTAGTACATGCGTTACTCTGCCCGGAAAACAAGATATGTCCAGACATCGCTATCTCTGCTTCTGCCTTCAATGGGAATGCCACCCGTCACTATCTCCCACAATGAATGCCATCACCGCACGGACAGGGAAGAGAAAGCAATACCTTCTGTTATAATTGCTAGAAATTGTGATGTTCTCTCCTGTTTCAAAGAATGATCCTTTACCTGATATAATTTCTAAGCTAGGTCTCTTTGAAAACACGGTATTTTCAGATTTTCACAGTGAATTACCAGGAAACAACATAGGAAACCACTGTGAACGGTGAAGTCACATATAGATCCTTTGGTGTGTCAGGTGAAGCACACTACCCAAAAGACTCCAGCGTTCTTGAAACCAGTGTTTGCTCTTTAGTCTACTGTATCAACACGAAAGCTCACTGAAGCATACAATGAAGCAGAACAACAACGGCACTGCAAGGGCATAATTCCATTTGCTGAAATAGTTTTATTATCTGTATATGGTGGTTAGAATTTCATCTGGTTGAAAACTGTTGCTGGCCTCCTTCGGAACACGGTATTTATGAGTTAACAATAAGTGCAACAACAACTTTTAGAAAGACATACATGAGAACCAGATAGCATCTAATATCTTCAGTTCAAAGAGCTACATCTGTACTTTCAGTAGTACATGCGTTACTCTGCCCTGAAAACAAGATATGTCCAGACATCGCTATCTCTGCTTCTGCCTTCAATGGGAATGCCACAGGTCACTATCTCCCTCAATGAATGCCATCACCGCACAGACAGGGAAGAGAAAGAAATACCTTCTGTTATAATTGCTAGAAATTGTGATGTTCTCTCCTGTTTCAAAGAATGATCCTTTGCCTGATATAATTTCTAAGCTAGGTCTCTTTGAAAACACGGTATTTTCCGTTATTCACAGTGAATTACCAAGAAACAACATAGGAAACCACTGTGAACGGTGAAGTCACATATAGATCCTTTGGTGTGTCAGGTGAAGCACACTACCCAAAAGACTCCAGCGTTCTTGAAACCAGTGTTTGCTCTTTAGTCTACTGTATCAACTCGAAAGCTCACTGAAGCATACAATTAAGCAGAACAACAACGGCACGGCAAGGGCATAATTCCATTTGTTGAAATCGTTTTATTATCTGTATAGGGTGGTTAGAATTTCATCTGGTTGAAAACTGTTGCTGGCCTCCTTCGGAACACGGTCTTTATGAGTTAACAGTAAGTGCAACAACAACTTTTAGAAAGACATACATGAGAACCAGATAGCATCTAATATCTTCAGTTCAAAGAGCTACATCTGTACTTTCAGTAGTACATGCATTACTCTGCCCGGAAAACAAGATATGTCCAGACATCGCTATCTCTGCTTCTGCCTTCAATGGCAATGCCAACGGTCACTATCTCCCACAATGAATGCCATCACCGCACGGACAGGGAAGAGAAAGCAATAACTTCTGTTATAATTGCTAGAAATTGTGATGTTCTCTCCTGTTTCAAAGAATGTTCCTTTACCTGATATAATTTCTAAGCTAGGTCTCTTTGAAAACACGGTATTTTCAGATTTTCACAGTGAATTACCAAGAAACAACATAGGAAACCACTGTGAACGGTGAAGTCACATATAGATCCTTTGGTGTGTCAGGTGAAGCACACTACCCAAAAGACTCCAGCGTTCTTGAAACCAGTGTTTGCTCTTTAGTCTACTGTATCAACTCGAAAGCTCACTGAAGCATACAATGAAGCAGAACAACAACGGCACGGCAAGGCCATAATTCCATTTGTTGAAATCGTTTTATTATCTGTATATGGTGGTTAGAATTTCATCTGGTTGAAAACTGTTGCTGGCCTCCTTCGGAACACGGTCTTTATCAGTTAACAATAAGTGCAACAACAACTTTTAGAAAGACATACATGAGAACCAGATAGCATCTAATATCTTCAGTTCAAAGAGCTACATCTGTACTTTCAGTAGTACATGCGTTACTCTGCCCGGAAAACAAGATATGTCCAGACATCGCTATCTCTGCTTCTGCCTTCAATGGCAATGCCACAGTTCACTATCTCGCACAATGAATGCCATCACCGCACGGACAGGGAAGAGAAAGCAATACCTTCTGTTATAATTGCTAGAAATTGTGATGTTCTCTCCTGTTTCAAAGAATGATCCTTTACCTGATATAATTTCTAAGCTAGGTCTCTTTGAAAACACGGTATTTTCAGATTTTCACAGTGAATTACCAAGAAACAACATAGGAAACCACTGTGAACGGTGAAGTCACATATAGATCCTTTGGTGTGTCAGGTGAAGCACACTACCCAAAAGACTCCAGCGTTCTTGAAACCAGTGTTTGCTCTTTAGTCTACTGTATCAACTCGAAAGCTCAATGAAGCATACAATGAAGCAGAACAATAACGGCACAGCAAGGGCATAATTCCATCTGTTGAAATCGTTTGATTATCTGTATATGGTGGTTAGAATTTCATCTGGTTGAAAACTGTTGCAGGCCTCCTTCGGAACACGGTCTTTATCAGTTAACAATAAGTGCAACAACAACTTTTAGAAAGACATACATGAGAACCAGATAGCATCTAATATCTTCAGTTCAAAGAGCTACATCTGTACTTTCAGTAGTACATGCGTTACTCTTCCCTGAAAACAAGATATGTCCAGACATCGCTATCTCTGCTTCTGCCTTCAATGGGAATGCCACAGGTCACTATCTCCCTCAATGAATGCCATCACCGCACAGACAGGGAAGAGAAAGAAATACCTTCTGTTATAATTGCTAGAAATTGTGATGTTCTCTCCTGTTTCAAAGAATGATCCTTTGCCTGATATAATTTCTAAGCTAGGTCTCTTTGAAAACACGGTATTTTCCGTTATTCACAGTGAATTACCAAGAAACAACATAGGAAACCACTGTGAACGGTGAAGTCACATATAGATCCTTTGGTGTGTCAGGTGAAGCACACTACACAAAGGACGCCAGCGTTCTTGAAACCAGTGTTTGCTCTTTAGTCTACTCTATCAACTCGAAAGCTCACTGAAGCATACAATGAAGCAGAACAACAACGGCACTGCAAGGGCATAATTCCATTTGCTGAAATCGTTTTATTATCTGTATATGGTGGTTAGAATTTCATCTGGTTGAAAACTGTTGCTGGCCTCCTTCAGAACACGGTCTTTATGAGTTAACAATAAATGCAACAACAACTTTTAGAAAGACATACATGAGAACCAGATAGCATCTAATATTTTCAGTTCAAGGAGCTACATCTCTACTTTCAGTAGTACATGCGTTACTCTGCCCGGAAAACAAGATATGTCCAGACATCGCTATCTCTGCTTCTGCCTTCAATGGGAATGCCACCCGTCACTATCTCCCACAATGAATGCCATCACCGCACGGACAGGGAAGAGAAAGCAATACCTTCTGTTATAATTGCTAGAAATTGTGATGTTCTCTCCTGTTTCAAAGAATGATCCTTTACCTGATATAATTTCTAAGCTAGGTCTCTTTGAAAACACGGTATTTTCAGATTTTCACAGTGAATTACCAGGAAACAACATAGGAAACCACTGTGAACGGTGAAGTCACATATAGATCCTTTGGTGTGTCAGGTGAAGCACACTACCCAAAAGACTCCAGCGTTCTTGAAACCAGTGTTTGCTCTTTAGTCTACTGTATCAACACGAAAGCTCACTGAAGCATACAATGAAGCAGAACAACAATGGCACTGCAAGGGCATAATTCCATTTGCTGAAATCGTTTTATTATCTGTATATGGTGGTTAGAATTTCATCTGGTTGAAAACTGTTGCTGGCCTCCTTCGGAACACGGTATTTATGAGTTAACAATAAGTGCAACAACAACTTTTAGAAAGACATACATGAGAACCAGATAGCATCTAATATCTTCAGTTCAAAGAGCTACATCTGTACTTTCAGTAGTACATGCGTTACTCTGCCCTGAAAACAAGATATGTCCAGACATCGCTATCTCTGCTTCTGCCTTCAATGGGAATGCCACAGGTCACTATCTCCCTCAATGAATGCCATCACCGCACAGACAGGGAAGAGAAAGAAATACCTTCTGTTATAATTGCTAGAAATTGTGATGTTCTCTCCTGTTTCAAAGAATGATCCTTTGCCTGATATAATTTCTAAGCTAGGTCTCTTTGAAAACACGGTATTTTCCGTTATTCACAGTGAATTACCAAGAAACAACATAGGAAACCACTGTGAACGGTGAAGTCACATATAGATCCTTTGGTGTGTCAGGTGAAGCACACTACACAAAGGACTCCAGCGTTCTTGAAACCAGTGTTTGCTCTTTAGTCTACTCTATCAACTCGAAAGCTCACTGAAGCATACAATGAAGCAGAACAACAACGGCACTGCAAGGGCATAATTCCATTTGCTGAAATCGTTTTATTATCTGTATATGGTGGTTAGAATTTCATCTGGTTGAAAACTGTTGCTGGCCTCCTTCAGAACACGGTCTTTATGAGTTAACAATAAATGCAACAACAACTTTTAGAAAGACATACATGAGAACCAGATAGCATCTAATATTTTCAGTTCAAGGAGGTACATCTCTACTTTCAGTAGTACATGCGTTACTCTGCCCGGAAAACAAGATATGTCCAGACATCGCTATCTCTGCTTCTGCCTTCAATGGGAATGCCACCCGTCACTATCTCCCACAATGAATGCCATCACCGCACGGACAGGGAAGAGAAAGCAATACCTTCTGTTATAATTGCTAGAAATTGTGATGTTCTCTCCTGTTTCAAAGAATGATCCTTTACCTGATATAATTTCTAAGCTAGGTCTCTTTGAAAACACGGTATTTTCAGATTTTCACAGTGAATTACCAGGAAACAACATAGGAAACCACTGTGAACGGTGAAGTCACATATAGATCCTTTGGTGTGTCAGGTGAAGCACACTACCCAAAAGACTCCAGCGTTCTTGAAACCAGTGTTTGCTCTTTAGTCTACTGTATCAACTCGAAAGCTGACTGAAGCATACAATGAAGCAGAACAACAACGGCACTGCAAGGGCATAATTCCATTTTCTGAAATCGTTTTATTATCTGTATATGGTGGTTAGAATTTCATCTGGTTGAAAACTGTTGCTGGCCTCCTTCGGAACACGGTCTTTATGAGTTAACAGTAAGTGCAACAACAACTTTTAGAAAGACATACATGAGAACCAGATAGCATCTAATATCTTCAGTTCAAAGAGCTACATCTGTACTTTCAGTAGTACATGCGTTACTCTGCCCGGAAAACAAGATATGTCCAGACATCGCTATCTCTGCTTCTGCCTTCAATGGCAATGCCAACAGTCACTATCTCCCACAATGAATGCCATCACCGCACGGACAGGGAAGAGAAAGCAATAACTTCTGTTATAATTGCTAGAAATTGTGATGTTCTCTCCTGTTTCAAAGAATGTTCCTTTACCTGATATAATTTCTAAGCTAGGTCTCTTTGAAAACACGGTATTTTCAGATTTTCACAGTGAATTACCAAGAAACAACATAGGAAACCACTGTGAACGGTGAAGTCACATATAGATCCTTTGGTGTGTCAGGTGAAGCACACTACCCAAAAGACTCCAGCGTTCTTGAAACCAGTGTTTGCTCTTTAGTCTACTGTATCAACTCGAAAGCTCACTGAAGCATACAATTAAGCAGAACAACAACGGCACGGCAAGGGCATAATTCCATTTGTTGAAATCGTTTTATTATCTGTATAGGGTGGTTAGAATTTCATCTGGTTGAAAACTGTTGCTGGCCTCCTTCGGAACACGGTCTTTATGAGTTAACAGTAAGTGCAACAACAACTTTTAGAAAGACATACATGAGAACCAGATAGCATCTAATATCTTCAGTTCAAAGAGCTACATCTGTACTTTCAGTAGTACATGCATTACTCTGCCCGGAAAACAAGATATGTCCAGACATCGCTATCTCTGCTTCTGCCTTCAATGGCAATGCCACCGGTCACTATCTCCCACAATGAATGCCATCACCGCACGGACAGGGAAGAGAAAGCAATAACTTCTGTTATAATTGCTAGAAATTGTGATGTTCTCTCCTGTTTCAAAGAATGTTCCTTTACCTGATATAATTTCTAAGCTAGGTCTCTTTGAAAACACGGTATTTTCAGATTTTCACAGTGAATTACCAAGAAACAACATAGGAAACCACTGTGAACGGTGAAGTCACATATAGATCCTTTGGTGTGTCAGGTGAAGCACACTACCCAAAAGACTCCAGCGTTCTTGAAAC
Source organism: Furipterus horrens (assembly GCF_987537825.1). Taxonomy (NCBI): domain Eukaryota; kingdom Metazoa; phylum Chordata; class Mammalia; order Chiroptera; family Furipteridae; genus Furipterus; species Furipterus horrens. The sequence goes on from NW_028327188.1 coordinate 2,576,015, forward strand.
CAGTGTTTGCTCTTTAGTCTACTGTATCAACTCGAAAGCTCACTGAAGCATACAATGAAGCAGAACAACAACGGCACGGCAAGGCCATAATTCCATTTGTTGAAATCCTTTTATTATCTGTATATGGTGGTTAGAATTTCATCTGGTTGAAAACTGTTGCTGGCCTCCTTCGGAACACGGTCTTTATCAGTTAACAATAAGTGCAACAACAACTTTTAGAAAGACATACATGAGAACCAGATAGCATCTAATATCTTCAGTTCAAAGAGCTACATCTGTACTTTCAGTAGTACATGCGTTACTCTGCCCGGAAAACAAGATATGTCCAGACATCGCTATCTCTGCTTCTGCCTTCAATGGGAATGCCACCCGTCACTATCTCCCACAATGAATGCCATCACCGCACGGACAGGGAAGAGAAAGCAATACCTTCTGTTATAATTGCTAGAAATTGTGATGTTCTCTCCTGTTTCAAAGAATGATCCTTTACCTGATATAATTTCTAAGCTAGATCTCTTTGAAAACACGGTATTTTCAGATTTTCACAGTGAATTACCAGGAAACAACATAGGAAACCACTGTGAACGGTGAAGTCACATATAGATCCTTTGGTGTGTCAGGTGAAGCACACTACCCAAAAGACTCCAGCGTTCTTGAAACCAGTGTTTGCTCTTTAGTCTACTGTATCAACTCGAAAGCTCACTGAAGCATACAATGAAGCAGAACAACAACGGCACTGCAAGGGCATAATTCCATTTGCTGAAATCGTTTTATTATCTGTATATGGTGGTTAGAATTTCATCTGGTTGAAAACTGTTGCTGGCCTCCTTCGGAACACGGTCTTTATGAGTTAACAGTAAGTGCAACAACAACTTTTAGAAAGACATACATGAGAACCAGATAGCATCTAATATCTTCAGTTCAAAGAGCTACATCTGTACTTTCAGTAGTACATGCGTTACTCTGCCCGGAAAACAAGATATGTCCAGACATCGCTATCTCTGCTTCTGCCTTCAATGGCAATGCCAACAGTCACTATCTCCCACAATGAATGCCATCACCGCACGGACAGGGAATAGAAAGCAATAACTTCTGTTATAATTGCTAGAAATTGTGATGTTCTCTCCTGTTTCAAAGAATGTTCCTTTACCTGATATAATTTCTAAGCTAGGTCTCTTTGAAAACACGGTATTTTCAGATTTTCACAGTGAATTACCAAGAAACAACATAGGAAACCACTGTGAACGGTGAAGTCACATATAGATCCTTTGGTGTGTCAGGTGAAGCACACTACCCAAAAGACTCCAGCGTTCTTGAAACCAGTGTTTGCTCTTTAGTCTACTGTATCAACTCGAAAGCTCACTGAAGCATACAATTAAGCAGAACAACAACGGCACGGCAAGGGCATAATTCCATTTGTTGAAATCGTTTTATTATCTGTATAGGGTGGTTAGAATTTCATCTGGTTGAAAACTGTTGCTGGCCTCCTTCGGAACACGGTCTTTATGAGTTAACAGTAAGTGCAACAACAACTTTTAGAAAGACATACATGAGAACCAGATAGCATCTAATATCTTCAGTTCAAAGAGCTACATCTGTACTTTCAGTAGTACATGCATTACTCTGCCCGGAAAACAAGATATGTCCAGACATCGCTATCTCTGCTTCTGCCTTCAATGGCAATGCCACCGGTCACTATCTCCCACAATGAATGCCATCACCGCACGGACAGGGAAGAGAAAGCAATAACTTCTGTTATAATTGCTAGAAATTGTGATGTTCTCTCCTGTTTCAAAGAATGTTCCTTTACCTGATATAATTTCTAAGCTAGGTCTCTTTGAAAACACGGTATTTTCAGATTTTCACAGTGAATTACCAAGAAACAACATAGGAAACCACTGTGAACGGTGAAGTCACATATAGATCCTTTGGTGTGTCAGGTGAAGCACACTACCCAAAAGACTCCAGCGTTCTTGAAACCAGTGTTTGCTCTTTAGTCTACTGTATCAACTCGAAAGCTCACTGAAGCATACAATGAAGCAGAACAACAACGGCACGGCAAGGCCATAATTCCATTTGTTGAAATCCTTTTATTATCTGTATATGGTGGTTAGAATTTCATCTGGTTGAAAACTGTTGCTGGCCTCCTTCGGAACACGGTCTTTATCAGTTAACAATAAGTGCAACAACAACTTTTAGAAAGACATACATGAGAACCAGATAGCATCTAATATCTTCAGTTCAAAGAGCTACATCTGTACTTTCAGTAGTACATGCGTTACTCTGCCCGGAAAACAAGATATGTCCAGACATCGCTATCTCTGCTTCTGCCTTCAATGGCAATGCCACAGTTCACTATCTCGCACAATGAATGCCATCACCGCACGGACAGGGAAGAGAAAGCAATACCTTCTGTTATAATTGCTAGAAATTGTGATGTTCTCTCCTGTTTCAAAGAATGATCCTTTACCTGATATAATTTCTAAGCTAGGTCTCTTTGAAAACACGGTATTTTCAGATTTTCACAGTGAATTACCAGGAAACAACATAGGAAACCACTGTGAACGGTGAAGTCACATATAGATCCTTTGGTGTGTCAGGTGAAGCACACTACCCAAAAGACTCCAGCGTTCTTGAAACCAGTGTTTGCTCTTTAGTCTACTGTATCAACACGAAAGCTCACTGAAGCATACAATGAAGCAGAACAACAACGGCACTGCAAGGGCATAATTCCATTTGCTGAAATCGTTTTATTATCTGTATATGGTGGTTAGAATTTCATCTGGTTGAAAACTGTTGCTGGCCTCCTTCGGAACACGGTATTTATGAGTTAACAATAAGTGCAACAACAACTTTTAGAAAGACATACATGAGAACCAGATAGCATCTAATATCTTCAGTTCAAAGAGCTACATCTGTACTTTCAGTAGTACATGCGTTACTCTGCCCTGAAAACAAGATATGTCCAGACATCGCTATCTCTGCTTCTGCCTTCAATGGGAATGCCACAGGTCACTATCTCCCTCAATGAATGCCATCACCGCACAGACAGGGAAGAGAAAGAAATACCTTCTGTTATAATTGCTAGAAATTGTGATGTTCTCTCCTGTTTCAAAGAATGATCCTTTGCCTGATATAATTTCTAAGCTAGGTCTCTTTGAAAACACGGTATTTTCCGTTATTCACAGTGAATTACCAAGAAACAACATAGGAAACCACTGTGAACGGTGAAGTCACATATAGATCCTTTGGTGTGTCAGGTGAAGCACACTACACAAAGGACTCCAGCGTTCTTGAAACCAGTGTTTGCTCTTTAGTCTACTCTATCAACTCGAAAGCTCACTGAAGCATACAATGAAGCAGAACAACAACGGCACTGCAAGGGCATAATTCCATTTGCTGAAATCGTTTTATTATCTGTATATGGTGGTTAGAATTTCATCTGGTTGAAAACTGTTGCTGGCCTCCTTCAGAACACGGTCTTTATGAGTTAACAATAAATGCAACAACAACTTTTAGAAAGACATACATGAGAACCAGATAGCATCTAATATTTTCAGTTCAAGGAGGTACATCTCTACTTTCAGTAGTACATGCGTTACTCTGCCCGGAAAACAAGATATGTCCAGACATCGCTATCTCTGCTTCTGCCTTCAATGGGAATGCCACCCGTCACTATCTCCCACAATGAATGCCATCACCGCACGGACAGGGAAGAGAAAGCAATACCTTCTGTTATAATTGCTAGAAATTGTGATGTTCTCTCCTGTTTCAAAGAATGATCCTTTACCTGATATAATTTCTAAGCTAGGTCTCTTTGAAAACACGGTATTTTCAGATTTTCACAGTGAATTACCAGGAAACAACATAGGAAACCACTGTGAACGGTGAAGTCACATATAGATCCTTTGGTGTGTCAGGTGAAGCACACTACCCAAAAGACTCCAGCGTTCTTGAAACCAGTGTTTGCTCTTTAGTCTACTGTATCAACTCGAAAGCTGACTGAAGCATACAATGAAGCAGAACAACAACGGCACTGCAAGGGCATAATTCCATTTTCTGAAATCGTTTTATTATCTGTATATGGTGGTTAGAATTTCATCTGGTTGAAAACTGTTGCTGGCCTCCTTCGGAACACGGTCTTTATGAGTTAACAGTAAGTGCAACAACAACTTTTAGAAAGACATACATGAGAACCAGATAGCATCTAATATCTTTAGTTCAAAGAGCTACATCTGTACTTTCAGTAGTACATGCGTTACTCTGCCCGGAAAACAAGATATGTCCAGACATCGCTATCTCTGCTTCTGCCTTCAATGGCAATGCCAACAGTCACTATCTCCCACAATGAATGCCATCACCGCACGGACAGGGAAGAGAAAGCAATAACTTCTGTTATAATTGCTAGAAATTGTGATGTTCTCTCCTGTTTCAAAGAATGTTCCTTTACCTGATATAATTTCTAAGCTAGGTCTCTTTGAAAACACGGTATTTTCAGATTTTCACAGTGAATTACCAAGAAACAACATAGGAAACCACTGTGAACGGTGAAGTCACATATAGATCCTTTGGTGTGTCAGGTGAAGCACACTACCCAAAAGACTCCAGCGTTCTTGAAACCAGTGTTTGCTCTTTAGTCTACTGTATCAACTCGAAAGCTCACTGAAGCATACAATTAAGCAGAACAACAACGGCACGGCAAGGGCATAATTCCATTTGTTGAAATCGTTTTATTATCTGTATAGGGTGGTTAGAATTTCATCTGGTTGAAAACTGTTGCTGGCCTCCTTCGGAACACGGTCTTTATGAGTTAACAGTAAGTGCAACAACAACTTTTAGAAAGACATACATGAGAACCAGATAGCATCTAATATCTTCAGTTCAAAGAGCTACATCTGTACTTTCAGTAGTACATGCATTACTCTGCCCGGAAAACAAGATATGTCCAGACATCGCTATCTCTGCTTCTGCCTTCAATGGCAATGCCACCGGTCACTATCTCCCACAATGAATGCCATCACCGCACGGACAGGGAAGAGAAAGCAATAACTTCTGTTATAATTGCTAGAAATTGTGATGTTCTCTCCTGTTTCAAAGAATGTTCCTTTACCTGATATAATTTCTAAGCTAGGTCTCTTTGAAAACACGGTATTTTCAGATTTTCACAGTGAATTACCAAGAAACAACATAGGAAACCACTGTGAACGGTGAAGTCACATATAGATCCTTTGGTGTGTCAGGTGAAGCACACTACCCAAAAGACTCCAGCGTTCTTGAAACCAGTGTTTGCTCTTTAGTCTACTGTATCAACTCGAAAGCTCACTGAAGCATACAATGAAGCAGAACAACAACGGCACGGCAAGGCCATAATTCCATTTGTTGAAATCCTTTTATTATCTGTATATGGTGGTTAGAATTTCATCTGGTTGAAAACTGTTGCTGGCCTCCTTCGGAACACGGTCTTTATCAGTTAACAATAAGTGCAACAACAACTTTTAGAAAGACATACATGAGAACCAGATAGCATCTAATATCTTCAGTTCAAAGAGCTACATCTGTACTTTCAGTAGTACATGCGTTACTCTGCCCGGAAAACAAGATATGTCCAGACATCGCTATCTCTGCTTCTGCCTTCAATGGGAATGCCACCCGTCACTATCTCCCACAATGAATGCCATCACCGCACGGACAGGGAAGAGAAAGCAATACCTTCTGTTATAATTGCTAGAAATTGTGATGTTCTCTCCTGTTTCAAAGAATGATCCTTTACCTGATATAATTTCTAAGCTAGATCTCTTTGAAAACACGGTATTTTCAGATTTTCACAGTGAATTACCAGGAAACAACATAGGAAACCACTGTGAACGGTGAAGTCACATATAGATCCTTTGGTGTGTCAGGTGAAGCACACTACCCAAAAGACTCCAGCGTTCTTGAAACCAGTGTTTGCTCTTTAGTCTACTGTATCAACTCGAAAGCTCACTGAAGCATACAATGAAGCAGAACAACAACGGCACTGCAAGGGCATAATTCCATTTGCTGAAATCGTTTTATTATCTGTATATGGTGGTTAGAATTTCATCTGGTTGAAAACTGTTGCTGGCCTCCTTCGGAACACGGTCTTTATGAGTTAACAGTAAGTGCAACAACAACTTTTAGAAAGACATACATGAGAACCAGATAGCATCTAATATCTTCAGTTCAAAGAGCTACATCTGTACTTTCAGTAGTACATGCGTTACTCTGCCCGGAAAACAAGATATGTCCAGACATCGCTATCTCTGCTTCTGCCTTCAATGGCAATGCCAACAGTCACTATCTCCCACAATGAATGCCATCACCGCACGGACAGGGAATAGAAAGCAATAACTTCTGTTATAATTGCTAGAAATTGTGATGTTCTCTCCTGTTTCAAAGAATGTTCCTTTACCTGATATAATTTCTAAGCTAGGTCTCTTTGAAAACACGGTATTTTCAGATTTTCACAGTGAATTACCAAGAAACAACATAGGAAACCACTGTGAACGGTGAAGTCACATATAGATCCTTTGGTGTGTCAGGTGAAGCACACTACCCAAAAGACTCCAGCGTTCTTGAAACCAGTGTTTGCTCTTTAGTCTACTGTATCAACTCGAAAGCTCACTGAAGCATACAATTAAGCAGAACAACAACGGCACGGCAAGGGCATAATTCCATTTGTTGAAATCGTTTTATTATCTGTATAGGGTGGTTAGAATTTCATCTGGTTGAAAACTGTTGCTGGCCTCCTTCGGAACACGGTCTTTATGAGTTAACAGTAAGTGCAACAACAACTTTTAGAAAGACATACATGAGAACCAGATAGCATCTAATATCTTCAGTTCAAAGAGCTACATCTGTACTTTCAGTAGTACATGCATTACTCTGCCCGGAAAACAAGATATGTCCAGACATCGCTATCTCTGCTTCTGCCTTCAATGGCAATGCCACCGGTCACTATCTCCCACAATGAATGCCATCACCGCACGGACAGGGAAGAGAAAGCAATAACTTCTGTTATAATTGCTAGAAATTGTGATGTTCTCTCCTGTTTCAAAGAATGTTCCTTTACCTGATATAATTTCTAAGCTAGGTCTCTTTGAAAACACGGTATTTTCAGATTTTCACAGTGAATTACCAAGAAACAACATAGGAAACCACTGTGAACGGTGAAGTCACATATAGATCCTTTGGTGTGTCAGGTGAAGCACACTACCCAAAAGACTCCAGCGTTCTTGAAACCAGTGTTTGCTCTTTAGTCTACTGTATCAACTCGAAAGCTCACTGAAGCATACAATGAAGCAGAACAACAACGGCACGGCAAGGCCATAATTCCATTTGTTGAAATCCTTTTATTATCTGTATATGGTGGTTAGAATTTCATCTGGTTGAAAACTGTTGCTGGCCTCCTTCGGAACACGGTCTTTATCAGTTAACAATAAGTGCAACAACAACTTTTAGAAAGACATACATGAGAACCAGATAGCATCTAATATCTTCAGTTCAAAGAGCTACATCTGTACTTTCAGTAGTACATGCGTTACTCTGCCCGGAAAACAAGATATGTCCAGACATCGCTATCTCTGCTTCTGCCTTCAATGGCAATGCCACAGTTCACTATCTCGCACAATGAATGCCATCACCGCACGGACAGGGAAGAGAAAGCAATACCTTCTGTTATAATTGCTAGAAATTGTGATGTTCTCTCCTGTTTCAAAGAATGATCCTTTACCTGATATAATTTCTAAGCTAGGTCTCTTTGAAAACACGGTATTTTCAGATTTTAACAGTGAATTACCAAGAAACAACATAGGAAACCACTGTGAACGGTGAAGTCACATATAGATCCTTTGGTGTGTCAGGTGAAGCACACTACCCAAAAGACTCCAGCGTTCTTGAAACCAGTGTTTGCTCTTTAGTCTACTGTATCAACTCGAAAGCTCAATGAAGCATACAATGAAGCAGAACAATAACGGCACAGCAAGGGCATAATTCCATCTGTTGAAATCGTTTGATTATCTGTATATGGTGGTTAGAATTTCATCTGGTTGAAAACTGTTGCTGGCCTCCTTCGGAACACGGTATTTATGAGTTAACAATAAGTGCAACAACAACTTTTAGAAAGACATACATGAGAACCAGATAGCATCTAATATCTTCAGTTCAAAGAGCTACATCTGTACTTTCAGTAGTACATGCGTTACTCTGCCCGGAAAACAAGATATGTCCAGACATCGCTATCTCTGCTTCTGCCTTCAATGGCAATGCCAACAGTCACTATCTCCCACAATGAATGCCATCACCGCACGGACAGGGAAGAGAAAGCAATAACTTCTGTTATAATTGCTAGAAATTGTGATGTTCTCTCCTGTTTCAAAGAATGTTCCTTTACCTGATATAATTTCTAAGCTAGGTCTCTTTGAAAACACGGTATTTTCAGATTTTCACAGTGAATTACCAAGAAACAACATAGGAAACCACTGTGAACGGTGAAGTCACATATAGATCCTTTGGTGTGTCAGGTGAAGCACACTACCCAAAAGACTCCAGCGTTCTTGAAACCAGTGTTTGCTCTTTAGTCTACTGTATCAACTCGAAAGCTCACTGAAGCATACAATGAAGCAGAACAACAACGGCACGGCAAGGGCATAATTCCATCTGTTGAAATCGTTTTATTATCTGTATAGGGTGGTTAGAATTTCATCTGGTTGAAAACTGTTGCTGGCCTCCTTCGGAACACGGTCTTTATGAGTTAACAGTAAGTGCAACAACAACTTTTAGAAAGACATACATGAGAACCAGATAGCATCTAATATCTTCAGTTCAAAGAGCTACATCTTTACTTTCAGTAGTACATGCATTACTCTGCCCGGAAAACAAGATATGTCCAGACATCGCTATCTCTGCTTCTGCCTTCAATGGCAATGCCAACGGTCACTATCTCCCACAATGAATGCCATCACCGCACGGACAGGGAAGAGAAAGCAATAACTTCTGTTATAATTGCTAGAAATTGTGATGTTCTCTCCTGTTTCAAAGAATGTTCCTTTACCTGATATAATTTCTAAGCTAGGTCTCTTTGAAAACACGGTATTTTCAGATTTTCACAGTGAATTACCAAGAAACAACATAGGAAACCACTGTGAACGGTGAAGTCACATATAGATCCTTTGGTGTGTCAGGTGAAGCACACTACCCAAAAGACTCCAGCGTTCTTGAAACCAGTGTTTGCTCTTTAGTCTACTGTATCAACTCGAAAGCTCACTGAAGCATACAATGAAGCAGAACAACAACGGCACGGCAAGGCCATAATTCCATCTGTTGAAATCGTTTTATTATCTGTATATGGTGGTTAGAATTTCATCTGGTTGAAAACTTTTGCTGGCCTCCTTCGGAACACGGTCTTTATCAGTTAACAATAAGTGCAACAACAACTTTTAGAAAGACATACATGAGAACCAGATAGCATCTAATATCTTCAGTTCAAAGAGCTACATCTGTACTTTCAGTAGTACATGCGTTACTCTGCCCGGAAAACAAGATATGTCCAGACATCGCTATCTCTGCTTCTGCCTTCAATGGCAATGCCACAGTTCACTATCTCGCACAATGAATGCCATCACCGCACGGACAGGGAATAGAAAGCAATACCTTCTGTTATAATTGCTAGAAATTGTGATGTTCTCTCCTGTTTCAAAGAATGATCCTTTACCTGATATAATTTCTAAGCTAGGTCTCTTTGAAAACACGGTATTTTCAGATTTTCACAGTGAATTACCAAGAAACAACATAGGAAACCACTGTGAACGGTGAAGTCACATATAGATCCTTTGGTGTGTCAGGTGAAGCACACTACCCAAAAGACTCCAGCGTTCTTGAAACCAGTGTTTGCTCTTTAGTCTACTGTATCAACTCGAAAGCTCAATGAAGCATACAATGAAGCAGAACAATACCGGCACAGCAAGGGCATAATTCCATCTGTTGAAATAGTTTGATTATCTGTATATGGTGGTTAGAATTTCATCTGGTTGAAAACTGTTGCTGGCCTCCTTCGGAACACGGTATTTATGAGTTAACAATAAGTGCAACAACAACTTTTAGAAAGACATACATGAGAACCAGATAGCATCTAATATCTTCAGTTCAAAGAGCTACATCTGTACTTTCAGTAGTACATGCGTTACTCTGCCCTGAAAACAAGATATGTCCAGACATCGCTATCTCTGCTTCTGCCTTCAATGGGAATGCCACAGGTCACTATCTCCCTCAATGAATGCCATCACCGCACACACAGGGAAGAGAAAGAAATACCTTCTGTTATAATTGCTAGAAATTGTGATGTTCTCTCCTGTTTCAAAGAATGATCCTTTGCCTGATATAATTTCTAAGCTAGGTCTCTTTGAAAACACGGTATTTTCCGTTATTCACAGTGAATTACCAAGAAACAACATAGGAAACCACTGTGAACGGTGAAGTCACATATAGATCCTTTGGTGTGTCAGGTGAAGCACACTACACAAAGGACTCCAGCGTTCTTGAAACCAGTGTTTGCTCTTTAGTCTACTCTATCAACTCGAAAGCTCACTGAAGCATACAATGAAGCAGAACAACAACGGCACTGCAAAGGCATAATTCCATTTGCTGAAATCGTTTTATTATCTGTATATGGTGGTTAGAATTTCATCTGGTTGAAAACTGTTGCTGGCCTCCTTCAGAACACGGTCTTTATGAGTTAACAATAAATGCAACAACAACTTTTAGAAAGACATACATGAGAACCAGATAGCATCTAATATCTTCAGTTCAAAGAGCTACATCTGTACTTTCAGTAGTACATGCGTTACTCTGCCCGGAAAACAAGATATGTCCAGACATCGCTATCTCTGCTTCTGCCTTCAATGGCAATGCCAACGGTCACTATCTCCCACAATGAATGCCATCACCGCACGGACAGGGAAGAGAAAGCAATAACTTCTGTTATAATTGCTAGAAATTGTGATGTTCTCTCCTGTTTCAAAGAATGTTCCTTTACCTGATATAATTTCTAAGCTAGGTCTCTTTGAAAACACGGTATTTTCAGATTTTCACAGTGAATTACCAAGAAACAACATAGGAAACCACTGTGAACGGTGAAGTCACATATAGATCCTTTGGTGTGTCAGGTGAAGCACACTACCCAAAAGACTCCAGCGTTCTTGAAACCAGTGTTTGCTCTTTAGTCTACTGAATCAACTCGAAAGCTCACTGAAGCATACAATGAAGCAGAACAACAACGGCACGGCAAGGGCATAATTCCATTTGTTGAAATCGTTTGATTATCTGTATATGGTGGATAGAATTTCATCTGGTTGAAAACTGTTGCTGGCCTCCTTCGGAACACGGTCTTTATGAGTTAACAGTAAGTGCAACAACAACTTTTAGAAAGACATACATGAGAACCAGATAGCATCTAATATCTTCAGTTCAAAGAGCTACATCTGTACTTTCAGTAGTACATGCGTTACTCTGCCCGGAAAACAAGATATGTCCAGACATCGCTATCTCTGCTTCTGCCTTCAATGGCAATGCCAACAGTCACTATCTCCCACAATGAATGCCATCGCCGCACGGACAGGGAAGAGAAAGCAATAACTTCTGTTATAATTGCTAGAAATTGTGATGTTCTCTCCTGTTTCAAAGAATGTTCCTTTACCTGATATAATTTCTAAGCTAGGTCTCTTTGAAAACACGGTATTTTCAGATTTTCACAGTGAATTACCAAGAAACAACATAGGAAACCACTGTGAACGGTGAAGTCACATATAGATCCTTTGGTGTGTCAGGTGAAGCACACTACCCAAAAGACTCCAGCGTTCTTGAAACCAGTGTTTGCTCTTTAGTCTACTGTATCAACTCGAAAGCTCAATGAAGCATACAATGAAGCAGAACAACAACGGCACGGCAAGGGCATAATTCCATTTGTTGAAATCGTTTTATTATCTGTATAGGGTGGTTAGAATTTCATCTGGTTGAAAACTGTTGCTGGCCTCCTTCGGAACACGGTCTTTATGAGTTAACAGTAAGTGCAACAACAACTTTTAGAAAGACATACATGAGAACCAGATAGCATCTAATATCTTCAGTTCAAAGAGCTACATCTGTACTTTCAGTAGTACATGCGTTACTCTGCCCGGAAAACAAGATATGTCCAGACATCGCTATCTCTGCTTCTGCCTTCAATGGCAATGCCAACGGTCACTATCTCCCACAATGAATGCCATCACCGCACGGACAGGGAAGAGAAAGCAATAACTTCTGTTATAATTGCTAGAAATTGTGATGTTCTCTCCTGTTTCAAAGAATGTTCCTTTACCTGATATAATTTCTAAGCTAGGTCTCTTTGAAAACACGGTATTTTCAGATTTTCACAGTGAATTACCAAGAAACAACATAGGAAACCACTGTGAACGGTGAAGTCACATATAGATCCTTTGGTGTGTCAGGTGAAGCACACTACCCAAAAGACTCCAGCGTTCTTGAAACCAGTGTTTGCTCTTTAGTCTACTGTATCAACTCGAAAGCTCACTGAAGCATACAATGAAGCAGAACAACAACGGCACTGCAAGGGCATAATTCCATCTGTTGAAATCGTTTTATTATCTGTATATGGTGGTTAGAATTTCATCTGGTTGAAAACTGTTGCTGGCCTCCTTCGGAACACGGTCTTTATCAGTTAACAATAAGTGCAACAACAACTTTTAGAAAGACATACATGAGAACCAGATAGCATCTAATATCTTCAGTTCAAAGAGCTACATCTGTACTTTCAGTAGTACATGCGTTACTCTGCCCTGAAAACAAGATATGTCCAGACATCGCTATCTCTGCTTCTGCCTTCAATGGGAATGCCACAGGTCACTATCTCCCTCAATGAATGCCATCACCGCACACACAGGGAAGAGAAAGAAATACCTTCTGTTATAATTGCTAGAAATTGTGATGTTCTCTCCTGTTTCAAAGAATGATCCTTTGCCTGATATAATTTCTAAGCTAGGTCTCTTTGAAAACACGGTATTTTCCGTTATTCACAGTGAATTACCAAGAAACAACATAGGAAACCACTGTGAACGGTGAAGTCACATATAGATCCTTTGGTGTGTCAGGTGAAGCACACTACACAAAGGACTCCAGCGTTCTTGAAACCAGTGTTTGCTCTTTAGTCTACTCTATCAACTCGAAAGCTCACTGAAGCATACAATGAAGCAGAACAACAACGGCACTGCAAAGGCATAATTCCATTTGCTGAAATCGTTTTATTATCTGTATATGGTGGTTAGAATTTCATCTGGTTGAAAACTGTTGCTGGCCTCCTTCAGAACACGGTCTTTATGAGTTAACAATAAATGCAACAACAACTTTTAGAAAGACATACATGAGAACCAGATAGCATCTAATATCTTCAGTTCAAAGAGCTACATCTGTACTTTCAGTAGTACATGCGTTACTCTGCCCGGAAAACAAGATATGTCCAGACATCGCTATCTCTGCTTCTGCCTTCAATGGCAATGCCAACGGTCACTATCTCCCACAATGAATGCCATCACCGCACGGACAGGGAAGAGAAAGCAATAACTTCTGTTATAATTGCTAGAAATTGTGATGTTCTCTCCTGTTTCAAAGAATGTTCCTTTACCTGATATAATTTCTAAGCTAGGTCTCTTTGAAAACACGGTATTTTCAGATTTTCACAGTGAATTACCAAGAAACAACATAGGAAACCACTGTGAACGGTGAAGTCACATATAGATCCTTTGGTGTGTCAGGTGAAGCACACTACCCAAAAGACTCCAGCGTTCTTGAAACCAGTGTTTGCTCTTTAGTCTACTGAATCAACTCGAAAGCTCACTGAAGCATACAATGAAGCAGAACAACAACGGCACGGCAAGGGCATAATTCCATTTGTTGAAATCGTTTGATTATCTGTATATGGTGGATAGAATTTCATCTGGTTGAAAACTGTTGCTGGCCTCCTTCGGAACACGGTCTTTATGAGTTAACAGTAAGTGCAACAACAACTTTTAGAAAGACATACATGAGAACCAGATAGCATCTAATATCTTCAGTTCAAAGAGCTACATCTGTACTTTCAGTAGTACATGCGTTACTCTGCCCGGAAAACAAGATATGTCCAGACATCGCTATCTCTGCTTCTGCCTTCAATGGCAATGCCAACAGTCACTATCTCCCACAATGAATGCCATCGCCGCACGGACAGGGAAGAGAAAGCAATAACTTCTGTTATAATTGCTAGAAATTGTGATGTTCTCTCCTGTTTCAAAGAATGTTCCTTTACCTGATATAATTTCTAAGCTAGGTCTCTTTGAAAACACGGTATTTTCAGATTTTCACAGTGAATTACCAAGAAACAACATAGGAAACCACTGTGAACGGTGAAGTCACATATAGATCCTTTGGTGTGTCAGGTGAAGCACACTACCCAAAAGACTCCAGCGTTCTTGAAACCAGTGTTTGCTCTTTAGTCTACTGTATCAACTCGAAAGCTCAATGAAGCATACAATGAAGCAGAACAACAACGGCACGGCAAGGGCATAATTCCATTTGTTGAAATCGTTTTATTATCTGTATAGGGTGGTTAGAATTTCATCTGGTTGAAAACTGTTGCTGGCCTCCTTCGGAACACGGTCTTTATGAGTTAACAGTAAGTGCAACAACAACTTTTAGAAAGACATACATGAGAACCAGATAGCATCTAATATCTTCAGTTCAAAGAGCTACATCTGTACTTTCAGTAGTACATGCGTTACTCTGCCCGGAAAACAAGATATGTCCAGACATCGCTATCTCTGCTTCTGCCTTCAATGGCAATGCCAACGGTCACTATCTCCCACAATGAATGCCATCACCGCACGGACAGGGAAGAGAAAGCAATAACTTCTGTTATAATTGCTAGAAATTGTGATGTTCTCTCCTGTTTCAAAGAATGTTCCTTTACCTGATATAATTTCTAAGCTAGGTCTCTTTGAAAACACGGTATTTTCAGATTTTCACAGTGAATTACCAAGAAACAACATAGGAAACCACTGTGAACGGTGAAGTCACATATAGATCCTTTGGTGTGTCAGGTGAAGCACACTACCCAAAAGACTCCAGCGTTCTTGAAACCAGTGTTTGCTCTTTAGTCTACTGTATCAACTCGAAAGCTCACTGAAGCATACAATGAAGCAGAACAACAACGGCACGGCAAGGCCATAATTCCATTTGTTGAAATCGTTTTATTATCTGTATATGGTGGTTAGAATTTCATCTGGTTGAAAACTGTTGCTGGCCTCCTTCGGAACACGGTCTTTATCAGTTAACAATAAGTGCAACAACAACTTTTAGAAAGACATACATGAGAACCAGATAGCATCTAATATCTTCAGTTCAAAGAGCTACATCTGTACTTTCAGTAGTACATGCGTTACTCTGCCCGGAAAACAAGATATGTCCAGACATCGCTATCTCTGCTTCTGCCTTCAATGGCAATGCCACAGTTCACTATCTCGCACAATGAATGCCATCACCGCACGGACAGGGAATAGAAAGCAATAACTTCTGTTATAATTGCTAGAAATTGTGATGTTCTCTCCTGTTTCAAAGAATGATCCTTTACCTGATATAATTTCTAAGCTAGGTCTCTTTGAAAACACGGTATTTTCAGATTTTCACAGTGAATTACCAAGAAACAACATAGGAAACCACTGTGAACGGTGAAGTCACATATAGATCCTTTGGTGTGTCAGGTGAAGCACACTACCCAAAAGACTCCAGCGTTCTTGAAACCAGTGTTTGCTCTTTAGTCTACTGTATCAACTCGAAAGCTCAATGAAGCATACAATGAAGCAGAACAATAACGGCACAGCAAGGGCATAATTCCATCTGTTGAAATCGTTTGATTATCTGTATATGGTGGTTAGAATTTCATCTGGTTGAAAACTGTTGCTGGCCTCCTTCGGAACACGGTATTTATGAGTTAACAATAAGTGCAACAACAACTTTTAGAAAGACATACATGAGAACCAGATAGCATCTAATATCTTCAGTTCAAAGAGCTACATCTGTACTTTCAGTAGTACATGCGTTACTCTGCCCTGAAAACAAGATATGTCCAGACATCGCTATCTCTGCTTCTGCCTTCAATGGGAATGCCACAGGTCACTATCTCCCTCAATGAATGCCATCACCGCACACAAAGGGAAGAGAAAGAAATACCTTCTGTTATAATTGCTAGAAATTGTGATGTTCTCTCCTGTTTCAAAGAATGATCCTTTGCCTGATATAATTTCTAAGCTAGGTCTCTTTGAAAACACGGTATTTTCCGTTATTCACAGTGAATTACCAAGAAACAACATAGGAAACCACTGTGAACGGTGAAGTCACATATAGATCCTTTGGTGTGTCAGGTGAAGCACACTACACAAAGGACTCCAGCGTTCTTGAAACCAGTGTTTGCTCTTTAGTCTACTCTATCAACTCGAAAGCTCACTGAAGCATACAATGAAGCAGAACAACAACGGCACTGCAAAGGCATAATTCCATTTGCTGAAATCGTTTTATTATCTGTATATGGTGGTTAGAATTTCATCTGGTTGAAAACTGTTGCTGGCCTCCTTCAGAACACGGTCTTTATGAGTTAACAATAAATGCAACAACAACTTTTAGAAAGACATACATGAGAACCAGATAGCATCTAATATCTTCAGTTCAAAGAGCTACATCTGTACTTTCAGTAGTACATGCGTTACTCTGCCCGGAAAACAAGATATGTCCAGACATCGCTATCTCTGCTTCTGCCTTCAATGGCAATGCCAACGGTCACTATCTCCCACAATGAATGCCATCACCGCACGGACAGGGAAGAGAAAGCAATAACTTCTGTTATAATTGCTAGAAATTGTGATGTTCTCTCCTGTTTCAAAGAATGATCCTTTACCTGATATAATTTCTAAGCTAGGTCTCTTTGAAAACACGGTATTTTCAGATTTTCACAGTGAATTACCAAGAAACAACATAGGAAACCACTGTGAACGGTGAAGTCACATATAGATCCTTTGGTGTGTCAGGTGAAGCACACTACCCAAAAGACTCCAACGTTTTTGAAACCAGTGTTTGCTCTTTAGTCTACTGTATCAACTCGAAAGCTCACTGAAGCATACAATGAAGCAGAACAACAACGGCACTGCAAGGGCATAATTCCATCTGTTGAAATCGTTTGATTATCTGTATATGGTGGTTAGAATTTCATCTGGTTGAAAACTGTTGCTGGCCTCCTTCGGAACACAGTCTTTATGAGTTAACAATAAGTGCAACAACAACTTTTAGAAAGACATACATTAGAACCAGAGAGCATCTAATATCTTCAGTTCAAAGAGCTACATCTGTACTTTCAGTAGTACATGCGTTACTCTTCCCGGAAAACAAGATATGTCCAGACATCGCTATCTCTGCTTCTGCCTTCAATGGGAATGCCACCCGTCACTATCTCCCACAATGAATGCCATCGCCGCACGGACAGGGAAGAGAAAGCAATACCTTCTGTTATAATTGCTAGAAATTGTGATGTTCTCTCCTGTTTCAAAGAATGATCCTTTACCTGATATAATTTCTAAGCTAGGTCTCTTTGAAAACACGGTATTTTCAGATTTTCACAGTGAATTACCAAGAAACAACATAGGAAACCACTGTGAACGGTGAAGTCACATATAGATCCTTTGGTGTGTCAGGTGAAGCACACTACCCAAAAGACTCCAGCGTTCTTGAAACCAGTGTTTGCTCTTTAGTCTACTGATTCAACTCGAAAGCTCACTGAAGCATACAATGAAGCAGAACAACAACGGCACGGCAAGGGCATAATTCCATTTGTTGAAATCGTTTGATTATCTGTATATGGTGGATAGAATTTCATCTGGTTGAAAACTGTTGCTGGCCTCCTTCGGAACACGGTCTTTATGAGTTAACAGTAAGTGCAACAACAACTTTTAGAAAGACATACATGAGAACCAGATAGCATCTAATATCTTCAGTTCAAAGAGCTACATCTGTACTTTCAGTAGTACATGCGTTACTCTGCCCGGAAAACAAGATATGTCCAGACATCGCTATCTCTGCTTCTGCCTTCAATGGCAATGCCAACAGTCACTATCTCCCACAATGAATGCCATCACCGCACGGACAGGGAAGAGAAAGCAATAACTTCTGTTATAATTGCTAGAAATTGTGATGTTCTCTCCTGTTTCAAAGAATGTTCCTTTACCTGATATAATTTCTAAGCTAGGTCTCTTTGAAAACACGGTATTTTCAGATTTTCACAGTGAATTACCAAGAAACAACATAGGAAACCACTGTGAACGGTGAAGTCACATATAGATCCTTTGGTGTGTCAGGTGAAGCACACTACCCAAAAGACTCCAGCGTTCTTGAAACCAGTGTTTGCTCTTTAGTCTACTGTATCAACTCGAAAGCTCACTGAAGCATACAATGAAGCAGAACAACAACGGCACGGCAAGGGCATAATTCCATTTGTTGAAATCGTTTTATTATCTGTATAGGGTGGTTAGAATTTCATCTGGTTGAAAACTGTTGCTGGCCTCCTTCGGAACACGGTCTTTATGAGTTAACAGTAAGTGCAACAACAACTTTTAGAAAGACATACATGAGAACCAGATAGCATCTAATATCTTCAGTTCAAAGAGCTACATCTGTACTTTCAGTAGTACATGCATTACTCTGCCCGGAAAACAAGATATGTCCAGACATCGCTATCTCTGCTTCTGCCTTCAATGGCAATGCCAACGGTCACTATCTCCCACAATGAATGCCATCACCGCACGGACAGGGAAGAGAAAGCAATAACTTCTGTTATAATTGCTAGAAATTGTGATGTTCTCTCCTGTTTCAAAGAATGTTCCTTTACCTGATATAATTTCTAAGCTAGGTCTCTTTGAAAACACGGTATTTTCAGATTTTCACAGTGAATTACCAAGAAACAACATAGGAAACCACTGTGAACGGTGAAGTCACATATAGATCCTTTGGTGTGTCAGGTGAAGCACACTACCCAAAAGACTCCAGCGTTCTTGAAACCAGTGTTTGCTCTTTAGTCTACTGTATCAACTCGAAAGCTCACTGAAGCATACAATGAAGCAGAACAACAACGGCACGGCAAGGCCATAATTCCATTTGTTGAAATCCTTTTATTATCTGTATATGGTGGTTAGAATTTCATCTGGTTGAAAACTGTTGCTGGCCTCCTTCGGAACACGGTCTTTATCAGTTAACAATAAGTGCAACAACAACTTTTAGAAAGACATACATGAGAACCAGATAGCATCTAATATCTTCAGTTCAAAGAGCTACATCTGTACTTTCAGTAGTACATGCGTTACTCTGCCCGGAAAACAAGATATGTCCAGACATCGCTATCTCTGCTTCTGCCTTCAATGGCAATGCCACAGTTCACTATCTCGCACAATGAATGCCATCACCGCACGGACAGGGAAGAGAAAGCAATACCTTCTGTTATAATTGCTAGAAATTGTGATGTTCTCTCCTGTTTCAAAGAATGATCCTTTACCTGATATAATTTCTAAGCTAGGTCTCTTTGAAAACACGGTATTTTCAGATTTTCACAGTGAATTACCAAGAAACAACATAGGAAACCACTGTGAACGGTGAAGTCACATATAGATCCTTTGGTGTGTCAGGTGAAGCACACTACCCAAAAGACTCCAGCGTTCTTGAAACCAGTGTTTGCTCTTTAGTCTACTGTATCAACTCGAAAGCTCAATGAAGCATACAATGAAGCAGAACAATAACGGCACAGCAAGGGCATAATTCCATCTGTTGAAATCGTTTGATTATCTGTATATGGTGGTTAGAATTTCATCTGGTTGAAAACTGTTGCTGGCCTCCTTCGGAACACGGTATTTATGAGTTAACAATAAGTGCAACAACAACTTTTAGAAAGACATACATGAGAACCAGATAGCATCTAATATCTTCAGTTCAAAGAGCTACATCTGTACTTTCAGTAGTACATGCGTTACTCTGCCCTGAAAACAAGATATGTCCAGACATCGCTATCTCTGCTTCTGCCTTCAATGGGAATGCCACAGGTCACTATCTCCCTCAATGAATGCCATCACCGCACACACAGGGAAGAGAAAGAAATACCTTCTGTTATAATTGCTAGAAATTGTGATCTTCTCTCCTGTTTCAAAGAATGATCCTTTGCCTGATATAATTTCTAAGCTAGGTCTCTTTGAAAACACGGTATTTTCCGTTATTCACAGTGAATTACCAAGAAACAACATAGGAAACCACTGTGAACGGTGAAGTCACATATAGATCCTTTGGTGTGTCAGGTGAAGCACACTACACAAAGGACTCCAGCGTTCTTGAAACCAGTGTTTGCTCTTTAGTCTACTCTATCAACTCGAAAGCTCACTGAAGCATACAATGAAGCAGAACAACAACGGCACTGCAAGGGCATAATTCCATTTGCTGAAATCGTTTTATTATCTGTATATGGTGGTTAGAATTTCATCTGGTTGAAAACTGTTGCTGGCCTCCTTCAGAACACGGTCTTTATGAGTTAACAATAAATGCAACAACAACTTTTAGAAAGACATACATGAGAACCAGATAGCATCTAATATCTTCAGTTCAAAGAGCTACATCTGTACTTTCAGTAGTACATGCGTTACTCTGCCCGGAAAACAAGATATGTCCAGACATCGCTATCTCTGCTTCTGCCTTCAATGGCAATGCCAACGGTCACTATCTCCCACAATGAATGCCATCACCGCACGGACAGGGAAGAGAAAGCAATAACTTCTGTTATAATTGCTAGAAATTGTGATGTTCTCTCCTGTTTCAAAGAATGTTCCTTTACCTGATATAATTTCTAAGCTAGGTCTCTTTGAAAACACGGTATTTTCAGATTTTCACAGTGAATTACCAAGAAACAACATAGGAAACCACTGTGAACGGTGAAGTCACATATAGATCCTTTGGTGTGTCAGGTGAAGCACACTACCCAAAAGACTCCAGCGTTTTTGAAACCAGTGTTTGCTCTTTAGTCTACTGTATCAACTCGAAAGCTCACTGAAGCATACAATGAAGCAGAACAACAACGGCACTGCAAGGGCATAATTCCATCTGTTGAAATCTTTTGATTATCTGTATATGGTGGTTAGAATTTCATCTGGTTGAAAACTGTTGCTGGCCTCCTTCGGAACACAGTCTTTATTAGTTAACAATAAGTGCAACAACAACTTTTAGAAAGACATACATTAGAACCAGAGAGCATCTAATATCTTCAGTTCAAAGAGCTACATCTGTACTTTCAGTAGTACATGCGTTACTCTTCCCGGAAAACAAGATATGTCCAGACATCGCTATCTCTGCTTCTGCCTTCAATGGGAATGCCACCCGTCACTATCTCCCACAATGAATGCCATCGCCGCACGGACAGGGAAGAGAAAGCAATACCTTCTGTTATAATTGCTAGAAATTGTGATGTTCTCTCCTGTTTCAAAGAATGATCCTTTACCTGATATAATTTCTAAGCTAGGTCTCTTTGAAAACACGGTATTTTCAGATTTTCACAGTGAATTACCAAGAAACAACATAGGAAACCACTGTGAACGGTGAAGTCACATATAGATCCTTTGGTGTGTCAGGTGAAGCACACTACCCAAAAGACTCCAGCGTTCTTGAAACCAGTGTTTGCTCTTTAGTCTACTGAATCAACTCGAAAGCTCACTGAAGCATACAATGAAGCAGAACAACAACGGCACGGCAAGGGCATAATTCCATTTGTTGAAATCGTTTGATTATCTGTATATGGTGGATAGAATTTCATCTGGTTGAAAACTGTTGCTGGCCTCCTTCGGAACACGGTCTTTATGAGTTAACAGTAAGTGCAACAACAACTTTTAGAAAGACATACATGAGAACCAGATAGCATCTAATATCTTCAGTTCAAAGAGCTACATCTGTACTTTCAGTAGTACATGCGTTATCTGCCCGGAAAACAAGATATGTCCAGACATCGCTATCTATGCTTCTGCCTTCAATGGCAATGCCAACAGTCACTATCTCCCACAATGAATGCCATCACCGCACGGACAGGGAAGAGAAAGCAATAACTTCTGTTATAATCGCTAGAAATTGTGATGTTCTCTCCTGTTTCAAAGAATGTTCCTTTACCTGATATAATTTCTAAGCTAGGTCTCTTTGAAAACACGGTATTTTCAGATTTTCACAGTGAATTACCAAGAAACAACATAGGAAACCACTGTGAACGGTGAAGTCACATATAGATCCTTTGGTGTGTCAGGTGAAGCACACTACCCAAAAGACTCCAGCGTTCTTGAAACCAGTGTTTCCTCTTTAGTCTACTGTATCAACTCGAAAGCTCACTGAAGCATACAATTAAGCAGAACAACAACGGCACGGCAAGGGCATAATTCCATTTGTTGAAATCGTTTTATTATCTGTATAGGGTGGTTAGAATTTCATCTGGTTGAAAACTGTTGCTGGCCTCCTTCGGAACACGGTCTTTATCAGTTAACAATAAG
Organism: Furipterus horrens; assembly: GCF_987537825.1. Lineage (NCBI taxonomy): Eukaryota > Metazoa > Chordata > Mammalia > Chiroptera > Furipteridae > Furipterus > Furipterus horrens. Next base: position 2,598,655 of record NW_028327188.1, read on the forward strand.
TGCAACAACAACTTTTAGAAAGACATACATGAGAACCAGATAGCATCTAATATCTTCAGTTCAAAGAGCTACATCTGTACTTTCAGTAGTACATGCGTTACTCTGCCCGGAAAACAAGATATGTCCAGACATCGCTATCTCTGCTTCTGCCTTCAATGGCAATGCCAACAGTCACTATCTCCCACAATGAATGCCATCACCGCACGGACAGGGAAGAGAAAGCAATAACTTCTGTTATAATTGCTAGAAATTGTGATGTTCTCTCCTGTTTCAAAGAATGTTCCTTTACCTGATATAATTTCTAAGCTAGGTCTCTTTGAAAACACGGTATTTTCAGATTTTCACAGTGAATTACCAAGAAACAACATAGGAAACCACTGTGAACGGTGAAGTCACATATAGATCCTTTGGTGTGTCAGGTGAAGCACACTACCCAAAAGACTCCAGCGTTCTTGAAACCAGTGTTTGCTCTTTAGTCTACTGTATCAACTCGAAAGCTCACTGAAGCATACAATGAAGCAGAACAACAACGGCACGGCAAGGGCATAATTCCATTTGTTGAAATCGTTTTATTATCTGTATAGGGTGGTTAGAATTTCATCTGGTTGAAAACTGTTGCTGGCCTCCTTCGGAACACGGTCTTTATGAGTTAACAGTAAGTGCAACAACAACTTTTAGAAAGACATACATGAGAACCAGATAGCATCTAATATCTTCAGTTCAAAGAGCTACATCTGTACTTTCAGTAGTACATGCATTACTCTGCCCGGAAAACAAGATATGTCCAGACATCGCTATCTCTGCTTCTGCCTTCAATGGCAATGCCAACGGTCACTATCTCCCACAATGAATGCCATCACCGCACGGACAGGGAAGAGAAAGCAATACCTTCTGTTATAATTGCTAGAAATTGTGATGTTCTCTCCTGTTTCAAAGAATGATCCTTTACCTGATATAATTTCTAAGCTAGGTCTCTTTGAAAACACGGTATTTTCAGATTTTCACAGTGAATTACCAGGAAACAACATAGGAAACCACTGTGAACGGTGAAGTCACATATAGATCCTTTGGTGTGTCAGGTGAAGCACACTACCCAAAAGACTCCAGCGTTCTTGAAACCAGTGTTTGCTCTTTAGTCTACTGTATCAACTCGAAAGCTCACTGAAGCATACAATGAAGCAGAACAACAACGGCACGGCAAGGGCATAATTCCATTTGTTGAAATCGTTTTATTATCTGTATATGGTGTTTAGAATTTCATCCGGTTGAAAACTGTTGCTGGCCTCCTTCGGAACACGGTCTTTATGAGTTAACAGTAAGTGCAACAACAACTTTTAGAAAGACATACATGAGAACCAGATAGCATCTAATATCTTCAGTTCAAAGAGCTACATCTGTACTTTCAGTAGTACATGCATTACTCTGCCCGGAAAACAAGATATGTCCAGACATCGCTATCTCTGCTTCTGCCTTCAATGGCAATGCCACCGGTCACTATCTCCCACAATGAATGCCATCACCGCACGGACAGGGAAGAGAAAGCAATAACTTCTGTTATAATTGCTAGAAATTGTGATGTTCTCTCCTGTTTCAAAGAATGTTCCTTTACCTGATATAATTTCTAAGCTAGGTCTCTTTGAAAACACGGTATTTTCAGATTTTCACAGTGAATTACCAAGAAACAACATAGGAAACCACTGTGAACGGTGAAGTCACATATAGATCCTTTGGTGTGTCAGGTGAAGCACACTACCCAAAAGACTCCAGCGTTCTTGAAACCAGTGTTTGCTCTTTAGTCTACTGTATCAACTCGAAAGCTCACTGAAGCATACAATGAAGCAGAACAACAACGGCACGGCAAGGGCATAATTCCATTTGTTGAAATCGTTTTATTATCTGTATATGGTGGTTAGAATTTCATCTGGTTGAAAACTGTTGCTGGCCTCCTTCGGAACACGGTCTTTATGAGTTAACAGTAAGTGCAACAACAACTTTTAGAAAGACATACATGAGAACCAGATAGCATCTAATATCTTCAGTTCAAAGAGCTACATCTGTACTTTCAGTAGTACATGCGTTACTCTGCCCGGAAAACAAGATATGTCCAGACATCGCTATCTCTGCTTCTGCCTTCAATGGCAATGCCAACGGTCACTATCTCCCACAATGAATGCCATCACCGCACGGACAGGGAAGAGAAAGCAATAACTTCTGTTATAATTGCTAGAAATTGTGATGTTCTCTCCTGTTTCAAAGAATGTTCCTTTACCTGATATAATTTCTAAGCTAGGTCTCTTTGAAAACACGGTATTTTCAGATTTTCACAGTGAATTACCAAGAAACAACATAGGAAACCACTGTGAACGGTGAAGTCACATATAGATCCTTTGGTGTGTCAGGTGAAGCACACTACCCAAAAGACTCCAGCGTTTTTGAAACCAGTGTTTGCTCTTTAGTCTACTGTATCAACTCGAAAGCTCACTGAAGCATACAATGAAGCAGAACAACAACGGCACTGCAAGGGCATAATTCCATCTGTTGAAATCTTTTGATTATCTGTATATGGTGGTTAGAATTTCATCTGGTTGAAAACTGTTGCTGGCCTCCTTCGGAACACGGTCTTTATGAGTTAACAGTAAGTGCAACAACAACTTTTAGAAAGACATACATGAGAACCAGATAGCATCTAATATCTTCAGTTCAAAGAGCTACATCTGTACTTTCAGTAGTACATGCGTTATCTGCCCGGAAAACAAGATATGTCCAGACATCGCTATCTCTGCTTCTGACTTCAATGGCAATGCCAACAGTCACTATCTCCCACAATGAATGCCATCACCGCACGGACAGGGAAGAGAAAGCAATAACTTCTGTTATAATTGCTAGAAATTGTGATGTTCTCTCCTGTTTCAAAGAATGTTCCTTTACCTGATATAATTTCTAAGCTAGGTCTCTTTGAAAACACGGTATTTTCAGATTTTCACAGTGAATTACCAAGAAACAACATAGGAAACCACTGTGAACGGTGAAGTCACATATAGATCCTTTGGTGTGTCAGGTGAAGCACACTACCCAAAAGACTCCAGCGTTCTTGAAACCAGTGTTTGCTCTTTAGTCTACTGTATCAACTCGAAAGCTCACTGAAGCATACAATGAAGCAGAACAACAACGGCACGGCAAGGGCATAATTCCATTTGTTGAAATCGTTTTATTATCTGTATAGGGTGGTTAGAATTTCATCTGGTTGAAAACTGTTGCTGGCCTCCTTCGGAACACGGTCTTTATCAGTTAACAATAAGTGCAACAACAACTTTTAGAAAGACATACATGAGAACCAGATAGCATATAATATCTTCAGTTCAAAGAGCTACATCTGTACTTTCAGTAGTACATGCGTTACTCTGCCCGGAAAACAAGATATGTCCAGACATCGCTATCTCTGCTTCTGCCTTCAATGGCAATGCCACAGTTCACTATCTCGCACAATGAATGCCATCACCGCACGGACAGGGAAGAGAAAGCAATACCTTCTGTTATAATTGCTAGAAATTGTGATGTTCTCTCCTGTTTCAAAGAATGATCCTTTACCTGATATAATTTCTAAGCTAGGTCTCTTTGAAAACACGGTATTTTCAGATTTTCACAGTGAATTACCAAGAAACAACATAGGAAACCACTGTGAACGGTGAAGTCACATATAGATCCTTTGGTGTGTCAGGTGAAGCACACTACCCAAAAGACTCCAGCGTTCTTGAAACCAGTGTTTGCTCTTTAGTCTACTGTATCAACTCGAAAGCTCACTGAAGCATACAATGAAGCAGAACAACAACGGCACGGCAAGGGCATAATTCCATTTGTTGAAATCGTTTTATTATCTGTATATGGTGGTTAGAATTTCATCTGGTTGAAAACTGTTGCTGGCCTCCTTCGGAACACGGTCTTTATGAGTTAACAGTAAGTGCAACAACAACTTTTAGAAAGACATACATGAGAACCAGATAGCATCTAATATCTTCAGTTCAAAGAGCTACATCTGTACTTTCAGTAGTACATGCGTTACTCTGCCCGGAAAACAAGATATGTCCAGACATCGCTATCTCTGCTTCTGCCTTCAATGGCAATGCCAACGGTCACTATCTCCCACAATGAATGCCATCACCGCACGGACAGGGAAGAGAAAGCAATAACTTCTGTTATAATTGCTAGAAATTGTGATGTTCTCTCCTGTTTCAAAGAATGTTCCTTTACCTGATATAATTTCTAAGCTAGGTCTCTTTGAAAACACGGTATTTTCAGATTTTCACAGTGAATTACCAAGAAACAACATAGGAAACCACTGTGAACGGTGAAGTCACATATAGATCCTTTGGTGTGTCAGGTGAAGCACACTACCCAAAAGACTCCAGCGTTTTTGAAACCAGTGTTTGCTCTTTAGTCTACTGTATCAACTCGAAAGCTCACTGAAGCATACAATGAAGCAGAACAACAACGGCACTGCAAGGGCATAATTCCATCTGTTGAAATCTTTTGATTATCTGTATATGGTGGTTAGAATTTCATCTGGTTGAAAACTGTTGCTGGCCTCCTTCGGAACACGGTCTTTATGAGTTAACAGTAAGTGCAACAACAACTTTTAGAAAGACATACATGAGAACCAGATAGCATCTAATATCTTCAGTTCAAAGAGCTACATCTGTACTTTCAGTAGTACATGCGTTATCTGCCCGGAAAACAAGATATGTCCAGACATCGCTATCTCTGCTTCTGACTTCAATGGCAATGCCAACAGTCACTATCTCCCACAATGAATGCCATCACCGCACGGACAGGGAAGAGAAAGCAATAACTTCTGTTATAATTGCTAGAAATTGTGATGTTCTCTCCTGTTTCAAAGAATGTTCCTTTACCTGATATAATTTCTAAGCTAGGTCTCTTTGAAAACACGGTATTTTCAGATTTTCACAGTGAATTACCAAGAAACAACATAGGAAACCACTGTGAACGGTGAAGTCACATATAGATCCTTTGGTGTGTCAGGTGAAGCACACTACCCAAAAGACTCCAGCGTTCTTGAAACCAGTGTTTGCTCTTTAGTCTACTGTATCAACTCGAAAGCTCACTGAAGCATACAATGAAGCAGAACAACAACGGCACGGCAAGGGCATAATTCCATTTGTTGAAATCGTTTTATTATCTGTATAGGGTGGTTAGAATTTCATCTGGTTGAAAACTGTTGCTGGCCTCCTTCGGAACACGGTCTTTATCAGTTAACAATAAGTGCAACAACAACTTTTAGAAAGACATACATGAGAACCAGATAGCATATAATATCTTCAGTTCAAAGAGCTACATCTGTACTTTCAGTAGTACATGCGTTACTCTGCCCGGAAAACAAGATATGTCCAGACATCGCTATCTCTGCTTCTGCCTTCAATGGCAATGCCACAGTTCACTATCTCGCACAATGAATGCCATCACCGCACGGACAGGGAAGAGAAAGCAATACCTTCTGTTATAATTGCTAGAAATTGTGATGTTCTCTCCTGTTTCAAAGAATGATCCTTTACCTGATATAATTTCTAAGCTAGGTCTCTTTGAAAACACGGTATTTTCAGATTTTCACAGTGAATTACCAAGAAACAACATAGGAAACCACTGTGAACGGTGAAGTCACATATAGATCCTTTGGTGTGTCAGGTGAAGCACACTACCCAAAAGACTCCAGCGTTCTTGAAACCAGTGTTTGCTCTTTAGTCTACTGTATCAACTCGAAAGCTCAATGAAGCATACAATGAAGCAGAACAATAACGGCACAGCAAGGGCATAATTCCATCTGTTGAAATCGTTTGATTATCTGTATATGGTGGTTAGAATTTCATCTGGTTGAAAACTGTTGCTGGCCTCCTTCGGAACACGGTATTTATGAGTTAACAATAAGTGCAACAACAACTTTTAGAAAGACATACATGAGAACCAGATAGCATCTAATATCTTCAGTTCAAAGAGCTACATCTGTACTTTCAGTAGTACATGCGTTACTCTGCCCTGAAAACAAGATATGTCCAGACATCGCTATTTCTGCTTCTGCCTTCAATGGGAATGCCACAGGTCACTATCTCCCTCAATGAATGCCATCACCGCACAGACAGGGAAGAGAAAGAAATACCTTCTGTTATAATTGCTAGAAATTGTGATGTTCTCTCCTGTTTCAAAGAATGATCCTTTGCCTGATATAATTTCTAAGCTAGGTCTCTTTGAAAACACGGTATTTTCCGTTATTCACAGTGAATTACCAAGAAACAACATAGGAAACCACTGTGAACGGTGAAGTCACATATAGATCCTTTGGTGTGTCAGGTGAAGCACACTACACAAAGGACTCCAGCGTTCTTGAAACCAGTGTTTGCTCTTTAGTCTACTCTATCAACTCGAAAGCTCACTGAAGCATACAATGAAGCAGAACAACAACGGCACTGCAAGGGCATAATTCCATTTGCTGAAATCGTTTTATTATCTGTATATGGTGGTTAGAATTTCATCTGGTTGAAAACTGTTGCTGGCCTCCTTCAGAACACGGTCTTTATGAGTTAACAGTAAGTGCAACAACAACTTTTAGAAAGACATACATGAGAACCAGATAGCATCTAATATCTTCAGTTCAAAGAGCTACATCTGTACTTTCAGTAGTACATGCGTTACTCTGCCCGGAAAACAAGATATGTCCAGACATCGCTATCTCTGCTTCTGCCTTCAATGGCAATGCCAACGGTCACTATCTCCCACAATGAATGCCATCACCGCACGGACAGGGAAGAGAAAGCAATACCTTCTGTTATAATTGCTAGAAATTGTGATGTTCTCTCCTGTTTCAAAGAATGATCCTTTACCTGATATAAATTCTAAGCTAGGTCTCTTTGAAAACACGGTATTTTCAGATTTTCACAGTGAATTACCAGGAAACAACATAGGAAACCACTGTGAACGGTGAAGTCACATATAGATCCTTTGGTGTGTCAGGTGAAGCACACTACCCAAAAGACTCCAGCGTTCTTGAAACCAGTGTTTGCTCTTTAGTCTACTGTATCAACTCGAAAGCTCACTGAAGCATACAATGAAGCAGAACAACAACGGCACGGCAAGGGCATAATTCCATTTGTTGAAATCGTTTTATTATCTGTATATGGTGGTTAGAATTTCATCTGGTTGAAAACTGTTGCTGGCCTCCTTCGGAACACGGTCTTTATGAGTTAACAGTAAGTGCAACAACAACTTTTAGAAAGACATACATGAGAACCAGATAGCATCTAATATCTTCAGTTCAAAGAGCTACATCTGTACTTTCAGTAGTACATGCGTTACTCTGCCCGGAAAACAAGATATGTCCAGACATCGCTATCTCTGCTTCTGCCTTCAATGGCAATGCCAACGGTCACTATCTCCCACAATGAATGCCATCACCGCACGGACAGGGAAGAGAAAGCAATAACTTCTGTTATAATTGCTAGAAATTGTGATGTTCTCTCCTGTTTCAAAGAATGTTCCTTTACCTGATATAATTTCTAAGCTAGGTCTCTTTGAAAACACGGTATTTTCAGATTTTCACAGTGAATTACCAAGAAACAACATAGGAAACCACTGTGAACGGTGAAGTCACATATAGATCCTTTGGTGTGTCAGGTGAAGCACACTACCCAAAAGACTCCAGCGTTTTTGAAACCAGTGTTTGCTCTTTAGTCTACTGTATCAACTCGAAAGCTCACTGAAGCATACAATGAAGCAGAACAACAACGGCACTGCAAGGGCATAATTCCATCTGTTGAAATCTTTTGATTATCTGTATATGGTGGTTAGAATTTCATCTGGTTGAAAACTGTTGCTGGCCTCCTTCGGAACACGGTCTTTATGAGTTAACAGTAAGTGCAACAACAACTTTTAGAAAGACATACATGAGAACCAGATAGCATCTAATATCTTCAGTTCAAAGAGCTACATCTGTACTTTCAGTAGTACATGCGTTATCTGCCCGGAAAACAAGATATGTCCAGACATCGCTATCTCTGCTTCTGACTTCAATGGCAATGCCAACAGTCACTATCTCCCACAATGAATGCCATCACCGCACGGACAGGGAAGAGAAAGCAATAACTTCTGTTATAATTGCTAGAAATTGTGATGTTCTCTCCTGTTTCAAAGAATGTTCCTTTACCTGATATAATTTCTAAGCTAGGTCTCTTTGAAAACACGGTATTTTCAGATTTTCACAGTGAATTACCAAGAAACAACATAGGAAACCACTGTGAACGGTGAAGTCACATATAGATCCTTTGGTGTGTCAGGTGAAGCACACTACCCAAAAGACTCCAGCGTTCTTGAAACCAGTGTTTGCTCTTTAGTCTACTGTATCAACTCGAAAGCTCACTGAAGCATACAATGAAGCAGAACAACAACGGCACGGCAAGGGCATAATTCCATTTGTTGAAATCGTTTTATTATCTGTATAGGGTGGTTAGAATTTCATCTGGTTGAAAACTGTTGCTGGCCTCCTTCGGAACACGGTCTTTATCAGTTAACAATAAGTGCAACAACAACTTTTAGAAAGACATACATGAGAACCAGATAGCATATAATATCTTCAGTTCAAAGAGCTACATCTGTACTTTCAGTAGTACATGCGTTACTCTGCCCGGAAAACAAGATATGTCCAGACATCGCTATCTCTGCTTCTGCCTTCAATGGCAATGCCACAGTTCACTATCTCGCACAATGAATGCCATCACCGCACGGACAGGGAAGAGAAAGCAATACCTTCTGTTATAATTGCTAGAAATTGTGATGTTCTCTCCTGTTTCAAAGAATGATCCTTTACCTGATATAATTTCTAAGCTAGGTCTCTTTGAAAACACGGTATTTTCAGATTTTCACAGTGAATTACCAAGAAACAACATAGGAAACCACTGTGAACGGTGAAGTCACATATAGATCCTTTGGTGTGTCAGGTGAAGCACACTACCCAAAAGACTCCAGCGTTCTTGAAACCAGTGTTTGCTCTTTAGTCTACTGTATCAACTCGAAAGCTCAATGAAGCATACAATGAAGCAGAACAATAACGGCACAGCAAGGGCATAATTCCATCTGTTGAAATCGTTTGATTATCTGTATATGGTGGTTAGAATTTCATCTGGTTGAAAACTGTTGCTGGCCTCCTTCGGAACACGGTATTTATGAGTTAACAATAAGTGCAACAACAACTTTTAGAAAGACATACATGAGAACCAGATAGCATCTAATATCTTCAGTTCAAAGAGCTACATCTGTACTTTCAGTAGTACATGCGTTACTCTGCCCTGAAAACAAGATATGTCCAGACATCGCTATTTCTGCTTCTGCCTTCAATGGGAATGCCACAGGTCACTATCTCCCTCAATGAATGCCATCACCGCACAGACAGGGAAGAGAAAGAAATACCTTCTGTTATAATTGCTAGAAATTGTGATGTTCTCTCCTGTTTCAAAGAATGATCCTTTGCCTGATATAATTTCTAAGCTAGGTCTCTTTGAAAACACGGTATTTTCCGTTATTCACAGTGAATTACCAAGAAACAACATAGGAAACCACTGTGAACGGTGAAGTCACATATAGATCCTTTGGTGTGTCAGGTGAAGCACACTACACAAAGGACTCCAGCGTTCTTGAAACCAGTGTTTGCTCTTTAGTCTACTCTATCAACTCGAAAGCTCACTGAAGCATACAATGAAGCAGAACAACAACGGCACTGCAAGGGCATAATTCCATTTGCTGAAATCGTTTTATTATCTGTATATGGTGGTTAGAATTTCATCTGGTTGAAAACTGTTGCTGGCCTCCTTCAGAACACGGTCTTTATGAGTTAACAGTAAGTGCAACAACAACTTTTAGAAAGACATACATGAGAACCAGATAGCATCTAATATCTTCAGTTCAAAGAGCTACATCTGTACTTTCAGTAGTACATGCGTTACTCTGCCCGGAAAACAAGATATGTCCAGACATCGCTATCTCTGCTTCTGCCTTCAATGGCAATGCCAACGGTCACTATCTCCCACAATGAATGCCTTCACCGCACGGACAGGGAAGAGGAAGCAATACCTTCTGTTATAATTGCTAGAAATTGTGATGTTCTCTCCTGTTTCAAAGAATGATCCTTTACCTGATATAATTTCTAAGCTAGGTCTCTTTGAAAACACGGTATTTTCAGATTTTCACAGTGAATTACCAGGAAACAACATAGGAAACCACTGTGAACGGTGAAGTCACATATAGATCCTTTGGTGTGTCAGGTGAAGCACACTACCCAAAAGACTCCAGCGTTCTTGAAACCAGTGTTTGCTCTTTAGTCTACTGTATCAACTCGAAAGCTCACTGAAGCATACAATGAAGCAGAACAACAACGGCACGGCAAGGGCATAATTCCATTTGTTGAAATCGTTTTATTATCTGTATATGGTGGTTAGAATTTCATCCGGTTGAAAACTGTTGCTGGCCTCCTTCGGAACACGGTCTTTATGAGTTAACAGTAAGTGCAACAACAACTTTTAGAAAGACATACATGAGAACCAGATAGCATCTAATATCTTCAGTTCAAAGAGCTACATCTGTACTTTCAGTAGTACATGCATTACTCTGCCCGGAAAACAAGATATGTCCAGACATCGCTATCTCTGCTTCTGCCTTCAATGGCAATGCCACCGGTCACTATCTCCCACAATGAATGCCATCACCGCACGGACAGGGAAGAGAAAGCAATAACTTCTGTTATAATTGCTAGAAATTGTGATGTTCTCTCCTGTTTCAAAGAATGTTCCTTTACCTGATATAATTTCTAAGCTAGGTCTCTTTGAAAACACGGTATTTTCAGATTTTCACAGTGAATTACCAAGAAACAACATAGGAAACCACTGTGAACGGTGAAGTCACATATAGATCCTTTGGTGTGTCAGGTGAAGCACACGACCCAAAAGACTCCAGCGTTCTTGAAACCAGTGTTTGCTCTTTAGTCTACTGTATCAACTCCAAAGCTCACTGAAGCATACAATGAAGCAGAACAACAACGGCACGGCAAGGGCATAATTCCATTTGTTGAAATCGTTTTATTATCTGTATATGGTGGTTAGAATTTCATCTGGTTGAAAACTGTTGCTGGCCTCCTTCGGAACACGGTCTTTATGAGTTAACAGTAAGTGCAACAACAACTTTTAGAAAGACATACATGAGAACCAGATAGCATCTAATATCTTCAGTTCAAAGAGCTACATCTGTACTTTCAGTAGTAAATGCGTTACTCTGCCCGGAAAACAAGATATGTCCAGACATCGCTATCTCTGCTTCTGCCTTCAATGGCAATGCCAACGGTCACTATCTCCCACAATGAATGCCATCACCGCACGGACAGGGAAGAGAAAGCAATACCTTCTGTTATAATTGCTAGAAATTGTGATGTTCTCTCCTGTTTCAAAGAATGATCCTTTACCTGATATAATTTCTAAGCTAGGTCTCTTTGAAAACACGGTATTTTCAGATTTTCACAGTGAATTACCAGGAAACAACATAGGAAACCACTGTGAACGGTGAAGTCACATATAGATCCTTTGGTGTGTCAGGTGAAGCACACTACCCAAAAGACTCCAGCGTTCTTGAAACCAGTGTTTGCTCTTTAGTCTACTGTATCAACTCGAAAGCTCACTGAAGCATACAATGAAGCAGAACAACAACGGCACGGCAAGGGCATAATTCCATTTGTTGAAATCGTTTTATTATCTGTATATGGTGGTTAGAATTTCATCCGGTTGAAAACTGTTGCTGGCCTCCTTCGGAACACGGTCTTTATGAGTTAACAGTAAGTGCAACAACAACTTTTAGAAAGACATACATGAGAACCAGATAGCATCTAATATCTTCAGTTCAAAGAGCTACATCTGTACTTTCAGTAGTACATGCATTACTCTGCCCGGAAAACAAGATATGTCCAGACATCGCTATCTCTGCTTCTGCCTTCAATGGCAATGCCACCGGTCACTATCTCCCACAATGAATGCCATCACCGCACGGACAGGGAAGAGAAAGCAATAACTTCTGTTATAATTGCTAGAAATTGTGATGTTCTCTCCTGTTTCAAAGAATGTTCCTTTACCTGATATAATTTCTAAGCTAGGTCTCTTTGAAAACACGGTATTTTCAGATTTTCACAGTGAATTACCAAGAAACAACATAGGAAACCACTGTGAACGGTGAAGTCACATATAGATCCTTTGGTGTGTCAGGTGAAGCACACGACCCAAAAGACTCCAGCGTTCTTGAAACCAGTGTTTGCTCTTTAGTCTACTGTATCAACTCGAAAGCTCACTGAAGCATACAATGAAGCAGAACAACAACGGCACGGCAAGGGCATAATTCCATTTGTTGAAATCGTTTTATTATCTGTATATGGTGGTTAGAATTTCATCTGGTTGAAAACTGTTGCTGGCCTCCTTCGGAACACGGTCTTTATGAGTTAACAGTAAGTGCAACAACAACTTTTAGAAAGACATACATGAGAACCAGATAGCATCTAATATCTTCAGTTCAAAGAGCTACATCTGTACTTTCAGTAGTACATGCGTTACTCTGCCCGGAAAACAAGATATGTCCAGACATCGCTATCTCTGCTTCTGCCTTCAATGGCAATGCCAACGGTCACTATCTCCCACAATGAATGCCATCACCGCACGGACAGGGAAGAGAAAGCAATACCTTCTGTTATAATTGCTAGAAATTGTGATGTTCTCTCCTGTTTCAAAGAATGATCCTTTACCTGATATAATTTCTAAGCTAGGTCTCTTTGAAAACACGGTATTTTCAGATTTTCACAGTGAATTACCAAGAAACAACATAGGAAACCACTGTGAACGGTGAAGTCACATATAGATCCTTTGGTGTGTCAGGTGAAGCACACTACCCAAAAGACTCCAGCGTTTTTGAAACCAGTGTTTGCGCTTTAGTCTACTGTATCAACTCGAAAGCTCACTGAAGCATACAATGAAGCAGAACAACAACGGCACTGCAAGGGCATAATTCCATCTGTTGAAATCTTTTGATTATCTGTATATGGTGGTTAGAATTTCATCTGGTTGAAAACTGTTGCTGGCCTCCTTCGGAACACAGTCTTTATGAGTTAACAATAAGTGCAACAACAACTTTTAGAAAGACATACATTAGAACCAGAGAGCATCTAATATCTTCAGTTCAAAGAGCTACATCTGTACTTTCAGTAGTACATGCGTTACTCTGCCCGGAAAACAAGATATGTCCAGACATCGCTATCTCTGCTTCTGCCTTCAATGGGAATGCCACCCGTCACTATCTCCCACAATGAATGCCATCGCCGCACGGACAGGGAAGAGAAAGCAATACCTTCTGTTATAATTGCTAGAAATTGTGATGTTCTCTCCTGTTTCAAAGAATGATCCTTTACCTGATATAATTTCTAAGCTAGGTCTCTTTGAAAACACGGTATTTTCAGATTTTCACAGTGAATTACCAAGAAACAACATAGGAAACCACTGTGAACGGTGAAGTCACATATAGATCCTTTGGTGTGTCAGGTGAAGCACACTACCCAAAAGACTCCAGCGTTCTTGAAACCAGTGTTTGCTCTTTAGTCTACTGTATCAACTCGAAAGCTCACTGAAGCATACAATGAAGCAGAACAACAACGGCACGGCAAGGGCATAATTCCATTTGTTGAAATCGTTTTATTATCTGTATATGGTGGTTAGAATTTCATCTGGTTGAAAACTGTTGCTGGCCTCCTTCGGAACACGGTCTTTATGAGTTAACAGTAAGTGCAACAACAACTTTTTGAAAGACATACATGAGAACCAGATAGCATCTAATATCTTCAGTTCAAAGAGCTACATCTGTACTTTCAGTAGTATATGCGTTACTCTGCCCGGAAAACAAGATATGTCCAGACATCGCTATCTCTGCTTCTGCCTTCAATGGCAATGCCAACGGTCACTATCTCCCACAATGAATGCCATCACCGCACGGACAGGGAAGAGAAAGCAATACCTTCTGTTATAATTGCTAGAAATTGTGATGTTCTCTCCTGTTTCAAAGAATGATCCTTTACCTGATATAATTTCTAAGCTAGGTCTCTTTGAAAACACGGTATTTTCAGATTTTCACAGTGAATTACCAGGAAACAACATAGGAAACCACTGTGAACGGTGAAGTCACATATAGATCCTTTGGTGTGTCAGGTGAAGCACACTACCCAAAAGACTCCAGCGTTCTTGAAACCAGTGTTTGCTCTTTAGTCTACTGTATCAACTCGAAAGCTCACTGAAGCATACAATGAAGCAGAACAACAACGGCACGGCAAGGGCATAATTCCATTTGTTGAAATCGTTTTATTATCTGTATATGGTGGTTAGAATTTCATCCGGTTGAAAACTGTTGCTGGCCTCCTTCGGAACACGGTCTTTATGAGTTAACAGTAAGTGCAACAACAACTTTTAGAAAGACATACATGAGAACCAGATAGCATCTAATATCTTCAGTTCAAAGAGCTACATCTGTACTTTCAGTAGTACATGCATTACTCTGCCCGGAAAACAAGATATGTCCAGACATCGCTATCTCTGCTTCTGCCTTCAATGGCAATGCCACCGGTCACTATCTCCCACAATGAATGCCATCACCGCACGGACAGGGAAGAGAAAGCAATAACTTCTGTTATAATTGCTAGAAATTGTGATGTTCTCTCCTGTTTCAAAGAATGTTCCTTTACCTGATATAATTTCTAAGCTAGGTCTCTTTGAAAACACGGTATTTTCAGATTTTCACAGTGAATTACCAAGAAACAACATAGGAAACCACTGTGAACGGTGAAGTCACATATAGATCCTTTGGTGTGTCAGGTGAAGCACACGACCCAAAAGACTCCAGCGTTCTTGAAACCAGTGTTTGCTCTTTAGTCTACTGTATCAACTCGAAAGCTCACTGAAGCATACAATGAAGCAGAACAACAACGGCACGGCAAGGGCATAATTCCATTTGTTGAAATCGTTTTATTATCTGTATATGGTGGTTAGAATTTCATCTGGTTGAAAACTGTTGCTGGCCTCCTTCGGAACACGGTCTTTATGAGTTAACAGTAAGTGCAACAACAACTTTTAGAAAGACATACATGAGAACCAGATAGCATCTAATATCTTCAGTTCAAAGAGCTACATCTGTACTTTCAGTAGTACATGCGTTACTCTGCCCGGAAAACAAGATATGTCCAGACATCGCTATCTCTGCTTCTGCCTTCAATGGCAATGCCAACGGTCACTATCTCCCACAATGAATGCCATCACCGCACGGACAGGGAAGAGAAAGCAATACCTTCTGTTATAATTGCTAGAAATTGTGATGTTCTCTCCTGTTTCAAAGAATGATCCTTTACCTGATATAATTTCTAAGCTAGGTCTCTTTGAAAACACGGTATTTTCAGATTTTCACAGTGAATTACCAAGAAACAACATAGGAAACCACTGTGAACGGTGAAGTCACATATAGATCCTTTGGTGTGTCAGGTGAAGCACACTACCCAAAAGACTCCAGCGTTTTTGAAACCAGTGTTTGCTCTTTAGTCTACTGTATCAACTCGAAAGCTCACTGAAGCATACAATGAAGCAGAACAACAACGGCACTGCAAGGGCATAATTCCATCTGTTGAAATCTTTTGATTATCTGTATATGGTGGTTAGAATTTCATCTGGTTGAAAACTGTTGCTGGCCTCCTTCGGAACACAGTCTTTATGAGTTAACAATAAGTGCAACAACAACTTTTAGAAAGACATACATTAGAACCAGAGAGCATCTAATATCTTCAGTTCAAAGAGCTACATCTGTACTTTCAGTAGTACATGCGTTACTCTGCCCGGAAAACAAGATATGTCCAGACATCGCTATCTCTGCTTCTGCCTTCAATGGGAATGCCACCCGTCACTATCTCCCACAATGAATGCCATCGCCGCACGGACAGGGAAGAGAAAGCAATACCTTCTGTTATAATTGCTAGAAATTGTGATGTTCTCTCCTGTTTCAAAGAATGATCCTTTACCTGATATAATTTCTAAGCTAGGTCTCTTTGAAAACACGGTATTTTCAGATTTTCACAGTGAATTACCAAGAAACAACATAGGAAACCACTGTGAACGGTGAAGTCACATATAGATCCTTTGGTGTGTCAGGTGAAGCACACTACCCAAAAGACTCCAGCGTTTCTGAAACCAGTGTTTGCTCTTTAGTCTACTGTATCAACTCGAAAGCTCACTGAAGCATACAATGAAGCAGAACAACAACGGCACTGCAAGGGCATAATTCCATCTGTTGAAATCTTTTGATTATCTGTATATGGTGGTTAGAATTTCATCTGGTTGAAAACTGTTGCTGGCCTCCTTCGGAACACAGTCTTTATGAGTTAACAATAAGTGCAACAACAACTTTTAGAAAGACATACATTAGAACCAGAGAGCATCTAATATCTTCAGTTCAAAGAGCTACATCTGTACTTTCAGTAGTACATGCGTTACTCTGCCCGGAAAACAAGATATGTCCAGACATCGCTATCTCTGCTTCTGCCTTCAATGGGAATGCCACCCGTCACTATCTCCCACAATGAATGCCATCGCCGCACGGACAGGGAAGAGAAAGCAATACCTTCTGTTATAATTGCTAGAAATTGTGATGTTCTCTCCTGTTTCAAAGAATGATCCTTTACCTGATATAATTTCTAAGCTAGGTCTCTTTGAAAACACGGTATTTTCAGATTTTCACAGTGAATTACCAAGAAACAACATAGGAAACCACTGTGAACGGTGAAGTCACATATAGATCCTTTGGTGTGTCAGGTGAAGCACACTACCCAAAAGACTCCAGCGTTCTTGAAACCAGTGTTTGCTCTTTAGTCTACTGAATCAACTCGAAAGCTCACTGAAGCATACAATTAAGCAGAACAACAACGGCACGGCAAGGGCATAATTCCATTTGTTGAAATCGTTTGATTATCTGTATATGGTGGTTAGAATTTCATCTGGTTGTAAACTGTTGCTGGCCTCCTTCGGAACACGGTCTTTATGAGTTAACAGTAAGTGCAACAACAACTTTTAGAAAGACATACATGAGAACCAGATAGCATCTAATATCTTCATTTCAAAGAGCTACATCTGTACTTTCAGTAGTACATGCGTTACTCTGCCCGGAAAACAAGATATGTCCAGACATCGCTATCTCTGCTTCTGCCTTCAATGGCAATGCCAACGGTCACTATCTCCCACAATGAATGCCATCACCGCACGGACAGGGAAGAGAAAGCAATAACTTCTGTTATAATTGCTAGAAATTGTGATGTTCTCTCCTGTTTCAAAGAATGTTCCTTTACCTGATATAATTTCTAAGCTAGGTCTCTTTGAAAACACGGTATTTTCAGATTTTCACAGTGAATTACCAAGAAACAACATAGGAAACCACTGTGAACGGTGAAGTCACATATAGATCCTTTGGTGTGTCAGGTGAAGCACACTACCCAAAAGACTCCAGCGTTCTTGAAACCAGTGTTTGCTCTTTAGTCTACTGTATCAACTCGAAAGCTCACTGAAGCATACAATTAAGCAGAACAACAACGGCACGGCAAGGGCATAATTCCATTTGTTGAAATCGTTTTATTATCTGTATAGGGTGGTTAGAATTTCATCTGGTTGAAAACTGTTGCTGGCCTCCTTCGGAACACGGTCTTTATGAGTTAACAGTAAGTGCAACAACAACTTTTAGAAAGACATACATGAGAACCAGATAGCATCTAATATCTTCAGTTCAAAGAGCTACATCTGTACTTTCAGTAGTACATGCATTACTCTGCCCGGAAAACAAGATATGTCCAGACATCGCTATCTCTGCTTCTGCCTTCAATGGCAATGCCACCGGTCACTATCTCCCACAATGAATGCCATCACCGCACGGACAGGGAAGAGAAAGCAATAACTTCTGTTATAATTGCTAGAAATTGTGATGTTCTCTCCTGTTTCAAAGAATGTTCCTTTACCTGATATAATTTCTAAGCTAGGTCTCTTTGAAAACACGGTATTTTCAGATTTTCACAGTGAATTACCAAGAAACAACATAGGAAACCACTGTGAACGGTGAAGTCACATATAGATCCTTTGGTGTGTCAGGTGAAGCACACTACCCAAAAGACTCCAGCGTTCTTGAAACCAGTGTTTGCTCTTTAGTCTACTGAATCAACTCGAAAGCTCACTGAAGCATACAATGAAGCAGAACAACAACGGCACGGCAAGGGCATAATTCCATTTGTTGAAATCGTTTGATTATCTGTATATGGTGGTTAGAATTTCATCTGGTTGTAAACTGTTGCTGGCCTCCTTCGGAACACGGTCTTTATGAGTTAACAGTAAGTGCAACAACAACTTTTAGAAAGACATACATGAGAACCAGATAGCATCTAATATCTTCAGTTCAAAGAGCTACATCTGTACTTTCAGTAGTACATGCGTTACTCTGCCCGGAAAACAAGATATGTCCAGACATCGCTATCTCTGCTTCTGCCTTCAATGGCAATGCCAACGGTCACTATCTCCCACAATGAATGCCATCACCGCACGGACAGGGAAGAGAAAGCAATAACTTCTGTTATAATTGCTAGAAATTGTGATGTTCTCTCCTGTTTCAAAGAATGTTCCTTTACCTGATATAATTTCTAAGCTAGGTCTCTTTGAAAACACGGTATTTTCAGATTTTCACAGTGAATTACCAAGAAACAACATAGGAAACCACTGTGAACGGTGAAGTCACATATAGATCCTTTGGTGTGTCAGGTGAAGCACACTACCCAAAAGACTCCAGCGTTCTTGAAACCAGTGTTTGCTCTTTAGTCTACTGTATCAACTCGAAAGCTCACTGAAGCATACAATTAAGCAGAACAACAACGGCACGGCAAGGGCATAATTCCATTTGTTGAAATCGTTTTATTATCTGTATAGGGTGGTTAGAATTTCATCTGGTTGAAAACTGTTGCTGGCCTCCTTCGGAACACGGTCTTTATGAGTTAACAGTAAGTGCAACAACAACTTTTAGAAAGACATACATGAGAACCAGATAGCATCTAATATCTTCAGTTCAAAGAGCTACATCTGTACTTTCAGTAGTACATGCATTACTCTGCCCGGAAAACAAGATATGTCCAGACATCGCTATCTCTGCTTCTGCCTTCAATGGCAATGCCACCGGTCACTATCTCCCACAATGAATGCCATCACCGCACGGACAGGGAAGAGAAAGCAATAACTTCTGTTATAATTGCTAGAAATTGTGATGTTCTCTCCTGTTTCAAAGAATGTTCCTTTACCTGATATAATTTCTAAGCTAGGTCTCTTTGAAAACACGGTATTTTCAGATTTTCACAGTGGATTACCAAGAAACAACATAGGAAACCACTGTGAACGGTGAAGTCACATATAGATCCTTTGGTGTGTCAGGTGAAGCACACGACCCAAAAGACTCCAGCGTTCTTGAAACCAGTGTTTGCTCTTTAGTCTACTGTATCAACTCGAAAGCTCACTGAAGCATACAATGAAGCAGAACAACAACGGCACTGCAAGGGCATAATTCCATCTGTTGAAATCTTTTGATTATCTGTATATGGTGGTTAGAATTTCATCTGGTTGAAAACTGTTGCTGGCCTCCTTCGGAACACAGTCTTTATGAGTTAACAATAAGTGCAACAACAACTTTTAGAAAGACATACATTAGAACCAGAGAGCATCTAATATCTTCAGTTCAAAGAGCTACATCTGTACTTTCAGTAGTACATGCGTTACTCTGCCCGGAAAACAAGATATGTCCAGACATCGCTATCTCTGCTTCTGCCTTCAATGGGAATGCCACCCGTCACTATCTCCCACAATGAATGCCATCGCCGCACGGACAGGGAAGAGAAAGCAATACCTTCTGTTATAATTGCTAGAAATTGTGATGTTCTCTCCTGTTTCAAAGAATGATCCTTTACCTGATATAATTTCTAAGCTAGGTCTCTTTGAAAACACGGTATTTTCAGATTTTCACAGTGAATTACCAAGAAACAACATAGGAAACCACTGTGAACGGTGAAGTCACATATAGATCCTTTGGTGTGTCAGGTGAAGCACACTACCCAAAAGACTCCAGCGTTCTTGAAACCAGTGTTTGCTCTTTAGTCTACTGAATCAACTCGAAAGCTCACTGAAGCATACAATGAAGCAGAACAACAACGGCACGGCAAGGGCATAATTCCATTTGTTGAAATCGTTTGATTATCTGTATATGGTGGTTAGAATTTCATCTGGTTGTAAACTGTTGCTGGCCTCCTTCGGAACACGGTCTTTATGAGTTAACAGTAAGTGCAACAACAACTTTTAGAAAGACATACATGAGAACCAGATAGCATCTAATATCTTCATTTCAAAGAGCTACATCTGTACTTTCAGTAGTACATGCGTTACTCTGCCCGGAAAACAAGATATGTCCAGACATCGCTATCTCTGCTTCTGCCTTCAATGGCAATGCCAACGGTCACTATCTCCCACAATGAATGCCATCACCGCACGGACAGGGAAGAGAAAGCAATAACTTCTGTTATAATTGCTAGAAATTGTGATGTTCTCTCCTGTTTCAAAGAATGTTCCTTTACCTGATATAATTTCTAAGCTAGGTCTCTTTGAAAACACGGTATTTTCAGATTTTCACAGTGAATTACCAAGAAACAACATAGGAAACCACTGTGAACGGTGAAGTCACATATAGATCCTTTGGTGTGTCAGGTGAAGCACACTACCCAAAAGACTCCAGCGTTCTTGAAACCAGTGTTTGCTCTTTAGTCTACTGTATCAACTCGAAAGCTCACTGAAGCATACAATTAAGCAGAACAACAACGGCACGGCAAGGGCATAATTCCATTTGTTGAAATCGTTTTATTATCTGTATAGGGTGGTTAGAATTTCATCTGGTTGAAAACTGTTGCTGGCCTCCTTCGGAACACGGTCTTTATGAGTTAACAGTAAGTGCAACAACAACTTTTAGAAAGACATACATGAGAACCAGATAGCATCTAATATCTTCAGTTCAAAGAGCTACATCTGTACTTTCAGTAGTACATGCATTACTCTGCCCGGAAAACAAGATATGTCCAGACATCGCTATCTCTGCTTCTGCCTTCAATGGCAATGCCACCGGTCACTATCTCCCACAATGAATGCCATCACCGCACGGACAGGGAAGAGAAAGCAATAACTTCTGTTATAATTGCTAGAAATTGTGATGTTCTCTCCTGTTTCAAAGAATGTTCCTTTACCTGATATAATTTCTAAGCTAGGTCTCTTTGAAAACACGGTATTTTCAGATTTTCACAGTGAATTACCAAGAAACAACATAGGAAACCACTGTGAACGGTGAAGTCACATATAGATCCTTTGGTGTGTCAGGTGAAGCACACTACCCAAAAGACTCCAGCGTTCTTGAAACCAGTGTTTGCTCTTTAGTCTACTGAATCAACTCGAAAGCTCACTGAAGCATACAATGAAGCAGAACAACAACGGCACGGCAAGGGCATAATTCCATTTGTTGAAATCGTTTGATTATCTGTATATGGTGGTTAGAATTTCATCCGGTTGAAAACTGTTGCTGGCCTCCTTCGGAACACGGTCTTTATGAGTTAACAGTAAGTGCAACAACAACTTTTAGAAAGACATACATGAGAACCAGATAGCATCTAATATCTTCAGTTCAAAGAGCTACATCTGTACTTTCAGTAGTACATGCATTACTCTGCCCGGAAAACAAGATATGTCCAGACATCGCTATCTCTGCTTCTGCCTTCAATGGCAATGCCACCGGTCACTATCTCCCACAATGAATGCCATCACCGCACGGACAGGGAAGAGAAAGCAATAACTTCTGTTATAATTGCTAGAAATTGTGATGTTCTCTCCTGTTTCAAAGAATGTTCCTTTACCTGATATAATTTCTAAGCTAGGTCTCTTTGAAAACACGGTATTTTCAGATTTTCACAGTGAATTACCAGGAAACAACATAGGAAACCACTGTGAACGGTGAAGTCACATATAGATCCTTTGGTGTGTCAGGTGAAGCACACTACCCAAAAGACTCCAGCGTTCTTGAAACCAGTGTTTGCTCTTTAGTCTACTGTATCAACTCGAAAGCTCACTGAAGCATACAATGAAGCAGAACAACAACGGCACTGCAAGGGCATAATTCCATCTGTTGAAATCTTTTGATTATCTGTATATGGTGGTTAGAATTTCATCTGGTTGAAAACTGTTGCTGGCCTCCTTCGGAACACAGTCTTTATGAGTTAACAATAAGTGCAACAACAACTTTTAGAAAGACATACATTAGAACCAGAGAGCATCTAATATCTTCAGTTCAAAGAGCTACATCTGTACTTTCAGTAGTACATGCGTTACTCTGCCCGGAAAACAAGATATGTCCAGACATCGCTATCTCTGCTTCTGCCTTCAATGGGAATGCCACCCGTCACTATCTCCCACAATGAATGCCATCGCCGCACGGACAGGGAAGAGAAAGCAATACCTTCTGTTATAATTGCTAGAAATTGTGATGTTCTCTCCTGTTTCAAAGAATGATCCTTTACCTGATATAATTTCTAAGCTAGGTCTCTTTGAAAACACGGTATTTTCAGATTTTCACAGTGAATTACCAAGAAACAACATAGGAAACCACTGTGAACGGTGAAGTCACATATAGATCCTTTGGTGTGTCAGGTGAAGCACACTACCCAAAAGACTCCAGCGTTCTTGAAACCAGTGTTTGCTCTTTAGTCTACTGAATCAACTCGAAAGCTCACTGAAGCATACAATGAAGCAGAACAACAACGGCACGGCAAGGGCATAATTCCATTTGTTGAAATCGTTTGATTATCTGTATATGGTGGTTAGAATTTCATCTGGTTGTAAACTGTTGCTGGCCTCCTTCGGAACACGGTCTTTATGAGTTAACAGTAAGTGCAACAACAACTTTTAGAAAGACATACATGAGAACCAGATAGCATCTAATATCTTCAGTTCAAAGAGCTACATCTGTACTTTCAGTAGTACATGCGTTACTCTGCCCGGAAAACAAGATATGTCCAGACATCGCTATCTCTGCTTCTGCCTTCAATGGCAATGCCAACGGTCACTATCTCCCACAATGAATGCCATCACCGCACGGACAGGGAAGAGAAAGCAATAACTTCTGTTATAATTGCTAGAAATTGTGATGTTCTCTCCTGTTTCAAAGAATGTTCCTTTACCTGATATAATTTCTAAGCTAGGTCTCTTTGAAAACACGGTATTTTCAGATTTTCACAGTGAATTACCAAGAAACAACATAGGAAACCACTGTGAACGGTGAAGTCACATATAGATCCTTTGGTGTGTCAGGTGAAGCACACTACCCAAAAGACTCCAGCGTTCTTGAAACCAGTGTTTGCTCTTTAGTCTACTGTATCAACTCGAAAGCTCACTGAAGCATACAATTAAGCAGAACAACAACGGCACGGCAAGGGCATAATTCCATTTGTTGAAATCGTTTTATTATCTGTATAGGGTGGTTAGAATTTCATCTGGTTGAAAACTGTTGCTGGCCTCCTTCGGAACACGGTCTTTATGAGTTAACAGTAAGTGCAACAACAACTTTTAGAAAGACATACATGAGAACCAGATAGCATCTAATATCTTCAGTTCAAAGAGCTACATCTGTACTTTCAGTAGTACATGCGTTACTCTGCCCGGAAAACAAGATATGTCCAGACATCGCTATCTCTGCTTCTGCCTTCAATGGCAATGCCAACGGTCACTATCTCATACAATGAATGCCATCACCGCACGGACAGGGAAGAGAAAGCAATAACTTCTGTTATAATTGCTAGAAATTGTGATGTTCTCTCCTGTTTCAAAGAATGTTCCTTTACCTGATATAATTTCTAAGCTAGGTCTCTTTGAAAACACGGTATTTTCAGATTTTCACAGTGAATTACCAAGAAACAACATAGGAAACCACTGTGAACGGTGAAGTCACATATAGATCCTTTGGTGTGTCAGGTGAAGCACACTACCCAAAAGACTCCAGCGTTCTTGAAACCAGTGTTTGCTCTTTAGTCTACTGTATCAACTCGAAAGCTCACTGAAGCATACAATTAAGCAGAACAACAACGGCACGGCAAGGGCATAATTCCATTTGTTGAAATCGTTTTATTATCTGTATAGGGTGGTTAGAATTTCATCTGGTTGAAAACTGTTGCTGGCCTCCTTCGGAACACGGTCTTTATGAGTTAACAGTAAGTGCAACAACAACTTTTAGAAAGACATACATGAGAACCAGATAGCATCTAATATCTTCAGTTCAAAGAGCTACATCTGTACTTTCAGTAGTACATGCATTACTCTGCCCGGAAAACAAGATATGTCCAGACATCGCTATCTCTGCTTCTGCCTTCAATGGCAATGCCACCGGTCACTATCTCCCACAATGAATGCCATCACCGCACGGACAGGGAAGAGAAAGCAATAACTTCTGTTATAATTGCTAGAAATTGAGATGTTCTCTCCTGTTTCAAAGAATGTTCCTTTACCTGATATAATTTCTAAGCTAGGTCTCTTTGAAAACACGGTATTTTCAGATTTTCACAGTGAATTACCAAGAAACAACATAGGAAACCACTGTGAACGGTGAAGTCACATATAGATCCTTTGGTGTGTCAGGTGAAGCACACTACCCAAAAGACTCCAGCGTTCTTGAAACCAGTGTTTGCTCTTTAGTCTACTGAATCAACTCGAAAGCTCACTGAAGCATACAATGAAGCAGAACAACAACGGCACGGCAAGGGCATAATTCCATTTGTTGAAATCGTTTGATTATCTGTATATGGTGGTTAGAATTTCATCCGGTTGAAAACTGTTGCTGGCCTCCTTCGGAACACGGTCTTTATGAGTTAACAGTAAGTGCAACAACAACTTTTAGAAATACATACATGAGAACCAGATAGCATCTAATATCTTCAGTTCAAAGAGCTACATCTGTACTTTCAGTAGTACATGCATTACTCTGCCCGGAAAACAAGATATGTCCAGACATCGCTATCTCTGCTTCTGCCTTCAATGGCAATGCCACCGGTCACTATCTCCCACAATGAATGCCATCACCGCACGGACAGGGAAGAGAAAGCAATAACTTCTGTTATAATTGCTAGAAATTGTGATGTTCTCTCCTGTTTCAAAGAATGTTCCTTTACCTGATATAATTTCTAAGCTAGGTCTCTTTGAAAACACGGTATTTTCAGATTTTCACAGTGAATTACCAGGAAACAACATAGGAAACCACTGTGAACGGTGAAGTCACATATAGATCCTTTGGTGTGTCAGGTGAAGCACACTACCCAAAAGACTCCAGCGTTCTTGAAACCAGTGTTTGCTCTTTAGTCTACTGTATCAACTCGAAAGCTCACTGAAGCATACAATGAAGCAGAACAACAACGGCACTGCAAGGGCATAATTCCATCTGTTGAAATCTTTTGATTATCTGTATATGGTGGTTAGAATTTCATCTGGTTGAAAACTGTTGCTGGCCTCCTTCGGAACACAGTCTTTATGAGTTAACAATAAGTGCAACAACAACTTTTAGAAAGACATACATTAGAACCAGAGAGCATCTAATATCTTCAGTTCAAAGAGCTACATCTGTACTTTCAGTAGTACATGCGTTACTCTGCCCGGAAAACAAGATATGTCCAGACATCGCTATCTCTGCTTCTGCCTTCAATGGGAATGCCACCCGTCACTATCTCCCACAATGAATGCCATCGCCGCACGGACAGGGAAGAGAAAGCAATACCTTCTGTTATAATTGCTAGAAATTGTGATGTTCTCTCCTGTTTCAAAGAATGATCCTTTACCTGATATAATTTCTAAGCTAGGTCTCTTTGAAAACACGGTATTTTCAGATTTTCACAGTGAATTACCAAGAAACAACATAGGAAACCACTGTGAACGGTGAAGTCACATATAGATCCTTTGGTGTGTCAGGTGAAGCACACTACCCAAAAGACTCCAGCGTTCTTGAAACCAGTGTTTGCTCTTTAGTCTACTGAATCAACTCGAAAGCTCACTGAAGCATACAATGAAGCAGAACAACAACGGCACGGCAAGGGCATAATTCCATTTGTTGAAATCGTTTGATTATCTGTATATGGTGGTTAGAATTTCATCTGGTTGTAAACTGTTGCTGGCCTCCTTCGGAACACGGTCTTTATGAGTTAACAGTAAGTGCAACAACAACTTTTAGAAAGACATACATGAGAACCAGATAGCATCTAATATCTTCAGTTCAAAGAGCTACATCTGTACTTTCAGTAGTACATGCGTTACTCTGCCCGGAAAACAAGATATGTCCAGACATCGCTATCTCTGCTTCTGCCTTCAATGGCAATGCCAACGGTCACTATCTCCCACAATGAATGCCATCACCGCACGGACAGGGAAGAGAAAGCAATAACTTCTGTTATAATTGCTAGAAATTGTGATGTTCTCTCCTGTTTCAAAGAATGTTCCTTTACCTGATATAATTTCTAAGCTAGGTCTCTTTGAAAACACGGTATTTTCAGATTTTCACAGTGAATTACCAAGAAACAACATAGGAAACCACTGTGAACGGTGAAGTCACATATAGATCCTTTGGTGTGTCAGGTGAAGCACACTACCCAAAAGACTCCAGCGTTCTTGAAACCAGTGTTTGCTCTTTAGTCTACTGTATCAACTCGAAAGCTCACTGAAGCATACAATTAAGCAGAACAACAACGGCACGGCAAGGGCATAATTCCATTTGTTGAAATCGTTTTATTATCTGTATAGGGTGGTTAGAATTTCATCTGGTTGAAAACTGTTGCTGGCCTCCTTCGGAACACGGTCTTTATGAGTTAACAGTAAGTGCAACAACAACTTTTAGAAAGACATACATGAGAACCAGATAGCATCTAATATCTTCAGTTCAAAGAGCTACATCTGTACTTTCAGTAGTACATGCGTTACTCTGCCCGGAAAACAAGATATGTCCAGACATCGCTATCTCTGCTTCTGCCTTCAATGGCAATGCCAACGGTCACTATCTCCCACAATGAATGCCATCACCGCACGGACAGGGAAGAGAAAGCAATAACTTCTGTTATAATTGCTAGAAATTGTGATGTTCTCTCCTGTTTCAAAGAATGTTCCTTTACCTGATATAATTTCTAAGCTAGGTCTCTTTGAAAACACGGTATTTTCAGATTTTCACAGTGAATTACCAAGAAACAACATAGGAAACCACTGTGAACGGTGAAGTCACATATAGATCCTTTGGTGTGTCAGGTGAAGCACACTACCCAAAAGACTCCAGCGTTCTTGAAACCAGTGTTTGCTCTTTAGTCTACTGTATCAACTCGAAAGCTCACTGAAGCATACAATTAAGCAGAACAACAACGGCACGGCAAGGGCATAATTCCATTTGTTGAAATCGTTTTATTATCTGTATAGGGTGGTTAGAATTTCATCTGGTTGAAAACTGTTGCTGGCCTCCTTCGGAACACGGTCTTTATGAGTTAACAGTAAGTGCAACAACAACTTTTAGAAAGACATACATGAGAACCAGATAGCATCTAATATCTTCAGTTCAAAGAGCTACATCTGTACTTTCAGTAGTACATGCATTACTCTGCCCGGAAAACAAGATATGTCCAGACATCGCTATCTCTGCTTCTGCCTTCAATGGCAATGCCACCGGTCACTATCTCCCACAATGAATGCCATCACCGCACGGACAGGGAAGAGAAAGCAATAACTTCTGTTATAATTGCTAGAAATTGTGATGTTCTCTCCTGTTTCAAAGAATGTTCCTTTACCTGATATAATTTCTAAGCTAGGTCTCTTTGAAAACACGGTATTTTCAGATTTTCACAGTGAATTACCAAGAAACAACATAGGAAACCACTGTGAACGGTGAAGTCACATATAGATCCTTTGGTGTGTCAGGTGAAGCACACTACCCAAAAGACTCCAGCGTTCTTGAAACCAGTGTTTGCTCTTTAGTCTACTGAATCAACTCGAAAGCTCACTGAAGCATACAATGAAGCAGAACAACAACGGCACGGCAAGGGCATAATTCCATTTGTTGAAATCGTTTGATTATCTGTATATGGTGGTTAGAATTTCATCTGGTTGTAAACTGTTGCTGGCCTCCTTCGGAACACGGTCTTTATGAGTTAATAGTAAGTGCAACAACAACTTTTAGAAAGACATACATGAGAACCAGATAGCATCTAATATCTTCAGTTCAAAGAGCTACATCTGTACTTTCAGTAGTACATGCGTTACTCTGCCCGGAAAACAAGATATGTCCAGACATCGCTATCTCTGCTTCTGCCTTCAATGGCAATGCCAACGGTCACTATCTCCCACAATGAATGCCATCACCGCACGGACAGGGAAGAGAAAGCAATAACTTCTGTTATAATTGCTAGAAATTGTGATGTTCTCTCCTGTTTCAAAGAATGTTCCTTTACCTGATATAATTTCTAAGCTAGGTCTCTTTGAAAACACGGTATTTTCAGATTTTCACAGTGAATTACCAAGAAACAACATAGGAAACCACTGTGAACGGTGAAGTCACATATAGATCCTTTGGTGTGTCAGGTGAAGCACACTACCCAAAAGACTCCAGCGTTCTTGAAACCAGTGTTTGCTCTTTAGTCTACTGTATCAACTCGAAAGCTCACTGAAGCATACAATTAAGCAGAACAACAACGGCACGGCAAGGGCATAATTCCATTTGTTGAAATCGTTTTATTATCTGTATAGGGTGGTTAGAATTTCATCCGGTTGAAAACTGTTGCTGGCCTCCTTCGGAACACGGTCTTTATGAGTTAACAGTAAGTGCAACAACAACTTTTAGAAAGACATACATGAGAACCAGATAGCATCTAATATCTTCAGTTCAAAGAGCTACATCTGTACTTTCAGTAGTACATGCATTACTCTGCCCGGAAAACAAGATATGTCCAGACATCGCTATCTCTGCTTCTGCCTTCAATGGCAATGCCACCGGTCACTATCTCCCACAATGAATGCCATCACCGCACGGACAGGGAAGAGAAAGCAATAACTTCTGTTATAATTGCTAGAAATTGTGATGTTCTCTCCTGTTTCAAAGAATGTTCCTTTACCTGATATAATTTCTAAGCTAGGTCTCTTTGAAAACACGGTATTTTCAGATTTTCACAGTGAATTACCAAGAAACAACATAGGAAACCACTGTGAACGGTGAAGTCACATATAGATCCTTTGGTGTGTCAGGTGAAGCACACTACCCAAAAGAGTCCAGCGTTCTTGAAACCAGTGTTTGCTCTTTAGTCTACTGAATCAACTCGAAAGCTCACTGAAGCATACAATGAAGCAGAACAACAACGGCACGGCAAGGGCATAATTCCATTTGTTGAAATCGTTTTATTATCTGTATATGGTGGTTAGAATTTCATCCGGTTGTAAACTGTTGCTGGCCTCCTTCGGAACACGGTCTTTATGAGTTAACAGTAAGTGCAACAACAACTTTTAGAAAGACATACATGAGAACCAGATAGCATCTAATATCTTCAGTTCAAAGAGCTACATCTGTACTTTCAGTAGTACATGCGTTACTCTGCCCGGAAAACAAGATATGTCCAGACATCGCTATCTCTGCTTCTGCCTTCAATGGCAATGCCAACGGTCACTATCTCCCACAATGAATGCCATCACCGCACGGACAGGGAAGAGAAAGCAATACCTTCTGTTATAATTGCTAGAAATTGTGATGTTCTCTCCTGTTTCAAAGAATGTTCCTTTACCTGATATAATTTCTAAGCTAGGTCTCTTTGAAAACACGGTATTTTCAGATTTTCACAGTGAATTACCAAGAAACAACATAGGAAACCACTGTGAACGGTGAAGTCACATATAGATCCTTTGGTGTGTCAGGTGAAGCACACTACCCAAAAGACTCCAGCGTTCTTGAAACCAGTGTTTGCTCTTTAGTCTACTGTATCAACTCGAAAGCTCACTGAAGCATACAATTAAGCAGAACAACAACGGCACGGCAAGGGCATAATTCCATTTGTTGAAATCGTTTTATTATCTGTATAGGGTGGTTAGAATTTCATCTGGTTGAAAACTGTTGCTGGCCTCCTTCGGAACACGGTCTTTATGAGTTAACAGTAAGTGCAACAACAACTTTTAGAAAGACATACATGAGAACCAGATAGCATCTAATATCTTCAGTTCAAAGAGCTACATCTGTACTTTCAGTAGTACATGCATTACTCTGCCCGGAAAACAAGATATGTCCAGACATCGCTATCTCTGCTTCTGCCTTCAATGGCAATGCCACCGGTCACTATCTCCCTCAATGAATGCCATCACCGCACGGACAGGGAAGAGAAAGCAATAACTTCTGTTATAATTGCTAGAAATTGTGATGTTCTCTCCTGTTTCAAAGAATGTTCCTTTACCTGATATAATTTCTAAGCTAGGTCTCTTTGAAAACACGGTATTTTCAGATTTTCACAGTGAATTACCAAGAAACAACATAGGAAACCACTGTGAACGGTGAAGTCACATATAGATCCTTTGGTGTGTCAGGTGAAGCACACTACCCAAAAGACTCCAGCGTTCTTGAAACCAGTGTTTGCTCTTTAGTCTACTGTATCAACTCGAAAGCTCACTGAAGCATACAATGA
Organism: Furipterus horrens; assembly: GCF_987537825.1. Taxonomy (NCBI): domain Eukaryota; kingdom Metazoa; phylum Chordata; class Mammalia; order Chiroptera; family Furipteridae; genus Furipterus; species Furipterus horrens. The sequence continues at coordinate 2,629,529 of NW_028327188.1, forward strand.
AGCAGAACAACAACGGCACGGCAAGGGCATAATTCCATTTGTTGAAATCGTTTTATTATCTGTATATGGTGGTTAGAATTTCATCTGGTTGAAAACTGTTGCTGGCCTCCTTCGGAACACGGTCTTTATGAGTTAACAGTAAGTGCAACAACAACTTTTAGAAAGACATACATGAGAACCAGATAGCATCTAATATCTTCAGTTCAAAGAGCTACATCTGTACTTTCAGTAGTACATGCGTTACTCTGCCCGGAAAACAAGATATGTCCAGACATCGCTATCTCTGCTTCTGCCTTCAATGGCAATGCCAACGGTCACTATCTCCCACAATGAATGCCATCACCGCACGGACAGGGAAGAGAAAGCAATACCTTCTGTTATAATTGCTAGAAATTGTGATGTTCTCTCCTGTTTCAAAGAATGTTCCTTTACCTGATATAATTTCTAAGCTAGGTCTCTTTGAAAACACGGTATTTTCAGATTTTCACAGTGAATTACCAGGAAACAACATAGGAAACCACTGTGAACGGTGAAGTCACATATAGATCCTTTGGTGTGTCAGGTGAAGCACACTACCCAAAAGACTCCAGCGTTCTTGAAACCAGTGTTTGCTCTTTAGTCTACTGTATCAACTCGAAAGCTCACTGAAGCATACAATGAAGCAGAACAACAACGGCACTGCAAGGGCATAATTCCATCTGTTGAAATCTTTTGATTATTTGTATATGTTGGTTAGAATTTCATCTGGTTGAAAACTGTTGCTGGCCTCCTTCGGAACACAGTCTTTATGAGTTAACAATAAGTGCAACAACAACTTTTAGAAAGACATACATTAGAACCAGAGAGCATCTAATATCTTCAGTTCAAAGAGCTACATCTGTACTTTCAGTAGTACATGCGTTACTCTGCCCGGAAAACAAGATATGTCCAGACATCGCTATCTCTGCTTCTGCCTTCAATGGGAATGCCACCCGTCACTATCTCCCACAATGAATGCCATCGCCGCACGGACAGGGAAGAGAAAGCAATACCTTCTGTTATAATTGCTAGAAATTGTGATGTTCTCTCCTGTTTCAAAGAATGATCCTTTACCTGATATAATTTCTAAGCTAGGTCTCTTTGAAAACACGGTATTTTCAGATTTTCACAGTGAATTACCAAGAAACAACATAGGAAACCACTGTGAACGGTGAAGTCACATATAGATCCTTTGGTGTGTCAGGTGAAGCACACTACCCAAAAGACTCCAGCGTTCTTGAAACCAGTGTTTGCTCTTTAGTCTACTGAATCAACTCGAAAGCTCACTGAAGCATACAATGAAGCAGAACAACAACGGCACGGCAAGGGCATAATTCCATTTGTTGAAATCGTTTGATTATCTGTATATGGTGGTTAGAATTTCATCTGGTTGTAAACTGTTGCTGGCCTCCTTCGGAACACGGTCTTTATGAGTTAACAGTAAGTGCAACAACAACTTTTAGAAAGACATACATGAGAACCAGATAGCATCTAATATCTTCAGTTCAAAGAGCTACATCTGTACTTTCAGTAGTACATGCGTTACTCTGCCCGGAAAACAAGATATGTCCAGACATCGCTATCTCTGCTTCTGCCTTCAATGGCAATGCCAACGGTCACTATCTCCCACAATGAATGCCATCACCGCACGGACAGGGAAGAGAAAGCAATAACTTCTGTTATAATTGCTAGAAATTGTGATGTTCTCTCCTGTTTCAAAGAATGTTCCTTTACCTGATATAATTTCTAAGCTAGGTCTCTTTGAAAACACGGTATTTTCAGATTTTCACAGTGAATTACCAAGAAACAACATAGGAAACCACTGTGAACGGTGAAGTCACATATAGATCCTTTGGTGTGTCAGGTGAAGCACACTACCCAAAAGACTCCAGCGTTCTTGAAACCAGTGTTTGCTCTTTAGTCTACTGTATCAACTCGAAAGCTCACTGAAGCATACAATTAAGCAGAACAACAACGGCACGGCAAGGGCATAATTCCATTTGTTGAAATCGTTTTATTATCTGTATAGGGTGGTTAGAATTTCATCTGGTTGAAAACTGTTGCTGGCCTCCTTCGGAACACGGTCTTTATGAGTTAACAGTAAGTGCAACAACAACTTTTAGAAAGACATACATGAGAACCAGATAGCATCTAATATCTTCAGTTCAAAGAGCTACATCTGTACTTTCAGTAGTACATGCGTTACTCTGCCCGGAAAACAAGATATGTCCAGACATCGCTATCTCTGCTTCTGCCTTCAATGGCAATGCCAACGGTCACTATCTCCCACAATGAATGCCATCACCGCACGGACAGGGAAGAGAAAGCAATAACTTCTGTTATAATCGCTAGAAATTGTGATGTTCTCTCCTGTTTCAAAGAATGTTCCTTTACCTGATATAATTTCTAAGCTAGGTCTCTTTGAAAACACGGTATTTTCAGATTTTCACAGTGAATTACCAAGAAACAACATAGGAAACCACTGTGAACGGTGAAGTCACATATAGATCCTTTGGTGTGTCAGGTGAAGCACACTACCCAAAAGACTCCAGCGTTCTTGAAACCAGTGTTTGCTCTTTAGTCTACTGTATCAACTCGAAAGCTCACTGAAGCATACAATTAAGCAGAACAACAACGGCACGGCAAGGGCATAATTCCATTTGTTGAAATCGTTTTATTATCTGTATAGGGTGGTTAGAATTTCATCTGGTTGAAAACTGTTGCTGGCCTCCTTCGGAACACGGTCTTTATGAGTTAACAGTAAGTGCAACAACAACTTTTAGAAAGACATACATGAGAACCAGATAGCATCTAATATCTTCAGTTCAAAGAGCTACATCTGTACTTTCAGTAGTACATGCATTACTCTGCCCGGAAAACAAGATATGTCCAGACATCGCTATCTCTGCTTCTGCCTTCAATGGCAATGCCACCGGTCACTATCTCCCACAATGAATGCCATCACCGCACGGACAGGGAAGAGAAAGCAATAACTTCTGTTATAATTGCTAGAAATTGTGATGTTCTCTCCTGTTTCAAAGAATGTTCCTTTACCTGATATAATTTCTAAGCTAGGTCTCTTTGAAAACACGGTATTTTCAGATTTTCACAGTGAATTACCAAGAAACAACATAGGAAACCACTGTGAACGGTGAAGTCACATATAGATCCTTTGGTGTGTCAGGTGAAGCACACTACCCAAAAGACTCCAGCGTTCTTGAAACCAGTGTTTGCTCTTTAGTCTACTGTATCAACTCGAAAGCTCACTGAAGCATACAATGAAGCAGAACAACAACGGCACGGCAAGGGCATAATTCCATTTGTTGAAATCGTTTTATTATCTGTATATGGTGGTTAGAATTTCATCTGGTTGAAAACTGTTGCTGGCCTCCTTCGGAACACGGTCTTTATGAGTTAACAGTAAGTGCAACAACAACTTTTAGAAAGACATACATGAGAACCAGATAGCATCTAATATCTTCAGTTCAAAGAGCTACATCTGTACTTTAAGTAGTACATGCGTTACTCTGCCCGGAAAACAAGATATGTCCAGACATCGCTATCTCTGCTTCTGCCTTCAATGGCAATGCCAACGGTCACTATCTCCCACAATGAATGCCATCACCGCACGGACAGGGAAGAGAAAGCAATACCTTCTGTTATAATTGCTAGAAATTGTGATGTTCTCTCCTGTTTCAAAGAATGATCCTTTACCTGATATAATTTCTAAGCTAGGTCTCTTTGAAAACACGGTATTTTCAGATTTTCACAGTGAATTACCAGGAAACAACATAGGAAACCACTGTGAACGGTGAAGTCACATATAGATCCTTTGGTGTGTCAGGTGAAGCACACTACCCAAAAGACTCCAGCGTTCTTGAAACCAGTGTTTGCTCTTTAGTCTACTGTATCAACTCGAAAGCTCACTGAAGCATACAATGAAGCAGAACAACAACGGCACGGCAAGGGCATAATTCCATTTGTTGAAATCGTTTTATTATCTGTATATGGTGGTTAGAATTTCATCCGGTTGAAAACTGTTGCTGGCCTCCTTCGGAACACGGTCTTTATGAGTTAACAGTAAGTGCAACAACAACTTTTAGAAAGACATACATGAGAACCAGATAGCATCTAATATCTTCAGTTCAAAGAGCTACATCTGTACTTTCAGTAGTACATGCATTACTCTGCCCGGAAAACAAGATATGTCCAGACATCGCTATCTCTGCTTCTGCTTTCAATGGGAATGCCACCCGTCACTATCTCCCACAATGAATGCCATCACCGCACGGACAGGGAAGAGAAAGCAGTACCTTCTGTTATAATTGCTAGAAATTGTGATGTTCTCTCCTGTTTCAAAGAATGATCCTTTACCTGATATAATTTCTAAGCTAGGTCTCTTTGAAAACACGGTATTTTCAGATTTTCACAGGGAATTACCAAGAAACAACATAGGAAACCACTGTAAACGGTGAAGTCACATATAGATCCTTTGGTGTGTCAGGTGAAGCACACTACCCAAAAGATTCCAGCGTTCTTGAAACCAGTGTTTGCTCTTTAGTCTACTGTATCAACTCGAAAGCTCACTGAAGCATACAATGAAGCAGAACAACAACGGCACTGCAAGGGCATAATTCCATCTGTTGAAATCGTTTGATTATCTGTATATGGTGGTTAGAATTTCATCTGGTTGAAAACTGTTGCTGGCCTCCTTCGGAACACAGTCTTTATGAGTTAACAATAAGTGCAACAACAACTTTTAGAAAGACATACATGAGAACCAGATAGCATCTAATATCTTCAGTTCAAAGAGCTACATCTGTACTTTCAGAAGTACATGCGTTACTCTGCACGGAAAACAAGATATGTCCAGACACTGCTATCTCTGCTTCTGCCTTCAATGGCAATGCCACCGGTCACTATCTCCCACAATGAATGCCATCACTGCACGGACAGGGAAGAGAAAGCAATACCTTCTGTTATAATTGCTAGAAATTGTGATGTTCTCTCCTGTTTCAAAGAATGATCCTTTACCTGATATAATTTCTAAGCTAGGTCTCTTTGAAAACACGGTATTTTCGGATATTCACAGTGAATTACCAAGTAACAACATAGGAAACCACTGTGAACGGTGAAGTCACATATAGATCCTTTGGTGTGTCAGGTGAAGCACACTACCCAAAAGACTCCAGCGTTCTTGAAACCAGTGTTTGCTCTTTAGTCTACTGTATCAACTCGAAAGCTCACTGAAGCATACAATGAAGCAGAACAACAACGGCACGGCAAGGGCATAATTCCATTTGTTGAAATTGTTTTATTATCTGTATATGGTGGTTAGAATTTCATCTGGTTGAAAACTGTTGCTGGCCTCCTTCGGAACACGGTCTTTATCAGTTAACCATAAGTGCAACAACAACTTTTAGAAAGACATACATTAGAACCAGAGAGCATCTAATATCTTCAGTTCAAAGAGCTACATCTGTACTTTCAGTAGTACATGCGTTACTCTGCCCGGAAAACAAGATATGTCCAGACATCGCTATCTCTGCTTCTGCCTTCAATGGGAATGTCACCCGTCACTATCTCCCACAATGAATGCCATCACCGCACGGACAGGGAAGAGAAAGCAATACCTTCTGTTATAATTGCTAGAAATTGTGATGTTCTCTCCTGTTTCAAAGAATGATCCTTTACCTGATATAATTTCTAAGCTAGGTCTCTTTGAAAACACGGTATTTTCAGATTTTCACAGTGAATTACCAAGAAACAACATAGGAAACCACTGTGAACGGTGAAGTCACATATAGATCCTTTGGTGAGTCAGGTGAAGCACACTACCCAAAAGACTCCAGCGTTCTTGAAACCAGTGTTTGCTCTTTAGTCTACTGAATCAACTCGAAAGCTCACTGAAGCATACAATGAAGCAGAACAACAACGGCAGGGCAAGGGCATAATTCCATTTGTTGAAATCGTTTGATTATCTGTATATGGTGTTTAGAATTTCATCTGGTTGTAAACTGTTGCTGGCCTCCTTCGGAACACGGTCTTTATGAGTTAACAGTAAGTGCAACAACAACTTTTAGAAAGACATACATGAGAACCAGATAGCATCTAATATCTTCAGTTCAAAGAGCTACATCTGTACTTTCAGTAGTACATGCGTTACTCTGCCCGGAAAACAAGATATGTCCAGACATCGCTATCTCTGCTTCTGCCTTCAATGGCAATGCCAACGGTCACTATCTCCCACAATGAATGCCATCACCGCACGGACAGGGAAGAGAAAGCAATAACTTCTGTTATAATTGCTAGAAATTGTGATGTTCTCTCCTGTTTCAAAGAATGTTCCTTTACCTGATATAATTTCTAAGCTAGGTATCTTTGAAAACACGGTATTTTCAGATTTTCACAGTGAATTACCAAGAAACAACATAGGAAACCACTGTGAACGGTGAAGTCACATATAGATCCTTTGGTGTGTCAGGTGAAGCACACTACCCAAAAGACTCCAGCGTTCTTGAAACCAGTGTTTGCTCTTTAGTCTACTGTATCAACTCGAAAGCTCACTGAAGCATAGAATTAAGCAGAACAACAACGGCACGGCAAGGGCATAATTCCATTTGTTGAAATCGTTTTATTATCTGTATATGGTGGTTAGAATTTCATCTGGTTGAAAACTGTTGCTGGCCTCCTTCGGAACACGGTCTTTATGAGTTAACAGTAAGTGCAACAACAACTTTTAGAAAGACATACATGAGAACCAGATAGCATCTAATATCTTCAGTTCAAAGAGCTACATCTGTACTTTCAGTAGTACATGCATTACTCTGCCCGGAAAACAAGATATGTCCAGACATCGCTATCTCTGCTTCTGCCTTCAATGGCAATGCCACCGGTCACTATCTCCCACAATGAATGCCATCACCGCACGGACAGGGAAGAGAAAGCAATAACTTCTGTTATAATTGCTAGAAATTGTGATGTTCTCTCCTGTTTCAAAGAATGTTCCTTTACCTGATATAATTTCTAAGCTAGGTCTCTTTGAAAACACGGTATTTTCAGATTTTCACAGTGAATTACCAAGAAACAACATAGGAAACCACTGTGAACGGTGAAGTCACATATAGATCCTTTGGTGTGTCAGGTGAAGCACACTACCCAAAAGACTCCAGCGTTCTTGAAACCAGTGTTTGCTCTTTAGTCTACTGTATCAACTCGAAAGCTCACTGAAGCATACAATGAAGCAGAACAACAACGGCACGGCAAGGGCATAATTCCATTTGTTGAAATCGTTTTATTATCTGTATATGGTGATTAGAATTTCATCTGGTTGAAAACTGTTGCTGGCCTCCTTCGGAACACGGTCTTTATGAGTTAACAGTAAGTGCAACAACAACTTTTAGAAAGACATACATGAGAACCAGATAGCATCTAATATCTTCAGTTCAAAGAGCTACATCTGTACTTTCAGTAGTACATGCGTTACTCTGCACGGAAAACAAGATATGTCCAGACATCGCTATCTCTGCTTCTGCCTTCAATGGCAATGCCAACGGTCACTATCTCCCACAATGAATGCCATCACCGCAAGGACAGGGAAGAGAAAGCAATACCTTCTGTTATAATTGCTAGAAATTGTGATGTTCTCTCCTGTTTCAAAGAATGATCCTTTACCTGATATAATTTCTAAGCTAGGTCTCTTTGAAAACACGGTATTTTCAGATTTTCAGAGTGAATTACCAGGAAACAACATAGGAAACCACTGTGAACGGTGAAGTCACATATAGATCCTTTGGTGTGTCAGGTGAAGCACACTACCCAAAAGACTCCAGCGTTCTTGAAACCAGTGTTTGCTCTTTAGTCTACTGTATCAACTCGAAAGCTCACTGAAGCATACAATGAAGCAGAACAACAACGGCACGGCAAGGGCATAATTCCATTTGTTGAAATCGTTTTATTATCTGTATAGGGTGGTTAGAATTTCATCCGGTTGAAAACTGTTGCTGGCCTCCTTCGGAACACGGTCTTTATGAGTTAACAATAAATGCAACAACAACTTTTAGAAAGACATACATGAGAACCAGATAACATCTAATATCTTCAGTTCAAAGAGCTACATCTGTACTTTCAGTAGTACATGCGTTACTCTGCCCGGAAAACAAGATATGTCCAGACATCGCTATCTCTGCTTCTGCTTTCAATGGGAATGCCACCCGTCACTATCTCCCACAAAGAATGCCATCACCGCACGGACAGGGATGAGAAAGCAGTACCTTCTGTTATAATTGCTAGAAATTGTGATGTTCTCTCCTGTTTCAAAGAATGATCCTTTACCTGATATAATTTCTAAGCTAGGCCTCTTTGAAAACACGGTATTTTCAGATTTTCACAGGGAATTACCAAGAAACAACATAGGAAACCACTGTAAACGGTGAAGTCACATATAGATCCTTTGGTGTGTCAGGTGAAGCACACTACCCAAAAGATTCCAGCGTTCTTGAAACCAGTGTTTGCTCTTTAGTCTACTGTATCAACTCGAAAGCTCACTGAAGCATACAATGAAGCAGAAGAACAACGGCACTGCAAGGGCATAATTCCATCTATTGAAATCGTTTGATTATCTGTATATGGTGGTTAGAATTTCATCTGGTTGAAAACTGTTGCTGGCCTCCTTCGGAACACAGTCTTTATGAGTTAACAATAAGTGCAACAACAACTTTTAGAAAGACATACATGAGAACCAGATATCATCTAATATCTTCAGTTCAAAGAGCTACATCTGTACTTTCAGAAGTACATGCGTTACTCTGCACGGAAAACAAGATATGTCCAGACACTGCTATCTCTGCTTCTGCATTCAATGGTAATGCCACCGGTCACTATCTCCCACAATGAATGCCATCACTGCACGGACAGGGAAGAGAAAGCAATACCTTCTGTTATAATTGCTAGAAATTGTGATGTTCTCTCCTGTTTCAGAGAATGATCCTTTACCTGATATAATTTCTAAGCTAGGTCTCTTTGAAAACACGGTATTTTCGGATATTCACAGTGAATTACCAAGTAACAACATAGGAAACCACTGTGAACGGTGAAGTCACATATAGATCCTTTGGTGTGTCAGGTGAAGCACACTACCCAAAAGACTCCAGCGTTCTTGAAACCAGTGTTTGCTCTTTAGTCTACTGTATCAACTCGAAAGCTCACTGAAGCATACAATGAAGCAGAACAACAACGGCACGGCAAGGGCATAATTCCATTTGTTCAAATTGTTTTATTATCTGTATATGGTGGTTAGAATTTCATCTGGTTGAAAACTGTTGCTGGCCTCCTTCGGAACACGGTCTTTATCAGTTAACCATAAGTGCAACAACAACTTTTAGAAAGACATACATGAGAACCAGATAGCATCTAATATCTTCAGTTCAAAGAGCTAGGTCTGTACTTTCAGAAGTACATGCGTTGCTCTGCACGGAAAACAAGATATGTCCAGACATCGCTATCTCTGCTTCTGCCTTCAATGGCAATGCCACAGTTCACTATCTCGCACAATGAATGCGATCACCGCACGGACAGGGAAGAGAAAGCAATACCTTCTGTTATAATTGCTAGAAATTGTGATGTTCTCTCCTGTTTCAAAGAATGATCCTTTACCTGATATAATTTCTAAGCTAGGTCTCTTTGAAAACACGGTATTTTCGGATATTCACAGTGAATTACCAAGTAACAACATAGGAAACCACTGTGAACGGTGAAGTCACATATAGATCCTTTGGTGTGTCAGGTGAAGCACACTACCCAAAAGACTCCAGCGTTCTTGAAACCAGTGTTTGCTCTTTAGTCTACTGTATCAACTCGAAAGCTCACTGAAGCATACAATGAAGCAGAACAACAACGGCACGGCAAGGGCATAATTCCATTTGTTGAAATTGTTTTATTATCTGTATATGGTGGTTAGAATTTCATCTGGTTGAAAACTGTTGCTGGCCTCCTTCGGAACACGGTCTTTATCAGTTAACCATAAGTGCAACAACAACTTTTAGAAAGACATACATTAGAACCAGAGAGCATCTAATATCTTCAGTTCAAAGAGCTACATCTGTACTTTCAGTAGTACATGCGTTACTCTGCCCGGAAAACAAGATATGTCCAGACATCGCTATCTCTGCTTCTGCCTTCAATGGGAATGCCACCCGTCACTATCTCCCACAATGAATGCCATCACCGCACGGACAGGGAAGAGAAAGCAATACCTTCTGTTATAATTGCTAGAAATTGTGATGTTCTCTCCTGTTTCAAAGAATGATCCTTTACCTGATATAATTTCTAAGCTAGGTCTCTTTGAAAACACGGTATTTTCAGATTTTCACAGTGAATTACCAAGAAACAACATAGGAAACCACTGTGAACGGTGAAGTCACATATAGATCCTTTGGTGTGTCAGGTGAAGCACACTACCCAAAAGACTCCAGAGTTCTTGAAACCAGTGTTTGATCTTTAGTCTACTGAATCAACTCGAAAGCTCACTGAAGCATACAATGAAGCAGAACAACAACGGCAGGGCAAGGGCATAATTCCATTTGTTGAAATCGTTTGATTATCTGTATATGGTGTTTAGAATTTCATCTGGTTGTAAACTGTTGCTGGCCTCCTTCGGAACACGGTCTTTATGAGTTAACAGTAAGTGCAACAACAACTTTTAGAAAGACATACATGAGAACCAGATAGCATCTAATATCTTCAGTTCAAAGAGCTACATCTGTACTTTCAGTAGTACATGCGTTACTCTGCCCGGAAAACAAGATATGTCCAGACATCGCTATCTCTGCTTCTGCCTTCAATGGCAATGCCAACGGTCACTATCTCCCACAATGAATGCCATCACCGCACGGACAGGGAAGAGAAAGCAATAACTTCTGTTATAATTGCTAGAAATTGTGATGTTCTCTCCTGTTTCAAAGAATGTTCCTTTACCTGATATAATTTCTAAGCTAGGTATCTTTGAAAACACGGTATTTTCAGATTTTCACAGTGAATTACCAAGAAACAACATAGGAAACCACTGTGAACGGTGAAGTCACATATAGATCCTTTGGTGTGTCAGGTGAAGCACACTACCCAAAAGACTCCAGCGTTCTTGAAACCAGTGTTTGCTCTTTAGTCTACTGTATCAACTCGAAAGCTCACTGAAGCATACAATTAAGCAGAACAACAACGGCACGGCAAGGGCATAATTCCATTTGTTGAAATCGTTTTATTATCTGTATAGGGTGGTTAGAATTTCATCTGGTTGAAAACTGTTGCTGGCCTCCTTCGGAACACGGTCTTTATGAGTTAACAGTAAGTGCAACAACAACTTTTAGAAAGACATACATGAGAACCAGATAGCATCTAATATCTTCAGTTCAAAGAGCTACATCTGTACTTTCAGTAGTACATGCATTACTCTGCCCGGAAAACAAGATATGTCCAGACATCGCTATCTCTGCTTCTGCCTTCAATGGCAATGCCACCGGTCACTATCTCCCACAATGAATGCCATCACCGCACGGACAGGGAAGAGAAAGCAATAACTTCTGTTATAATTGCTAGAAATTGTGATGTTCTCTCCTGTTTCAAAGAATGTTCCTTTACCTGATATAATTTCTAAGCTAGGTCTCTTTGAAAACACGGTATTTTCAGATTTTGACAGTGAATTACCAAGAAACAACATAGGAAACCACTGTGAACGGTGAAGTCACATATAGATCCTTTGGTGTGTCAGGTGAAGCACACTACCCAAAAGACTCCAGCGTTCTTGAAACCAGTGTTTGCTCTTTAGTCTACTGTATCAACTCGAAAGCTCACTGAAGCATACAATGAAGCAGAACAACAACGGCACGGCAAGGGCATAATTCCATTTGTTGAAATCGTTTTATTATCTGTATATGGTGGTTAGAATTTCATCTGGTTGAAAACTGTTGCTGGCCTCCTTCGGAACACGGTCTTTATGAGTTAACAGTAAGTGCAACAACAACTTTTAGAAAGACATACATGAGAACCAGATAGCATCTAATATCTTCAGTTCAAAGAGCTACATCTGTACTTTCAGTAGTACATGCATTACTCTGCCCGGAAAACAAGATATGTCCAGACATCGCTATCTCTGCTTCTGCCTTCAATGGCAATGCCACCGGTCACTATCTCCCACAATGAATGCCATCACCGCACGGACAGGGAAGAGAAAGCAATAACTTCTGTTATAATTGCTAGAAATTGTGATGTTCTCTCCTGTTTCAAAGAATGTTCCTTTACCTGATATAATTTCTAAGCTAGGTCTCTTTGAAAACACGGTATTTTCAGATTTTCACAGTGAATTACCAAGAAACAACATAGGAAACCACTGTGAACGGTGAAGTCACATATAGATCCTTTGGTGTGTCAGGTGAAGCACACTACCCAAAAGACTCCAGCGTTCTTGAAACCAGTGTTTGCTCTTTAGTCTACTGTATCAACTCGAAAGCTCACTGAAGCATACAATGAAGCAGAACAACAACGGCACGGCAAGGGCATAATTCCATTTGTTGAAATCGTTTTATTATCTGTATATGGTGGTTAGAATTTCATCTGGTTGAAAACTGTTGCTGGCCTCCTTCGGAACACGGTCTTTATGAGTTAACAGTAAGTGCAACAACAACTTTTAGAAAGACATACATGAGAACCAGAGAGCATCTAATATCTTCAGTTCAAAGAGCTACATCTGTACTTTCAGTAGTACATGCGTTACTCTGCCCGGAAAACAAGATATGTCCAGACATCGCTATCTCTGCTTCTGCCTTCAATGGGAATGCCACCCGTCACTATCTCCCACAATGAATGCCATCGCCGCACGGACAGGGAAGAGAAAGCAATACCTTCTGTTATAATTGCTAGAAATTGTGATGTTCTCTCCTGTTTCAAAGAATGATCCTTTACCTGATATAATTTCTAAGCTAGGTCTCTTTGAAAACACGGTATTTTCAGATTTTCACAGTGAATTACCAAGAAACAACATAGGAAACCACTGTGAACGGTGAAGTCACATATAGATCCTTTGGTGTGTCAGGTGAAGCACACTACCCAAAAGACTCCAGCGTTCTTGAAACCAGTGTTTGCTCTTTAGTCTACTGTATCAACTCGAAAGCTCACTGAAGCATACAATGAAGCAGAACAACAACGGCACGGCAAGGGCATAATTCCATTTGTTGAAATCGTTTCATTATCTGTATATGGTGGTTAGAATTTCATCTGGTTGAAAACTGTTGCTGGCCTCCTTCGGAACACGGTCTTTATGAGTTAACTGTAAGTGCAACAACAACTTTTAGAAAGACATACATGAGAACCAGATAGCATCTAATATCTTCAGTTCAAAGAGCTACATCTGTACTTTCAGTAGTACATGCGTTACTCTGCCCGGAAAACAAGATATGTCCAGACATCGCTATCTCTGCTTCTGCCTTCAATGGCAATGCCAACGGTCACTATCTCCCACAATGAATGCCATCACCGCACGGACAGGGAAGAGAAAGCAATAACTTCTGTTATAATTGCTAGAAATTGTGATGTTCTCTCCTGTTTCAAAGAATGTTCCTTTACCTGATATAATTTCTAAGCTAGGTCTCTTTGAAAACACGGTATTTTCAGATTTTCACAGTGAATTACCAAGAAACAACATAGGAAACCACTGTGAACGGTGAAGTCACATATAGATCCTTTGGTGTGTCAGGTGAAGCACACTACCCAAAAGACTCCAGCGTTCTTGAAACCAGTGTTTGCTCTTTAGTCTACTGTATCAACTCGAAAGCTCACTGAAGCATACAATTAAGCAGAACAACAACGGCACGGCAAGGGCATAATTCCATTTGTTGAAATCGTTTTATTATCTGTATAGGGTGGTTAGAATTTCATCTGGTTGAAAACTGTTGCTGGCCTCCTTCGGAACACGGTCTTTATGAGTTAACAGTAAGTGCAACAACAACTTTTAGAAAGACATACATGAGAACCAGATAGCATCTAATATCTTCAGTTCAAAGAGCTACATCTGTACTTTCAGTAGTACATGCATTACTCTGCCCGGAAAACAAGATATGTCCAGACATCGCTATCTCTGCTTCTGCCTTCAATGGCAATGCCACAGTTCACTATCTCGCACAATGAATGCGATCACCGCACGGACAGGGAAGAGAAAGCAATACCTTCTGTTATAATTGCTAGAAATTGTGATGTTCTCTCCTGTTTCAAAGAATGATCCTTTACCTGATATAATTTCTAAGCTAGGTCTCTTTGAAAACACGGTATTTTCGGATATTCACAGTGAATTACCAAGTAACAACATAGGAAACCACTGTGAACGGTGAAGTCACATATAGATCCTTTGGTGTGTCAGGTGAAGCACACTACCCAAAAGACTCCAGCGTTCTTGAAACCAGTGTTTGCTCTTTAGTCTACTGTATCAACTCGAAAGCTCACTGAAGCATACAATGAAGCAGAACAACAACGGCACGGCAAGGGCATAATTCCATTTGTTGAAATTGTTTTATTATCTGTATATGGTGGTTAGAATTTCATCTGGTTGAAAACTGTTGCTGGCCTCCTTCGGAACACGGTCTTTATCAGTTAACCATAAGTGCAACAACAACTTTTAGAAAGACATACATTAGAACCAGAGAGCATCTAATATCTTCAGTTCAAAGAGCTACATCTGTACTTTCAGTAGTACATGCGTTACTCTGCCCGGAAAACAAGATATGTCCAGACATCGCTATCTCTGCTTCTGCCTTCAATGGGAATGCCACCCGTCACTATCTCCCACAATGAATGCCATCACCGCACGGACAGGGAAGAGAAAGCAATACCTTCTGTTATAATTGCTAGAAATTGTGATGTTCTCTCCTGTTTCAAAGAATGATCCTTTACCTGATATAATTTCTAAGCTAGGTCTCTTTGAAAACACGGTATTTTCAGATTTTCACAGTGAATTACCAAGAAACAACATAGGAAACCACTGTGAACGGTGAAGTCACATATAGATCCTTTGGTGTGTCAGGTGAAGCACACTACCCAAAAGACTCCAGAGTTCTTGAAACCAGTGTTTGATCTTTAGTCTACTGAATCAACTCGAAAGCTCACTGAAGCATACAATGAAGCAGAACAACAACGGCAGGGCAAGGGCATAATTCCATTTGTTGAAATCGTTTGATTATCTGTATATGGTGTTTAGAATTTCATCTGGTTGTAAACTGTTGCTGGCCTCCTTCGGAACACGGTCTTTATGAGTTAACAGTAAGTGCAACAACAACTTTTAGAAAGACATACATGAGAACCAGATAGCATCTAATATCTTCAGTTCAAAGAGCTACATCTGTACTTTCAGTAGTACATGCGTTACTCTGCCCGGAAAACAAGATATGTCCAGACATCGCTATCTCTGCTTCTGCCTTCAATGGCAATGCCAACGGTCACTATCTCCCACAATGAATGCCATCACCGCACGGACAGGGAAGAGAAAGCAATAACTTCTGTTATAATTGCTAGAAATTGTGATGTTCTCTCCTGTTTCAAAGAATGTTCCTTTACCTGATATAATTTCTAAGCTAGGTATCTTTGAAAACACGGTATTTTCAGATTTTCACAGTGAATTACCAAGAAACAACATAGGAAACCACTGTGAACGGTGAAGTCACATATAGATCCTTTGGTGTGTCAGGTGAAGCACACTACCCAAAAGACTCCAGCGTTCTTGAAACCAGTGTTTGCTCTTTAGTCTACTGTATCAACTCGAAAGCTCACTGAAGCATACAATTAAGCAGAACAACAACGGCACGGCAAGGGCATAATTCCATTTGTTGAAATCGTTTTATTATCTGTATAGGGTGGTTAGAATTTCATCTGGTTGAAAACTGTTGCTGGCCTCCTTCGGAACACGGTCTTTATGAGTTAACAGTAAGTGCAACAACAACTTTTAGAAAGACATACATGAGAACCAGATAGCATCTAATATCTTCAGTTCAAAGAGCTACATCTGTACTTTCAGTAGTACATGCATTACTCTGCCCGGAAAACAAGATATGTCCAGACATCGCTATCTCTGCTTCTGCCTTCAATGGCAATGCCACCGGTCACTATCTCCCACAATGAATGCCATCACCGCACGGACAGGGAAGAGAAAGCAATAACTTCTGTTATAATTGCTAGAAATTGTGATGTTCTCTCCTGTTTCAAAGAATGTTCCTTTACCTGATATAATTTCTAAGCTAGGTCTCTTTGAAAACACGGTATTTTCAGATTTTGACAGTGAATTACCAAGAAACAACATAGGAAACCACTGTGAACGGTGAAGTCACATATAGATCCTTTGGTGTGTCAGGTGAAGCACACTACCCAAAAGACTCCAGCGTTCTTGAAACCAGTGTTTGCTCTTTAGTCTACTGTATCAACTCGAAAGCTCACTGAAGCATACAATGAAGCAGAACAACAACGGCACGGCAAGGGCATAATTCCATTTGTTGAAATCGTTTTATTATCTGTATATGGTGGTTAGAATTTCATCTGGTTGAAAACTGTTGCTGGCCTCCTTCGGAACACGGTCTTTATGAGTTAACAGTAAGTGCAACAACAACTTTTAGAAAGACATACATGAGAACCAGATAGCATCTAATATCTTCAGTTCAAAGAGCTACATCTGTACTTTCAGTAGTACATGCATTACTCTGCCCGGAAAACAAGATATGTCCAGACATCGCTATCTCTGCTTCTGCCTTCAATGGCAATGCCACCGGTCACTATCTCCCACAATGAATGCCATCACCGCACGGACAGGGAAGAGAAAGCAATAACTTCTGTTATAATTGCTAGAAATTGTGATGTTCTCTCCTGTTTCAAAGAATGTTCCTTTACCTGATATAATTTCTAAGCTAGGTCTCTTTGAAAACACGGTATTTTCAGATTTTCACAGTGAATTACCAAGAAACAACATAGGAAACCACTGTGAACGGTGAAGTCACATATAGATCCTTTGGTGTGTCAGGTGAAGCACACTACCCAAAAGACTCCAGCGTTCTTGAAACCAGTGTTTGCTCTTTAGTCTACTGTATCAACTCGAAAGCTCACTGAAGCATACAATGAAGCAGAACAACAACGGCACGGCAAGGGCATAATTCCATTTGTTGAAATCGTTTTATTATCTGTATATGGTGGTTAGAATTTCATCTGGTTGAAAACTGTTGCTGGCCTCCTTCGGAACACGGTCTTTATGAGTTAACAGTAAGTGCAACAACAACTTTTAGAAAGACATACATGAGAACCAGAGAGCATCTAATATCTTCAGTTCAAAGAGCTACATCTGTACTTTCAGTAGTACATGCGTTACTCTGCCCGGAAAACAAGATATGTCCAGACATCGCTATCTCTGCTTCTGCCTTCAATGGGAATGCCACCCGTCACTATCTCCCACAATGAATGCCATCGCCGCACGGACAGGGAAGAGAAAGCAATACCTTCTGTTATAATTGCTAGAAATTGTGATGTTCTCTCCTGTTTCAAAGAATGATCCTTTACCTGATATAATTTCTAAGCTAGGTCTCTTTGAAAACACGGTATTTTCAGATTTTCACAGTGAATTACCAAGAAACAACATAGGAAACCACTGTGAACGGTGAAGTCACATATAGATCCTTTGGTGTGTCAGGTGAAGCACACTACCCAAAAGACTCCAGCGTTCTTGAAACCAGTGTTTGCTCTTTAGTCTACTGTATCAACTCGAAAGCTCACTGAAGCATACAATGAAGCAGAACAACAACGGCACGGCAAGGGCATAATTCCATTTGTTGAAATCGTTTCATTATCTGTATATGGTGGTTAGAATTTCATCTGGTTGAAAACTGTTGCTGGCCTCCTTCGGAACACGGTCTTTATGAGTTAACTGTAAGTGCAACAACAACTTTTAGAAAGACATACATGAGAACCAGATAGCATCTAATATCTTCAGTTCAAAGAGCTACATCTGTACTTTCAGTAGTACATGCGTTACTCTGCCCGGAAAACAAGATATGTCCAGACATCGCTATCTCTGCTTCTGCCTTCAATGGCAATGCCAACGGTCACTATCTCCCACAATGAATGCCATCACCGCACGGACAGGGAAGAGAAAGCAATAACTTCTGTTATAATTGCTAGAAATTGTGATGTTCTCTCCTGTTTCAAAGAATGTTCCTTTACCTGATATAATTTCTAAGCTAGGTCTCTTTGAAAACACGGTATTTTCAGATTTTCACAGTGAATTACCAAGAAACAACATAGGAAACCACTGTGAACGGTGAAGTCACATATAGATCCTTTGGTGTGTCAGGTGAAGCACACTACCCAAAAGACTCCAGCGTTCTTGAAACCAGTGTTTGCTCTTTAGTCTACTGTATCAACTCGAAAGCTCACTGAAGCATACAATTAAGCAGAACAACAACGGCACGGCAAGGGCATAATTCCATTTGTTGAAATCGTTTTATTATCTGTATAGGGTGGTTAGAATTTCATCTGGTTGAAAACTGTTGCTGGCCTCCTTCGGAACACGGTCTTTATGAGTTAACAGTAAGTGCAACAACAACTTTTAGAAAGACATACATGAGAACCAGATAGCATCTAATATCTTCAGTTCAAAGAGCTACATCTGTACTTTCAGTAGTACATGCATTACTCTGCCCGGAAAACAAGATATGTCCAGACATCGCTATCTCTGCTTCTGCCTTCAATGGCAATGCCACCGGTCACTATCTCCCACAATGAATGCCATCACCGCACGGACAGGGAAGAGAAAGCAATAACTTCTGTTATAATTGCTAGAAATTGTGATGTTCTCTCCTGTTTCAAAGAATGTTCCTTTACCTGATATAATTTCTAAGCTAGGTCTCTTTGAAAACACGGTATTTTCAGATTTTCACAGTGAATTACCAAGAAACAACATAGGAAACCACTGTGAACGGTGAAGTCACATATAGATCCTTTGGTGTGTCAGGTGAAGCACACTACCCAAAAGACTCCAGCGTTCTTGAAACCAGTGTTTGCTCTTTAGTCTACTGTATCAACTCGAAAGCTCACTGAAGCATACAATGAAGCAGAACAACAACGGCACGGCAAGGGCATAATTCCATTTGTTGAAATCGTTTTATTATCTGTATATGGTGGTTAGAATTTCATCTGGTTGAAAACTGTTGCTGGCCTCCTTCGGAACACGGTCTTTATGAGTTAACAGTAAGTGCAACAACAACTTTTAGAAAGACATACATGAGAACCAGATAGCATCTAATATCTTCAGTTCAAATAGCTACATCTGTACTTTCAGTAGTACATGCGTTACTCTGCCCGGAAAACAAGATATGTCCAGACATCGCTATCTCTGCTTCTGCCTTCAATGGCAATGCCAACGGTCACTATCTCCCACAATGAATGCCATCACCGCACGGACAGGGAAGAGAAAGCAATAACTTCTGTTATAATTGCTAGAAATTGTGATGTTCTCTCCTGTTTCAAAGAATGTTCCTTTATCTGATATAATTTCTAAGCTAGGTCTCTTTGAAAACACGGTATTTTCAGATTTTCACAGTGAATTACCAAGAAACAACATAGGAAACCACTGTGAACGGTGAAGTCATATATAGATCCTTTGGTGTGTCAGGTGAAGCACACTACCCAAAAGACTCCAGCGTTCTTGAAACCAGTGTTTGCTCTTTAGTCTACTGTATCAACTCGAAAGCTCACTGAAGCATACAATGAAGCAGAACAACAACGGCACGGCAAGGGCATAATTCCATTTGTTGAAATCGTTTTATTATCTGTATAGGGTGGTTAGAATTTCATCTGGTTGAAAACTGTTGCTGGCCTCCTTCGGAACACGGTCTTTATGAGTTAACAGTAAGTGCAACAACAACTTTTAGAAAGACATACATGAGAACCAGATAGCATCTAATATCTTCAGTTCAAAGAGCTACATCTGTACTTTCAGTAGTACATGCATTACTCTGCCCGGAAAACAAGATATGTCCAGACATCGCTATCTCTGCTTCTGCCTTCAATGGCAATGCCACCGGTCACTATCTCCCACAATGAATGCCATCACCGCACGGACAGGGAAGAGAAAGCAATAACTTCTGTTATAATTGCTAGAAATTGTGATGTTCTCTCCTGTTTCAAAGAATGTTCCTTTACCTGATATAATTTCTAAGCTAGGTCTCTTTGAAAACACGGTATTTTCAGATTTTGACAGTGAATTACCAAGAAACAACATAGGAAACCACTGTGAACGGTGAAGTCACATATAGATCCTTTGGTGTGTCAGGTGAAGCACACTACCCAAAAGACTCCAGCGTTCTTGAAACCAGTGTTTGCTCTTTAGTCTACTGTATCAACTCGAAAGCTCACTGAAGCATACAATGAAGCAGAACAACAACGGCACGGCAAGGGCATAATTCCATTTGTTGAAATCGTTTTATTATCTGTATATGGTGGTTAGAATTTCATCTGGTTGAAAACTGTTGCTGGCCTCCTTCGGAACACGGTCTTTATGAGTTAACAGTAAGTGCAACAACAACTTTTAGAAAGACATACATGAGAACCAGATAGCATCTAATATCTTCAGTTCAAAGAGCTACATCTGTACTTTCAGTAGTACATGCATTACTCTGCCCGGAAAACAAGATATGTCCAGACATCGCTATCTCTGCTTCTGCCTTCAATGGCAATGCCACCGGTCACTATCTCCCACAATGAATGCCATCACCGCACGGACAGGGAAGAGAAAGCAATAACTTCTGTTATAATTGCTAGAAATTGTGATGTTCTCTCCTGTTTCAAAGAATGTTCCTTTACCTGATATAATTTCTAAGCTAGGTCTCTTTGAAAACACGGTATTTTCAGATTTTCACAGTGAATTACCAAGAAACAACATAGGAAACCACTGTGAACGGTGAAGTCACATATAGATCCTTTGGTGTGTCAGGTGAAGCACACTACCCAAAAGACTCCAGCGTTCTTGAAACCAGTGTTTGCTCTTTAGTCTACTGTATCAACTCGAAAGCTCACTGAAGCATACAATGAAGCAGAACAACAACGGCACGGCAAGGGCATAATTCCATTTGTTGAAATCGTTTTATTATCTGTATATGGTGGTTAGAATTTCATCTGGTTGAAAACTGTTGCTGGCCTCCTTCGGAACACGGTCTTTATGAGTTAACAGTAAGTGCAACAACAACTTTTAGAAAGACATACATGAGAACCAGAGAGCATCTAATATCTTCAGTTCAAAGAGCTACATCTGTACTTTCAGTAGTACATGCGTTACTCTGCCCGGAAAACAAGATATGTCCAGACATCGCTATCTCTGCTTCTGCCTTCAATGGGAATGCCACCCGTCACTATCTCCCACAATGAATGCCATCGCCGCACGGACAGGGAAGAGAAAGCAATACCTTCTGTTATAATTGCTAGAAATTGTGATGTTCTCTCCTGTTTCAAAGAATGATCCTTTACCTGATATAATTTCTAAGCTAGGTCTCTTTGAAAACACGGTATTTTCAGATTTTCACAGTGAATTACCAAGAAACAACATAGGAAACCACTGTGAACGGTGAAGTCACATATAGATCCTTTGGTGTGTCAGGTGAAGCACACTACCCAAAAGACTCCAGCGTTCTTGAAACCAGTGTTTGCTCTTTAGTCTACTGTATCAACTCGAAAGCTCACTGAAGCATACAATGAAGCAGAACAACAACGGCACGGCAAGGGCATAATTCCATTTGTTGAAATCGTTTCATTATCTGTATATGGTGGTTAGAATTTCATCTGGTTGAAAACTGTTGCTGGCCTCCTTCGGAACACGGTCTTTATGAGTTAACTGTAAGTGCAACAACAACTTTTAGAAAGACATACATGAGAACCAGATAGCATCTAATATCTTCAGTTCAAAGAGCTACATCTGTACTTTCAGTAGTACATGCGTTACTCTGCCCGGAAAACAAGATATGTCCAGACATCGCTATCTCTGCTTCTGCCTTCAATGGCAATGCCAACGGTCACTATCTCCCACAATGAATGCCATCACCGCACGGACAGGGAAGAGAAAGCAATAACTTCTGTTATAATTGCTAGAAATTGTGATGTTCTCTCCTGTTTCAAAGAATGTTCCTTTACCTGATATAATTTCTAAGCTAGGTCTCTTTGAAAACACGGTATTTTCAGATTTTCACAGTGAATTACCAAGAAACAACATAGGAAACCACTGTGAACGGTGAAGTCACATATAGATCCTTTGGTGTGTCAGGTGAAGCACACTACCCAAAAGACTCCAGCGTTCTTGAAACCAGTGTTTGCTCTTTAGTCTACTGTATCAACTCGAAAGCTCACTGAAGCATACAATTAAGCAGAACAACAACGGCACGGCAAGGGCATAATTCCATTTGTTGAAATCGTTTTATTATCTGTATAGGGTGGTTAGAATTTCATCTGGTTGAAAACTGTTGCTGGCCTCCTTCGGAACACGGTCTTTATGAGTTAACAGTAAGTGCAACAACAACTTTTAGAAAGACATACATGAGAACCAGATAGCATCTAATATCTTCAGTTCAAAGAGCTACATCTGTACTTTCAGTAGTACATGCATTACTCTGCCCGGAAAACAAGATATGTCCAGACATCGCTATCTCTGCTTCTGCCTTCAATGGCAATGCCACCGGTCACTATCTCCCACAATGAATGCCATCACCGCACGGACAGGGAAGAGAAAGCAATAACTTCTGTTATAATTGCTAGAAATTGTGATGTTCTCTCCTGTTTCAAAGAATGTTCCTTTACCTGATATAATTTCTAAGCTAGGTCTCTTTGAAAACACGGTATTTTCAGATTTTCACAGTGAATTACCAAGAAACAACATAGGAAACCACTGTGAACGGTGAAGTCACATATAGATCCTTTGGTGTGTCAGGTGAAGCACACTACCCAAAAAACTCCAGCGTTCTTGAAACCAGTGTTTGCTCTTTAGTCTACTGTATCAACTCGAAAGCTCACTGAAGCATACAATGAAGCAGAACAACAACGGCACGGCAAGGGCATAATTCCATTTGTTGAAATCGTTTTATTATCTGTATATGGTGGTTAGAATTTCATCTGGTTGAAAACTGTTGCTGGCCTCCTTCGGAACACGGTCTTTATGAGTTAACAGTAAGTGCAACAACAACTTTTAGAAAGACATACATGAGAACCAGATAGCATCTAATATCTTCAGTTCAAAGAGCTACATCTGTACTTTCAGTAGTACATGCGTTACTCTGCCCGGAAAACAAGATATGTCCAGACATCGCTATCTCTGCTTCTGCCTTCAATGGCAATGCCAACGGTCACTATCTCCCACAATGAATGCCATCACCGCACGGACAGGGAAGAGAAAGCAATAACTTCTGTTATAATTGCTAGAAATTGTGATGTTCTCTCCTGTTTCAAAGAATGTTCCTTTATCTGATATAATTTCTAAGCTAGGTCTCTTTGAAAACACGGTATTTTCAGATTTTCACAGTGAATTACCAAGAAACAACATAGGAAACCACTGTGAACGGTGAAGTCATATATAGATCCTTTGGTGTGTCAGGTGAAGCACACTACCCAAAAGACTCCAGCGTTCTTGAAACCAGTGTTTGCTCTTTAGTCTACTGTATCAACTCGAAAGCTCACTGAAGCATACAATGAAGCAGAACAACAACGGCACGGCAAGGGCATAATTCCATTTGTTGAAATCGTTTTATTATCTGTATAGGGTGGTTAGAATTTCATCTGGTTGAAAACTGTTGCTGGCCTCCTTCGGAACACGGTCTTTATGAGTTAACAGTAAGTGCAACAACAACTTTTAGAAAGACATACATGAGAACCAGATAGCATCTAATATCTTCAGTTCAAAGAGCTACATCTGTACTTTCAGTAGTACATGCATTACTCTGCCCGGAAAACAAGATATGTCCAGACATCGCTATCTCTGCTTCTGCCTTCAATGGCAATGCCACCGGTCACTATCTCCCACAATGAATGCCATCACCGCACGGACAGGGAAGAGAAAGCAATAACTTCTGTTATAATTGCTAGAAATTGTGATGTTCTCTCCTGTTTCAAAGAATGTTCCTTTACCTGATATAATTTCTAAGCTAGGTCTCTTTGAAAACACGGTATTTTCAGATTTTGACAGTGAATTACCAAGAAACAACATAGGAAACCACTGTGAACGGTGAAGTCACATATAGATCCTTTGGTGTGTCAGGTGAAGCACACTACCCAAAAGACTCCAGCGTTCTTGAAACCAGTGTTTGCTCTTTAGTCTACTGTATCAACTCGAAAGCTCACTGAAGCATACAATGAAGCAGAACAACAACGGCACGGCAAGGGCATAATTCCATTTGTTGAAATCGTTTTATTATCTGTATATGGTGGTTAGAATTTCATCTGGTTGAAAACTGTTGCTGGCCTCCTTCGGAACACGGTCTTTATGAGTTAACAGTAAGTGCAACAACAACTTTTAGAAAGACATACATGAGAACCAGATAGCATCTAATATCTTCAGTTCAAAGAGCTACATCTGTACTTTCAGTAGTACATGCATTACTCTGCCCGGAAAACAAGATATGTCCAGACATCGCTATCTCTGCTTCTGCCTTCAATGGCAATGCCACCGGTCACTATCTCCCACAATGAATGCCATCACCGCACGGACAGGGAAGAGAAAGCAATAACTTCTGTTATAATTGCTAGAAATTGTGATGTTCTCTCCTGTTTCAAAGAATGTTCCTTTACCTGATATAATTTCTAAGCTAGGTCTCTTTGAAAACACGGTATTTTCAGATTTTCACAGTGAATTACCAAGAAACAACATAGGAAACCACTGTGAACGGTGAAGTCACATATAGATCCTTTGGTGTGTCAGGTGAAGCACACTACCCAAAAGACTCCAGCGTTCTTGAAACCAGTGTTTGCTCTTTAGTCTACTGTATCAACTCGAAAGCTCACTGAAGCATACAATGAAGCAGAACAACAACGGCACGGCAAGGGCATAATTCCATTTGTTGAAATCGTTTTATTATCTGTATATGGTGGTTAGAATTTCATCTGGTTGAAAACTGTTGCTGGCCTCCTTCGGAACACGGTCTTTATGAGTTAACAGTAAGTGCAACAACAACTTTTAGAAAGACATACATGAGAACCAGAGAGCATCTAATATCTTCAGTTCAAAGAGCTACATCTGTACTTTCAGTAGTACATGCGTTACTCTGCCCGGAAAACAAGATATGTCCAGACATCGCTATCTCTGCTTCTGCCTTCAATGGGAATGCCACCCGTCACTATCTCCCACAATGAATGCCATCGCCGCACGGACAGGGAAGAGAAAGCAATACCTTCTGTTATAATTGCTAGAAATTGTGATGTTCTCTCCTGTTTCAAAGAATGATCCTTTACCTGATATAATTTCTAAGCTAGGTCTCTTTGAAAACACGGTATTTTCAGATTTTCACAGTGAATTACCAAGAAACAACATAGGAAACCACTGTGAACGGTGAAGTCACATATAGATCCTTTGGTGTGTCAGGTGAAGCACACTACCCAAAAGACTCCAGCGTTCTTGAAACCAGTGTTTGCTCTTTAGTCTACTGTATCAACTCGAAAGCTCACTGAAGCATACAATGAAGCAGAACAACAACGGCACGGCAAGGGCATAATTCCATTTGTTGAAATCGTTTCATTATCTGTATATGGTGGTTAGAATTTCATCTGGTTGAAAACTGTTGCTGGCCTCCTTCGGAACACGGTCTTTATGAGTTAACTGTAAGTGCAACAACAACTTTTAGAAAGACATACATGAGAACCAGATAGCATCTAATATCTTCAGTTCAAAGAGCTACATCTGTACTTTCAGTAGTACATGCGTTACTCTGCCCGGAAAACAAGATATGTCCAGACATCGCTATCTCTGCTTCTGCCTTCAATGGCAATGCCAACGGTCACTATCTCCCACAATGAATGCCATCACCGCACGGACAGGGAAGAGAAAGCAATAACTTCTGTTATAATTGCTAGAAATTGTGATGTTCTCTCCTGTTTCAAAGAATGTTCCTTTACCTGATATAATTTCTAAGCTAGGTCTCTTTGAAAACACGGTATTTTCAGATTTTCACAGTGAATTACCAAGAAACAACATAGGAAACCACTGTGAACGGTGAAGTCACATATAGATCCTTTGGTGTGTCAGGTGAAGCACACTACCCAAAAGACTCCAGCGTTCTTGAAACCAGTGTTTGCTCTTTAGTCTACTGTATCAACTCGAAAGCTCACTGAAGCATACAATTAAGCAGAACAACAACGGCACGGCAAGGGCATAATTCCATTTGTTGAAATCGTTTTATTATCTGTATAGGGTGGTTAGAATTTCATCTGGTTGAAAACTGTTGCTGGCCTCCTTCGGAACACGGTCTTTATGAGTTAACAGTAAGTGCAACAACAACTTTTAGAAAGACATACATGAGAACCAGATAGCATCTAATATCTTCAGTTCAAAGAGCTACATCTGTACTTTCAGTAGTACATGCATTACTCTGCCCGGAAAACAAGATATGTCCAGACATCGCTATCTCTGCTTCTGCCTTCAATGGCAATGCCACCGGTCACTATCTCCCACAATGAATGCCATCACCGCACGGACAGGGAAGAGAAAGCAATAACTTCTGTTATAATTGCTAGAAATTGTGATGTTCTCTCCTGTTTCAAAGAATGTTCCTTTACCTGATATAATTTCTAAGCTAGGTCTCTTTGAAAACACGGTATTTTCAGATTTTCACAGTGAATTACCAAGAAACAACATAGGAAACCACTGTGAACGGTGAAGTCACATATAGATCCTTTGGTGTGTCAGGTGAAGCACACTACCCAAAAGACTCCAGCGTTCTTGAAACCAGTGTTTGCTCTTTAGTCTACTGTATCAACTCGAAAGCTCACTGAAGCATACAATGAAGCAGAACAACAACGGCACGGCAAGGGCATAATTCCATTTGTTGAAATCGTTTTATTATCTGTATATGGTGGTTAGAATTTCATCTGGTTGAAAACTGTTGCTGGCCTCCTTCGGAACACGGTCTTTATGAGTTAACAGTAAGTGCAACAACAACTTTTAGAAAGACATACATGAGAACCAGATAGCATCTAATATCTTCAGTTCAAAGAGCTACATCTGTACTTTCAGTAGTACATGCGTTACTCTGCCCGGAAAACAAGATATGTCCAGACATCGCTATCTCTGCTTCTGCCTTCAATGGCAATGCCAACGGTCACTATCTCCCACAATGAATGCCATCACCGCACGGACAGGGAAGAGAAAGCAATAACTTCTGTTATAATTGCTAGAAATTGTGATGTTCTCTCCTGTTTCAAAGAATTTTCCTTTACCTGATATAATTTCTAAGCTAGGTCTCTTTGAAAACACGGTATTTTCAGATTTTCACAGTGAATTACCAAGAAACAACATAGGAAACCACTGTGAACGGTGAAGTCACATATAGATCCTTTGGTGTGTCAGGTGAAGCACACTACCCAAAAGACTCCAGCGTTCTTGAAACCAGTGTTTGCTCTTTAGTCTACTGTATCAACTCGAAAGCTCACTGAAGCATACAATGAAGCAGAACAACAACGGCACGGCAAGGGCATAATTCCATTTGTTGAAATCGTTTCATTATCTGTATATGGTGGTTAGAACTTCATCTGGTTGTAAACTGTTGATGGCCTCCTTCGGAACACGGTCTTTATGAGTTAACAGTAAGTGCAACAACAACTTTTAGAAAGACATACATGAGAACCAGATAGCATCTAATATCTTCAGTTCAAAGAGCTACATCTGTACTTTCAGTAGTACATGCGTTACTCTGCCCGGAAAACAAGATATGTCCAGACATCGCTATCTCTGCTTCTGCCTTCAATGGCAATGCCAACGGTCACTATCTCCCACAATGAATGCCATCACCGCACGGACAGGGAAGAGAAAGCAATAACTTCTGTTATAATTGCTAGAAATTGTGATGTTCTCTCCTGTTTCAAAGAATGTTCCTTTACCTGATATAATTTCTAAGCTAGGTCTCTTTGAAAACACGGTATTTTCAGATTTTCACAGTGAATTACCAAGAAACAACATAGGAAACCACTGTGAACGGTGAAGTCACATATAGATCCTTTGGTGTGTCAGGTGAAGCACACTACCCAAAAGACTCCAGCGTTCTTGAAACCAGTGTTTGCTCTTTAGTCTACTGTATCAACTCGAAAGCTCACTGAAGCATACAATTAAGCAGAACAACAACGGCACGGCAAGGGCATAATTCCATTTGTTGAAATCGTTTTATTATCTGTATAGGGTGGTTAGAATTTCATCTGGTTGAAAACTGTTGCTGGCCTCCTTCGGAACACGGTCTTTATGAGTTAACAGTAAGTGCAACAACAACTTTTAGAAAGACATACATGAGAACCAGATAGCATCTAATATCTTCAGTTCAAAGAGCTACATCTGTACTTTCAGTAGTACATGCATTACTCTGCCCGGAAAACAAGATATGTCCAGACATCGCTATCTCTGCTTCTGCCTTCAATGGCAATGCCACCGGTCACTATCTCCCACAATGAATGCCATCACCGCACGGACAGGGAAGAGAAAGCAATAACTTCTGTTATAATTGCTAGAAATTGTGATGTTCTCTCCTGTTTCAAAGAATGTTCCTTTACCTGATATAATTTCTAAGCTAGGTCTCTTTAAAAACACGGTATTTTCAGATTTTCACAGTGAATTACCAAGAAACAACATAGGAAACCACTGTGAACGGTGAAGTCACATATAGATCCTTTGGTGTGTCAGGTGAAGCACACTACCCAAAAGACTCCAGCGTTCTTGAAACCAGTGTTTGCTCTTTAGTCTACTGTATCAACTCGAAAGCTCACTGAAGCATACAATGAAGCAGAACAACAACGGCACGGCAAGGGCATAATTCCATTTGTTGAAATCGTTTTATTATCTGTATATGGTGGTTAGAATTTCATCTGGTTGAAAACTGTTGCTGGCCTCCTTCGGAACACGGTCTTTATGAGTTAACAGTAAGTGCAACAACAACTTTTAGAAAGACATACATGAGAACCAGATAGCATCTAATATCTTCAGTTCAAAGAGCTACATCTGTACTTTCAGTAGTACATGCGTTACTCTGCCCGGAAAACAAGATATGTCCAGACATCGCTATCTCTGCTTCTGCCTTCAATGGCAATGCCAACGGTCACTATCTCCCACAATGAATGCCATCACCGCACGGACAGGGAAGAGAAAGCAATACCTTCTGTTATAATTGCTAGAAATTGTGATGTTCTCTCCTGTTTCAAAGAATGATCCTTTACCTGATATAATTTCTAAGCTAGGTCTCTTTGAAAACACGGTATTTTCAGATTTTCACAGTGAATTACCAGGAAACAACATAGGAAACCACTGTGAACGGTGAAGTCACATATAGATCCTTTGGTGTGTCAGGTGAAGCACACTACCCAAAAGACTCCAGCGTTCTTGAAACCAGTGTTTGCTCTTTAGTCTACTGTATCAACTCGAAAGCTCACTGAAGCATACAATGAAGCAGAACAACAACGGCACGGCAAGGGCATAATTCCATCTGTTGAAATCGTTTTATTATCTGTATATGGTGGTTAGAATTTCATCTGGTTGAAAACTGTTGCTGGCCTCCTTCGGAACACGGTCTTTATGAGTTAACAGTAATTGCAACAACAACTTTTAGAAAGACATACATGAGAACCAGATAGCATCTAATATCTTCAGTTCAAAGAGCTACATCTGTACTTTCAGTAGTACATGCGTTACTCTGCCCGGAAAACAAGATATGTCCAGACATCGCTATCTCTGCTTCTGCCTTCAATTGCAATTCCACCGGTCACTATCTCCCACAATGAATGCCATCACCGCACGGACAGGGAAGAGAAAGCAATAACTTCTGTTATAATTGCTAGAAATTGTGATGTTCTCTCCTGTTTCAAAGAATTTTCCTTTACTTGATATAATTTCTAAGCCAGGTCTATTTGAAAACACGGTATTTTCAGATTTTCACAGTGAATTACCAAGAAACAACATAGGAAACCACTGTGAACGGTGAAGTCACATATAGATCCTTTGGTGTGTCAGGTGAAGCACACTACTCAAAAGACTCCAGCGTTCTTGAAACCAGTGTTTGCTCTTTAGTCTACTGTATCAACTCGAAAGCTCACTGAAGCATACAATGAAGCAGAACAACAACGGCACGGCAAGGGCATAATTCCATTTGTTGAAATCGTTTCATTATCTGTATATGGTGGTTAGAATTTCATCTGGTTGAAAACTCTTGCTGGCCTCCTTCGGAACACGGTCTTTATGAGTTAACAGTAAGTGCAACAACAACTTTTAGAAAGACATACATGAGAACCAGATAGCATCTAATATCTTCAGTTCAAAGAGCTACATCTGTACTTTCAGTAGTACATGCGTTACTCTGCCCGGAAAACAAGATATGTCCAGACATCGCTATCTCTGCTTCTGCCTTCAATGGCAATGACAACGGTCACTATCTCCCACAATGAATGCCATCACCGCACGGACAGGGAAGAGAAAGCAATAACTTCTGTTATAATCGCTAGAAATTGTGATGTTCTCTCCTGTTTCAAAGAATGTTCCTTTACCTGATATAATTTCTAAGCTAGGTCTCTTTGAAAACACGGTATTTTCAGATTTTCACAGTGAATTACCAAGAAACAACATAGGAAACCACTGTGAACGGTGAAGTCACATATAGATCCTTTGGTGTGTCAGGTGAAGCACACTACCCAAAAGACTCCAGCGTTCTTGAAACCAGTGTTTGCTCTTTAGTCTACTGTATCAACTCGAAAGCTCACTGAAGCATACAATGAAGCAGAACAACAACGGCACGGCAAGGGCATAATTCCATTTGTTGAAATCGTTTTATTATCTGTATATGGTGATTAGAATTTCATCTGGTTGAAAACTGTTGCTGGCCTCCTTCGGAACACGGTCTTTATGAGTTAACAGTAAGTGCAACAACAACTTTTAGAAAGACATACATGAGAACCAGATAGCATCTAATATCTTCAGTTCAAAGAGCTACATCTGTACTTTCAGTAGTACATGCGTTACTCTGCCCGGAAAACAAGATATGTCCAGACATCGCTATCTCTGCTTCTGCCTTCAATGGCAATGCCAACGGTCACTATCTCCCACAATGAATGCCATCACCGCACGGACAGGGAAGAGAAAGCAATACCTTTTGTTATAATTGCTAGAAATTGTGATGTTCTCTCCTGTTTCAAAGAATGATCCTTTACCTGATATAATTTCTAAGCTAGGTCTCTTTGAAAACACGGTATTTTCAGATTTTCACAGTGAATTACCAGGAAACAACATAGGAAACCACTGTGAACGGTGAAGTCACATATAGATCCTTTGGTGTGTCAGGTGAAGCACACTACCCAAAAGACTCCAGCGTTCTTGAAACCAGTGTTTGCTCTTTAGTCTACTGTATCAACTCGAAAGCTCACTGAAGCATACAATGAAGCAGAACAACAACGGCACGGCAAGGGCATAATTCCATTTGTTGAAATCGTTTTATTATCTGTATAGGGTGGTTAGAATTTCATCCGGTTGAAAACTGTTGCTGGCCTCCTTCGGAACACGGTCTTTATGAGTTAACAATAAATGCAACAACAACTTTTAGAAAGACATACATGAGAACCAGATAGCATCTAATATCTTCAGTTCAAAGAGCTACATCTGTACTTTCAGTAGTACATGCGTTACTCTGCCCGGAAAACAAGAAATGTCCAGACATCGCTATCTCTGCTTCTGCTTTCAATGGGAATGCCACCCGTCACTATCTCCCACAAAGAATGCCATCACCGCACGGACAGGGATGAGAAAGCAGTACCTTCTGTTATAATTGCTAGAAATTGTGATGTTCTATCCTGTTTCAAAGAATGATCCTTTACCTGATATAATTTCTAAGCTAGGCCTCTTTGAAAACACGGTATTTTCAGAATTTCACAGGGAATTACCAAGAAACAACATAGGAAACCACTGTAAACGGTGAAGTCACATATAGATCCTTTGGTGTGTCAGGTGAAGCACACTACCCAAAAGATTCCAGCGTTCTTGAAACCAGTGTTTGCTCTTTAGTCTACTGTATCAACTCGAAAGCTCACTGAAGCATACAATGAAGCAGAACAACAACGGCACTGCAAGGGCATAATTCCATCTATTGAAATCGTTTGATTATCTGTATATGGTGGTTAGAATTTCATCTGGTTGAAAACTGTTGCTGGCCTCCTTCGGAACACAGTCTTTATGAGTTAACAATAAGTGCAACAACAACTTTTAGAAAGACATACATGAGAACCAGATAGCATCTAATATCTTCAGTTCAAAGAGCTACATCTGTACTTTCAGAAGTACATGCGTTACTCTGCACGGAAAACAAGATATGTCCAGACACTGCTATCTCTGCTTCTGCATTCAATGGTAATGCCACCGGTCACTATCTCCCACAATGAATGCCATCACTGCACGGACAGGGAAGAGAAAGCAATACCTTCTGTTATAATTGCTAGAAATTGTGATGTTCTCTCCTGTTTCAGAGAATGATCCTTTACCTGATATAATTTCTAAGCTAGGTCTCTTTGAAAACACGGTATTTTCGGATATTCACAGTGAATTACCAAGTAACAACATAGGAAACCACTGTGAACGGTGAAGTCACATATAGATCCTTTGGTGTGTCAGGTGAAGCACACTACCCAAAAGACTCCAGCGTTCTTGAAACCAGTGTTTGCTCTTTAGTCTACTGTATCAACTCGAAAGCTCACTGAAGCATACAATGAAGCAGAACAACAACGGCACGGCAAGGGCATAATTCCATTTGTTGAAATTGTTTTATTATCTGTATATGGTGGTTAGAATTTCATCTGGTTGAAAACTGTTGCTGGCCTCCTTCGGAACACGGTCTTTATCAGTTAACCATAAGTGCAACAACAACTTTTAGAAAGACATACATGAGAACCAGATAGCATCTAATATCTTCAGTTCAAAGAGCTAGGTCTGTACTTTCAGAAGTACATGCGTTGCTCTGCACGGAAAACAAGATATGTCCAGACATCGCTATCTCTGCTTCTGCCTTCAATGGCAATGCCACAGTTCACTATCTCGCACAATGAATGCGATCACCGCACGGACAGGGAAGAGAAAGCAATACCTTCTGTTATAATTGCTAGAAATTGTGATGTTCTCTCCTGTTTCAAAGAATGATCCTTTACCTGATATAATTTCTAAGCTAGGTCTCTTTGAAAACACGGTATTTTCGGATATTCACAGTGAATTACCAAGTAACAACATAGGAAACCACTGTGAACGGTGAAGTCACATATAGATCCTTTGGTGTGTCAGGTGAAGCACACTACCCAAAAGACTCCAGCGTTCTTGAAACCAGTGTTTGCTCTTTAGTCTACTGTATCAACTCGAAAGCTCACTGAAGCATACAATGAAGCAGAACAACAACGGCACGGCAAGGGCATAATTCCATTTGTTGAAATTGTTTTATTATCTGTATATGGTGGTTAGAATTTCATCTGGTTGAAAACTGTTGCTGGCCTCCTTCGGAACACGGTCTTTATCAGTTAACCATAAGTGCAACAACAACTTTTAGAAAGACATACATTAGAACCAGAGAGCATCTAATATCTTCAGTTCAAAGAGCTACATCTGTACTTTCAGTAGTACATGCGTTACTCTGCCCGGAAAACAAGATATGTCCAGACATCGCTATCTCTGCTTCTGCCTTCAATGGGAATGCCACCCGTCACTATCTCCCACAATGAATGCCATCACCGCACGGACAGGGAAGAGAAAGCAATACCTTCTGTTATAATTGCTAGAAATTGTGATGTTCTCTCCTGTTTCAAAGAATGATCCTTTACCTGATATAATTTCTAAGCTAGGTCTCTTTGAAAACACGGTATTTTCAGATTTTCACAGTGAATTACCAAGAAACAACATAGGAAACCACTGTGAACGGTGAAGTCACATATAGATCCTTTGGTGTGTCAGGTGAAGCACACTACCCAAAAGACTCCAGAGTTCTTGAAACCAGTGTTTGCTCTTTAGTCTACTGAATCAACTCGAAAGCTCACTGAAGCATACAATGAAGCAGAACAACAACGGCAGGGCAAGGGCATAATTCCATTTGTTGAAATCGTTTGATTATCTGTATATGGTGTTTAGAATTTCATCTGGTTGTAAACTGTTGCTGGCCTCCTTCGGAACACGGTCTTTATGAGTTAACAGTAAGTGCAACAACAACTTTTAGAAAGACATACATGAGAACCAGATAGCATCTAATATCTTCAGTTCAAAGAGCTACATCTGTACTTTCAGTAGTACATGCGTTACTCTGCCCGGAAAACAAGATATGTCCAGACATCGCTATCTCTGCTTCTGCCTTCAATGGCAATGCCAACGGTCACTATCTCCCACAATGAATGCCATCACCGCACGGACAGGGAAGAGAAAGCAATAACTTCTGTTATAATTGCTAGAAATTGTGATGTTCTCTACTGTTTCAAAGAATGTTCCTTTACCTGATATAATTTCTAAGCTAGGTATCTTTGAAAACACGGTATTTTCAGATTTTCACAGTGAATTACCAAGAAACAACATAGGAAACCACTGTGAACGGTGAAGTCACATATAGATCCTTTGGTGTGTCAGGTGAAGCACACTACCCAAAAGACTCCAGCGTTCTTGAAACCAGTGTTTGCTCTTTAGTCTACTGTATCAACTCGAAAGCTCACTGAAGCATACAATTAAGCAGAACAACAACGGCACGGCAAGGGCATAATTCCATTTGTTGAAATCGTTTTATTATCTGTATAGGGTGGTTAGAATTTCATCTGGTTGAAAACTGTTGCTGGCCTCCTTCGGAACACGGTCTTTATGAGTTAACAGTAAGTGCAACAACAACTTTTAGAAAGACATACATGAGAACCAGATAGCATCTAATATCTTCAGTGCAAAGAGCTACATCTGTACTTTCAGTAGTACATGCATTACTCTGCCCGGAAAACAAGATATGTCCAGACATCGCTATCTCTGCTTCTGCCTTCAATGGCAATGCCACCGGTCACTATCTCCCACAATGAATGCCATCACCGCACAGACAGGGAAGAGAAAGCAATAACTTCTGTTATAATTGCTAGAAATTGTGATGTTCTCTCCTGTTTCAAAGAATGTTCCTTTACCTGATATAATTTCTAAGCTAGGTCTCTTTGAAAACACGGTATTTTCAGATTTTGACAGTGAATTACCAAGAAACAACATAGGAAACCACTGTGAACGGTGAAGTCACATATAGATCCTTTGGTGTGTCAGGTGAAGCACACTACCCAAAAGACTCCAGCGTTCTTGAAACCAGTGTTTGCTCTTTAGTCTACTGTATCAACTCGAAAGCTCACTGAAGCATACAATGAAGCAGAACAACAACGGCACGGCAAGGGCATAATTCCATTTGTTGAAATCGTTTTATTATCTGTATATGGTGGTTAGAATTTCATCTGGTTGAAAACTGTTGCTGGCCTCCTTCGGAACACGGTCTTTATGAGTTAACAGTAAGTGCAACAACAACTTTTAGAAAGACATACATGAGAACCAGATAGCATCTAATATCTTCATTTCAAAGAGCTACATCTGTACTTTCAGTAGTACATGCGTTACTCTGCCCGGAAAACA
Source organism: Furipterus horrens (assembly GCF_987537825.1). Lineage (NCBI taxonomy): Eukaryota > Metazoa > Chordata > Mammalia > Chiroptera > Furipteridae > Furipterus > Furipterus horrens. The sequence goes on from NW_028327188.1 coordinate 2,665,428, forward strand.
AGATATGTCCAGACATCGCTATCTCTGCTTCTGCCTTCAATGGCAATGCCAACGGTCACTATCTCCCACAATGAATGCCATCACCGCACGGACAGGGAAGAGAAAGCAATAACTTCTGTTATAATTGCTAGAAATTGTGATGTTCTCTCCTGTTTCAAAGAATGTTCCTTTATCTGATATAATTTCTAAGCTAGGTCTCTTTGAAAACACGGTATTTTCAGATTTTCACAGTGAATTACCAAGAAACAACATAGGAAACCACTGTGAACGGTGAAGTCACATATAGATCCTTTGGTGTGTCAGGTGAAGCACACTACCCAAAAGACTCCAGCGTTCTTGAAACCAGTGTTTGCTCTTTAGTCTACTGTATCAACTCGAAAGCTCACTGAAGCATACAATGAAGCAGAACAACAACGGCACTGCAAGGGCATAATTCCATCTGTTGAAATCTTTTGATTATCTGTATATGGTGGTTAGAATTTCATCTGGTTGAAAACTGTTGCTGGCCTCCTTCGGAACACAGTCTTTATGAGTTAACAATAAGTGCAACAACAACTTTTAGAAAGACATACATGAGAACCAGAGAGCATCTAATATCTTCAGTTCAAAGAGCTACATCTGTACTTTCAGTAGTACATGCGTTACTCTGCCCGGAAAACAAGATATGTCCAGACATCGCTATCTCTGATTCTGCCTTCAATGGGAATGCCACCCGTCACTATCTCCCACAATGAATGCCATCGCCGCACGGACAGGGAAGAGAAAGCAATACCTTCTGTTATAATTGCTAGAAATTGTGATGTTCTCTCCTGTTTCAAAGAATGATCCTTTACCTGATATAGTTTCTAAGCTAGGTCTCTTTGAAAACACGGTATTTTCAGATTTTCACAGTGAATTACCAAGAAACAACATAGGAATCCACTGTGAACGGTGAAGTCACATATAGATCCTTTGGTGTGTCAGGTGAAGCACACTACCCAAAAGACTCCAGAGTTCTTGAAACCAGTGTTTGCTCTTTAGTCTACTGAATCAACTCGAAAGCTCACTGAAGCATACAATGAAGCAGAACAACAACGGCAGGGCAAGGGCATAATTCCATTTGTTGAAATCGTTTGATTATCTGTATATGGTGTTTAGAATTTCATCTGGTTGTAAACTGTTGCTGGCCTCCTTCGGAACACGGTCTTTATGAGTTAACAGTAAGTGCAACAACAACTTTTAGAAAGACATACATGAGAACCAGATAGCATCTAATATCTTCAGTTCAAAGAGCTACATCTGTACTTTCAGTAGTACATGCGTTACTCTGCCCGGAAAACAAGATATGTCCAGACATCGCTATCTCTGCTTCTGCCTTCAATGGCAATGCCAACGGTCACTATCTCCCACAATGAATGCCATCACCGCACGGACAGGGAAGAGAAAGCAATAACTTCTGTTATAATTGCTAGAAATTGTGATGTTCTCTACTGTTTCAAAGAATGTTCCTTTACCTGATATAATTTCTAAGCTAGGTATCTTTGAAAACACGGTATTTTCAGATTTTCACAGTGAATTACCAAGAAACAACATAGGAAACCACTGTGAACGGTGAAGTCACATATAGATCCTTTGGTGTGTCAGGTGAAGCACACTACCCAAAAGACTCCAGCGTTCTTGAAACCAGTGTTTGCTCTTTAGTCTACTGTATCAACTCGAAAGCTCACTGAAGCATACAATTAAGCAGAACAACAACGGCACGGCAAGGGCATAATTCCATTTGTTGAAATCGTTTTATTATCTGTATAGGGTGGTTAGAATTTCATCTGGTTGAAAACTGTTGCTGGCCTCCTTCGGAACACGGTCTTTATGAGTTAACAGTAAGTGCAACAACAACTTTTAGAAAGACATACATGAGAACCAGATAGCATCTAATATCTTCAGTGCAAAGAGCTACATCTGTACTTTCAGTAGTACATGCATTACTCTGCCCGGAAAACAAGATATGTCCAGACATCGCTATCTCTGCTTCTGCCTTCAATGGCAATGCCACCGGTCACTATCTCCCACAATGAATGCCATCACCGCACAGACAGGGAAGAGAAAGCAATAACTTCTGTTATAATTGCTAGAAATTGTGATGTTCTCTCCTGTTTCAAAGAATGTTCCTTTACCTGATATAATTTCTAAGCTAGGTCTCTTTGAAAACACGGTATTTTCAGATTTTGACAGTGAATTACCAAGAAACAACATAGGAAACCACTGTGAACGGTGAAGTCACATATAGATCCTTTGGTGTGTCAGGTGAAGCACACTACCCAAAAGACTCCAGCGTTCTTGAAACCAGTGTTTGCTCTTTAGTCTACTGTATCAACTCGAAAGCTCACTGAAGCATACAATGAAGCAGAACAACAACGGCACGGCAAGGGCATAATTCCATTTGTTGAAATCGTTTTATTATCTGTATATGGTGGTTAGAATTTCATCTGGTTGAAAACTGTTGCTGGCCTCCTTCGGAACACGGTCTTTATGAGTTAACAGTAAGTGCAACAACAACTTTTAGAAAGACATACATGAGAACCAGATAGCATCTAATATCTTCATTTCAAAGAGCTACATCTGTACTTTCAGTAGTACATGCGTTACTCTGCCCGGAAAACAAGATATGTCCAGACATCGCTATCTCTGCTTCTGCCTTCAATGGCAATGCCAACGGTCACTATCTCCCACAATGAATGCCATCACCGCACGGACAGGGAAGAGAAAGCAATAACTTCTGTTATAATTGCTAGAAATTGTGATGTTCTCTCCTGTTTCAAAGAATGTTCCTTTATCTGATATAATTTCTAAGCTAGGTCTCTTTGAAAACACGGTATTTTCAGATTTTCACAGTGAATTACCAAGAAACAACATAGGAAACCACTGTGAACGGTGAAGTCACATATAGATCCTTTGGTGTGTCAGGTGAAGCACACTACCCAAAAGACTCCAGCGTTCTTGAAACCAGTGTTTGCTCTTTAGTCTACTGTATCAACTCGAAAGCTCACTGAAGCATACAATGAAGCAGAACAACAACGGCACTGCAAGGGCATAATTCCATCTGTTGAAATCTTTTGATTATCTGTATATGGTGGTTAGAATTTCATCTGGTTGAAAACTGTTGCTGGCCTCCTTCGGAACACAGTCTTTATGAGTTAACAATAAGTGCAACAACAACTTTTAGAAAGACATACATGAGAACCAGAGAGCATCTAATATCTTCAGTTCAAAGAGCTACATCTGTACTTTCAGTAGTACATGCGTTACTCTGCCCGGAAAACAAGATATGTCCAGACATCGCTATCTCTGATTCTGCCTTCAATGGGAATGCCACCCGTCACTATCTCCCACAATGAATGCCATCGCCGCACGGACAGGGAAGAGAAAGCAATACCTTCTGTTATAATTGCTAGAAATTGTGATGTTCTCTCCTGTTTCAAAGAATGATCCTTTACCTGATATAGTTTCTAAGCTAGGTCTCTTTGAAAACACGGTATTTTCAGATTTTCACAGTGAATTACCAAGAAACAACATAGGAATCCACTGTGAACGGTGAAGTCACATATAGATCCTTTGGTGTGTCAGGTGAAGCACACTACCCAAAAGACTCCAGCGTTCTTGAAACCAGTGTTTGCTCTTTAGTCTACTGAATCAACTCGAAAGCTCACTGAAGCATACAATGAAGCAGAACAACAACGGCACGGCAAGGGCATAATTCCATTTGTTGAAATCGTTTGATTATCTGTATATGGTGGTTAGAATTTCATCTGGTTGTAAACTGTTGCTGGCCTCCTTCGGAACACGGTCTTTATGAGTTAACAGTAAGTGCAACAACAACTTTTAGAAAGACATACATGAGAACCAGATAGCATCTAATATCTTCAGTTCAAAGAGCTACATCTGTACTTTCAGTAGTACATGCGTTACTCTGCCCGGAAAACAAGATATGTCCAGACATCGCTATCTCTGCTTCTGCCTTCAATGGCAATGCCAACGGTCACTATCTCCCACAATGAATGCCATCACCGCACGGACAGGGAAGAGAAAGCAATAACTTCTGTTATAATTGCTAGAAATTGTGATGTTCTCTCCTGTTTCAAAGAATGTTCCTTTACCTGATATAATTTCTAAGCTAGGTCTCTTTGAAAACACGGTATTTTCAGATTTTCACAGTGAATTACCAAGAAACAACATAGGAAACCACTGTGAACGGTGAAGTCACATATAGATCCTTTGGTGTGTCAGGTGAAGCACACTACCCAAAAGACTCCAGCGTTCTTGAAACCAGTGTTTGCTCTTTAGTCTACTGTATCAACTCGAAAGCTCACTGAAGCATACAATGAAGCAGAACAACAACGGCACGGCAAGGGCATAATTCCATTTGTTGAAATCGTTTTATTATCTGTATAGGGTGGTTAGAATTTCATCTGGTTGAAAACTGTTGCTGGCCTCCTTCGGAACACGGTCTTTATGAGTTAACAGTAAGTGCAACAACAACTTTTAGAAAGACATACATGAGAACCAGATAGCATCTAATATCTTCAGTTCAAAGAGCTACATCTGTACTTTCAGTAGTACATGCATTACTCTGCCCGGAAAACAAGATATGTCCAGACATCGCTATCTCTGCTTCTGCCTTCAATGGCAATGCCACCGGTCACTATCTCCCACAATGAATGCCATCACCGCACGGACAGGGAAGAGAAAGCAATAACTTCTGTTATAATTGCTAGAAATTGTGATGTTCTCTCCTGTTTCAAAGAATGTTCCTTTACCTGATATAATTTCTAAGCTAGGTCTCTTTGAAAACACGGTATTTTCAGATTTTCACAGTGAATTACCAAGAAACAACATAGGAAACCACTGTGAACGGTGAAGTCACATATAGATCCTTTGGTGTGTCAGGTGAAGCACACTACCCAAAAGACTCCAGCGTTCTTGAAACCAGTGTTTGCTCTTTAGTCTACTGTATCAACTCGAAAGCTCACTGAAGCATACAATGAAGCAGAACAACAACGGCACGGCAAGGGCATAATTCCATTTGTTGAAATCGTTTTATTATCTGTATATGGTGGTTAGAATTTCATCTGGTTGAAAACTGTTGCTGGCCTCCTTCGGAACACGGTCTTTATGAGTTAACAGTAAGTGCAACAACAACTTTTAGAAAGACATACATGAGAACCAGATAGCATCTAATATCTTCAGTTCAAAGAGCTACATCTGTACTTTCAGTAGTACATGCGTTACTCTGCCCGGAAAACAAGATATGTCCAGACATCGCTATCTCTGCTTCTGCCTTCAATGGCAATGCCAACGGTCACTATCTCCCACAATGAATGCCATCACCGCACGGACAGGGAAGAGAAAGCAATAACTTCTGTTATAATTGCTAGAAATTGTGATGTTCTCTCCTGTTTCAAAGAATGTTCCTTTACCTGATATAATTTCTAAGCTAGGTCTCTTTGAAAACACGGTATTTTCAGATTTTCACAGTGAATTACCAAGAAACAACATAGGAAACCACTGTGAACGGTGAAGTCACATATAGATCCTTTGGTGTGTCAGGTGAAGCACACTACCCAAAAGACTCCAGCGTTCTTGAAACCAGTGTTTGCTCTTTAGTCTACTGTATCAACTCGAAAGCTCACTGAAGCATACAATGAAGCAGAACAACAACGGCACTGCAAGGGCATAATTCCATCTGTTGAAATCTTTTGATTATCTGTATATGGTGGTTAGAATTTCATCTGGTTGAAAACTGTTGCTGGCCTCCTTCGGAACACAGTCTTTATGAGTTAACAATAAGTGCAACAACAACTTTTAGAAAGACATACATGAGAACCAGAGAGCATCTAATATCTTCAGTTCAAAGAGCTACATCTGTACTTTCAGTAGTACATGCGTTACTCTGCCCGGAAAACAAGATATGTCCAGACATCGCTATCTCTGCTTCTGCCTTCAATGGGAATGCCACCCGTCACTATCTCCCACAATGAATGCCATCGCCGCACGGACAGGGAAGAGAAAGCAATACCTTCTGTTATAATTGCTAGAAATTGTGATGTTCTCTCCTGTTTCAAAGAATGATCCTTTACCTGATATAATTTCTAAGCTAGGTCTCTTTGAAAACACGGTATTTTCAGATTTTCACAGTGAATTACCAAGAAACAACATGGGAAACCACTGTGAACGGTGAAGTCACATATAGATCCTTTGGTGTGTCAGGTGAAGCACACTACCCAAAAGACTCCAGCGTTCTTGAAACCAGTGTTTGCTCTTTAGTCTACTGTATCAACTCGAAAGCTCACTGAAGCATAAAATTAAGCAGAACAACAACGGAACAGCAAGGGCATAATTCCATCTGTTGAAATCGTTTGATTATCTGTATATGGTGGTTAGAATTTCATCTGGTTGAAAACTGTTGCTGGCCTCCTTCGGAACACGGTCTTTATGAGTTAACAATAAGTGCAACAACAACTTTTAGGAAGACATACATGAGAACCAGAGAGCATCTAATATTTTCAGTTCAAAGAGCTACATCTGTACTTTCAGTAGTACATGCGTTACTCTGCACGGAAAACAAGATAAGTCCAGACATCGCTATCTCTGATTCTGCCTTCAATGGCAATGCCACCGGTCACTATCTCCCACAATGAATGCCATCACCACACGGACAGGGAAGAGAAAGCAATAACTTCTGTTATAATTGCTAGAAATTGTGATGTTCTCTCCTGTTTCAAAGAATGATCCTTTACCTGATATAATTTCTAAGCTAGGTCTCTTTGAAAACACGGTATTTTCAGATTTTCACAGTGAATTACCAAGAAACAACATAGGAAACCACTGTGAACGGTGAAGTCACATATAGATCCTTTGGTGTGTCAGGTGAAGCACACTACCCAAAAGACTCCAGCGTTCTTGAAACCAGTGTTTGCTCTTTAGTCTACTGTATCAACTCGAAAGCTCACTGAAGCATACAATTAAGCAGAACAACAACGGCACGGCAAGGGCATAATTCCATCTGTTGAAATCGTTTTATTATCTGTATATGGTGGTTAGAATTTCATCTGGTTGAAAACTGTTGCTGGCCTCCTTCGGAACACGGTCTTTATGAGTTAACAGTAATTGCAACAACAACTTTTAGAAAGACATACATGAGAACCAGATAGCATCTAATATCTTCAGTTCAAAGAGCTACATCTGTACTTTCAGTAGTACATGCGTTACTCTGCCCGGAAAACAAGATATGTCCAGACATCGCTATCTCTGCTTCTGCCTTCAATGGCAATTCCACCGGTCACTATCTCCCACAATGAATGCCATCACCGCACGGACAGGGAAGAGAAAGCAATAACTTCTGTTATAATTGCTGGAAATTGTGATGTTCTCTCCTGTTTCAAAGAATTTTCCTTTACCTGATATAATTTCTAAGCTAGGTCTCTTTGAAAACACGGTATTTTCAGATTTTCACAGTGAATTACCAAGAAACAACATAGGAAACCACTGTGAACTGTGAAGTCACATATAGATCCTTTGGTGTGTCAGGTGAAGCACACTACCCAAAAGACTCCAGCGTTCTTGAAACCAGTGTTTGCTCTTTAGTCTACTGTATCAACTCGAAAGCTCACTGAAGCATACAATGAAGCAGAACAACAACGGCACGGCAAGGGCATAATTCCATTTGTTGAAATCGTTTCATTATCTGTATATGGTGGTTAGAATTTCATCTGGTTGAAAACTCTTGCTGGCCTCCTTCGGAACACGGTCTTTATGAGTTAACAGTAAGTGCAACAACAACTTTTAGAAAGACATACATGAGAACCAGATAGCATCTAATATCTTCAGTTCAAAGAGCTACATCTGTACTTTCAGTAGTACATGCGTTACTCTGCCCGGAAAACAAGATATGTCCAGACATCGCTATCTCTGCTTCTGCCTTCAATGGCAATGACAACGGTCACTATCTCCCACAATGAATGCCATCACCGCACGGACAGGGAAGAGAAAGCAATAACTTCTGTTATAATCGCTAGAAATTGTGATGTTCTCTCCTGTTTCAAAGAATGTTCCTTTACCTGATATAATTTCTAAGCTAGGTCTCTTTGAAAACACGGTATTTTCAGATTTTCACAATGAATTACCAAGAAACAACATAGGAAACCACTGTGAACGGTGAAGTCACATATAGATCCTTTGGTGTGTCAGGTGAAGCACACTACCCAAAAGACTCCAGCGTTCTTGAAACCAGTGTTTGCTCTTTAGTCTACTGTATCAACTCTAAAGCTCACTGAAGCATACAATGAAGCAGAACAACAACGGAACAGCAAGGGCATAATTCCATCTGTTGAAATCGTTTGATTATCTGTATATGGTGGTTAGAATTTCATCTGGTTGAAAACTGTTGCTGGCCTCCTTCGGAACACGGTCTTTATGAGTTAACAATAAGTGCAACAACAACTTTTAGGAAGACATACATGAGAACCAGAGAGCATCTAATATTTTCAGTTCAAAGAGCTACATCTGTACTTTCAGTAGTACATGCGTTACTCTGCACGGAAAACAAGATAAGTCCAGACATCGCTATCTCTGATTCTGCCTTCAATGGCAATGCCACCGGTCACTATCTCCCACAATGAATGCCATCACCACACGGACAGGGAAGAGAAAGCAATAACTTCTGTTATAATTGCTAGAAATTGTGATGTTCTCTCCTGTTTCAAAGAATGATCCTTTACCTGATATAATTTCTAAGCTAGGTCTCTTTGAAAACACGGTATTTTCAGATTTTCACAGTGAATTACCAAGAAACAACATAGGAAACCACTGTGAACGGTGAAGTCACATATAGATCCTTTGGTGTGTCAGGTGAAGCACACTACCCAAAAGACTCCAGCGTTCTTGAAACCAGTGTTTGCTCTTTAGTCTACTGTATCAACTCGAAAGCTCACTGAAGCATACAATTAAGCAGAACAACAACGGCACGGCAAGGGCATAATTCCATCTGTTGAAATCGTTTGATTATCTGTATATGGTGGTTAGAATTTCATCTGGTTGAAAACTGTTGCTGGCCTCCTTCGGAACACGGTCTTTATGAGTTAACAATAAGTGCAACAACAACTTTTAGGAAGACATACATGAGAACCAGAGAGCATCTAATATTTTCAGTTCAAAGAGCTACATCTGTACTTTCAGTAGTACATGCGTTACTCTGCACGGAAAACAAGATAAGTCCAGACATCGCTATCTCTGATTCTGCCTTCAATGGCAATGCCACCGGTCACTATCTCCCACAATGAATGCCATCACCACACGGACAGGGAAGAGAAAGCAATAACTTCTGTTATAATTGCTAGAAATTGTGATGTTCTCTCCTGTTTAAAAGAATGATCCTTTACCTGATATAATTTCTAAGCTAGGTCTCTTTGAAAACACGGTATTTTCAGATTTTCACAGTGAATTACCAAGAAACAACATGGGAAACCACTGTGAACGGTGAAGTCACATATAGATCCTTTGGTGTGTCAGGTGAAGCACACTACCCAAAAGACTCCAGCGTTCTTGAAACCAGTGTTTGCTCTTTAGTCTACTGTATCAACTCGAAAGCTCACTGAAGCATACAATTAAGCAGAACAACAACGGCACGGCAAGGGCATAATTCCATTTGTTGAAATCGTTTTATTATCTGTATATGGTGGTTAGAATTTCATCTGGTTGAAAACTGTTGCTGGCCTCCTTAGGAACACGGTCTTTATGAGTTAACAGTAAGTGCAACAACAACTTTTAGAAAGACATACATGAGAACCAGATAGCATCTAATATCTTCAGTTCAAAGAGCTACATCTGTACTTTCAGTAGTACATGCGTTACTCTGCCCGGAAAACAAGATATGTCCAGACATCGCTATCTCTGCTTCTGCCTTCAATGGCAATGACAACGGTCACTATCTCCCACAATGAATGCCATCACCGCACGGACAGGGAAGAGAAAGCAATAACTTCTGTTATAATTGCTAGAAATTGTGATGTTCTCTCCTGTTTCAAAGAATTTTCCTTTACCTGATATAATTTCTAAGCTAGGTCTCTTTGAAAACACGGTATTTTCAGATTTTCACAGTGAATTACCAAGAAACAACATAGGAAACCACTGTGAACGGTGAAGTCACATATAGATCCTTTGGTGTGTCAGGTGAAGCACACTACCCAAAAGACTCCAGCGTTCTTGAAACCAGTGTTTGCTCTTTAGTCTACTGTATCAACTCGAAAGCTCACTGAAGCATACAATGAAGCAGAACAACAACGGCACGGCAAGGGCATAATTCCATTTGTTGAAATCGTTTCATTATCTGTATATGGTGGTTAGAATTTCATCTGGTTGAAAACTCTTGCTGGCCTCCTTCGGAACACGGTCTTTATGAGTTAACAGTAAGTGCAACAACAACTTTTAGAAAGACATACATGAGAACCAGAGAGCATCTAATATTTTCAGTTCAAAGAGCTACATCTGTACTTTCAGTAGTACATGCGTTACTCTGCACGGAAAACAAGATAAGTCCAGACATCGCTATCTCTGATTCTGCCTTCAATGGCAATGCCACCGGTCACTATCTCCCACAATGAATGCCATCACCACACGGACAGGGAAGAGAAAGCAATAACTTCTGTTATAATTGCTAGAAATTGTGATGTTCTCTCCTGTTTCAAAGAATGATCCTTTACCTGATATAATTTCTAAGCTAGGTCTCTTTGAAAACACGGTATTTTCAGATTTTCACAGTGAATTACCAAGAAACAACATAGGAAACCACTGTGAACGGTGAAGTCACATATAGATCCTTTGGTGTGTCAGGTGAAGCACACTACCCAAAAGACTCCAGCGTTCTTGAAACCAGTGTTTGCTCTTTAGTCTACTGTATCAACTCGAAAGCTCACTGAAGCATACAATTAAGCAGAACAACAACGGCACGGCAAGGGCATAATTCCATCTGTTGAAATCGTTTGATTATCTGTATATGGTGGTTAGAATTTCATCTGGTTGAAAACTGTTGCTGGCCTCCTTCGGAACACGGTCTTTATGAGTTAACAATAAGTGCAACAACAACTTTTAGGAAGACATACATGAGAACCAGAGAGCATCTAATATTTTCAGTTCAAAGAGCTACATCTGTACTTTCAGTAGTACATGCGTTACTCTGCACGGAAAACAAGATAAGTCCAGACATCGCTATCTCTGATTCTGCCTTCAATGGCAATGCCACCGGTCACTATCTCCCACAATGAATGCCATCACCACACGGACAGGGAAGAGAAAGCAATAACTTCTGTTATAATTGCTAGAAATTGTGATGTTCTCTCCTGTTTAAAAGAATGATCCTTTACCTGATATAATTTCTAAGCTAGGTCTCTTTGAAAACACGGTATTTTCAGATTTTCACAGTGAATTACCAAGAAACAACATGGGAAACCACTGTGAACGGTGAAGTCACATATAGATCCTTTGGTGTGTCAGGTGAAGCACACTACCCAAAAGACTCCAGCGTTCTTGAAACCAGTGTTTGCTCTTTAGTCTACTGTATCAACTCGAAAGCTCACTGAAGCATACAATTAAGCAGAACAACAACGGCACGGCAAGGGCATAATTCCATTTGTTGAAATCGTTTTATTATCTGTATATGGTGGTTAGAATTTCATCTGGTTGAAAACTGTTGCTGGCCTCCTTCGGAACACGGTCTTTATGAGTTAACAGTAAGTGCAACAACAACTTTTAGAAAGACATACATGAGAACCAGATAGCATCTAATATCTTCAGTTCAAAGAGCTACATCTGTACTTTCAGTAGTACATGCGTTACTCTGCCCGGAAAACAAGATATGTCCAGACATCGCTATCTCTGCTTCTGCCTTCAATGGCAATGACAACGGTCACTATCTCCCACAATGAATGCCATCACCGCACGGACAGGGAAGAGAAAGCAATAACTTCTGTTATAATTGCTAGAAATTGTGATGTTCTCTCCTGTTTCAAAGAATTTTCCTTTACCTGATATAATTTCTAAGCTAGGTCTCTTTGAAAACACGGTATTTTCAGATTTTCACAGTGAATTACCAAGAAACAACATAGGAAACCACTGTGAACGGTGAAGTCACATATAGATCCTTTGGTGTGTCAGGTGAAGCACACTACCCAAAAGACTCCAGCGTTCTTGAAACCAGTGTTTGCTCTTTAGTCTACTGTATCAACTCGAAAGCTCACTGAAGCATACAATGAAGCAGAACAACAACGGCACGGCAAGGGCATAATTCCATTTGTTGAAATCGTTTCATTATCTGTATATGGTGGTTAGAATTTCATCTGGTTGAAAACTCTTGCTGGCCTCCTTCGGAACACGGTCTTTATGAGTTAACAGTAAGTGCAACAACAACTTTTAGAAAGACATACATGAGAACCAGATAGCATCTAATATCTTCAGTTCAAAGAGCTACATCTGTACTTTCAGTAGTACATGCGTTACTCTGCCCGGAAAACAAGATATGTCCAGACATCGCTATCTCTGCTTCTGCCTTCAATGGAAATGACAACGGTCACTATCTCCCACAATGAATGCCATCACCGCACGGACAGGGAAGAGAAAGCAATAACTTCTGTTATAATCGCTAGAAATTGTGATGTTCTCTCCTGTTTCAAAGAATGTTCCTTTACCTGATATAATTTCTAAGCTAGGTCTCTTTGAAAACACGGTATTTTCAGATTTTCACAATGAATTACCAAGAAACAACATAGGAAACCACTGTGAACGGTGAAGTCACATATAGATCCTTTGGTGTGTCAGGTGAAGCACACTACCCAAAAGACTCCAGCGTTCTTGAAACCAGTGTTTGCTCTTTAGTCTACTGTATCAACTCGAAAGCTCACTGAAGCATACAATGAAGCAGAACAACAACGGAACAGCAAGGGCATAATTCCATCTGTTGAAATCGTTTGATTATCTGTATATGGTGGTTAGAATTTCATCTGGTTGAAAACTGTTGCTGGCCTCCTTCGGAACACGGTCTTTATGAGTTAACAATAAGTGCAACAACAACTTTTAGGAAGACATACATGAGAACCAGAGAGCATCTAATATTTTCAGTTCAAAGAGCTACATCTGTACTTTCAGTAGTACATGCGTTACTCTGCACGGAAAACAAGATAAGTCCAGACATCGCTATCTCTGATTCTGCCTTCAATGGCAATGCCACCGGTCACTATCTCCCACAATGAATGCCATCACCACACGGACAGGGAAGAGAAAGCAATAACTTCTGTTATAATTGCTAGAAATTGTGATGTTCTCTCCTGTTTCAAAGAATGATCCTTTACCTGATATAATTTCTAAGCTAGGTCTCTTTGAAAACACGGTATTTTCAGATTTTCACAGTGAATTACCAAGAAACAACATAGGAAACCACTGTGAACGGTGAAGTCACATATAGATCCTTTGGTGTGTCAGGTGAAGCACACTACCCAAAAGACTCCAGCGTTCTTGAAACCAGTGTTTGCTCTTTAGTCTACTGTATCAACTCGAAAGCTCACTGAAGCATACAATTAAGCAGAACAACAACGGCACGGCAAGGGCATAATTCCATCTGTTGAAATCGTTTGATTATCTGTATATGGTGGTTAGAATTTCATCTGGTTGAAAACTGTTGCTGGCCTCCTTCGGAACACGGTCTTTATGAGTTAACAATAAGTGCAACAACAACTTTTAGGAAGACATACATGAGAACCAGAGAGCATCTAATATTTTCAGTTCAAAGAGCTACATCTGTACTTTCAGTAGTACATGCGTTACTCTGCACGGAAAACAAGATAAGTCCAGACATCGCTATCTCTGATTCTGCCTTCAATGGCAATGCCACCGGTCACTATCTCCCACAATGAATGCCATCACCACACGGACAGGGAAGAGAAAGCAATAACTTCTGTTATAATTGCTAGAAATTGTGATGTTCTCTCCTGTTTAAAAGAATGATCCTTTACCTGATATAATTTCTAAGCTAGGTCTCTTTGAAAACACGGTATTTTCAGATTTTCACAGTGAATTACCAAGAAACAACATAGGAAACCACTGTGAACGGTGAAGTCACATATAGATCCTTTGGTGTGTCAGGTGAAGCACACTACCCAAAAGACTCCAGCGTTCTTGAAACCAGTGTTTGCTCTTTAGTCTACTGTATCAACTCGAAAGCTCACTGAAGCATACAATTAAGCAGAACAACAACGGCACGGCAAGGGCATAATTCCATTTGTTGAAATCGTTTTATTATCTGTATATGGTGGTTAGAATTTCATCTGGTTGAAAACTGTTGCTGGCCTCCTTCGGAACACGGTCTTTATGAGTTAACAGTAAGTGCAACAACAACTTTTAGAAAGACATACATGAGAACCAGATAGCATCTAATATCTTCAGTTCAAAGAGCTACATCTGTACTTTCAGTAGTACATGCGTTACTCTGCCCGGAAAACAAGATATGTCCAGACATCGCTATCTCTGCTTCTGCCTTCAATGGCAATTCCACCGGTCACTATCTCCCACAATGAATGCCATCACCGCACGGACAGGGAAGAGAAAGCAATAACTTCTGTTATAATTGCTAGAAATTGTGATGTTCTCTCCTGTTTCAAAGAATTTTCCTTTACCTGATATAATTTCTAAGCTAGGTCTCTTTGAAAACACGGTATTTTCAGATTTTCACAGTGAATTACCAAGAAACAACATAGGAAACCACTGTGAACGGTGAAGTCACATATAGATCCTTTGGTGTGTCAGGTGAAGCACACTACCCAAAAGACTCCAGCGTTCTTGAAACCAGTGTTTGCTCTTTAGTCTACTGTATCAACTCGAAAGCTCACTGAAGCATACAATGAAGCAGAACAACAACGGCACGGCAAGGGCATAATTCCATTTGTTGAAATCGTTTCATTATCTGTATATGGTGGTTAGAATTTCATCTGGTTGAAAACTGTTGCTGGCCTCCTTCGGAACACGGTCTTTATGAGTTAACAATAAGTGCAACAACAACTTTTAGGAAGACATACATGAGAACCAGAGAGCATCTAATATTTTCAGTTCAAAGAGCTACATCTGTACTTTCAGTAGTACATGCGTTACTCTGCACGGAAAACAAGATAAGTCCAGACATCGCTATCTCTGATTCTGCCTTCAATGGCAATGCCACCGGTCACTATCTCCCACAATGAATGCCATCACCACACGGACAGGGAAGAGAAAGCAATAACTTCTGTTATAATTGCTAGAAATTGTGATGTTCTCTCCTGTTTCAAAGAATGATCCTTTACCTGATATAATTTCTAAGCTAGGTCTCTTTGAAAACACGGTATTTTCAGATTTTCACAGTGAATTACCAAGAAACAACATAGGAAACCACTGTGAACGGTGAAGTCACATATAGATCCTTTGGTGTGTCAGGTGAAGCACACTACCCAAAAGACTCCAGCGTTCTTGAAACCAGTGTTTGCTCTTTAGTCTACTGTATCAACTCGAAAGCTCACTGAAGCATACAATTAAGCAGAACAACAACGGCACGGCAAGGGCATAATTCCATCTGTTGAAATCGTTTGATTATCTGTATATGGTGGTTAGAATTTCATCTGGTTGAAAACTGTTGCTGGCCTCCTTCGGAACACGGTCTTTATGAGTTAACAATAAGTGCAACAACAACTTTTAGGAAGACATACATGAGAACCAGAGAGCATCTAATATTTTCAGTTCAAAGAGCTACATCTGTACTTTCAGTAGTACATGCGTTACTCTGCACGGAAAACAAGATAAGTCCAGACATCGCTATCTCTGATTCTGCCTTCAATGGCAATGCCACCGGTCACTATCTCCCACAATGAATGCCATCACCACACGGACAGGGAAGAGAAAGCAATAACTTCTGTTATAATTGCTAGAAATTGTGATGTTCTCTCCTGTTTAAAAGAATGATCCTTTACCTGATATAATTTCTAAGCTAGGTCTCTTTGAAAACACGGTATTTTCAGATTTTCACAGTGAATTACCAAGAAACAACATAGGAAACCACTGTGAACGGTGAAGTCACATATAGATCCTTTGGTGTGTCAGGTGAAGCACACTACCCAAAAGACTCCAGCGTTCTTGAAACCAGTGTTTGCTCTTTAGTCTACTGTATCAACTCGAAAGCTCACTGAAGCATACAATTAAGCAGAACAACAACGGCACGGCAAGGGCATAATTCCATTTGTTGAAATCGTTTTATTATCTGTATATGGTGGTTAGAATTTCATCTGGTTGAAAACTGTTGCTGGCCTCCTTCGGAACACGGTCTTTATGAGTTAACAGTAAGTGCAACAACAACTTTTAGAAAGACATACATGAGAACCAGATAGCATCTAATATCTTCAGTTCAAAGAGCTACATCTGTACTTTCAGTAGTACATGCGTTACTCTGCCCGGAAAACAAGATATGTCCAGACATCGCTATCTCTGCTTCTGCCTTCAATGGCAATTCCACCGGTCACTATCTCCCACAATGAATGCCATCACCGCACGGACAGGGAAGAGAAAGCAATAACTTCTGTTATAATTGCTAGAAATTGTGATGTTCTCTCCTGTTTCAAAGAATTTTCCTTTACCTGATATAATTTCTAAGCTAGGTCTCTTTGAAAACACGGTATTTTCAGATTTTCACAGTGAATTACCAAGAAACAACATAGGAAACCACTGTGAACGGTGAAGTCACATATAGATCCTTTGGTGTGTCAGGTGAAGCACACTACCCAAAAGACTCCAGCGTTCTTGAAACCAGTGTTTGCTCTTTAGTCTACTGTATCAACTCGAAAGCTCACTGAAGCATACAATGAAGCAGAACAACAACGGCACGGCAAGGGCATAATTCCATTTGTTGAAATCGTTTCATTATCTGTATATGGTGGTTAGAATTTCATCTGGTTGAAAACTGTTGCTGGCCTCCTTCGGAACACGGTCTTTATGAGTTAACAGTAAGTGCAACAACAACTTTTAGAAAGACATACATGAGAACCAGATAGCATCTAATATCTTCAGTTCAAAGAGCTACATCTGTACTTTCAGTAGTACATGCGTTACTCTGCCCGGAAAACAAGATATGTCCAGACATCGCTATCTCTGCTTCTGCCTTCAATGGCAATGACAACGGTCACTATCTCCCACAATGAATGCCATCACCGCACGGACAGGGAAGAGAAAGCAATAACTTCTGTTATAATCGCTAGAAATTGTGATGTTCTCTCCTGTTTCAAAGAATGTTCCTTTACCTGATATAATTTCGAAGCTAGGTCTCTTTGAAAACACGGTATTTTCAGATTTTCACAATGAATTACCAAGAAACAACATAGGAAACCACTGTGAACGGTGAAGTCACATATAGATCCTTTGGTGTGTCAGGTGAAGCACACTACCCAAAAGACTCCAGCGTTCTTGAAACCAGTGTTTGCTCTTTAGTCTACTGTATCAACTCGAAAGCTCACTGAAGCATACAATGAAGCAGAACAACAACGGCACTGCAAGGGCATAATTCCATCTGTTGAAATCTTTTGATTATCTGTATATGGTGGTTAGAATTTCATCTGGTTGAAAACTGTTGCTGGCCTCCTTCGGAACACAGTCTTTATGAGTTAACAATAAGTGCAACAACAACTTTTAGAAAGACATACATGAGAACCAGAGAGCATCTAATATCTTCAGTTCAAAGAGCTACATCTGTACTTTCAGTAGTACATGCGTTACTCTGCCCGGAAAACAAGATATGTCCGGACATCGCTATCTCTGCTTCTGCCTTCAATGGGAATGCCACCCGTCACTATCTCCCACAATGAATGCCATCGCCGCACGGACAGGGAAGAGAAAGCAATACCTTCTGTTATAATTGCTAGAAATTGTGATGTTCTCTCCTGTTTCAAAGAATGATCCTTTACCTGATATAATTTCTAAGCTAGGTCTCTTTGAAAACACGGTATTTTCAGATTTTCACAGTGAATTACCAAGAAACAACATAGGAAACCACTGTGAACGGTGAAGTCACATATAGATCCTTTGGTGTGTCAGGTGAAGCACACTACCCAAAAGACTCCAGCGTTCTTGAAACCAGTGTTTGCTCTTTAGTCTACTGTATCAACTCGAAAGCTCACTGAAGCATACAATGAAGCAGAATAACAACGGCACGGCAAGGGCATAATTCCATTTGTTGAAATCGTTTTATTATCTGTATATGGTGGTTAGAATTTCATCTGGTTGAAAACTGTTGCTGGCCTCCTTCGGAACACGGTCTTTATGAGTTAACAGTAAGTGCAACAACAACTTTTAGAAAGACATACATGAGAACCAGATAGCATCTAATATCTTCAGTTCAAAGAGCTACATCTGTACTTTCAGTAGTGCATGCGTTACTCTGCCCGGAAAACAAGATATGTCCAGACATCGCTATCTCTGCTTCTGCCTTCAATGGCAATGACAACGGTCACTATCTCCCACAATGAATGCCATCACTGCACGGACAGGGAAGAGAAAGCAATAACTTCTGTTATAATCGCTAGAAATTGTGATGTTCTCTCCTGTTTCAAAGAATGTTCCTTTACCTGATATAATTTCTAAGCTAGGTCTCTTTGAAAACACGGTATTTTCAGATTTTCACAATGAATTACCAAGAAACAACATAGGAAACCACTGTGAACGGTGAAGTCACATATAGATCCTTTGGTGTGTCAGGTGAAGCACACTACCCAAAAGACTCCAGCGTTCTTGAAACCAGTGTTTGCTCTTTAGTCTACTGTATCAACTCGAAAGCTCACTGAAGCATACAATGAAGCAGAACAACAACGGCACTGCAAGGGCATAATTCCATCTGTTGAAATCTTTTGATTATCTGTATATGGTGGTTAGAATTTCATCTGGTTGAAAACTGTTGCTGGCCTCCTTTGGAACACAGTCTTTATGAGTTAACAATAAGTGCAACAACAACTTTTAGAAAGACATACATGAGAACCAGAGAGCATCTAATATCTTCAGTTCAAAGAGCTACATCTGTACTTTCAGTAGTACATGCGTTACTCTGCCCGGAAAACAAGATATGTCCAGACATCGCTATCTCTGCTTCTGCCTTCAATGGGAATGCCACCCGTCACTATCTCCCACAATGAATGCCATCGCCGCACGGACAGGGAAGAGAAAGCAATACCTTCTGTTATAATTGCTAGAAATTGTGATGTTCTCTCCTGTTTCAAAGAATGATCCTTTACCTGATATAATTTCTAAGCTAGGTCTCTTTGAAAACACGGTATTTTCAGATTTTCACAGTGAATTACCAAGAAACAACATAGGAAACCACTGTGAACGGTGAAGTCACATATAGATCCTTTGGTGTGTCAGGTGAAGCACACTACCCAAAAGACTCCAGCGTTCTTGAAACCAGTGTTTGCTCTTTAGTCTACTGTATCAACTCGAAAGCTCACTGAAGCATACAATGAAGCAGAATAACAACGGCACGGCAAGGGCATAATTCCATTTGTTGAAATCGTTTTATTATCTGTATATGGTGGTTAGAATTTCATCTGGTTGAAAACTGTTGCTGGCCTCCTTCGGAACACGGTCTTTATGAGTTAACAGTAAGTGCAACAACAACTTTTAGAAAGACATACATGAGAACCAGATAGCATCTAATATCTTCAGTTCAAAGAGCTACATCTGTACTTTCAGTAGTACATGCGTTACTCTGCCCGGAAAACAAGATATGTCCAGACATCGCTATCTCTGCTCCTGCCTTCAATGGCAATGCCAACGGTCACTGTCTCCCACAACGAATGCCATCACCCCACGGACAGGGAAGAGAAAGCAATAACTTCTGTTATAATTGCTAGAAATTGTGATGTTCTCTCCTGTTTCAAAGAATGTTCCTTTACCTGATATAATTTCTAAGCTAGGTCTCTTTGAAAACACGGTATTTTCAGATTTTCACAGTGAATTACCAAGAAACAACATAGGAAACCACTGTGAACGGTGAAGTCACATATAGATCCTTTGGTGTGTCAGGTGAAGCACACTACCCAAAAGACTCCAGCGTTCTTGTAACCAGTGTTTGCTCTTTAGTCTACTGTATCAACTCGAAAGCTCACTGAAGCATACAATGAAGCAGAACAACAACGGCACGGCAAGGGCATAATTCCATTTGTTGAAATCGTTTTATTATCTGTATATGGTGGTTAGAATTTCATCTGGTTGAAAACTGTTGCTGGCCTCCTTCGGAACACGGTCTTTATGAGTTAACAGTAAGTGCAACAACAACTTTTAGAAAGACATACATGAGAACCAGATAGCATCTAATATCTTCAGTTCAAAGAGCTACATCTGTACTTTCAGTAGTACATGCGTTACTCTGCCCGGAAAACAAGATATGTCCAGACATCGCTATCTCTGCTTCTGCCTTCAATGGCAATGCCAACGGTCACTGTCTCCCACAATGAATGCCATCACCGCACGGACAGGGAAGAGAAAGCAAAAACTTCTGTTATAATTGTTAGAAATTGTGATGTTCTCTCCTGTTTCAAAGAATGTTCCTTTACCTGATATAATTTCTAAGATAGGTCTCTTTGAAAACACGGTATTTTCAGATTTTCACAGTGAATTACCAAGAAACAACATAGGAAACCACTGTGAACGGTGAAGTCACATATAGATCCTTTGGTGTGTCAGGTGAAGCACACTACCCAAAAGACTTCAGCGTTGTTGAAACCAGTGTTTGCTCTTTAGTCTACTGTATCAACTCGAAAGCTCACTGAAGCATACAATGAAGCAGAACAACAACGGCACTGCAAGGGCATAATTCCATCTGTTGAAATCTTTTGATTATCTGTATATGGTGGTTAGAATTTCATCTGGTTGAAAACTGTTGCTGGCCTCCTTCGGAACACAGTCTTTATGAGTTAACAATAAGTGCAACAACAACTTTTAGAAAGACATACATGAGAACCAGATAGCATCTAATATCTTCAGTTCAAAGAGCTACATCTGTACTTTCAGTAGTACATGCGTTACTCTGCCCGGAAAACAAGATATGTCCAGACATCGCTATCTCTGCTTCTGCCTTCAATGGGAATGCCACCCGCACTATCTCCCACAATGAATGCCATCGCCGCACGGACAGGGAAGAGAAAGCAATACCTTCTGTTATAATCGCTAGAAATTGTGATGTTCTCTCCTGTTTCAAAGAATGATCCTTTACCTGATATAATTTCTAAGCTAGGTCTCTTTGAAAACACGGTATTTTCAGATTTTCACAGTGAATTACCAAGAAACAACATAGGAATCCACTGTGAACGGTGAAGTCACATATAGATCCTTTGGTGTGTCAGGTGAAGCACACTACCCAAAAGACTCCAGCGTTCTTGAAACCAGTGTTTGCTCTTTAGTCTACTGTATCAACTCGAAAGCTCACTGAAGCATACAATGAAGCAGAATAACAACGGCACGGCAAGGGCATAATTCCATTTGTTGAAATCGTTTTATTATCTGTATATGGTGGTTAGAATTTCATCTGGTTGAAAACTGTTGCTGGCCTCCTTCGGAACACGGTCTTTATGAGCTAACAGTAAGTGCAACAACAACTTTTAGAAAGACATACATGAGAACCAGATAGCATCTAATATCTTCAGTTCAAAGAGCTACATCTGTACTTTCAGTAGTACATGCGTTACTCTGCCCGGAAAACAAGATATGTCCAGACATCGCTATCTCTGCTTCTGCCTTCAATGGCAATGCCAACGGTCACTGTATCCCACAACGAATGCCATCACCCCACGGACAGGGAAGAGAAAGCAATAACTTCTGTTATAATTGCTAGAAATTGTGATGTTCTCTCCTGTTTCAAAGAATGTTCCTTTACCTGATATAATTTCTAAGCTAGGTCTCTTTGAAAACACGGTATTTTCAGATTTTCACAGTGAATTACCAAGAAACAACATAGGAAACCACTGTGAACGGTGAAGTCACATATAGATCCTTTGGTGTGTCAGGTGAAGCACACTACCCAAAAGACTCCAGCGTTCTTGAAACCAGTGTTTGCTCTTTAGTCTACTGTATCAACTCGAAAGCTCACTGAAGCATACAATGAAGCAGAACAACAACGGCACGGCAAGGGCATAATTCCATTTGTTGAAATCGTTTTATTATCTGTATATGGTGGTTAGAATTTCATCTGGTTGAAAACTGTTGCTGGCCTCCTTCGGAACACGGTCTTTATGAGTTAACAGTAAGTGCAAAAACAACTTTTAGAAAGACATACATGAGAACCAGATAGCATCTAATATCTTCAGTTCAAAGAGCTACATCTGTACTTTCAGTAGTACATGCGTTACTCTGCCCGGAAAACAAGATATGTCCAGACATCGCTATCTCTGCTTCTGCCTTCAATGGCAATGCCACCGGTCACTATCTCCCACAATGAATGCCATCACCGCACGGACAGGGAAGAGAAAGCAATAACTTCTGTTATAATTGGTAGAAATTGTGATGTTCTCTCCTGTTTCAAAGAATGTTCCTTTACCTGATATAATTTCTAAGCTAGGTCTCTTTGAAAACACGGTATTTTCAGATTTTCACAGTGAATTACCAAGAAACAACATAGGAAACCACTGTGAACGGTGAAGTCACATATAGATCCTTTGGTGTGTCAGGTGAAGCACACTACCCAAAAGACTCCAGCGTTCTTGAAACCAGTGTTTGCTCTTTAGTCTACTGTATCAACTCGAAAGCTCACTGAAGCATACAATGAAGCAGAACAACAACGGCACGGCAAGGGCATAATTCCATTTGTTGAAATCGTTTCATTATCTGTATATGGTGGTTAGAATTTCATCTGGTGGAAAACTGTTGCTGGCCTCCTTCGGAACACGGTCTTTATGAGTTAACAGTAAGTGCAACAAGAACTTTTAGAAAGACATACATGAGAACCAGATAGCATCTAATATCTTCAGTTCAAAGAGCTACATCTGTACTTTCAGTAGTACATGCGTTACTCTGCCCGGAAAACAAGATATGTCCAGACATCGCTATCTCTGCTTCTGCCTTCAATGGCAATGCCAACGGTCACTGTCTCCCACAATGAATGCCGTCACTGCACGGACAGGGAAGAGAAAGCAATAACTTCCGTTATAATCGCTAGAAATTGTGATGTTCTCTCCTGTTTCAAAGAATGTTCCTTTACCTGATATAATTTCTAAGCTAGGTCTCTTTGAAAACACGGTATTTTCAGATTTTCACAGTGAATTACCAAGAAACAACATAGGAAACCACTGTGAACGGTGAAGTCACATATAGATCCTTTGGTGTGTCAGGTGAAGCACACTACCCAAAAGACTCCAGCGTTCTTGAAACCAGTGTTTGCTCTTTAGTCTACTGTATCAACTCGAAAGCTCACTGAAGCATACAATGAAGCAGAACAACAACGGCACGGCAAGGGCATAATTCCATTTGTTGAAATCGTTTCATTATCTGTATATGGTGGTTAGAATTTCATCTGGTTCAAAACTGTTGCTGGCCTCCTTCGGAACACGGTCTTTATGAGTTAACAGTAAGTGAAACAACAACTTTTAGAAAGACATACATGAGAACCAGATAGCATCTAATATCTTCAGTTCAAAGAGCTACATCTGTACTTTCAGAAGTACATGCGTTACTCTGCCCGGAAAACAAGATATGTCCAGACATCGCTATCTCTGCTTCTGCCTTCAATGGCAATGCCAACGGTCACTATCTCCCACAATGAATGCCATCACCGCACGGACAGGGAAGAGAAAGCAATAACTTCTGTTATAATCGCTAGAAATTGTGATGTTCTCTCCTGTTTCAAAGAATGTTCCTTTACCTGATATAATTTCTAAGCTAGGTCTCTTTGAAAACACGGTATTTTCAGATTTTCACAGTGAATTACCAAGAAACAACATAGGAAACCACTGTGAACTGTGAAGTCACATATAGATCCTTTGGTGTGTCAGGTGAAGCACACTACCCAAAAGACTCCAGCGTTCTTGAAACCAGTGTTTGCTCTTTAGTCTACTGTATCAACTCGAAAGCTCACTGAAGCATACAATGAAGCAGAACAACAACGGCACTGCAAGGGCATAATTCCATCTGTTGAAATCTTTTGATTATCTGTATATGGTGGTTAGAATTTCATCTGGTTGAAAACTGTTGCTGGCCTCCTTCGGAACACAGTCTTTATGAGTTAACAATAAGTGCAACAACAACTTTTAGAAAGACATACATGAGAACCAGAGAGCATCTAATATCTTCAGTTCAAAGAGCTACATCTGTACTTTCAGTAGTACATGCGTTACTCTGCCCGGAAAACAAGATATGTCCAGACATCGCTATCTCTGCTTCTGCCTTCAATGGGAATGCCACCCGTCACTATCTCCCACAATGAATGCCATCGCCGCACGGACAGGGAAGAGAAAGCAATACCTTCTGTTATAATTGCTAGAAATTGTGATGTTCTCTCCTGTTTCAAAGAATGATCCTTTACCTGATATAATTTCTAAGCTAGGTCTCTTTGAAAACACGGTATTTTCAGATTTTCACAGTGAATTACCAAGAAACAACATAGGAAACCACTGTGAACGGTGAAGTCACATATAGATCCTTTGGTGTGTCAGGTGAAGCACAGTACCCAAAAGACTCCAGCGTTCTTGAAACCAGTGTTTGCTCTTTAGTCTACTGTATCAACTCGAAAGCTCACTGAAGCATACAATGAAGCAGAATAACAACGGCACGGCAAGGGCATAATTCCATTTGTTGAAATCGTTTTATTATCTGTATATGGTGGTTAGAATTTCATCTGGTTGAAAACTGTTGCTGGCCTCCTTCGGAACACGGTCTTTATGAGCTAACAGTAAGTGCAACAACAACTTTTAGAAAGACATACATGAGAACCAGATAGCATCTAATATCTTCAGTTCAAAGAGCTACATCTGTACTTTCAGTAGTACATGCGTTACTCTGCCCGGAAAACAAGATATGTCCAGACATCGCTATCTCTGCTTCTGCCTTCAATGGCAATGCCAACGGTCACTGTCTCCCACAACGAATGCCATCACCCCACGGACAGGGAAGAGAAAGCAATAACTTCTGTTATAATTGCTAGAAATTGTGATGTTCTCTCCTGTTTCAAAGAATGTTCCTTTACCTGATATAATTTCTAAGCTAGGTCTCTTTGAAAACACGGTATTTTCAGATTTTCACAGTGAATTACCAAGAAACAACATAGGAAACCACTGTGAACGGTGAAGTCACATATAGATCCTTTGGTGTGTCAGGTGAAGCACACTACCCAAAAGACTCCAGCGTTCTTGAAACCAGTGTTTGCTCTTTAGTCTACTGTATCAACTCGAAAGCTCACTGAAGCATACAATGAAGCAGAACAACAACGGCACGGCAAGGGCATAATTCCATTTGTTGAAATCGTTTTATTATCTGTATATGGTGGTTAGAATTTCATCTGGTTGAAAACTGTTGCTGGCCTCCTTCGGAACACGGTCTTTATGAGTTAACAGTAAGTGCAAAAACAACTTTTAGAAAGACATACATGAGAACCAGATAGCATCTAATATCTTCAGTTCAAAGAGCTACATCTGTACTTTCAGTAGTACATGCGTTACTCTGCCCGGAAAACAAGATATGTCCAGACATCGCTATCTCTGCTTCTGCCTTCAATGGCAATGCCACCGGTCACTATCTCCCACAATAAATGCCATCACCGCACGGACAGGGAAGAGAAAGCAATAACTTCTGTTATAATTGGTAGAAATTGTGATGTTCTCTCCTGTTTCAAAGAATGTTCCTTTACCTGATATAATTTCTAAGCTAGGTCTCTTTGAAAACACGGTATTTTCAGATTTTCACAGTGAATTACCAAGAAACAACATAGGAAACCACTGTGAACGGTGAAGTCACATATAGATCCTTTGGTGTGTCAGGTGAAGCACACTACCCAAAAGACTCCAGCGTTCTTGAAACCAGTGTTTGCTCTTTAGTCTACTGTATCAACTCGAAAGCTCACTGAAGCATACAATGAAGCAGAACAACAACGGCACGGCAAGGGCATAATTCCATTTGTTGAAATCGTTTCATTATCTGTATATGGTGGTTAGAATTTCATCTGGTGGAAAACTGTTGCTGGCCTCCTTCGGAACACGGTCTTTATGAGTTAACAGTAAGTGCAACAACAACTTTTAGAAAGACATACATGAGAACCAGATAGCATCTAATATCTTCAGTTCAAAGAGCTACATCTGTACTTTCAGTAGTACATGCGTTACTCTGCCCGGAAAACAAGATATGTCCAGACATCGCTATCTCTGCTTCTGCCTTCAATGGCAATGCCAACGGTCACTGTCTCCCACAATGAATGCCATCACCGCACGGACAGGGAAGATAAAGCAATAACTTCCGTTATAATCGCTAGAAATTGTGATGTTCTCTCCTGTTTCAAAGAATGTTCCTTTACCTGATATAATTTCTAAGCTAGGTCTCTTTGAAAACACGGTATTTTCAGATTTTCACAGTGAATTACCAAGAAACAACATAGGAAACCACTGTGAACGGTGAAGTCACATATAGATCCTTTGGTGTGTCAGGTGAAGCACACTACCCAAAAGACTCCAGCGTTCTTGAAACCAGTGTTTGCTCTTTAGTCTACTGTATCAACTCGAAAGCTCACTGAAGCATACAATGAAGCAGAACAACAACGGCACGGCAAGGGCATAATTCCATTTGTTGAAATCGTTTCATTATCTGTATATGGTGGTTAGAATTTCATCTGGTTCAAAACTGTTGCTGGCCTCCTTCGGAACACGGTCTTTATGAGTTAACAGTAAGTGAAACAACAACTTTTAGAAAGACATACATGAGAACCAGATAGCATCTAATATCTTCAGTTCAAAGAGCTACATCTGTACTTTCAGAAGTACATGCGTTACTCTGCCCGGAAAACAAGATATGTCCAGACATCGCTATCTCTGCTTCTGCCTTCAATGGCAATGCCAACGGTCACTATCTCCCACAATGAATGCCATCACCGCACGGACAGGGAAGAGAAAGCAATAACTTCTGTTATAATCGCTAGAAATTGTGATGTTCTCTCCTGTTTCAAAGAATGTTCCTTTACCTGATATAATTTCTAAGCTAGGTCTCTTTGAAAACACGGTATTTTCAGATTTTCACAGTGAATTACCAAGAAACAACATAGGAAACCACTGTGAACTGTGAAGTCACATATAGATCCTTTGGTGTGTCAGGTGAAGCACACTACCCAAAAGACTCCAGCGTTCTTGAAACCAGTGTTTGCTCTTTAGTCTACTGTATCAACTCGAAAGCTCACTGAAGCATACAATGAAGCAGAACAACAACGGCACTGCAAGGGCATAATTCCATTTGTTGAAATCTTTTGATTATCTGTATATGGTGGTTAGAATTTCATCTGGTTGAAAACTGTTGCTGGCCTCCTTCGGAACACAGTCTTTATGAGTTAACAATAAGTGCAACAACAACTTTTAGAAAGACATACATGAGAACCAGAGAGCATCTAATATCTTCAGTTCAAAGAGCTACATCTGTACTTTCAGTAGTACATGCGTTACTCTGCCCGGAAAACAAGATATGTCCAGACATCGCTATCTCTGCTTCTGCCTTCAATGGGAATGCCACCCGTCACTATCTCCCACAATGAATGCCATCGCCGCACGGACAGGGAAGAGAAAGCAATACCTTCTGTTATAATTGCTAGAAATTGTGATGTTCTCTCCTGTTTCAAAGAATGATCCTTTACCTGATATAATTTCTAAGCTAGGTCTCTTTGAAAACACGGTATTTTCAGATTTTCACAGTGAATTACCAAGAAACAACATAGGAAACCACTGTGAACGGTGAAGTCACATATAGATCCTTTGGTGTGTCAGGTGAAGCACAGTACCCAAAAGACTCCAGCGTTCTTGAAACCAGTGTTTGCTCTTTAGTCTACTGTATCAACTCGAAAGCTCACTGAAGCATACAATGAAGCAGAATAACAACGGCACGGCAAGGGCATAATTCCATTTGTTGAAATCGTTTTATTATCTGTATATGGTGGTTAGAATTTCATCTGGTTGAAAACTGTTGCTGGCCTCCTTCGGAACACGGTCTTTATGAGCTAACAGTAAGTGCAACAACAACTTTTAGAAAGACATACATGAGAACCAGATAGCATCTAATATCTTCAGTTCAAAGAGCTACATCTGTACTTTCAGTAGTACATGCGTTACTCTGCCCGGAAAACAAGATATGTCCAGACATCGCTATCTCTGCTTCTGCCTTCAATGGCAATGCCAACGGTCACTGTCTCCCACAACGAATGCCATCACCCCACGGACAGGGAAGAGAAAGCAATAACTTCTGTTATAATTGCTAGAAATTGTGATGTTCTCTCCTGTTTCAAAGAATGTTCCTTTACCTGATATAATTTCTAAGCTAGGTCTCTTTGAAAACACGGTATTTTCAGATTTTCACAGTGAATTACCAAGAAACAACATAGGAAACCACTGTGAACGGTGAAGTCACATATAGATCCTTTGGTGTGTCAGGTGAAGCACACTACCCAAAAGACTCCAGCGTTCTTGAAACCAGTGTTTGCTCTTTAGTCTACTGTATCAACTCGAAAGCTCACTGAAGCATACAATGAAGCAGAACAACAACGGCACGGCAAGGGCATAATTCCATTTGTTGAAATCGTTTTATTATCTGTATATGGTGGTTAGAATTTCATCTGGTTGAAAACTGTTGCTGGCCTCCTTCGGAACACGGTCTTTATGAGTTAACAGTAAGTGCAAAAACAACTTTTAGAAAGACATACATGAGAACCAGATAGCATCTAATATCTTCAGATCAAAGAGCTACATCTGTACTTTCAGTAGTACATGCGTTACTCTGCCCGGAAAACAAGATATGTCCAGACATCGCTATCTCTGCTTCTGCCTTCAATGGCAATGCCACCGGTCACTATCTCCCACAATGAATGCCATCACCGCACGGACAGGGAAGAGAAAGCAATAACTTCTGTTATAATTGCTAGAAATTGTAATGTTCTCTCCTGTTTCAAAGAATGTTCCTTTACCTGATATAATTTCTAAGCTAGGTCTCTTTGAAAACACGGTATTTTCAGATTTTCACAGTGAATTACCAAGAAACAACATAGGAAACCACTGTGAACGGTGAAGTCATATATAGATCCTTTGGTGTGTCAGGTGAAGCACACTACCCAAAAGACTCCAGCGTTCTTGAAACCAGTGTTTGCTCTTTAGTCTACTGTATCAACTCGAAAGCTCACTGAAGCATACAATGAAGCAGAACAACAACGGCACGGCAAGGGCATAATTCCATTTGTTGAAATCGTTTCATTATCTGTATATGGTGGTTAGAATTTCATCTGGTTGAAAACTGTTGCTGGCCTCCTTCGGAACACGGTCTTTATGAGTTAACAGTAAGTGCAACAACAACTTTTAGAAAGACATACATGAGAACCAGATAGCATCTAATATCTTCAGTTCAAAGAGCTACATCTGTACTTTCAGTAGTACATGCGTTACTCTGCCCGGAAAACAAGATATGTCCAGACATCGCTATCTCTGCTTCTGCCTTCAATGGCAATGCCAACGGTCACTATCTCCCACAATGAATGCCATCACCGCACGGACAGGGAAGAGAAAGCAATAACTTCTGTTATAATTGCTAGAAATTGTGATGTTCTCTCCTGTTTCAAAGAATGTTCCTTTACCTGATATAATTTCTAAGCTAGGTCTCTTTGAAAACACGGTATTTTCAGATTTTCACAGTGAATTACCAAGAAACAACATAGGAAACCACTGTGAACGGTGAAGTCACATATAGATCCTTTGGTGTGTCAGGTGAAGCACACTACCCAAAAGACTCCAGCGTTCTTGAAACCAGTGTTTGCTCTTTAGTCTACTGTATCAACTCGAAAGCTCACTGAAGCATACAATGAAGCAGAACAACAACGGCACGGCAAGGGCATAATTCCATTTGTTGAAATCGTTTCATTATCTGTATATGGTGGTTAGAATTTCATCTGGTTGAAAACTCTTGCTGGCCTCCTTCGGAACACGGTCTTTATGAGTTAACAGTAAGTGCAACACAACTTTTAGAAAGACATACATGAGAACCAGATAGCATCTAATATCTTCAGTTCAAAGAGCTACATCTGTACTTTCAGTAGTACATGCGTTACTCTGCCCGGAAAACAAGATATGTCCAGACATCGCTATCTCTGCTTCTGCCTTCAATGGCAATGCCAACGGTCACTATCTCCCACAATGAATGCCATCACCGCACGGACAGGGAAGAGAAAGCAATAACTTCTGTTATAATCGCTAGAAATTGTGATGTTCTCTCCTGTTTCAAAGAATGTTCCTTTACCTGATATAATTTCTAAGCTAGGTCTCTTTGAAAACACGGTATTTTCAGATTTTCACAGTGAATTACCAAGAAACAACATAGGAAACCACTGTGAACGGTGAAGTCACATATAGATCCTTTGGTGTGTCAGGTGAAGCACACTACCCAAAAGACTCCAGCGTTCTTGAAACCAGTGTTTGCTCTTTAGTCTACTGTATCAACTCGAAAGCTCACTGAAGCATACAATGAAGCAGAACAACAACGGCACTGCAAGGGCATATTTCCATCTGTTGAAATCTTTTGATTATCTGTATATGGTGGTTAGAATTTCATCTGGTTGAAAACTGTTGCTGGCCTCCTTCGGAACACAGTCTTTATGAGTTAACAATAAGTGCAACAACAACTTTTAGAAAGACATACATGAGAACCAGAGAGCATCTAATATCTTCAGTTCAAAGAGCTACATCTGTACTTTCAGTAGTACATGCGTTACTCTGCCCGGAAAACAAGATATGTCCGGACATCGCTATCTCTGCTTCTGCCTTCAATGGGAATGCCACCCGTCACTATCTCCCACAATGAATGCCATCGCCGCACGGACAGGGAAGAGAAAGCAATACCTTCTCTTATAATTGCTAGAAATTGTGATGTTCTCTCCTGTTTCAAAGAATGATCCTTTACCTGATATAATTTCTAAGCTAGGTCTCTTTGAAAACACGGTATTTTCAGATTTTCACAGTGAATTACCAAGAAACAACATAGGAAACCACTGTGAACGGTGAAGTCACATATAGATCCTTTGGTGTGTCAGGTGAAGCACACTACCCAAAAGACTCCAGCGTTCTTGAAACCAGTGTTTGCTCTTTAGTCTACTGTATCAACTCGAAAGCTCACTGAAGCATACAATGAAGCAGAATAACAACGGCACGGCAAGGGCATAATTCCATTTGTTGAAATCGTTTTATTATCTGTATATGGTGGTTAGAATTTCATCTGGTTGAAAACTGTTGCTGGCCTCCTTCGGAACACGGTCTTTATGAGTTAACAGTAAGTGCAACAACAACTTTTAGAAAGACATACATGAGAACCAGATAGCATCTAATATCTTCAGTTCAAAGAGCTACATCTGTACTTTCAGTAGTACATGCGTTACTCTGCCCGGAAAACAAGATATGTCCAGACATCGCTATCTCTGCTTCTGCCTTCAATGGCAATGCCAACGGTCACTGTCTCCCACAACGAATGCCATCACCCCACGGACAGGGAAGAGAAAGCAATAACTTCTGTTATAATTGCTAGAAATTGTGATGTTCTCTCCTGTTTCAAAGAATGTTCCTTTACCTGATATAATTTCTAAGCTAGGTCTCTTTGAAAACACGGTATTTTCAGATTTTCACAGTGAATTACCAAGAAACAACATAGGAAACCACTGTGAACGGTGAAGTCACATATAGATCCTTTGGTGTGTCAGGTGAAGCACACTACCCAAAAGACTCCAGCGTTCTTGAAACCAGTGTTTGCTCTTTAGTCTACTGTATCAACTCGAAAGCTCACTGAAGCATACAATGAAGCAGAACAACAACGGCACGGCAAGGGCATAATTCCATTTGTTGAAATCGTTTCATTATCTGTATATGGTGGTTAGAATTTCATCTGGTTGAAAACTGTTGCTGGCCTCCTTCGGAACACGGTCTTTATGAGTTAACAGTAAGTGCAACAACAATTTTTAGAAAGACATACATGAGAACCAGATAGCATCTAATATCTTCAGTTCAAAGAGCTACATCTGTACTTTCAGTAGTACATGCGTTACTCTGCCCGGAAAACAAGATATGTCCAGACATCGCTATCTCTGCTTCTGCCTTCAATGGCAATGCCAACGGTCACTATCTCCCACAATGAATGCCATCACCGCACGGACAGGGAAGAGAAAGCAATAACTTCTGTTATAATTGCAAGAAATTGTGATGTTCTCTCCTGTTTCAAAGAATGTTCCTTTACCTGATATAATTTCTAAGCTAGGTCTCTTTGAAAACACGGTATTTTCAGATTTTCACAGTGAATTACCAAGAAACAACATAGGAAACCACTGTGAACGGTGAAGTCACATATAGATCCTTTGGTGTGTCAGGTGAAGCACACTACCCAAAAGACTCCAGCGTTCTTGAAACCAGTGTTTGCTCTTTAGTCTACTGTATCAACTCGAAAGCTCACTGAAGCATACAATGAAGCAGAACAACAACGGCACTGCAAGGGCATAATTCCATTTGTTGAAATCGTTTTATTATCTGTATATGGTGGTTAGAATTTCATCTGGTTGAAAACTGTTGCTGGCCTCCTTCGGAACACGGTCTTTATGAGTTAACAGTAAGTGCAAAAACAACTTTTAGAAAGACATACATGAGAACCAGATAGCATCTAATATCTTCAGTTCAAAGAGCTACATCTGTACTTTCAGTAGTACATGCGTTACTCTGCCCGGAAAACAAGATATGTCCAGACATCGCTATCTCTGCTTCTGCCTTCAATGGCAATGCCACCGGTCACTATCTCCCACAATGAATGCCATCACCGCACGGACAGGGAAGAGAAAGCAATAACTTCTGTTATAATTGCTAGAAATTGTAATGTTCTCTCCTGTTTCAAAGAATGTTCCTTTACCTGATATAATTTCTAAGCTAGGTCTCTTTGAAAACACGGTATTTTCAGATTTTCACAGTGAATTACCAAGAAACAACATAGGAAACCACTGTGAACGGTGAAGTCACATATAGATCCTTTGGTGTGTCAGGTGAAGCACACTACCCAAAAGACTCCAGCGTTCTTGAAACCAGTGTTTGCTCTTTAGTCTACTGTATCAACTCGAAAGCTCACTGAAGCATACAATGAAGCAGAACAACAACGGCACGGCAAGGGCATAATTCCATTTGTTGAAATCGTTTCATTATCTGTATATGGTGGTTAGAATTTCATCTGGTTGAAAACTGTTGCTGGCCTCCTTCGGAACACGGTCTTTATGAGTTAACAGTAAGTGCAACAACAACTTTTAGAAAGACATACATGAGAACCAGATAGCATCTAATATCTTCAGTTCAAAGAGCTACATCTGTACTTTCAGTAGTACATGCGTTACTCTGCCCGGAAAACAAGATATGTCCAGACATCGCTATCTCTGCTTCTGCCTTCAATGGCAATGCCAACGGTCACTATCTCCCACAATGAATGCCATCACCGCACGGACAGGGAAGAGAAAGCAATAACTTCTGTTATAATCGCTAGAAATTGTGATGTTCTCTCCTGTTTCAAAGAATGTTCCTTTACCTGATATAATTTCTAAGCTAGGTCTCTTTGAAAACACGGTATTTTCAGATTTTCACAGTGAATTACCAAGAAACAACATAGGAAACCACTGTGAACGGTGAAGTCACATATAGATCCTTTGGTGTGTCAGGTGAAGCACACTACCCAAAAGACTCCAGCGTTCTTGAAACCAGTGTTTGCTCTTTAGTCTACTGTATCAACTCGAAAGCTCACTGAAGCATACAATGAAGCAGAACAACAACGGCACTGCAAGGGCATAATTCCATCTGTTGAAATCTTTTGATTATCTGTATATGGTGGTTAGAATTTCATCTGGTTGAAAACTGTTGCTGGCCTCCTTCGGAACACAGTCTTTATGAGTTAACAATAAGTGCAACAACAACTTTTAGAAAGACATACATGAGAACCAGAGAGCATCTAATATCTTCAGTTCAAAGAGCTACATCTGTACTTTCAGTAGTACATGCGTTACTCTGCCCGGAAAACAAGATATGTCCAGACATCGCTATCTCTGCTTCTGCCTTCAATGGGAATGCCACCCGTCCCTATCTCCCACAATGAATGCCATCGCCGCACGGACAGGGAAGAGAAAGCAATACCTTCTGTTATAATCGCTAGAAATTGTGATGTTCTCTCCTGTTTCAAAGAATGATCCTTTACCTGATATAATTTCTAAGCTAGGTCTCTTTGAAAACACGGTATTTTCAGATTTTCACAGTGAATTACCAAGAAACAACATAGGAAACCACTGTGAACGGTGAAGTCACATATAGATCCTTTGGTGTGTCAGGTGAAGCACACTACCCAAAAGACTCCAGCGTTCTTGAAACCAGTGTTTGCTCTTTAGTCTACTGTATCAACTCGAAAGCTCACTGAAGCATACAATGAAGCAGAATAACAACGGCACGGCAAGGGCATAATTCCATTTGTTGAAATCGTTTTATTATCTGTATATGGTGGTTAGAATTTCATCTGGTTGAAAACTGTTGCTGGCCTCCTTCGGAACACGGTCTTTATGAGTTAACAGTAAGTGCAACAACAACTTTTAGAAAGACATACATGAGAACCAGATAGCATCTAATATCTTCAGTTCAAAGAGCTACATCTGTACTTTCAGTAGTACATGCGTTACTCTGCCCGGAAAACAAGATATGTCCAGACATCGCTATCTCTGCTTCTGCCTTCAATGGCAATGCCAACGGTCACTGTCTCCCACAACGAATGCCATCACCCCACGGACAGGGAAGAGAAAGCAATAACTTCTGTTATAATTGCTAGAAATTGTGATGTTCTCTCCTGTTTCAAAGAATGTTCCTTTACCTGATATAATTTCTAAGCTAGGTCTCTTTGAAAACACGGTATTTTCAGATTTTCACAGTGAATTACCAAGAAACAACATAGGAAACCACTGTGAACGGTGAAGTCACATATAGATCCTTTGGTGTGTCAGGTGAAGCACACTACCCAAAAGACTCCAGCGTTCTTGAAACCAGTGTTTGCTCTTTAGTCTACTGCATCAACTCGAAAGCTCACTGAAGCATACAATGAAGCAGAACAACAACGGCACGGCAAGGGCATAATTCCATTTGTTGAAATCGTTTTATTATCTGTATATGGTGGTTAGAATTTCATCTGGTTGAAAACTGTTGCTGGCCTCCTTCGGAACACGGTCTTTATGAGTTAACAGTAAGTGCAAAAACAACTTTTAGAAAGACATACATGAGAACCAGATAGCATCTAATATCTTCAGTTCAAAGAGCTACATCTGTACTTTCAGTAGTACATGCGTTACTCTGCCCGGAAAACAAGATATGTCCAGACATCGCTATCTCTGCTTCTGCCTTCAATGGCAATGCCACCGGTCACTATCTCCCACAATGAATGCCATCACCGCACGGACAGGGAAGAGAAAGCAATAACTTCTGTTATAATTGCTAGAAATTGTAATGTTCTCTCCTGTTTCAAAGAATGTTCCTTTACCTGATATAATTTCTAAGCTAGGTCTCTTTGAAAACACGGTATTTTCAGATTTTCACAGTGAATTACCAAGAAACAACATAGGAAACCACTGTGAACGGTGAAGTCACATATAGATCCTTTGGTGTGTCAGGTGAAGCACACTACCCAAAAGACTCCAGCGTTCTTGAAACCAGTGTTTGCTCTTTAGTCTACTGTATCAACTCGAAAGCTCACTGAAGCATACAATGAAGAAGAACAACAACGGCACGGCAAGGGCATAATTCCATTTGTTGAAATCGTTTCATTATCTGTATATGGTGGTTAGAATTTCATCTGGTTGAAAACTGTTGCTGGCCTCCTTCGGAACACGGTCTTTATGAGTTAACAGTAAGTGCAACAACAACTTTTAGAAAGACATACATGAGAACCAGATAGCATCTAATATCTTCAGTTCAAAGAGCTACATCTGTACTTTCAGTAGTACATGCGTTACTCTGCCCGGAAAACAAGATATGTCCAGACATCGCTATCTCTGCTTCTGCCTTCAATGGCAATGCCAACGGTCACTATCTCCCACAATGAATGCCATCACCGCACGGACAGGGAAGAGAAAGCAATAACTTCTGTTATAATCGCTAGAAATTGTGATGTTCTCTCCTGTTTCAAAGAATGTTCCTTTACCTGATATAATTTCTAAGCTAGGTCTCTTTGAAAACACGGTATTTTCAGATTTTCACAGTGAATTACCAAGAAACAACATAGGAAACCACTGTGAACGGTGAAGTCACATATAGATCCTTTGGTGTGTCAGGTGAAGCACACTACCCAAAAGACTCCAGCGTTCTTGAAACCAGTGTTTGCTCTTTAGTCTACTGTATCAACTCGAAAGCTCACTGAAGCATACAATGAAGCAGAACAACAACGGCACGGCAAGGGCATAATTCCATTTGTTGAAATCGTTTCATTATCTGTATATGGTGGTTAGAATTTCATCTGGTTGAAAACTGTTGCTGGCCTCCTTCGGAACACGGTCTTTATGAGTTAACAGTAAGTGCAACAACAACTTTTAGAAAGACATACATGAGAACCAGATAGCATCTAATATCTTCAGTTCAAAGAGCTACATCTGTACTTTCAGTAGTACATGCGTTACTCTGCCCGGAAAACAAGATATGTCCAGACATCGCTATCTCTGCTTCTGCCTTCAATGGCAATGCAAACGGTCACTATCTCCCACAATGAATGCCATCACCGCACGGACAGGGAAGAGAAAGCAATAACTTCTGTTATAATCGCTAGAAATTGTAATGTTCTCTCCTGTTTCAAAGAATGTTCCTTTACCTGATATAATTTCTAAGCTAGGTCTCTTTGAAAACACGGTATTTTCAGATTTTCACAGTGAATTACCAAGAAACAACATAGGAAACCACTGTGAACGGTGAAGTCACATATAGATCCTTTGGTGTGTCAGGTGAAGCACACTACCCAAAAGACTCCAGCGTTCTTGAAACCAGTGTTTGCTCTTTAGTCTACTGTATCAACTCGAAAGCTCACTGAAGCATACAATGAAGCAGAACAACAACGGCACTGCAAGGGCATAATTCCATCTGTTGAAATCTTTTGATTATCTGTATATGGTGGTTAGAATTTCATCTGGTTGAAAACTGTTGCTGGCCTCCTTCGGAACACAGTCTTTATGAGTTAACAATAAGTGCAACAACAACTTTTAGAAAGACATACATGAGAACCAGAGAGCATCTAATATCTTCAGTTCAAAGAGCTACATCTGTACTTTCAGTAGTACATGCGTTACTCTGCCCGGAAAACAAGATATGTCCAGACATCGCTATCTCTGCTTCTGCCTTCAATGGGAATGCCACCCGTCACTATCTCCCACAATGAATGCCATCGCCGCACGGACAGGGAAGAGAAAGCAATACCTTCTGTTATAATTGCTAGAAATTGTGATGTTCTCTCCTGTTTCAAAGAATGATCCTTTACCTGATATAATTTCTAAGCTAGGTCTCTTTGAAAACACGGTATTTTCAGATTTTCACAGTGAATTACCAAGAAACAACATAGGAAACCACTGTGAACGGTGAAGTCACATATAGATCCTTTGGTGTGTCAGGTGAAGCACACTACCCAAAAGACTCCAGCGTTCTTGAAACCAGTGTTTGCTCTTTAGTCTACTGTATCAACTCGAAAGCTCACTGAAGCATACAATGAAGCAGAATAACAACGGCACGGCAAGGGCATAATTCCATTTGTTGAAATCGTTTTATTATCTGTATATGGTGGTTAGAATTTCATCTGGTTGAAAACTGTTGCTGGCCTCCTTCGGAACACGGTCTTTATGAGTTAACAGTAAGTGCAACAACAACTTTTAGAAAGACATACATGAGAACCAGATAGCATCTAATATCTTCAGTTCAAAGAGCTACATCTGTACTTTCAGTAGTACATGCGTTACTCTGCCCGGAAAACAAGATATGTCTAGACATCGCTATCTCTGCTTCTGCCTTCAATGGCAATGCCAACGGTCACTGTCTCCCACAACGAATGCCATCACCCCACGGACAGGGAAGAGAAAGCAATAACTTCTGTTATAATTGGTAGAAATTGTGATGTTCTCTCCTGTTTCAAAGAATGTTCCTTTACCTGATATAATTTCTAAGCTAGGTCTCTTTGAAAACACGGTATTTTCAGATTTTCACAGTGAATTACCAAGAAACAACATAGGAAACCACTGTGAACGGTGAAGTCACTTATAGATCCTTTGGTGTGTCAGGTGAAGCACACTACCCAAAAGACTCCAGCGTTCTTGAAACCAGTGTTTGCTCTTTAGTCTACTGTATCAACTCGAAAGCTCACTGAAGCATACAATGAAGCAGAACAACAACGGCACGGCAAGGGCATAATTCCATTTGTTGAAATCGTTTTATTATCTGTATATGGTGGTTAGAATTTCATCTGGTTGAAAACTGTTGCTGGCCTCCTTCGGAACACGGTCTTTATGAGTTAACAGTAAGTGCAACAACAACTTTTAGAAAGACATACATGAGAACCAGATAGCATCTAATATCTTCAGTTCAAAGAGCTACATCTGTACTTTCAGTAGTACATGCGTTACTCTGCCCGGAAAACAAGATATGTCCAGACATCGCTATCTCTGCTTCTGCCTTCAATGGCAATGCCACCGGTCACTATCTCCCACAATGAATGCCATCACCGCACGGACAGGGAAGAGAAAGCAATAACTTCTGTTATAATTGCTAGAAATTGTGATGTTCTCTCCTGTTTCAAAGAATGTTCCTTTACCTGATATAATTTCTAAGCTAGGTCTCTTTGAAAACACGGTATTTTCAGATTTTCACAGTGAATTACCAAGAAACAACATAGGAAACCACTGTGAACGGTGAAGTCACATATAGATCCTTTGGTGTGTCAGGTGAAGCACACTACCCAAAAGACTCCAGCGTTCTTGAAACCAGTGTTTGC
Source organism: Furipterus horrens (assembly GCF_987537825.1). Classification (NCBI taxonomy): domain Eukaryota; kingdom Metazoa; phylum Chordata; class Mammalia; order Chiroptera; family Furipteridae; genus Furipterus; species Furipterus horrens. The sequence continues at coordinate 2,704,719 of NW_028327188.1, forward strand.
TCTTTAGTCTACTGTATCAACTCGAAAGCTCACTGAAGCATACAATGAAGCAGAACAACAACGGCACGGCAAGGGCATAATTCCATCTGTTGAAATCGTTTCATTATCTGTATATGGTGGTTAGAATTTCATCTGGTTGAAAACTGTTGCTGGCCTCCTTCGGAACACGGTCTTTATGAGTTAACAGTAAGTGCAACAACAACTTTTAGAAAGACATACATGAGAACCAGATAGCATCTAATATCTTCAGTTCAAAGAGCTACATCTGTACTTTCAGTAGTACATGCGTTACTCTGCCCGGAAAACAAGATATGTCCAGACATCGCTATCTCTGCTTCTGCCTTCAATGGGAATGCCACCCGTCACTATCTCCCACAATGAATGCCATCGCCGCACGGACAGGGAAGAGAAAGCAATACCTTCTGTTATAATTGCTAGAAATTGTGATGTTCTCTCCTGTTTCAAAGAATGATCCTTTACCTGATATAATTTCTAAGCTAGGTCTCTTTGAAAACACGGTATTTTCAGATTTTCACAGTGAATTACCAAGAAACAACATAGGAAACCACTGTGAACGGTGAAGTCACATATAGATCCTTTGGTGTGTCAGGTGAAGCACACTACCCAAAAGACTCCAGCGTTCTTGAAACCAGTGTTTGCTCTTTAGTCTACTGTATCAACTCGAAAGCTCACTGAAGCATACAATGAAGCCGAACAACAACGGCACAGCAAGGGCATAATTCCATCTGTTGAAATCGTTTGATTATCTGTATATGGTGGTTAGAATTTCATCTGGTTGAAATCTGTTGCTGGCCTCCTTCGGAACACAGTCTTTATGAGTTAAAAATAAGGGCAACAACAACTTTTAGAAAGACATACATGAGAACCAGATAGCATCTAGTATCTTCAGTTGAAAGAGCTACGTCTATACTTTCAGAAGTACATGCGTTACTCTGCACGGAAAACAAGATATGTCCAGACATCGCTTTCATTGCTTCTGCATTCAATGGCAATGCCACCGGTCACTATCTCCCACAATGAATGCCATCACCGCACGGACAGGGAAGAGAAAGCAATACCTTCTGTTATAATTGCTAGAAATTGTGATGTTCTCTCCTGTTTCAAAGAATGATCCTTTACCTGATATAATTTGTAAGCTAGGTCTCTTTGAAAACACGGTATTTTCAGATTTTCACAGTGAATTACCAAGAAACAACATAGGAAACCACTGTGAACGGTGAAGTCACATATAGATCCTTTGGTGTGTCAGGTGAAGCACACTACCCAAAAGACTCCAGCGTTCTTGAAACCAGTGTTTGCTCTTTAGTCTACTGTATCAACTCGAAAGCTCACTGAAGCATACAATGAAGCAGAACAACAACGGCACGGCAAGGGCATAATTCCATTTGTTGAAATCGTTTTATTATCTGTATATGGTGGTTAGAATTTCATCTGGTTGAAAACTGTTGCTGGCCTCCTTCGGAACACGGTCTTTATGAGTTAACAGTAAGTGCAACAACAACTTTTAGAAAGACATACATGAGAACCAGATAGCATCTAATATCTTCAGTTCAAAGAGCTACATCTGTACTTTCAGTAGTACATGCGTTACTCTGCCCGGAAAACAAGATATGTCCAGACATCGCTATCTCTGCTTCTGCCTTCAATGGCAATGCCACCCGTCACTATCTCCCACAATGAATGTCATCACCGCACGGACAGGGTAGAGAAAGCAATAACTTCTGTTATAATTGATAGAAATTGTGATGTTCTCTCCTGTTTCAAAGAATGATCCTTTACCTGATATAATTTCTAAGCTAGGTCTCTTTGAAAACACGGTATTTTCAGATTTTCACAGTGAATTACCAAGAAACAACATAGGAAACCACTGTGAACGGTGAAGTCACATATAGATCCTTTGGTGTGTCAGGTGAAGCACACGACCCAAAAGACTCCAGCGTTCTTGAAACCAGTGTTTGCTCTTTAGTCTACTGTATCAACTCGAAAGCTCACTGAAGCATACAATGAAGCAGAACAACAACGGCACTGCAAGGGCATAATTCCATCTGTTGAAATCGTTTGATTATCTGTATATGGTGGTTAGAATTTCATCTGGTTGAAAACTGTTGCTGGCCTCCTTCGGAACACAGTCTTTAAGAGTTAAAAATAAGTGCAACGACAACTTTTAGAAAGACATACATGAGAACCAGAGAGCATCTAATATTTTCAGTTCAAAGAGCTACATCTGTACTTTCAGTAGTACATGCGTTACTCTGCACGGAAAACAAGATAAGTCCAGACATCGCTATCTCTGATTCTGCCTTCAATGGCAATGCCACCGGTCACTATCTCCCACAATGAATGCCATCACCACACGGACAGGGAAGAGAAAGCAATAACTTCTGTTATAATTGCTAGAAATTGTGATGTTCTCTCCTGTTTCAAAGAATGATCCTTTACCTGATATAATTTCTAAGCTAAGTCTCTTTGAAAACACGGTATTTTCAGATTTTCACAGTGAATTACCAAGAAACAACATAGGAAACCACTGTGAACGGTGAAGTCACATATAGATCCTTTGGTGTGTCAGGTGAAGCACACTACCCAAAAGACTCCAGCGTTCTTGAAACCAGTGTTTGCTCTTTAGTCTACTGTATCAACTCGAAAGCTCACTGAAGCATACAATGAAGCAGAATAACAACGGCACGGCAAGGGCATAATTCCATTTGTTGAAATCGTTTTATTATCTGTATATGGTGGTTAGAATTTCATCTAGTTGAAAACTGTTGCTGGCCTCCTTCGGAACACGGTCTTTATGAGTTAACAGTAAGTGCAACAACAACTTTTAGAAAGACATACATGAGAACCAGATAGCATCTTATATCTTCAGTTCAAAGAGCTACATCTGTACTTTCAGTAGTACATGCGTTACTCTGCCCGGAAAACAAGATATGTCCAGACATCGCTATCTCTGCTTCTGCCTTCAATGGCAATGCCAACGGTCACTGTCTCCCACAACGAATGCCATCACCCCACGGACAGGGAAGAGAAAGCAATAACTTCTGTTATAATTGCTAGAAATTGTGATGTTCTCTCCTGTTTCAAAGAATGTTCCTTTACCTGATATAATTTCTAAGCTAGGTCTCTTTGAAAACACGGTATTTTCAGATTTTCACAGTGAATTACCAAGAAACAACATAGGAAACCACTGTGAACGGTGAAGTCACATATAGATCCTTTGGTGTGTCAGGTGAAGCACACTACCCAAAAGACTCCAGCGTTCTTGAAACCAGTGTTTGCTCTTTAGTCTACTGTATCAACTCGAAAGCTCACTGAAGCATACAATGAAGCAGAACAACAACGGCACGGCAAGGGCATAATTCCATTTGTTGAAATCGTTTTATTATCTGTATATGGTGGTTAGAATTTCATCTGGTTGAAAACTGTTGCTGGCCTCCTTCGGAACACGGTCTTTATGAGTTAACAGTAAGTGCAACAACAACTTTTAGAAAGACATACATGAGAACCAGATAGCATCTAATATCTTCAGTTCAAAGAGCTACATCTGTACTTTCAGTAGTACATGAGTTACTCTGCCCGGAAAACAAGATATGTCCAGACATCGCTATCTCTGCTTCTGCCTTCAATGGCAATGCCACCGGTCACTATCTCCCACAATGAATGCCATCACCGCACGGACAGGGAAGAGAAAGCAATAACTTCTGTTATAATTGCTAAAAATTGTGATGTTCTCTCCTGTTTCAAAGAATGTTCCTTTACCTGATATAATTTCTAAGCTAGGTCTCTTTGAAAACACGGTATTTTCAGATTTTCACAGTGAATTACCAAGAAACAACATAGGAAACCACTGTGAACGGTGAAGTCACATATAGATCCTTTGGTGTGTCAGGTGAAGCACACTACCCAAAAGACTCCAGCGTTCTTGAAACCAGTGTTTGCTCTTTAGTCTACTGTATCAACTCGAAAGCTCACTGAAGCATACAATGAAGCAGAACAACAACGGCACTGCAAGGGCATAATTTCATTTGTTGAAATCGTTTCATTATCTGTATATGGTGGTTAGAATTTCATCTGGTTGAAAACTGTTGCTGGCCTCCTTCGGAACACGGTCTTTATGAGTTAACAGTAAGTGCAACAACAACTTTTAGAAAGACATACATGAGAACCAGATAGCATCTAATATCTTCAGTTCAAAGAGCTACATCTGTACTTTCAGTAGTACATGCGTTACTCTGCCCGGAAAACAAGATATGTCCAGACATCGCTATCTCTGCTTCTGCCTTCAATGGGAATGCCACCCGTCACTATCTCCCACAATGAATGCCATCGCCGCACGGACAGGGAAGAGAAAGCAATACCTTCTGTTATAATTGCTAGAAATTGTGATGTTCTCTCCTGTTTCAAAGAATGATCCTTTACCTGATATAATTTCTAAGCTAGGTCTCTTTGAAAACACGGTATTTTCAGATTTTCACAGTGAATTACCAAGAAACAACATAGGAAACCACTGTGAACGGTGAAGTCACATATAGATCCTTTGGTGTGTCAGGTGAAGCACACTACCCAAAAGACTCCAGCGTTCTTGAAACCAGTGTTTGCTCTTTAGTCTACTGTATCAACTCGAAAGCTCACTGAAGCATACAATGAAGCCGAACAACAACGGCACAGCAAGGGCATAATTCCATCTGTTGAAATCGTTTGATTATCTGTATATGGTGGTTAGAATTTCATCTGGTTGAAATCTGTTGCTGGCCTCCTTCGGAACACAGTCTTTATGAGTTAAAAATAAGGGCAACAACAACTTTTAGAAAGACATACATGAGAACCAGATAGCATCTAATATCTTCAGTTGAAAGAGCTACGTCTATACTTTCAGAAGTACATGCGTTACTCTGCACGGAAAACAAGATATGTCCAGACATCGCTTTCATTGCTTCTGCATTCAATGGCAATGCCACCGGTCACTATCTCCCACAATGAATGCCATCACCGCACGGACAGGGAAGAGAAAGCAATAACTTCTGTTATAATTGCTAGAAATTTTGATGTTCTCTCCTGTTTTAAAGAATGATCCTTTACCTGATATAATTTCTAAGCTAGGTCTCTTTGAAAACACGGTATTTTCAGATTTTCACAGTGAATTACCAAGAAACAACATAGGAAACCACTGTGAACGGTGAAGTCACATATAGATCCTTTGGTGTGTCAGGTGAAGCACACTACCCAAAAGACTCCAGCGTTCTTGAAACCAGTGTTTGCTCTTTAGTCTACTGTATCAACTCGAAAGCTCACTGAAGCATACAATTAAGCAGAACAACAACGGCACGGCAAGGGCATAATTCCATTTGTTGAAATCGTTTTATTATTTGTATATGGTGGTTAGAATTTCATCTGGTTGAAAACTGTTGCTGGCCTCCTTCGGAACACGGTCTTTATGAGTTAGCAATAAGTGCAACAGCAACTTTTAGAAAGACATACATGTGAACCAGATAGCATCTAATACCTTCACTTCAAAGAGCTACATCTGTACTTTCATTAGTACATGCGTTACTATGCCCGGAAAACAAGATATGTCGAGACATCGCTATCCCTGCTTCTGCCTTCAATGGGAATGCCACCCGTCACTATCTCCCACAATGAATGTCATCACCGCACGGACAGGGTAGAGAAAGCAATAACTTCTGTTATAATTGATAGAAATTGTGATGTTCTCTCCTGTTTCAAAGAATGATCCTTTACCTGATATAATTTCTAAGCTAGGTCTCTTGGAAAACACGGTATTTTCAGATTTTCACAGTGAATTACCAAGAAACAACATAGGAAACCACTGTGAACGGTGAAGTCACATATAGATCCTTTGGTGTGTCAGGTGAAGCACACGACCCAAAAGACTCCAGCGTTCTTGAAACCAGTGTTTGCTCTTTAGTCTACTGTATCAACTCGAAAGCTCACTGAAGCATACAATGAAGCAGAACAACAACGGCACTGCAAGGGCATAATTCCATCTGTTGAAATCGTTTGATTATCTGTATATGGTGGTTAGAATTTCATCTGGTTGAAAACTGTTGCTGGCCTCCTTCGGAACACAGTCTTTATGAGTTAAAAATAAGTGCAACGACAACTTTTAGAAAGACATACATGAGAACCAGAGAGCATCTAATATCTTCAGTTCAAAGAGCTACATCTGTACTTTCAGTAGTACATGCGTTACTCTGCCCGGAAAACAAGATATGTCCAGACATCGCTATCTCTGCTTCTGCCTTCAATGGGAATGCCACCCGTCACTATCTCCCACAATGAATGCCATCGCCGCACGGACAGGGAAGAGAAAGCAATACCTTCTGTTATAATTGCTAGAAATTGTGATGTTCTCTCCTGTTTCAAAGAATGATCCTTTACCTGATATAATTTCTAAGCTAGGTCTCTTTGAAAACACGGTATTTTCAGATTTTCACAGTGAATTACCAAGAAACAACATAGGAAAGCACTGGGAACGGTGAAGTCACATATAGATCCTTTGGTGTGTCAGGTGAAGCACACTACCCAAAAGACTCCAGCGTTCTTGAAACCAGTGTTTGCTCTTTAGTCTACTGTATCAACTCGAAAGCTCACTGAAGCATACAATGAAGCAGAATAACAACGGCACGGCAAGGGCATAATTCCATTTGTTGAAATCGTTTTATTATCTGTATATGGTGGTTAGAATTTCATCTGGTTGAAAACTGTTGCTGGCCTCCTTCGGAACACGGTCTTTATGAGTTAACAGTAAGTGCAACAACAACTTTTAGAAAGACATACATGAGAACCAGATAGCATCTAATATCTTCAGTTCAAAGAGCTACATCTGTACTTTCAGTAGTACATGCGTTACTCTGCCCGGAAAACAAGATATGTCTAGACATCGCTATCTCTGCTTCTGCCTTCAATGGCAATGCCAACGGTCACTGTCTCCCACAACGAATGCCATCACCCCACGGACAGGGAAGAGAAAGCAATAACTTCTGTTATAATTGGTAGAAATTGTGATGTTCTCTCCTGTTTCAAAGAATGTTCCTTTACCTGATATAATTTCTAAGCTAGGTCTCTTTGAAAACACGGTATTTTCAGATTTTCACAGTGAATTACCAAGAAACAACATAGGAAACCACTGTGAACGGTGAAGTCACATATAGATCCTTTGGTGTGTCAGGTGAAGCACACTACCCAAAAGACTCCAGCGTTCTTGAAACCAGTGTTTGCTCTTTAGTCTACTGTATCAACTCGAAAGCTCACTGAAGCATACAATGAAGCAGAACAACAACGGCACGGCAAGGGCATAATTCCATTTGTTGAAATCGTTTTATTATCTGTATATGGTGGTTAGAATTTCATCTGGTTGAAAACTGTTGCTGGCCTCCTTCGGAACACGGTCTTTATGAGTTAACAGTAAGTGCAACAACAACTTTTAGAAAGACATACATGAGAACCAGATAGCATCTAATATCTTCAGTTCAAAGAGCTACATCTGTACTTTCAGTAGTACATGCGTTACTCTGCCCGGAAAACAAGATATGTCCAGACATCGCTATCTCTGCTTCTGCCTTCAATGGCAATGCCACCGGTCACTATCTCCCACAATGAATGCCATCACCGCACGGACAGGGAAGAGAAAGCAATAACTTCTGTTATAATTGCTAGAAATTGTGATGTTCTCTCCTGTTTCAAAGAATGTTCCTTTACCTGATATAATTTCTAAGCTAGGTCTCTTTGAAAACACGGTATTTTCAGATTTTCACAGTGAATTACCAAGAAACAACATAGGAAACCACTGTGAACGGTGAAGTCACATATAGATCCTTTGGTGTGTCAGGTGAAGCACACTACCCAAAAGACTCCAGCGTTCTTGAAACCAGTGTTTGCTCTTTAGTCTACTGTATCAACTCGAAAGCTCACTGAAGCATACAATGAAGCAGAACAACAACGGCACGGCAAGGGCATAATTCCATCTGTTGAAATCGTTTCATTATCTGTATATGGTGGTTAGAATTTCATCTGGTTGAAAACTGTTGCTGGCCTCCTTCGGAACACGGTCTTTATGAGTTAACAGTAAGTGCAACAACAACTTTTAGAAAGACATACATGAGAACCAGATAGCATCTAATATCTTCAGTTCAAAGAGCTACATCTGTACTTTCAGTAGTACATGCGTTACTCTGCCCGGAAAACAAGATATGTCCAGACATCGCTATCTCTGCTTCTGCCTTCAATGGGAATGCCACCCGTCACTATCTCCCACAATGAATGCCATCGCCGCACGGACAGGGAAGAGAAAGCAATACCTTCTGTTATAATTGCTAGAAATTGTGATGTTCTCTCCTGTTTCAAAGAATGATCCTTTACCTGATATAATTTCTAAGCTAGGTCTCTTTGAAAACACGGTATTTTCAGATTTTCACAGTGAATTACCAAGAAACAACATAGGAAACCACTGTGAACGGTGAAGTCACATATAGATCCTTTGGTGTGTCAGGTGAAGCACACTACCCAAAAGACTCCAGCGTTCTTGAAACCAGTGTTTGCTCTTTAGTCTACTGTATCAACTCGAAAGCTCACTGAAGCATACAATGAAGCCGAACAACAACGGCACAGCAAGGGCATAATTCCATCTGTTGAAATCGTTTGATTATCTGTATATGGTGGTTAGAATTTCATCTGGTTGAAATCTGTTGCTGGCCTCCTTCGGAACACAGTCTTTATGAGTTAAAAATAAGGGCAACAACAACTTTTAGAAAGACATACATGAGAACCAGATAGCATCTAATATCTTCAGTTGAAAGAGCTACGTCTATACTTTCAGAAGTACATGCGTTACTCTGCACGGAAAACAAGATATGTCCAGACATCGCTTTCATTGCTTCTGCATTCAATGGCAATGCCACCGGTCACTATCTCCCACAATGAATGCCATCACCGCACGGACAGGGAAGAGAAAGCAATACCTTCTGTTATAATTGCTAGAAATTGTGATGTTCTCTCCTGTTTCAAAGAATGATCCTTTACCTGATATAATTTGTAAGCTAGGTCTCTTTGAAAACACGGTATTTTCAGATTTTCACAGTGAATTACCAAGAAACAACATAGGAAACCACTGTGAACGGTGAAGTCACATATAGATCCTTTGGTGTGTCAGGTGAAGCACACTACCCAAAAGACTCCAGCGTTCTTGAAACCAGTGTTTGCTCTTTAGTCTACTGTATCAACTCGAAAGCTCACTGAAGCATACAATGAAGCCGAACAACAACGGCACAGCAAGGGCATAATTCCATCTGTTGAAATCGTTTGATTATCTGTATATGGTGGTTAGAATTTCATCTGGTTGAAATCTGTTGCTGGCCTCCTTCGGAACACAGTCTTTATGAGTTAAAAATAAGGGCAACAACAACTTTTAGAAAGACATACATGAGAACCAGATAGCATCTAATATCTTCAGTTGAAAGAGCTACGTCTATACTTTCAGAAGTACATGCGTTACTCTGCACGGAAAACAAGATATGTCCAGACATCGCTTTCATTGCTTCTGCATTCAATGGCAATGCCACCGGTCACTATCTCCCACAATGAATGCCATCACCGCACGGACAGGGAAGAGAAAGCAATAACTTCTGTTATAATTGCTAGAAATTTTGATGTTCTCTCCTGTTTTAAAGAATGATCCTTTACCTGATATAATTTCTAAGCTAGGTCTCTTTGAAAACACGGTATTTTCAGATTTTCACAGTGAATTACCAAGAAACAACATAGGAAACCACTGTGAACGGTGAAGTCACATATAGATCCTTTGGTGTGTCAGGTGAAGCACACTACCCAAAAGACTCCAGCGTTCTTGAAACCAGTGTTTGCTCTTTAGTCTACTGTATCAACTCGAAAGCTCACTGAAGCATACAATTAAGCAGAACAACAACGGCACGGCAAGGGCATAATTCCATTTGTTGAAATCGTTTTATTATTTGTATATGGTGGTTAGAATTTCATCTGGTTGAAAACTGTTGCTGGCCTCCTTCGGAACACGGTCTTTATGAGTTAACAATAAGTGCAACAGCAACTTTTAGAAAGACATACATGTGAACCAGATAGCATCTAATACCTTCACTTCAAAGAGCTACATCTGTACTTTCATTAGTACATGCGTTACTCTGCCCGGAAAACAAGATATGTCGAGACATCGCTATCCCTGCTTCTGCCTTCAATGGGAATGCCACCCGTCACTATCTCCCACAATGAATGTCATCACCGCACGGACAGGGTAGAGAAAGCAATAACTTCTGTTATAATTGATAGAAATTGTGATGTTCTCTCCTGTTTCAAAGAACGATCCTTTACCTGATATAATTTCTAAGCTAGGTCTCTTTGAAAACACGGTATTTTCAGATTTTCACAGTGAATTACCAAGAAACAACATAGGAAACCACTGTGAACGGTGAAGTCACATATAGATACTTTGGTGTGTCAGGTGAAGCACACGACCCAAAAGACTCCAGCGTTCTTGAAACCAGTGTTTGCTCTTTAGTCTACTGTATCAACTCGAAAGCTCACTGAAGCATACAATGAAGCAGAACAACAACGGCACTGCAAGGGCATAATTCCATCTGTTGAAATCGTTTGATTATCTGTATATGGTGGTTAGAATTTCATCTGGTTGAAAACTGTTGCTGGCCTCCTTCGGAACACAGTCTTTAAGAGTTAAAAATAAGTGCAACGACAACTTTTAGAAAGACATACATGAGAACCAGAGAGCATCTAATATTTTCAGTTCAAAGAGCTACATCTGTACTTTCAGTAGTACATGCGTTACTCTGCACGGAAAACAAGATAAGTCCAGACATCGCTATCTCTGATTCTGCCTTCAATGGCAATGCCACCGGTCACTATCTCCCACAATGAATGCCATCACCACACGGACAGGGAAGAGAAAGCAATAACTTCTGTTATAATTGCTAGAAATTGTGATGTTCTCTCCTGTTTCAAAGAATGATCCTTTACCTGATATAATTTCTAAGCTAAGTCTCTTTGAAAACACGGTATTTTCAGATTTTCACAGTGAATTACCAAGAAACAACATAGGAAACCACTGTGAACGGTGAAGTCACATATAGATCCTTTGGTGTGTCAGGTGAAGCACACTACCCAAAAGACTCCAGCGTTCTTGAAACCAGTGTTTGCTCTTTAGTCTACTGTATCAACTCGAAAGCTCACTGAAGCATACAATGAAGCAGAATAACAACGGCACGGCAAGGGCATAATTCCATTTGTTGAAATCGTTTTATTATCTGTATATGGTGGTTAGAATTTCATCTAGTTGAAAACTGTTGCTGGCCTCCTTCGGAACACGGTCTTTATGAGTTAACAGTAAGTGCAACAACAACTTTTAGAAAGACATACATGAGAACCAGATAGCATCTAATATCTTCAGTTCAAAGAGCTACATCTGTACTTTCAGTAGTACATGCGTTACTCTGCCCGGAAAACAAGATATGTCCAGACATCGCTATCTCTGCTTCTGCCTTCAATGGCAATGCCAACGGTCACTGTCTCCCACAACGAATGCCATCACCCCACGGACAGGGAAGAGAAAGCAATAACTTCTGTTATAATTGCTAGAAATTGTGATGTTCTCTCCTGTTTCAAAGAATGTTCCTTTACCTGATATAATTTGTAAGCTAGGTCTCTTTGAAAACACGGTATTTTCAGATTTTCACAGTGAATTACCAAGAAACAACATAGGAAACCACTGTGAACGGTGAAGTCACATATAGATCCTTTGGTGTGTCAGGTGAAGCACACTACCCAAAAGACTCCAGCGTTCTTGAAACCAGTGTTTGCTCTTTAGTCTACTGTAGCAACTCGAAAGCTCACTGAAGCATACAATGAAGCAGAACAACAACGGCACGGCAAGGGCATAATTCCATTTGTTGAAATCGTTTTATTATCTGTATATGGTGGTTAGAATTTCATCTGGTTGAAAACTGTTGCTGGCCTCCTTCGGAACACGGTCTTTATGAGTTAACAGTAAGTGCAACAACAACTTTTAGAAAGACATACATGAGAACCAGATAGCATCTAATATCTTCAGTTCAAAGAGCTACATCTGTACTTTCAGTAGTACATGCGTTACTCTGCCCGGAAAACAAGATATGTCCAGACATCGCTATCTCTGCTTCTGCCTTCAATGGCAATGCCACCGGTCACTATCTCCCACAATGAATGCCATCACCGCACGGACAGGGAAGAGAAAGCAATAACTTCTGTTATAATTGCTAGAAATTGTGATGTTCTCTCCTGTTTCAAAGAATGTTCCTTTACCTGATATAATTTCTAAGCTAGGTCTCTTTGAAAACACGGTATTTTCAGATTTTCACAGTGAATTACCAAGAAACAACATAGGAAACCACTGTGAACGGTGAAGTCACATATAGATCCTTTGGTGTGTCAGGTGAAGCACACTACCCAAAAGACTCCAGCGTTCTTGAAACCAGTGTTTGCTCTTTAGTCTACTGTATCAACTCGAAAGCTCACTGAAGCATACAATGAAGCAGAACAACAACGGCACTGCAAGGGCATAATTCCATTTGTTGAAATCGTTTCATTATCTGTATATGGTGGTTAGAATTTCATCTGGTTGAAAACTGTTGCTGGCCTCCTTCGGAACACGGTCTTTATGAGTTAACAGTAAGTGCAACAACAACTTTTAGAAAGACATACATGAGAACCAGATAGCATCTAATATCTTCAGTTCAAAGAGCTACATCTGTACTTTCAGTAGTACATGCGTTACTCTGCCCGGAAAACAAGATATGTCCAGACATCGCTATCTCTGCTTCTGCCTTCAATGGGAATGCCACCCGTCACTATCTCCCACAATGAATGCCATCGCCGCACGGACAGGGAAGAGAAAGCAATACCTTCTGTTATAATTGCTAGAAATTGTGATGTTCTCTCCTGTTTCAAAGAATGATCCTTTACCTGATATAATTTCTAAGCTAGGTCTCTTTGAAAACACGGTATTTTCAGATTTTCACAGTGAATTACCAAGAAACAACATAGGAAACCACTGTGAACGGTGAAGTCACATATAGATCCTTTGGTGTGTCAGGTGAAGCACACTACCCAAAAGACTCCAGCGTTCTTGAAACCAGTGTTTGCTCTTTAGTCTACTGTATCAACTCGAAAGCTCACTGAAGCATACAATGAAGCCGAACAACAACGACACAGCAAGGGCATAATTCCATCTGTTGAAATCGTTTGATTATCTGTATATGGTGGTTAGAATTTCATCTGGTTGAAATCTGTTGCTGGCCTCCTTCGGAACACAGTCTTTATGAGTTAAAAATAAGGGCAACAACAACTTTTAGAAAGACATACATGAGAACCAGATAGCATCTAATATCTTCAGTTGAAAGAGCTACGTCTATACTTTCAGAAGTACATGCGTTACTCTGCACGGAAAACAAGATATGTCCAGACATCGCTTTCATTGCTTCTGCATTCAATGGCAATGCCACCGGTCACTATCTCCCACAATGAATGCCATCACCGCACGGACAGGGAAGAGAAAGCAATAACTTCTGTTATAATTACTAGAAATTGTGATGTTCTCTCCTGTTTTAAAGAATGATCCTTTACCTGATATAATTTCTAAGCTAGGTCTCTTTGAAAACACGGTATTTTCAGATTTTCACAGTGAATTACCAAGAAACAACATAGGAAACCACTGTGAACGGTGAAGTCACATATAGATCCTTTGGTGTGTCAGGTGAAGCACACTACCCAAAAGACTCCAGCGTTCTTGAAACCAGTGTTTGCTCTTTAGTCTACTGTATCAACTCGAAAGCTAACTGAAGCATACAATTAAGCAGAACAACAACGGCACGGCAAGGGCATAATTCCATTTGTTGAAATCGTTTTATTATTTGTATATGGTGGTTAGAATTTCATCTGGTTGAAAACTGTTGCTGGCCTCCTTCGGAACACGGTCTTTATGAGTTAACAATAAGTGCAACAGCAACTTTTAGAAAGACATACATGTGAACCAGATAGCATCTAATACCTTCACTTCAAAGAGCTACATCTGTACTTTCATTAGTACATGCGTTACTATGCCCGGAAAACAAGATATGTCGAGACATCGCTATCCCTGCTTCTGCCTTCAATGGGAATGCCACCCGTCACTATCTCCCACAATGAATGTCATCACCGCACGGACAGGGTAGAGAAAGCAATAACTTCTGTTATAATTGATAGAAATTGTGATGTTCTCTCCTGTTTCAAAGAATGATCCTTTACCTGATATAATTTCTAAGCTAGGTCTCTTTGAAAACACGGTATTTTCAGATTTTCACAGTGAATTACCAAGAAACAACATAGGAAACCACTGTGAACCGTGAAGTCACATATAGATCCTTTGGTGTGTCAGGTGAAGCACACGACCCAAAAGACTCCAGCGTTCTTGAAACCAGTGTTTGCTCTTTAGTCTACTGTATCAACTCGAAAGCTCACTGAAGCATACAATGAAGCAGAACAACAACGGCACTGCAAGGGCATAATTCCATCTGTTGAAATCGTTTGATTATCTGTATATGGTGGTTAGAATTTCATCTGGTTGAAAACTGTTGCTGGCCTCCTTCGGAACACAGTCTTTATGAGTTAAAAATAAGTGCAACGACAACTTTTAGAAAGACATACATGAGAACCAGAGAGCATCTAATATTTTCAGTTCAAAGAGCTACATCTGTACTTTCAGTAGTACATGCGTTACTCTGCACGGAAAACAAGATAAGTCCAGACATCGCTATCTCTGATTCTGCCTTCAATGGCAATGCCACCGGTCACTATCTCCCACAATGAATGCCATCACCACACGGACAGGGAAGAGAAAGCAATAACTTCTGTTATAATTGCTAGAAATTGTGATGTTCTCTCCTGTTTCAAAGAATGATCCTTTACCTGATATAATTTCTAAGCTAGGTCTCTTTGAAAACACGGTATTTTCAGATTTTCACAGTGAATTACCAAGAAACAACATAGGAAACCACTGTGAACGGTGAAGTCACATATAGATCCTTTGGTGTGTCAGGTGAAGCACACTACCCAAAAGACTCCAGCGTTCTTGAAACCAGTGTTTGCTCTTTAGTCTACTGTATCAACTCGAAAGCTCACTGAAGCATAAAATGAAGCAGAATAACAACGGCACGGCAAGGGCATAATTCCATTTGTTGAAATCGTTTTATTATCTGTATATGGTGGTTAGAATTTCATCTAGTTGAAAACTGTTGCTGGCCTCCTTCGGAACACGGTCTTTATGAGTTAACAGTAAGTGCAACAACAACTTTTAGAAAGACATACATGAGAACCAGATAGCATCTAATATCTTCAGTTCAAAGAGCTACATCTGTACTTTCAGTAGTACATGCGTTACTCTGCCCGGAAAACAAGATATGTCCAGACATCGCTATCTCTGCTTCTGCCTTCAATGGCAATGCCAACGGTCACTGTCTCCCACAACGAATGCCATCACCCCACGGACAGGGAAGAGAAAGCAATAACTTCTGTTATAATTGCTAGAAATTGTGATGTTCTCTCCTGTTTCAAAGAATGTTCCTTTACCTGATATAATTTCTAAGCTAGGTCTTTTTGAAAACACGGTATTTTCAGATTTTCACAGTGAATTACCAAGAAACAACATAGGAAACCACTGTGAACGGTGAAGTCACATATAGATCCTTTGGTGTGTCAGGTGAAGCACACTACCCAAAAGACTCCAGCGTTCTTGAAACCAGTGTTTGCTCTTTAGTCTACTGTATCAACTCGAAAGCTCACTGAAGCATACAATGAAGCAGAACAACAACGGCACGGCAAGGGCATAATTCCATTTGTTGAAATCGTTTTATTATCTTTATATGGTGGTTAGAATTTCATCTGGTTGAAAACTGTTGCTGGCCTCCTTCGGAACACAGTCTTTATGAGTTAACAGTAAGTGCAACAACAACTTTTAGAAAGACATACATGAGAACCAGATAGCATCTAATATCTTCAGTTCAAAGAGCTACATCTGTACTTTCAGTAGTACATGCGTTACTCTGCCCGGAAAACAAGATATGTCCAGACATCGCTATCTCTGCTTCTGCCTTCAATGGCAATGCCACCGGTCACTATCTCCCACAATGAATGCCATCACCGCACGGACAGGGAAGAGAAAGCAATAACTTCTGTTATAATTGCTAGAAATTGTGATGTTCTCTCCTGTTTCAAAGAATGTTCCTTTACCTGATATAATTTCTAAGCTAGGTCTCTTTGAAAACACGGTATTTTCAGATTTTCACAGTGAATTACCAAGAAACAACATAGGAAACCACTGTGAACGGTGAAGTCACATATAGATCCTTTGGTGTGTCAGGTGAAGCACACTACCCAAAAGACTCCAGCGTTCTTGAAACCAGTGTTTGCTCTTTAGTCTACTGTATCAACTCGAAAGCTCACTGAAGCATACAATGAAGCAGAACAACAACGGCACGGCAAGGGCATAATTCCATTTGTTGAAATCGTTTCATTATCTGTATATGGTGGTTAGAATTTCATCTGGTTGAAAACTGTTGCTGGCCTCCTTCGGAACACGGTCTTTATGAGTTAACAGTAAGTGCAACAACAACTTTTAGAAAGACATACATGAGAACCAGATAGCATCTAATATCTTCAGTTCAAAGAGCTACATCTGTACTTTCAGTAGTACATGCGTTACTCTGCCCGGAAAACAAGATATGTCCAGACATCGCTATCTCTGCTTCTGCCTTCAATGGGAATGCCACCCGTCACTATCTCCCACAATGTATGCCATCGCCGCACGGACAGGGAAGAGAAAGCAATACCTTCTGTTATAATTGCTAGAAATTGTGATGTTCTCTCCTGTTTCAAAGAATGATCCTTTACCTGATATAATTTGTAAGCTAGGTCTCTTTGAAAACACGGTATTTTCAGATTTTCACAGTGAATTACCAAGAAACAACATAGGAAACCACTGTGAACGGTGAAGTCACATATAGATCCTTTGGTGTGTCAGGTGAAGCACACTACCCAAAAGACTCCAGCGTTCTTGAAACCAGTGTTTGCTCTTTAGTCTACTGTATCAACTCGAAAGCTCACTGAAGCATACAATGAAGCCGAACAACAACGGCACAGCAAGGGCATAATTCCATGTGTTGAAATCGTTTGATTATCTGTATATGGTGGTTAGAATTTCATCTGGTTGAAATCTGTTGCTGGCCTCCTTCGGAACACAGTCTTTATGAGTTAAAAATAAGGGCAACAACAACTTTTAGAAAGACATACATGAGAACCAGATAGCATCTAATATCTTCAGTTGAAAGAGCTACGTCTATACTTTCAGAAGTACATGCGTTACTCTGTACGGAAAACAAGATATGTCCAGACATCGCTTTCATTGCTTCTGCATTCAATGGCAATGCCACCGGTCACTATCTCCCACAATGAATGCCATCACCGCACGGACAGGGAAGAGAAAGCAATAACTTCTGTTATAATTGCTAGAAATTTTGATGTTCTCTCCTGTTTTAAAGAATGATCCTTTACCTGATATAATTTCTAAGCTAGGTCTCTTTGAAAACACGGTATTTTCAGATTTTCACAGTGAATTACCAAGAAACAACATAGGAAACCACTGTGAACGGTGAAGTCACATATAGATCCTTTGGTGTGTCAGGTGAATCACACTACCCAAAAGACTCCAGCGTTCTTGAAACCAGTGTTTGCTCTTTAGTCTACTGTATCAACTCGAAAGCTCACTGAAGCATACAATTAAGCAGAACAACAACGGCACGGCAAGGGCATAATTCCATTTGTTGAAATCGTTTTATTATTTGTATATGGTGGTTAGAATTTCATCTGGTTGAAAACTGTTGCTGGCCTCCTTCGGAACACGGTCTTTATGAGTTAACAATAAGTGCAACAGCAACTTTTAGAAAGACATACATGTGAACCAGATAGCATCTAATACCTTCACTTCAAAGAGCTACATCTGTACTTTCATTAGTACATGCGTTACTCTGCCCGGAAAACAAGATATGTCGAGACATCGCTATCCCTGCTTCTGCCTTCAATGGGAATGCCACCCGTCACTATCTCCCACAATGAATGTCATCACCGCACGGAAAGGGTAGAGAAAGCAATAACTTCTGTTATAATTGATAGAAATTGTGATGTTCTCTCCTGTTTCAAAGAATGATCCTTTACCTGATATAATTTCTAAGCTAGGTCTCTTTGAAAACACGGTATTTTCAGATTTTCACAGTGAATTACCAAGAAACAACATAGGAAACCACTGTGAACGGTGAAGTCACATATAGATCCTTTGGTGTGTCAGGTGAAGCACACGACCCAAAAGACTCCAGCGTTCTTGAAACCAGTGTTTGCTCTTTAGTCTACTGTATCAACTCGAAAGCTCACTGAAGCATACAATGAAGCAGAACAACAACGGCACTGCAAGGGCATAATTCCATGTGTTGAAATCGTTTGATTATCTGTATATGGTGGTTAGAATTTCATCTGGTTGAAAACTGTTGCTGGCCTCCTTCGGAACACAGTCTTTAAGAGTTAAAAATAAGTGCAACGACAACTTTTAGAAAGACATACATGAGAACCAGAGAGCATCTAATATTTTCAGTTCAAAGAGCTACATCTGTACTTTCAGTAGTACATGCGTTACTCTGCACGGAAAACAAGATAAGTCCAGACATCGCTATCTCTGATTCTGCCTTCAATGGCAATGCCACCGGTCACTATCTCCCACAATGAATGCCATCACCACACGGACAGGGAAGAGAAAGCAATAACTTCTGTTATAATTGCTAGAAATTGTGATGTTCTCTCCTGTTTCAAAGAATGATCCTTTACCTGATATAATTTCTAAGCTAAGTCTCTTTGAAAACACGGTATTTTCAGATTTTCACAGTGAATTACCAAGAAACAACATAGGAAACCACTGTGAACGGTGAAGTCACATATAGATCCTTTGGTGTGTCAGGTGAAGCACACTACCCAAAAGACTCCAGCGTTCTTGAAACCAGTGTTTGCTCTTTAGTCTACTGTATCAACTCGAAAGCTCACTGAAGCATACAATGAAGCAGAATAACAACGGCACGGCAAGGGCATAATTCCATTTGTTGAAATCGTTTTATTATCTGTATATGGTGGTTAGAATTTCATCTAGTTGAAAACTGTTGCTGGCCTCCTTCGGAACACGGTCTTTATGAGTTAACAGTAAGTGCAACAACAACTTTTAGAAAGACATACATGAGAACCAGATAGCATCTAATATCTTCAGTTCAAAGAGCTACATCTGTACTTTCAGTAGTACATGCGTTACTCTGCCCGGAAAACAAGATATGTCCAGACATCGCTATCTCTGCTTCTGCCTTCAATGGCAATGCCAACGGTCACTGTCTCCCACAACGAATGCCATCACCCCACGGACAGGGAAGAGAAAGCAATAACTTCTGGTATAATTGCTAGAAATTGTGATGTTCTCTCCTGTTTCAAAGAATGTTCCTTTACCTGATATAATTTCTAAGCTAGGTCTCTTTGAAAACACGGTATTTTCAGATTTTCACAGTGAATTACCAAGAAACAACATAGGAAACCACTGTGAACGGTGAAGTCACATATAGATCCTTTGGTGTGTCAGGTGAAGCACACTACCCAAAAGACTCCAGCGTTCTTGAAACCAGTGTTTGCTCTTTAGTCTACTGTATCAACTCGAAAGCTCACTGAAGCATACAATGAAGCAGAACAACAACGGCACGGCAAGGGCATAATTCCATTTGTTGAAATCGTTTTATTATCTGTATATGGTGGTTAGAATTTCATCTGGTTGAAAACTGTTGCTGGCCTCCTTCGGAACACGGTCTTTATGAGTTAACAGTAAGTGCAACAACAACTTTTAGAAAGACATACATGAGAACCAGATAGCATCTAATATCTTCAGTTCAAAGAGCTACATCTGTACTTTCAGTAGTACATGCGTTACTCTGCCCGGAAAACAAGATATGTCCAGACATCGCTATCTCTGCTTCTGCCTTCAATGGCAATGCCACCGGTCACTATCTCCCACAATGAATGTCATCACCGCACGGACAGGGTAGAGAAAGCAATAACTTCTGTTATAATTGATAGAAATTGTGATGTTCTCTCCTGTTTCAAAGAATGATCCTTTACCTGATATAATTTCTAAGCTAGGTCTCTTTGAAAACACGGTATTTTCAGATTTTCACAGTGAATTACCAAGAAACAACATAGGAAACCACTGTGAACGGTGAAGTCACATATAGATCCTTTGGTGTGTCAGGTGAAGCACACGACCCAAAAGACTCCAGCGTTCTTGAAACCAGTGTTTGCTCTTTAGTCTACTGTATCAACTCGAAAGCTCACTGAAGCATACAATGAAGCAGAACAACAACGGCACTGCAAGGGCATAATTCCATGTGTTGAAATCGTTTGATTATCTGTATATGGTGGTTAGAATTTCATCTGGTTGAAAACTGTTGCTGGCCTCCTTCGGAACACAGTCTTTATGAGTTAAAAATAAGTGCAACGACAACTTTTAGAAAGACATACATGAGAACCAGAGAGCATCTAATATTTTCAGTTCAAAGAGCTACATCTGTACTTTCAGTAGTACATGCGTTACTCTGCACGGAAAACAAGATAAGTCCAGACATCGCTATCTCTGATTCTGCCTTCAATGGCAATGCCACCGGTCACTATCTCCCACAATGAATGCCATCACCACACGGACAGGGAAGAGAAAGCAATAACTTCTGTTATAATTGCTAGAAATTGTGATGTTCTCTCCTGTTTCAAAGAATGATCCTTTACCTGATATAATTTCTAAGCTAAGTCTCTTTGAAAACACGGTATTTTCAGATTTTCACAGTGAATTACCAAGAAACAACATAGGAAACCACTGTGAACGGTGAAGTCACATATAGATCCTTTGGTGTGTCAGGTGAAGCACACTACCCAAAAGACTCCAGCGTTCTTGAAACCAGTGTTTGCTCTTTAGTCTACTGTATCAACTCGAAAGCTCACTGAAGCATACAATGAAGCAGAATAACAACGGCACGGCAAGGGCATAATTCCATTTGTTGAAATCGTTTTATTATCTGTATATGGTGGTTAGAATTTCATCTAGTTGAAAACTGTTGCTGGCCTCCTTCGGAACACGGTCTTTATGAGTTAACAGTAAGTGCAACAACAACTTTTAGAAAGACATACATGAGAACCAGATAGCATCTAATATCTTCAGTTCAAAGAGCTACATCTGTACTTTCAGTAGTACATGCGTTACTCTGCCCGGAAAACAAGATATGTCCAGACATCGCTATCTCTGCTTCTGCCTTCAATGGCAATGCCAACGGTCACTGTCTCCCACAACGAATGCCATCACCCCACGGACAGGGAAGAGAAAGCAATAACTTCTGGTATAATTGCTAGAAATTGTGATGTTCTCTCCTGTTTCAAAGAATGTTCCTTTACCTGATATAATTTCTAAGCTAGGTCTCTTTGAAAACACGGTATTTTCAGATTTTCACAGTGAATTACCAAGAAACAACATAGGAAACCACTGTGAACGGTGAAGTCACATATAGATCCTTTGGTGTGTCAGGTGAAGCACACTACCCAAAAGACTCCAGCGTTCTTGAAACCAGTGTTTGCTCTTTAGTCTACTGTATCAACTCGAAAGCTCACTGAAGCATACAATGAAGCAGAACAACAACGGCACGGCAAGGGCATAATTCCATTTGTTGAAATCGTTTTATTATCTGTATAGGGTGGTTAGAATTTCATCTGGTTGAAAACTGTTGCTGGCCTCCTTCGGAACACGGTCTTTATGAGTTAACAGTAAGTGCAACAACAACTTTTAGAAAGACATACATGAGAACCAGATAGCATCTAATATCTTCAGTTCAAAGAGCTACATCTGTACTTTCAGTAGTACATGCATTACTCTGCCCGGAAAACAAGATATGTCCAGACATCGCTATCTCTGCTTCTGCCTTCAATGGCAATGCCACCGGTCACTATCTCCCACAATGAATGCCATCACCGCACGGACAGGGAAGAGAAAGCAATAACTTCTGTTATAATTGCTAGAAATTGTGATGTTCTCTCCTGTTTCAAAGAATGTTCCTTTACCTGATATAATTTCTAAGCTAGGTCTCTTTGAAAACACGGTATTTTCAGATTTTCACAGTGAATTACCAAGAAACAACATAGGAAACCACTGTGAACGGTGAAGTCACATATAGATCCTTTGGTGTGTCAGGTGAAGCACACTACCCAAAAGACTCCAGCGTTCTTGAAACCAGTGTTTGCTCTTTAGTCTACTGTATCAACTCGAAAGCTCACTGAAGCATACAATGAAGCAGAACAACAACGGCACGGCAAGGGCATAATTCCATTTGTTGAAATCGTTTTATTATCTGTATATGGTGGTTAGAATTTCATCTGGTTGAAAACTGTTGCTGGCCTCCTTCGGAACACGGTCTTTATGAGTTAACAGTAAGTGCAACAACAACTTTTAGAAAGACATACATGAGAACCAGATAGCATCTAATATCTTCAGTTCAAAGAGCTACATCTGTACTTTCAGTAGTACATGCGTTACTCTGCCCGGAAAACAAGATATGTCCAGACATCGCTATCTCTGCTTCTGCCTTCAATGGCAATGCCAACGGTCACTATCTCCCACAATGAATGCCATCACCGCACGGACAGGGAAGAGAAAGCAATAACTTCTGTTATAATTGCTAGAAATTGTGATGTTCTCTCCTGTTTCAAAGAATGTTCCTTTACCTGATATAATTTCTAAGCTAGGTCTCTTTGAAAACACGGTATTTTCAGATTTTCACAGTGAATTACCAAGAAACAACATAGGAAACCACTGTGAACGGTGAAGTCACATATAGATCCTTTGGTGTGTCAGGTGAAGCACACTACCCAAAAGACTCCAGCGTTCTTGAAACCAGTGTTTGCTCTTTAGTCTACTGTATCAACTCGAAAGCTCACTGAAGCATACAATGAAGCAGAACAACAACGGCACTGCAAGGGCATAATTCCATCTGTTGAAATCTTTTGATTATCTGTATATGGTGGTTAGAATTTCATCTGGTTGAAAACTGTTGCTGGCCTCCTTCGGAACACAGTCTTTATGAGTTAACAATAAGTGCAACAACAACTTTTAGAAAGACATACATGAGAACCAGAGAGCATCTAATATCTTCAGTTCAAAGAGCTACATCTGTACTTTCAGTAGTACATGCGTTACTCTGCCCGGAAAACAAGATATGTCCAGACATCGCTATCTCTGCTTCTGCCTTCAATGGGAATGCCACCCGTCACTATCTCCCACAATGAATGCCATCGCCGCACGGACAGGGAAGAGAAAGCAATACCTTCTGTTATAATTGCTAGAAATTGTGATGTTCTCTCCTGTTTCAAAGAATGATCCTTTACCTGATATAATTTCTAAGCTAGGTCTCTTTGAAAACACGGTATTTTCAGATTTTCACAGTGAATTACCAAGAAACAACATGGGAAACCACTGTGAACGGTGAAGTCACATATAGATCCTTTGGTGTGTCAGGTGAAGCACACTACCCAAAAGACTCCAGCGTTCTTGAAACCAGTGTTTGCTCTTTAGTCTACTGTATCAACTCGAAAGCTCACTGAAGCATAAAATTAAGCAGAACAACAACGGAACAGCAAGGGCATAATTCCATCTGTTGAAATCGTTTGATTATCTGTATATGGTGGTTAGAATTTCATCTGGTTGAAAACTGTTGCTGGCCTCCTTCGGAACACGGTCTTTATGAGTTAACAATAAGTGCAACAACAACTTTTAGGAAGACATACATGAGAACCAGAGAGCATCTAATATTTTCAGTTCAAAGAGCTACATCTGTACTTTCAGTAGTACATGCGTTACTCTGCACGGAAAACAAGATAAGTCCAGACATCGCTATCTCTGATTCTGCCTTCAATGGCAATGCCACCGGTCACTATCTCCCACAATGAATGCCATCACCACACGGACAGGGAAGAGAAAGCAATAACTTCTGTTATAATTGCTAGAAATTGTGATGTTCTCTCCTGTTTCAAAGAATGATCCTTTACCTGATATAATTTCTAAGCTAGGTCTCTTTGAAAACACGGTATTTTCAGATTTTCACAGTGAATTACCAAGAAACAACATAGGAAACCACTGTGAACGGTGAAGTCACATATAGATCCTTTGGTGTGTCAGGTGAAGCACACTACCCAAAAGACTCCAGCGTTCTTGAAACCAGTGTTTGCTCTTTAGTCTACTGTATCAACTCGAAAGCTCACTGAAGCATACAATTAAGCAGAACAACAACGGCACGGCAAGGGCATAATTCCATCTGTTGAAATCGTTTTATTATCTGTATATGGTGGTTAGAATTTCATCTGGTTGAAAACTGTTGCTGGCCTCCTTCGGAACACGGTCTTTATGAGTTAACAGTAATTGCAACAACAACTTTTAGAAAGACATACATGAGAACCAGATAGCATCTAATATCTTCAGTTCAAAGAGCTACATCTGTACTTTCAGTAGTACATGCGTTACTCTGCCCGGAAAACAAGATATGTCCAGACATCGCTATCTCTGCTTCTGCCTTCAATGGCAATTCCACCGGTCACTATCTCCCACAATGAATGCCATCACCGCACGGACAGGGAAGAGAAAGCAATAACTTCTGTTATAATTGCTGGAAATTGTGATGTTCTCTCCTGTTTCAAAGAATTTTCCTTTACCTGATATAATTTCTAAGCTAGGTCTCTTTGAAAACACGGTATTTTCAGATTTTCACAGTGAATTACCAAGAAACAACATAGGAAACCACTGTGAACTGTGAAGTCACATATAGATCCTTTGGTGTGTCAGGTGAAGCACACTACCCAAAAGACTCCAGCGTTCTTGAAACCAGTGTTTGCTCTTTAGTCTACTGTATCAACTCGAAAGCTCACTGAAGCATACAATGAAGCAGAACAACAACGGCACGGCAAGGGCATAATTCCATTTGTTGAAATCGTTTCATTATCTGTATATGGTGGTTAGAATTTCATCTGGTTGAAAACTCTTGCTGGCCTCCTTCGGAACACGGTCTTTATGAGTTAACAGTAAGTGCAACAACAACTTTTAGAAAGACATACATGAGAACCAGATAGCATCTAATATCTTCAGTTCAAAGAGCTACATCTGTACTTTCAGTAGTACATGCGTTACTCTGCCCGGAAAACAAGATATGTCCAGACATCGCTATCTCTGCTTCTGCCTTCAATGGCAATGACAACGGTCACTATCTCCCACAATGAATGCCATCACCGCACGGACAGGGAAGAGAAAGCAATAACTTCTGTTATAATCGCTAGAAATTGTGATGTTCTCTCCTGTTTCAAAGAATGTTCCTTTACCTGATATAATTTCTAAGCTAGGTCTCTTTGAAAACACGGTATTTTCAGATTTTCACAATGAATTACCAAGAAACAACATAGGAAACCACTGTGAACGGTGAAGTCACATATAGATCCTTTGGTGTGTCAGGTGAAGCACACTACCCAAAAGACTCCAGCGTTCTTGAAACCAGTGTTTGCTCTTTAGTCTACTGTATCAACTCTAAAGCTCACTGAAGCATACAATGAAGCAGAACAACAACGGAACAGCAAGGGCATAATTCCATCTGTTGAAATCGTTTGATTATCTGTATATGGTGGTTAGAATTTCATCTGGTTGAAAACTGTTGCTGGCCTCCTTCGGAACACGGTCTTTATGAGTTAACAATAAGTGCAACAACAACTTTTAGGAAGACATACATGAGAACCAGAGAGCATCTAATATTTTCAGTTCAAAGAGCTACATCTGTACTTTCAGTAGTACATGCGTTACTCTGCACGGAAAACAAGATAAGTCCAGACATCGCTATCTCTGATTCTGCCTTCAATGGCAATGCCACCGGTCACTATCTCCCACAATGAATGCCATCACCACACGGACAGGGAAGAGAAAGCAATAACTTCTGTTATAATTGCTAGAAATTGTGATGTTCTCTCCTGTTTCAAAGAATGATCCTTTACCTGATATAATTTCTAAGCTAGGTCTCTTTGAAAACACGGTATTTTCAGATTTTCACAGTGAATTACCAAGAAACAACATAGGAAACCACTGTGAACGGTGAAGTCACATATAGATCCTTTGGTGTGTCAGGTGAAGCACACTACCCAAAAGACTCCAGCGTTCTTGAAACCAGTGTTTGCTCTTTAGTCTACTGTATCAACTCGAAAGCTCACTGAAGCATACAATTAAGCAGAACAACAACGGCACGGCAAGGGCATAATTCCATCTGTTGAAATCGTTTGATTATCTGTATATGGTGGTTAGAATTTCATCTGGTTGAAAACTGTTGCTGGCCTCCTTCGGAACACGGTCTTTATGAGTTAACAATAAGTGCAACAACAACTTTTAGGAAGACATACATGAGAACCAGAGAGCATCTAATATTTTCAGTTCAAAGAGCTACATCTGTACTTTCAGTAGTACATGCGTTACTCTGCACGGAAAACAAGATAAGTCCAG
Organism: Furipterus horrens; assembly: GCF_987537825.1. Classification (NCBI taxonomy): domain Eukaryota; kingdom Metazoa; phylum Chordata; class Mammalia; order Chiroptera; family Furipteridae; genus Furipterus; species Furipterus horrens. Next base: position 2,731,438 of record NW_028327188.1, read on the forward strand.
ACATCGCTATCTCTGATTCTGCCTTCAATGGCAATGCCACCGGTCACTATCTCCCACAATGAATGCCATCACCACACGGACAGGGAAGAGAAAGCAATAACTTCTGTTATAATTGCTAGAAATTGTGATGTTCTCTCCTGTTTAAAAGAATGATCCTTTACCTGATATAATTTCTAAGCTAGGTCTCTTTGAAAACACGGTATTTTCAGATTTTCACAGTGAATTACCAAGAAACAACATGGGAAACCACTGTGAACGGTGAAGTCACATATAGATCCTTTGGTGTGTCAGGTGAAGCACACTACCCAAAAGACTCCAGCGTTCTTGAAACCAGTGTTTGCTCTTTAGTCTACTGTATCAACTCGAAAGCTCACTGAAGCATACAATTAAGCAGAACAACAACGGCACGGCAAGGGCATAATTCCATTTGTTGAAATCGTTTTATTATCTGTATATGGTGGTTAGAATTTCATCTGGTTGAAAACTGTTGCTGGCCTCCTTAGGAACACGGTCTTTATGAGTTAACAGTAAGTGCAACAACAACTTTTAGAAAGACATACATGAGAACCAGATAGCATCTAATATCTTCAGTTCAAAGAGCTACATCTGTACTTTCAGTAGTACATGCGTTACTCTGCCCGGAAAACAAGATATGTCCAGACATCGCTATCTCTGCTTCTGCCTTCAATGGCAATGACAACGGTCACTATCTCCCACAATGAATGCCATCACCGCACGGACAGGGAAGAGAAAGCAATAACTTCTGTTATAATTGCTAGAAATTGTGATGTTCTCTCCTGTTTCAAAGAATTTTCCTTTACCTGATATAATTTCTAAGCTAGGTCTCTTTGAAAACACGGTATTTTCAGATTTTCACAGTGAATTACCAAGAAACAACATAGGAAACCACTGTGAACGGTGAAGTCACATATAGATCCTTTGGTGTGTCAGGTGAAGCACACTACCCAAAAGACTCCAGCGTTCTTGAAACCAGTGTTTGCTCTTTAGTCTACTGTATCAACTCGAAAGCTCACTGAAGCATACAATGAAGCAGAACAACAACGGCACGGCAAGGGCATAATTCCATTTGTTGAAATCGTTTCATTATCTGTATATGGTGGTTAGAATTTCATCTGGTTGAAAACTCTTGCTGGCCTCCTTCGGAACACGGTCTTTATGAGTTAACAGTAAGTGCAACAACAACTTTTAGAAAGACATACATGAGAACCAGAGAGCATCTAATATTTTCAGTTCAAAGAGCTACATCTGTACTTTCAGTAGTACATGCGTTACTCTGCACGGAAAACAAGATAAGTCCAGACATCGCTATCTCTGATTCTGCCTTCAATGGCAATGCCACCGGTCACTATCTCCCACAATGAATGCCATCACCACACGGACAGGGAAGAGAAAGCAATAACTTCTGTTATAATTGCTAGAAATTGTGATGTTCTCTCCTGTTTCAAAGAATGATCCTTTACCTGATATAATTTCTAAGCTAGGTCTCTTTGAAAACACGGTATTTTCAGATTTTCACAGTGAATTACCAAGAAACAACATAGGAAACCACTGTGAACGGTGAAGTCACATATAGATCCTTTGGTGTGTCAGGTGAAGCACACTACCCAAAAGACTCCAGCGTTCTTGAAACCAGTGTTTGCTCTTTAGTCTACTGTATCAACTCGAAAGCTCACTGAAGCATACAATTAAGCAGAACAACAACGGCACGGCAAGGGCATAATTCCATCTGTTGAAATCGTTTGATTATCTGTATATGGTGGTTAGAATTTCATCTGGTTGAAAACTGTTGCTGGCCTCCTTCGGAACACGGTCTTTATGAGTTAACAATAAGTGCAACAACAACTTTTAGGAAGACATACATGAGAACCAGAGAGCATCTAATATTTTCAGTTCAAAGAGCTACATCTGTACTTTCAGTAGTACATGCGTTACTCTGCACGGAAAACAAGATAAGTCCAGACATCGCTATCTCTGATTCTGCCTTCAATGGCAATGCCACCGGTCACTATCTCCCACAATGAATGCCATCACCACACGGACAGGGAAGAGAAAGCAATAACTTCTGTTATAATTGCTAGAAATTGTGATGTTCTCTCCTGTTTAAAAGAATGATCCTTTACCTGATATAATTTCTAAGCTAGGTCTCTTTGAAAACACGGTATTTTCAGATTTTCACAGTGAATTACCAAGAAACAACATGGGAAACCACTGTGAACGGTGAAGTCACATATAGATCCTTTGGTGTGTCAGGTGAAGCACACTACCCAAAAGACTCCAGCGTTCTTGAAACCAGTGTTTGCTCTTTAGTCTACTGTATCAACTCGAAAGCTCACTGAAGCATACAATTAAGCAGAACAACAACGGCACGGCAAGGGCATAATTCCATTTGTTGAAATCGTTTTATTATCTGTATATGGTGGTTAGAATTTCATCTGGTTGAAAACTGTTGCTGGCCTCCTTCGGAACACGGTCTTTATGAGTTAACAGTAAGTGCAACAACAACTTTTAGAAAGACATACATGAGAACCAGATAGCATCTAATATCTTCAGTTCAAAGAGCTACATCTGTACTTTCAGTAGTACATGCGTTACTCTGCCCGGAAAACAAGATATGTCCAGACATCGCTATCTCTGCTTCTGCCTTCAATGGCAATGACAACGGTCACTATCTCCCACAATGAATGCCATCACCGCACGGACAGGGAAGAGAAAGCAATAACTTCTGTTATAATTGCTAGAAATTGTGATGTTCTCTCCTGTTTCAAAGAATTTTCCTTTACCTGATATAATTTCTAAGCTAGGTCTCTTTGAAAACACGGTATTTTCAGATTTTCACAGTGAATTACCAAGAAACAACATAGGAAACCACTGTGAACGGTGAAGTCACATATAGATCCTTTGGTGTGTCAGGTGAAGCACACTACCCAAAAGACTCCAGCGTTCTTGAAACCAGTGTTTGCTCTTTAGTCTACTGTATCAACTCGAAAGCTCACTGAAGCATACAATGAAGCAGAACAACAACGGCACGGCAAGGGCATAATTCCATTTGTTGAAATCGTTTCATTATCTGTATATGGTGGTTAGAATTTCATCTGGTTGAAAACTCTTGCTGGCCTCCTTCGGAACACGGTCTTTATGAGTTAACAGTAAGTGCAACAACAACTTTTAGAAAGACATACATGAGAACCAGATAGCATCTAATATCTTCAGTTCAAAGAGCTACATCTGTACTTTCAGTAGTACATGCGTTACTCTGCCCGGAAAACAAGATATGTCCAGACATCGCTATCTCTGCTTCTGCCTTCAATGGAAATGACAACGGTCACTATCTCCCACAATGAATGCCATCACCGCACGGACAGGGAAGAGAAAGCAATAACTTCTGTTATAATCGCTAGAAATTGTGATGTTCTCTCCTGTTTCAAAGAATGTTCCTTTACCTGATATAATTTCTAAGCTAGGTCTCTTTGAAAACACGGTATTTTCAGATTTTCACAATGAATTACCAAGAAACAACATAGGAAACCACTGTGAACGGTGAAGTCACATATAGATCCTTTGGTGTGTCAGGTGAAGCACACTACCCAAAAGACTCCAGCGTTCTTGAAACCAGTGTTTGCTCTTTAGTCTACTGTATCAACTCGAAAGCTCACTGAAGCATACAATGAAGCAGAACAACAACGGAACAGCAAGGGCATAATTCCATCTGTTGAAATCGTTTGATTATCTGTATATGGTGGTTAGAATTTCATCTGGTTGAAAACTGTTGCTGGCCTCCTTCGGAACACGGTCTTTATGAGTTAACAATAAGTGCAACAACAACTTTTAGGAAGACATACATGAGAACCAGAGAGCATCTAATATTTTCAGTTCAAAGAGCTACATCTGTACTTTCAGTAGTACATGCGTTACTCTGCACGGAAAACAAGATAAGTCCAGACATCGCTATCTCTGATTCTGCCTTCAATGGCAATGCCACCGGTCACTATCTCCCACAATGAATGCCATCACCACACGGACAGGGAAGAGAAAGCAATAACTTCTGTTATAATTGCTAGAAATTGTGATGTTCTCTCCTGTTTCAAAGAATGATCCTTTACCTGATATAATTTCTAAGCTAGGTCTCTTTGAAAACACGGTATTTTCAGATTTTCACAGTGAATTACCAAGAAACAACATAGGAAACCACTGTGAACGGTGAAGTCACATATAGATCCTTTGGTGTGTCAGGTGAAGCACACTACCCAAAAGACTCCAGCGTTCTTGAAACCAGTGTTTGCTCTTTAGTCTACTGTATCAACTCGAAAGCTCACTGAAGCATACAATTAAGCAGAACAACAACGGCACGGCAAGGGCATAATTCCATCTGTTGAAATCGTTTGATTATCTGTATATGGTGGTTAGAATTTCATCTGGTTGAAAACTGTTGCTGGCCTCCTTCGGAACACGGTCTTTATGAGTTAACAATAAGTGCAACAACAACTTTTAGGAAGACATACATGAGAACCAGAGAGCATCTAATATTTTCAGTTCAAAGAGCTACATCTGTACTTTCAGTAGTACATGCGTTACTCTGCACGGAAAACAAGATAAGTCCAGACATCGCTATCTCTGATTCTGCCTTCAATGGCAATGCCACCGGTCACTATCTCCCACAATGAATGCCATCACCACACGGACAGGGAAGAGAAAGCAATAACTTCTGTTATAATTGCTAGAAATTGTGATGTTCTCTCCTGTTTAAAAGAATGATCCTTTACCTGATATAATTTCTAAGCTAGGTCTCTTTGAAAACACGGTATTTTCAGATTTTCACAGTGAATTACCAAGAAACAACATAGGAAACCACTGTGAACGGTGAAGTCACATATAGATCCTTTGGTGTGTCAGGTGAAGCACACTACCCAAAAGACTCCAGCGTTCTTGAAACCAGTGTTTGCTCTTTAGTCTACTGTATCAACTCGAAAGCTCACTGAAGCATACAATTAAGCAGAACAACAACGGCACGGCAAGGGCATAATTCCATTTGTTGAAATCGTTTTATTATCTGTATATGGTGGTTAGAATTTCATCTGGTTGAAAACTGTTGCTGGCCTCCTTCGGAACACGGTCTTTATGAGTTAACAGTAAGTGCAACAACAACTTTTAGAAAGACATACATGAGAACCAGATAGCATCTAATATCTTCAGTTCAAAGAGCTACATCTGTACTTTCAGTAGTACATGCGTTACTCTGCCCGGAAAACAAGATATGTCCAGACATCGCTATCTCTGCTTCTGCCTTCAATGGCAATTCCACCGGTCACTATCTCCCACAATGAATGCCATCACCGCACGGACAGGGAAGAGAAAGCAATAACTTCTGTTATAATTGCTAGAAATTGTGATGTTCTCTCCTGTTTCAAAGAATTTTCCTTTACCTGATATAATTTCTAAGCTAGGTCTCTTTGAAAACACGGTATTTTCAGATTTTCACAGTGAATTACCAAGAAACAACATAGGAAACCACTGTGAACGGTGAAGTCACATATAGATCCTTTGGTGTGTCAGGTGAAGCACACTACCCAAAAGACTCCAGCGTTCTTGAAACCAGTGTTTGCTCTTTAGTCTACTGTATCAACTCGAAAGCTCACTGAAGCATACAATGAAGCAGAACAACAACGGCACGGCAAGGGCATAATTCCATTTGTTGAAATCGTTTCATTATCTGTATATGGTGGTTAGAATTTCATCTGGTTGAAAACTGTTGCTGGCCTCCTTCGGAACACGGTCTTTATGAGTTAACAATAAGTGCAACAACAACTTTTAGGAAGACATACATGAGAACCAGAGAGCATCTAATATTTTCAGTTCAAAGAGCTACATCTGTACTTTCAGTAGTACATGCGTTACTCTGCACGGAAAACAAGATAAGTCCAGACATCGCTATCTCTGATTCTGCCTTCAATGGCAATGCCACCGGTCACTATCTCCCACAATGAATGCCATCACCACACGGACAGGGAAGAGAAAGCAATAACTTCTGTTATAATTGCTAGAAATTGTGATGTTCTCTCCTGTTTCAAAGAATGATCCTTTACCTGATATAATTTCTAAGCTAGGTCTCTTTGAAAACACGGTATTTTCAGATTTTCACAGTGAATTACCAAGAAACAACATAGGAAACCACTGTGAACGGTGAAGTCACATATAGATCCTTTGGTGTGTCAGGTGAAGCACACTACCCAAAAGACTCCAGCGTTCTTGAAACCAGTGTTTGCTCTTTAGTCTACTGTATCAACTCGAAAGCTCACTGAAGCATACAATTAAGCAGAACAACAACGGCACGGCAAGGGCATAATTCCATCTGTTGAAATCGTTTGATTATCTGTATATGGTGGTTAGAATTTCATCTGGTTGAAAACTGTTGCTGGCCTCCTTCGGAACACGGTCTTTATGAGTTAACAATAAGTGCAACAACAACTTTTAGGAAGACATACATGAGAACCAGAGAGCATCTAATATTTTCAGTTCAAAGAGCTACATCTGTACTTTCAGTAGTACATGCGTTACTCTGCACGGAAAACAAGATAAGTCCAGACATCGCTATCTCTGATTCTGCCTTCAATGGCAATGCCACCGGTCACTATCTCCCACAATGAATGCCATCACCACACGGACAGGGAAGAGAAAGCAATAACTTCTGTTATAATTGCTAGAAATTGTGATGTTCTCTCCTGTTTAAAAGAATGATCCTTTACCTGATATAATTTCTAAGCTAGGTCTCTTTGAAAACACGGTATTTTCAGATTTTCACAGTGAATTACCAAGAAACAACATAGGAAACCACTGTGAACGGTGAAGTCACATATAGATCCTTTGGTGTGTCAGGTGAAGCACACTACCCAAAAGACTCCAGCGTTCTTGAAACCAGTGTTTGCTCTTTAGTCTACTGTATCAACTCGAAAGCTCACTGAAGCATACAATTAAGCAGAACAACAACGGCACGGCAAGGGCATAATTCCATTTGTTGAAATCGTTTTATTATCTGTATATGGTGGTTAGAATTTCATCTGGTTGAAAACTGTTGCTGGCCTCCTTCGGAACACGGTCTTTATGAGTTAACAGTAAGTGCAACAACAACTTTTAGAAAGACATACATGAGAACCAGATAGCATCTAATATCTTCAGTTCAAAGAGCTACATCTGTACTTTCAGTAGTACATGCGTTACTCTGCCCGGAAAACAAGATATGTCCAGACATCGCTATCTCTGCTTCTGCCTTCAATGGCAATTCCACCGGTCACTATCTCCCACAATGAATGCCATCACCGCACGGACAGGGAAGAGAAAGCAATAACTTCTGTTATAATTGCTAGAAATTGTGATGTTCTCTCCTGTTTCAAAGAATTTTCCTTTACCTGATATAATTTCTAAGCTAGGTCTCTTTGAAAACACGGTATTTTCAGATTTTCACAGTGAATTACCAAGAAACAACATAGGAAACCACTGTGAACGGTGAAGTCACATATAGATCCTTTGGTGTGTCAGGTGAAGCACACTACCCAAAAGACTCCAGCGTTCTTGAAACCAGTGTTTGCTCTTTAGTCTACTGTATCAACTCGAAAGCTCACTGAAGCATACAATGAAGCAGAACAACAACGGCACGGCAAGGGCATAATTCCATTTGTTGAAATCGTTTCATTATCTGTATATGGTGGTTAGAATTTCATCTGGTTGAAAACTGTTGCTGGCCTCCTTCGGAACACGGTCTTTATGAGTTAACAGTAAGTGCAACAACAACTTTTAGAAAGACATACATGAGAACCAGATAGCATCTAATATCTTCAGTTCAAAGAGCTACATCTGTACTTTCAGTAGTACATGCGTTACTCTGCCCGGAAAACAAGATATGTCCAGACATCGCTATCTCTGCTTCTGCCTTCAATGGCAATGACAACGGTCACTATCTCCCACAATGAATGCCATCACCGCACGGACAGGGAAGAGAAAGCAATAACTTCTGTTATAATCGCTAGAAATTGTGATGTTCTCTCCTGTTTCAAAGAATGTTCCTTTACCTGATATAATTTCGAAGCTAGGTCTCTTTGAAAACACGGTATTTTCAGATTTTCACAATGAATTACCAAGAAACAACATAGGAAACCACTGTGAACGGTGAAGTCACATATAGATCCTTTGGTGTGTCAGGTGAAGCACACTACCCAAAAGACTCCAGCGTTCTTGAAACCAGTGTTTGCTCTTTAGTCTACTGTATCAACTCGAAAGCTCACTGAAGCATACAATGAAGCAGAACAACAACGGCACTGCAAGGGCATAATTCCATCTGTTGAAATCTTTTGATTATCTGTATATGGTGGTTAGAATTTCATCTGGTTGAAAACTGTTGCTGGCCTCCTTCGGAACACAGTCTTTATGAGTTAACAATAAGTGCAACAACAACTTTTAGAAAGACATACATGAGAACCAGAGAGCATCTAATATCTTCAGTTCAAAGAGCTACATCTGTACTTTCAGTAGTACATGCGTTACTCTGCCCGGAAAACAAGATATGTCCGGACATCGCTATCTCTGCTTCTGCCTTCAATGGGAATGCCACCCGTCACTATCTCCCACAATGAATGCCATCGCCGCACGGACAGGGAAGAGAAAGCAATACCTTCTGTTATAATTGCTAGAAATTGTGATGTTCTCTCCTGTTTCAAAGAATGATCCTTTACCTGATATAATTTCTAAGCTAGGTCTCTTTGAAAACACGGTATTTTCAGATTTTCACAGTGAATTACCAAGAAACAACATAGGAAACCACTGTGAACGGTGAAGTCACATATAGATCCTTTGGTGTGTCAGGTGAAGCACACTACCCAAAAGACTCCAGCGTTCTTGAAACCAGTGTTTGCTCTTTAGTCTACTGTATCAACTCGAAAGCTCACTGAAGCATACAATGAAGCAGAATAACAACGGCACGGCAAGGGCATAATTCCATTTGTTGAAATCGTTTTATTATCTGTATATGGTGGTTAGAATTTCATCTGGTTGAAAACTGTTGCTGGCCTCCTTCGGAACACGGTCTTTATGAGTTAACAGTAAGTGCAACAACAACTTTTAGAAAGACATACATGAGAACCAGATAGCATCTAATATCTTCAGTTCAAAGAGCTACATCTGTACTTTCAGTAGTGCATGCGTTACTCTGCCCGGAAAACAAGATATGTCCAGACATCGCTATCTCTGCTTCTGCCTTCAATGGCAATGACAACGGTCACTATCTCCCACAATGAATGCCATCACTGCACGGACAGGGAAGAGAAAGCAATAACTTCTGTTATAATCGCTAGAAATTGTGATGTTCTCTCCTGTTTCAAAGAATGTTCCTTTACCTGATATAATTTCTAAGCTAGGTCTCTTTGAAAACACGGTATTTTCAGATTTTCACAATGAATTACCAAGAAACAACATAGGAAACCACTGTGAACGGTGAAGTCACATATAGATCCTTTGGTGTGTCAGGTGAAGCACACTACCCAAAAGACTCCAGCGTTCTTGAAACCAGTGTTTGCTCTTTAGTCTACTGTATCAACTCGAAAGCTCACTGAAGCATACAATGAAGCAGAACAACAACGGCACTGCAAGGGCATAATTCCATCTGTTGAAATCTTTTGATTATCTGTATATGGTGGTTAGAATTTCATCTGGTTGAAAACTGTTGCTGGCCTCCTTTGGAACACAGTCTTTATGAGTTAACAATAAGTGCAACAACAACTTTTAGAAAGACATACATGAGAACCAGAGAGCATCTAATATCTTCAGTTCAAAGAGCTACATCTGTACTTTCAGTAGTACATGCGTTACTCTGCCCGGAAAACAAGATATGTCCAGACATCGCTATCTCTGCTTCTGCCTTCAATGGGAATGCCACCCGTCACTATCTCCCACAATGAATGCCATCGCCGCACGGACAGGGAAGAGAAAGCAATACCTTCTGTTATAATTGCTAGAAATTGTGATGTTCTCTCCTGTTTCAAAGAATGATCCTTTACCTGATATAATTTCTAAGCTAGGTCTCTTTGAAAACACGGTATTTTCAGATTTTCACAGTGAATTACCAAGAAACAACATAGGAAACCACTGTGAACGGTGAAGTCACATATAGATCCTTTGGTGTGTCAGGTGAAGCACACTACCCAAAAGACTCCAGCGTTCTTGAAACCAGTGTTTGCTCTTTAGTCTACTGTATCAACTCGAAAGCTCACTGAAGCATACAATGAAGCAGAATAACAACGGCACGGCAAGGGCATAATTCCATTTGTTGAAATCGTTTTATTATCTGTATATGGTGGTTAGAATTTCATCTGGTTGAAAACTGTTGCTGGCCTCCTTCGGAACACGGTCTTTATGAGTTAACAGTAAGTGCAACAACAACTTTTAGAAAGACATACATGAGAACCAGATAGCATCTAATATCTTCAGTTCAAAGAGCTACATCTGTACTTTCAGTAGTACATGCGTTACTCTGCCCGGAAAACAAGATATGTCCAGACATCGCTATCTCTGCTCCTGCCTTCAATGGCAATGCCAACGGTCACTGTCTCCCACAACGAATGCCATCACCCCACGGACAGGGAAGAGAAAGCAATAACTTCTGTTATAATTGCTAGAAATTGTGATGTTCTCTCCTGTTTCAAAGAATGTTCCTTTACCTGATATAATTTCTAAGCTAGGTCTCTTTGAAAACACGGTATTTTCAGATTTTCACAGTGAATTACCAAGAAACAACATAGGAAACCACTGTGAACGGTGAAGTCACATATAGATCCTTTGGTGTGTCAGGTGAAGCACACTACCCAAAAGACTCCAGCGTTCTTGTAACCAGTGTTTGCTCTTTAGTCTACTGTATCAACTCGAAAGCTCACTGAAGCATACAATGAAGCAGAACAACAACGGCACGGCAAGGGCATAATTCCATTTGTTGAAATCGTTTTATTATCTGTATATGGTGGTTAGAATTTCATCTGGTTGAAAACTGTTGCTGGCCTCCTTCGGAACACGGTCTTTATGAGTTAACAGTAAGTGCAACAACAACTTTTAGAAAGACATACATGAGAACCAGATAGCATCTAATATCTTCAGTTCAAAGAGCTACATCTGTACTTTCAGTAGTACATGCGTTACTCTGCCCGGAAAACAAGATATGTCCAGACATCGCTATCTCTGCTTCTGCCTTCAATGGCAATGCCAACGGTCACTGTCTCCCACAATGAATGCCATCACCGCACGGACAGGGAAGAGAAAGCAAAAACTTCTGTTATAATTGTTAGAAATTGTGATGTTCTCTCCTGTTTCAAAGAATGTTCCTTTACCTGATATAATTTCTAAGATAGGTCTCTTTGAAAACACGGTATTTTCAGATTTTCACAGTGAATTACCAAGAAACAACATAGGAAACCACTGTGAACGGTGAAGTCACATATAGATCCTTTGGTGTGTCAGGTGAAGCACACTACCCAAAAGACTTCAGCGTTGTTGAAACCAGTGTTTGCTCTTTAGTCTACTGTATCAACTCGAAAGCTCACTGAAGCATACAATGAAGCAGAACAACAACGGCACTGCAAGGGCATAATTCCATCTGTTGAAATCTTTTGATTATCTGTATATGGTGGTTAGAATTTCATCTGGTTGAAAACTGTTGCTGGCCTCCTTCGGAACACAGTCTTTATGAGTTAACAATAAGTGCAACAACAACTTTTAGAAAGACATACATGAGAACCAGATAGCATCTAATATCTTCAGTTCAAAGAGCTACATCTGTACTTTCAGTAGTACATGCGTTACTCTGCCCGGAAAACAAGATATGTCCAGACATCGCTATCTCTGCTTCTGCCTTCAATGGGAATGCCACCCGCACTATCTCCCACAATGAATGCCATCGCCGCACGGACAGGGAAGAGAAAGCAATACCTTCTGTTATAATCGCTAGAAATTGTGATGTTCTCTCCTGTTTCAAAGAATGATCCTTTACCTGATATAATTTCTAAGCTAGGTCTCTTTGAAAACACGGTATTTTCAGATTTTCACAGTGAATTACCAAGAAACAACATAGGAATCCACTGTGAACGGTGAAGTCACATATAGATCCTTTGGTGTGTCAGGTGAAGCACACTACCCAAAAGACTCCAGCGTTCTTGAAACCAGTGTTTGCTCTTTAGTCTACTGTATCAACTCGAAAGCTCACTGAAGCATACAATGAAGCAGAATAACAACGGCACGGCAAGGGCATAATTCCATTTGTTGAAATCGTTTTATTATCTGTATATGGTGGTTAGAATTTCATCTGGTTGAAAACTGTTGCTGGCCTCCTTCGGAACACGGTCTTTATGAGCTAACAGTAAGTGCAACAACAACTTTTAGAAAGACATACATGAGAACCAGATAGCATCTAATATCTTCAGTTCAAAGAGCTACATCTGTACTTTCAGTAGTACATGCGTTACTCTGCCCGGAAAACAAGATATGTCCAGACATCGCTATCTCTGCTTCTGCCTTCAATGGCAATGCCAACGGTCACTGTATCCCACAACGAATGCCATCACCCCACGGACAGGGAAGAGAAAGCAATAACTTCTGTTATAATTGCTAGAAATTGTGATGTTCTCTCCTGTTTCAAAGAATGTTCCTTTACCTGATATAATTTCTAAGCTAGGTCTCTTTGAAAACACGGTATTTTCAGATTTTCACAGTGAATTACCAAGAAACAACATAGGAAACCACTGTGAACGGTGAAGTCACATATAGATCCTTTGGTGTGTCAGGTGAAGCACACTACCCAAAAGACTCCAGCGTTCTTGAAACCAGTGTTTGCTCTTTAGTCTACTGTATCAACTCGAAAGCTCACTGAAGCATACAATGAAGCAGAACAACAACGGCACGGCAAGGGCATAATTCCATTTGTTGAAATCGTTTTATTATCTGTATATGGTGGTTAGAATTTCATCTGGTTGAAAACTGTTGCTGGCCTCCTTCGGAACACGGTCTTTATGAGTTAACAGTAAGTGCAAAAACAACTTTTAGAAAGACATACATGAGAACCAGATAGCATCTAATATCTTCAGTTCAAAGAGCTACATCTGTACTTTCAGTAGTACATGCGTTACTCTGCCCGGAAAACAAGATATGTCCAGACATCGCTATCTCTGCTTCTGCCTTCAATGGCAATGCCACCGGTCACTATCTCCCACAATGAATGCCATCACCGCACGGACAGGGAAGAGAAAGCAATAACTTCTGTTATAATTGGTAGAAATTGTGATGTTCTCTCCTGTTTCAAAGAATGTTCCTTTACCTGATATAATTTCTAAGCTAGGTCTCTTTGAAAACACGGTATTTTCAGATTTTCACAGTGAATTACCAAGAAACAACATAGGAAACCACTGTGAACGGTGAAGTCACATATAGATCCTTTGGTGTGTCAGGTGAAGCACACTACCCAAAAGACTCCAGCGTTCTTGAAACCAGTGTTTGCTCTTTAGTCTACTGTATCAACTCGAAAGCTCACTGAAGCATACAATGAAGCAGAACAACAACGGCACGGCAAGGGCATAATTCCATTTGTTGAAATCGTTTCATTATCTGTATATGGTGGTTAGAATTTCATCTGGTGGAAAACTGTTGCTGGCCTCCTTCGGAACACGGTCTTTATGAGTTAACAGTAAGTGCAACAAGAACTTTTAGAAAGACATACATGAGAACCAGATAGCATCTAATATCTTCAGTTCAAAGAGCTACATCTGTACTTTCAGTAGTACATGCGTTACTCTGCCCGGAAAACAAGATATGTCCAGACATCGCTATCTCTGCTTCTGCCTTCAATGGCAATGCCAACGGTCACTGTCTCCCACAATGAATGCCGTCACTGCACGGACAGGGAAGAGAAAGCAATAACTTCCGTTATAATCGCTAGAAATTGTGATGTTCTCTCCTGTTTCAAAGAATGTTCCTTTACCTGATATAATTTCTAAGCTAGGTCTCTTTGAAAACACGGTATTTTCAGATTTTCACAGTGAATTACCAAGAAACAACATAGGAAACCACTGTGAACGGTGAAGTCACATATAGATCCTTTGGTGTGTCAGGTGAAGCACACTACCCAAAAGACTCCAGCGTTCTTGAAACCAGTGTTTGCTCTTTAGTCTACTGTATCAACTCGAAAGCTCACTGAAGCATACAATGAAGCAGAACAACAACGGCACGGCAAGGGCATAATTCCATTTGTTGAAATCGTTTCATTATCTGTATATGGTGGTTAGAATTTCATCTGGTTCAAAACTGTTGCTGGCCTCCTTCGGAACACGGTCTTTATGAGTTAACAGTAAGTGAAACAACAACTTTTAGAAAGACATACATGAGAACCAGATAGCATCTAATATCTTCAGTTCAAAGAGCTACATCTGTACTTTCAGAAGTACATGCGTTACTCTGCCCGGAAAACAAGATATGTCCAGACATCGCTATCTCTGCTTCTGCCTTCAATGGCAATGCCAACGGTCACTATCTCCCACAATGAATGCCATCACCGCACGGACAGGGAAGAGAAAGCAATAACTTCTGTTATAATCGCTAGAAATTGTGATGTTCTCTCCTGTTTCAAAGAATGTTCCTTTACCTGATATAATTTCTAAGCTAGGTCTCTTTGAAAACACGGTATTTTCAGATTTTCACAGTGAATTACCAAGAAACAACATAGGAAACCACTGTGAACTGTGAAGTCACATATAGATCCTTTGGTGTGTCAGGTGAAGCACACTACCCAAAAGACTCCAGCGTTCTTGAAACCAGTGTTTGCTCTTTAGTCTACTGTATCAACTCGAAAGCTCACTGAAGCATACAATGAAGCAGAACAACAACGGCACTGCAAGGGCATAATTCCATCTGTTGAAATCTTTTGATTATCTGTATATGGTGGTTAGAATTTCATCTGGTTGAAAACTGTTGCTGGCCTCCTTCGGAACACAGTCTTTATGAGTTAACAATAAGTGCAACAACAACTTTTAGAAAGACATACATGAGAACCAGAGAGCATCTAATATCTTCAGTTCAAAGAGCTACATCTGTACTTTCAGTAGTACATGCGTTACTCTGCCCGGAAAACAAGATATGTCCAGACATCGCTATCTCTGCTTCTGCCTTCAATGGGAATGCCACCCGTCACTATCTCCCACAATGAATGCCATCGCCGCACGGACAGGGAAGAGAAAGCAATACCTTCTGTTATAATTGCTAGAAATTGTGATGTTCTCTCCTGTTTCAAAGAATGATCCTTTACCTGATATAATTTCTAAGCTAGGTCTCTTTGAAAACACGGTATTTTCAGATTTTCACAGTGAATTACCAAGAAACAACATAGGAAACCACTGTGAACGGTGAAGTCACATATAGATCCTTTGGTGTGTCAGGTGAAGCACAGTACCCAAAAGACTCCAGCGTTCTTGAAACCAGTGTTTGCTCTTTAGTCTACTGTATCAACTCGAAAGCTCACTGAAGCATACAATGAAGCAGAATAACAACGGCACGGCAAGGGCATAATTCCATTTGTTGAAATCGTTTTATTATCTGTATATGGTGGTTAGAATTTCATCTGGTTGAAAACTGTTGCTGGCCTCCTTCGGAACACGGTCTTTATGAGCTAACAGTAAGTGCAACAACAACTTTTAGAAAGACATACATGAGAACCAGATAGCATCTAATATCTTCAGTTCAAAGAGCTACATCTGTACTTTCAGTAGTACATGCGTTACTCTGCCCGGAAAACAAGATATGTCCAGACATCGCTATCTCTGCTTCTGCCTTCAATGGCAATGCCAACGGTCACTGTCTCCCACAACGAATGCCATCACCCCACGGACAGGGAAGAGAAAGCAATAACTTCTGTTATAATTGCTAGAAATTGTGATGTTCTCTCCTGTTTCAAAGAATGTTCCTTTACCTGATATAATTTCTAAGCTAGGTCTCTTTGAAAACACGGTATTTTCAGATTTTCACAGTGAATTACCAAGAAACAACATAGGAAACCACTGTGAACGGTGAAGTCACATATAGATCCTTTGGTGTGTCAGGTGAAGCACACTACCCAAAAGACTCCAGCGTTCTTGAAACCAGTGTTTGCTCTTTAGTCTACTGTATCAACTCGAAAGCTCACTGAAGCATACAATGAAGCAGAACAACAACGGCACGGCAAGGGCATAATTCCATTTGTTGAAATCGTTTTATTATCTGTATATGGTGGTTAGAATTTCATCTGGTTGAAAACTGTTGCTGGCCTCCTTCGGAACACGGTCTTTATGAGTTAACAGTAAGTGCAAAAACAACTTTTAGAAAGACATACATGAGAACCAGATAGCATCTAATATCTTCAGTTCAAAGAGCTACATCTGTACTTTCAGTAGTACATGCGTTACTCTGCCCGGAAAACAAGATATGTCCAGACATCGCTATCTCTGCTTCTGCCTTCAATGGCAATGCCACCGGTCACTATCTCCCACAATAAATGCCATCACCGCACGGACAGGGAAGAGAAAGCAATAACTTCTGTTATAATTGGTAGAAATTGTGATGTTCTCTCCTGTTTCAAAGAATGTTCCTTTACCTGATATAATTTCTAAGCTAGGTCTCTTTGAAAACACGGTATTTTCAGATTTTCACAGTGAATTACCAAGAAACAACATAGGAAACCACTGTGAACGGTGAAGTCACATATAGATCCTTTGGTGTGTCAGGTGAAGCACACTACCCAAAAGACTCCAGCGTTCTTGAAACCAGTGTTTGCTCTTTAGTCTACTGTATCAACTCGAAAGCTCACTGAAGCATACAATGAAGCAGAACAACAACGGCACGGCAAGGGCATAATTCCATTTGTTGAAATCGTTTCATTATCTGTATATGGTGGTTAGAATTTCATCTGGTGGAAAACTGTTGCTGGCCTCCTTCGGAACACGGTCTTTATGAGTTAACAGTAAGTGCAACAACAACTTTTAGAAAGACATACATGAGAACCAGATAGCATCTAATATCTTCAGTTCAAAGAGCTACATCTGTACTTTCAGTAGTACATGCGTTACTCTGCCCGGAAAACAAGATATGTCCAGACATCGCTATCTCTGCTTCTGCCTTCAATGGCAATGCCAACGGTCACTGTCTCCCACAATGAATGCCATCACCGCACGGACAGGGAAGATAAAGCAATAACTTCCGTTATAATCGCTAGAAATTGTGATGTTCTCTCCTGTTTCAAAGAATGTTCCTTTACCTGATATAATTTCTAAGCTAGGTCTCTTTGAAAACACGGTATTTTCAGATTTTCACAGTGAATTACCAAGAAACAACATAGGAAACCACTGTGAACGGTGAAGTCACATATAGATCCTTTGGTGTGTCAGGTGAAGCACACTACCCAAAAGACTCCAGCGTTCTTGAAACCAGTGTTTGCTCTTTAGTCTACTGTATCAACTCGAAAGCTCACTGAAGCATACAATGAAGCAGAACAACAACGGCACGGCAAGGGCATAATTCCATTTGTTGAAATCGTTTCATTATCTGTATATGGTGGTTAGAATTTCATCTGGTTCAAAACTGTTGCTGGCCTCCTTCGGAACACGGTCTTTATGAGTTAACAGTAAGTGAAACAACAACTTTTAGAAAGACATACATGAGAACCAGATAGCATCTAATATCTTCAGTTCAAAGAGCTACATCTGTACTTTCAGAAGTACATGCGTTACTCTGCCCGGAAAACAAGATATGTCCAGACATCGCTATCTCTGCTTCTGCCTTCAATGGCAATGCCAACGGTCACTATCTCCCACAATGAATGCCATCACCGCACGGACAGGGAAGAGAAAGCAATAACTTCTGTTATAATCGCTAGAAATTGTGATGTTCTCTCCTGTTTCAAAGAATGTTCCTTTACCTGATATAATTTCTAAGCTAGGTCTCTTTGAAAACACGGTATTTTCAGATTTTCACAGTGAATTACCAAGAAACAACATAGGAAACCACTGTGAACTGTGAAGTCACATATAGATCCTTTGGTGTGTCAGGTGAAGCACACTACCCAAAAGACTCCAGCGTTCTTGAAACCAGTGTTTGCTCTTTAGTCTACTGTATCAACTCGAAAGCTCACTGAAGCATACAATGAAGCAGAACAACAACGGCACTGCAAGGGCATAATTCCATTTGTTGAAATCTTTTGATTATCTGTATATGGTGGTTAGAATTTCATCTGGTTGAAAACTGTTGCTGGCCTCCTTCGGAACACAGTCTTTATGAGTTAACAATAAGTGCAACAACAACTTTTAGAAAGACATACATGAGAACCAGAGAGCATCTAATATCTTCAGTTCAAAGAGCTACATCTGTACTTTCAGTAGTACATGCGTTACTCTGCCCGGAAAACAAGATATGTCCAGACATCGCTATCTCTGCTTCTGCCTTCAATGGGAATGCCACCCGTCACTATCTCCCACAATGAATGCCATCGCCGCACGGACAGGGAAGAGAAAGCAATACCTTCTGTTATAATTGCTAGAAATTGTGATGTTCTCTCCTGTTTCAAAGAATGATCCTTTACCTGATATAATTTCTAAGCTAGGTCTCTTTGAAAACACGGTATTTTCAGATTTTCACAGTGAATTACCAAGAAACAACATAGGAAACCACTGTGAACGGTGAAGTCACATATAGATCCTTTGGTGTGTCAGGTGAAGCACAGTACCCAAAAGACTCCAGCGTTCTTGAAACCAGTGTTTGCTCTTTAGTCTACTGTATCAACTCGAAAGCTCACTGAAGCATACAATGAAGCAGAATAACAACGGCACGGCAAGGGCATAATTCCATTTGTTGAAATCGTTTTATTATCTGTATATGGTGGTTAGAATTTCATCTGGTTGAAAACTGTTGCTGGCCTCCTTCGGAACACGGTCTTTATGAGCTAACAGTAAGTGCAACAACAACTTTTAGAAAGACATACATGAGAACCAGATAGCATCTAATATCTTCAGTTCAAAGAGCTACATCTGTACTTTCAGTAGTACATGCGTTACTCTGCCCGGAAAACAAGATATGTCCAGACATCGCTATCTCTGCTTCTGCCTTCAATGGCAATGCCAACGGTCACTGTCTCCCACAACGAATGCCATCACCCCACGGACAGGGAAGAGAAAGCAATAACTTCTGTTATAATTGCTAGAAATTGTGATGTTCTCTCCTGTTTCAAAGAATGTTCCTTTACCTGATATAATTTCTAAGCTAGGTCTCTTTGAAAACACGGTATTTTCAGATTTTCACAGTGAATTACCAAGAAACAACATAGGAAACCACTGTGAACGGTGAAGTCACATATAGATCCTTTGGTGTGTCAGGTGAAGCACACTACCCAAAAGACTCCAGCGTTCTTGAAACCAGTGTTTGCTCTTTAGTCTACTGTATCAACTCGAAAGCTCACTGAAGCATACAATGAAGCAGAACAACAACGGCACGGCAAGGGCATAATTCCATTTGTTGAAATCGTTTTATTATCTGTATATGGTGGTTAGAATTTCATCTGGTTGAAAACTGTTGCTGGCCTCCTTCGGAACACGGTCTTTATGAGTTAACAGTAAGTGCAAAAACAACTTTTAGAAAGACATACATGAGAACCAGATAGCATCTAATATCTTCAGATCAAAGAGCTACATCTGTACTTTCAGTAGTACATGCGTTACTCTGCCCGGAAAACAAGATATGTCCAGACATCGCTATCTCTGCTTCTGCCTTCAATGGCAATGCCACCGGTCACTATCTCCCACAATGAATGCCATCACCGCACGGACAGGGAAGAGAAAGCAATAACTTCTGTTATAATTGCTAGAAATTGTAATGTTCTCTCCTGTTTCAAAGAATGTTCCTTTACCTGATATAATTTCTAAGCTAGGTCTCTTTGAAAACACGGTATTTTCAGATTTTCACAGTGAATTACCAAGAAACAACATAGGAAACCACTGTGAACGGTGAAGTCATATATAGATCCTTTGGTGTGTCAGGTGAAGCACACTACCCAAAAGACTCCAGCGTTCTTGAAACCAGTGTTTGCTCTTTAGTCTACTGTATCAACTCGAAAGCTCACTGAAGCATACAATGAAGCAGAACAACAACGGCACGGCAAGGGCATAATTCCATTTGTTGAAATCGTTTCATTATCTGTATATGGTGGTTAGAATTTCATCTGGTTGAAAACTGTTGCTGGCCTCCTTCGGAACACGGTCTTTATGAGTTAACAGTAAGTGCAACAACAACTTTTAGAAAGACATACATGAGAACCAGATAGCATCTAATATCTTCAGTTCAAAGAGCTACATCTGTACTTTCAGTAGTACATGCGTTACTCTGCCCGGAAAACAAGATATGTCCAGACATCGCTATCTCTGCTTCTGCCTTCAATGGCAATGCCAACGGTCACTATCTCCCACAATGAATGCCATCACCGCACGGACAGGGAAGAGAAAGCAATAACTTCTGTTATAATTGCTAGAAATTGTGATGTTCTCTCCTGTTTCAAAGAATGTTCCTTTACCTGATATAATTTCTAAGCTAGGTCTCTTTGAAAACACGGTATTTTCAGATTTTCACAGTGAATTACCAAGAAACAACATAGGAAACCACTGTGAACGGTGAAGTCACATATAGATCCTTTGGTGTGTCAGGTGAAGCACACTACCCAAAAGACTCCAGCGTTCTTGAAACCAGTGTTTGCTCTTTAGTCTACTGTATCAACTCGAAAGCTCACTGAAGCATACAATGAAGCAGAACAACAACGGCACGGCAAGGGCATAATTCCATTTGTTGAAATCGTTTCATTATCTGTATATGGTGGTTAGAATTTCATCTGGTTGAAAACTCTTGCTGGCCTCCTTCGGAACACGGTCTTTATGAGTTAACAGTAAGTGCAACACAACTTTTAGAAAGACATACATGAGAACCAGATAGCATCTAATATCTTCAGTTCAAAGAGCTACATCTGTACTTTCAGTAGTACATGCGTTACTCTGCCCGGAAAACAAGATATGTCCAGACATCGCTATCTCTGCTTCTGCCTTCAATGGCAATGCCAACGGTCACTATCTCCCACAATGAATGCCATCACCGCACGGACAGGGAAGAGAAAGCAATAACTTCTGTTATAATCGCTAGAAATTGTGATGTTCTCTCCTGTTTCAAAGAATGTTCCTTTACCTGATATAATTTCTAAGCTAGGTCTCTTTGAAAACACGGTATTTTCAGATTTTCACAGTGAATTACCAAGAAACAACATAGGAAACCACTGTGAACGGTGAAGTCACATATAGATCCTTTGGTGTGTCAGGTGAAGCACACTACCCAAAAGACTCCAGCGTTCTTGAAACCAGTGTTTGCTCTTTAGTCTACTGTATCAACTCGAAAGCTCACTGAAGCATACAATGAAGCAGAACAACAACGGCACTGCAAGGGCATATTTCCATCTGTTGAAATCTTTTGATTATCTGTATATGGTGGTTAGAATTTCATCTGGTTGAAAACTGTTGCTGGCCTCCTTCGGAACACAGTCTTTATGAGTTAACAATAAGTGCAACAACAACTTTTAGAAAGACATACATGAGAACCAGAGAGCATCTAATATCTTCAGTTCAAAGAGCTACATCTGTACTTTCAGTAGTACATGCGTTACTCTGCCCGGAAAACAAGATATGTCCGGACATCGCTATCTCTGCTTCTGCCTTCAATGGGAATGCCACCCGTCACTATCTCCCACAATGAATGCCATCGCCGCACGGACAGGGAAGAGAAAGCAATACCTTCTCTTATAATTGCTAGAAATTGTGATGTTCTCTCCTGTTTCAAAGAATGATCCTTTACCTGATATAATTTCTAAGCTAGGTCTCTTTGAAAACACGGTATTTTCAGATTTTCACAGTGAATTACCAAGAAACAACATAGGAAACCACTGTGAACGGTGAAGTCACATATAGATCCTTTGGTGTGTCAGGTGAAGCACACTACCCAAAAGACTCCAGCGTTCTTGAAACCAGTGTTTGCTCTTTAGTCTACTGTATCAACTCGAAAGCTCACTGAAGCATACAATGAAGCAGAATAACAACGGCACGGCAAGGGCATAATTCCATTTGTTGAAATCGTTTTATTATCTGTATATGGTGGTTAGAATTTCATCTGGTTGAAAACTGTTGCTGGCCTCCTTCGGAACACGGTCTTTATGAGTTAACAGTAAGTGCAACAACAACTTTTAGAAAGACATACATGAGAACCAGATAGCATCTAATATCTTCAGTTCAAAGAGCTACATCTGTACTTTCAGTAGTACATGCGTTACTCTGCCCGGAAAACAAGATATGTCCAGACATCGCTATCTCTGCTTCTGCCTTCAATGGCAATGCCAACGGTCACTGTCTCCCACAACGAATGCCATCACCCCACGGACAGGGAAGAGAAAGCAATAACTTCTGTTATAATTGCTAGAAATTGTGATGTTCTCTCCTGTTTCAAAGAATGTTCCTTTACCTGATATAATTTCTAAGCTAGGTCTCTTTGAAAACACGGTATTTTCAGATTTTCACAGTGAATTACCAAGAAACAACATAGGAAACCACTGTGAACGGTGAAGTCACATATAGATCCTTTGGTGTGTCAGGTGAAGCACACTACCCAAAAGACTCCAGCGTTCTTGAAACCAGTGTTTGCTCTTTAGTCTACTGTATCAACTCGAAAGCTCACTGAAGCATACAATGAAGCAGAACAACAACGGCACGGCAAGGGCATAATTCCATTTGTTGAAATCGTTTCATTATCTGTATATGGTGGTTAGAATTTCATCTGGTTGAAAACTGTTGCTGGCCTCCTTCGGAACACGGTCTTTATGAGTTAACAGTAAGTGCAACAACAATTTTTAGAAAGACATACATGAGAACCAGATAGCATCTAATATCTTCAGTTCAAAGAGCTACATCTGTACTTTCAGTAGTACATGCGTTACTCTGCCCGGAAAACAAGATATGTCCAGACATCGCTATCTCTGCTTCTGCCTTCAATGGCAATGCCAACGGTCACTATCTCCCACAATGAATGCCATCACCGCACGGACAGGGAAGAGAAAGCAATAACTTCTGTTATAATTGCAAGAAATTGTGATGTTCTCTCCTGTTTCAAAGAATGTTCCTTTACCTGATATAATTTCTAAGCTAGGTCTCTTTGAAAACACGGTATTTTCAGATTTTCACAGTGAATTACCAAGAAACAACATAGGAAACCACTGTGAACGGTGAAGTCACATATAGATCCTTTGGTGTGTCAGGTGAAGCACACTACCCAAAAGACTCCAGCGTTCTTGAAACCAGTGTTTGCTCTTTAGTCTACTGTATCAACTCGAAAGCTCACTGAAGCATACAATGAAGCAGAACAACAACGGCACTGCAAGGGCATAATTCCATTTGTTGAAATCGTTTTATTATC
Source organism: Furipterus horrens (assembly GCF_987537825.1). Classification (NCBI taxonomy): domain Eukaryota; kingdom Metazoa; phylum Chordata; class Mammalia; order Chiroptera; family Furipteridae; genus Furipterus; species Furipterus horrens. The sequence goes on from NW_028327188.1 coordinate 2,754,985, forward strand.
TGTATATGGTGGTTAGAATTTCATCTGGTTGAAAACTGTTGCTGGCCTCCTTCGGAACACGGTCTTTATGAGTTAACAGTAAGTGCAAAAACAACTTTTAGAAAGACATACATGAGAACCAGATAGCATCTAATATCTTCAGTTCAAAGAGCTACATCTGTACTTTCAGTAGTACATGCGTTACTCTGCCCGGAAAACAAGATATGTCCAGACATCGCTATCTCTGCTTCTGCCTTCAATGGCAATGCCACCGGTCACTATCTCCCACAATGAATGCCATCACCGCACGGACAGGGAAGAGAAAGCAATAACTTCTGTTATAATTGCTAGAAATTGTAATGTTCTCTCCTGTTTCAAAGAATGTTCCTTTACCTGATATAATTTCTAAGCTAGGTCTCTTTGAAAACACGGTATTTTCAGATTTTCACAGTGAATTACCAAGAAACAACATAGGAAACCACTGTGAACGGTGAAGTCACATATAGATCCTTTGGTGTGTCAGGTGAAGCACACTACCCAAAAGACTCCAGCGTTCTTGAAACCAGTGTTTGCTCTTTAGTCTACTGTATCAACTCGAAAGCTCACTGAAGCATACAATGAAGCAGAACAACAACGGCACGGCAAGGGCATAATTCCATTTGTTGAAATCGTTTCATTATCTGTATATGGTGGTTAGAATTTCATCTGGTTGAAAACTGTTGCTGGCCTCCTTCGGAACACGGTCTTTATGAGTTAACAGTAAGTGCAACAACAACTTTTAGAAAGACATACATGAGAACCAGATAGCATCTAATATCTTCAGTTCAAAGAGCTACATCTGTACTTTCAGTAGTACATGCGTTACTCTGCCCGGAAAACAAGATATGTCCAGACATCGCTATCTCTGCTTCTGCCTTCAATGGCAATGCCAACGGTCACTATCTCCCACAATGAATGCCATCACCGCACGGACAGGGAAGAGAAAGCAATAACTTCTGTTATAATCGCTAGAAATTGTGATGTTCTCTCCTGTTTCAAAGAATGTTCCTTTACCTGATATAATTTCTAAGCTAGGTCTCTTTGAAAACACGGTATTTTCAGATTTTCACAGTGAATTACCAAGAAACAACATAGGAAACCACTGTGAACGGTGAAGTCACATATAGATCCTTTGGTGTGTCAGGTGAAGCACACTACCCAAAAGACTCCAGCGTTCTTGAAACCAGTGTTTGCTCTTTAGTCTACTGTATCAACTCGAAAGCTCACTGAAGCATACAATGAAGCAGAACAACAACGGCACTGCAAGGGCATAATTCCATCTGTTGAAATCTTTTGATTATCTGTATATGGTGGTTAGAATTTCATCTGGTTGAAAACTGTTGCTGGCCTCCTTCGGAACACAGTCTTTATGAGTTAACAATAAGTGCAACAACAACTTTTAGAAAGACATACATGAGAACCAGAGAGCATCTAATATCTTCAGTTCAAAGAGCTACATCTGTACTTTCAGTAGTACATGCGTTACTCTGCCCGGAAAACAAGATATGTCCAGACATCGCTATCTCTGCTTCTGCCTTCAATGGGAATGCCACCCGTCCCTATCTCCCACAATGAATGCCATCGCCGCACGGACAGGGAAGAGAAAGCAATACCTTCTGTTATAATCGCTAGAAATTGTGATGTTCTCTCCTGTTTCAAAGAATGATCCTTTACCTGATATAATTTCTAAGCTAGGTCTCTTTGAAAACACGGTATTTTCAGATTTTCACAGTGAATTACCAAGAAACAACATAGGAAACCACTGTGAACGGTGAAGTCACATATAGATCCTTTGGTGTGTCAGGTGAAGCACACTACCCAAAAGACTCCAGCGTTCTTGAAACCAGTGTTTGCTCTTTAGTCTACTGTATCAACTCGAAAGCTCACTGAAGCATACAATGAAGCAGAATAACAACGGCACGGCAAGGGCATAATTCCATTTGTTGAAATCGTTTTATTATCTGTATATGGTGGTTAGAATTTCATCTGGTTGAAAACTGTTGCTGGCCTCCTTCGGAACACGGTCTTTATGAGTTAACAGTAAGTGCAACAACAACTTTTAGAAAGACATACATGAGAACCAGATAGCATCTAATATCTTCAGTTCAAAGAGCTACATCTGTACTTTCAGTAGTACATGCGTTACTCTGCCCGGAAAACAAGATATGTCCAGACATCGCTATCTCTGCTTCTGCCTTCAATGGCAATGCCAACGGTCACTGTCTCCCACAACGAATGCCATCACCCCACGGACAGGGAAGAGAAAGCAATAACTTCTGTTATAATTGCTAGAAATTGTGATGTTCTCTCCTGTTTCAAAGAATGTTCCTTTACCTGATATAATTTCTAAGCTAGGTCTCTTTGAAAACACGGTATTTTCAGATTTTCACAGTGAATTACCAAGAAACAACATAGGAAACCACTGTGAACGGTGAAGTCACATATAGATCCTTTGGTGTGTCAGGTGAAGCACACTACCCAAAAGACTCCAGCGTTCTTGAAACCAGTGTTTGCTCTTTAGTCTACTGCATCAACTCGAAAGCTCACTGAAGCATACAATGAAGCAGAACAACAACGGCACGGCAAGGGCATAATTCCATTTGTTGAAATCGTTTTATTATCTGTATATGGTGGTTAGAATTTCATCTGGTTGAAAACTGTTGCTGGCCTCCTTCGGAACACGGTCTTTATGAGTTAACAGTAAGTGCAAAAACAACTTTTAGAAAGACATACATGAGAACCAGATAGCATCTAATATCTTCAGTTCAAAGAGCTACATCTGTACTTTCAGTAGTACATGCGTTACTCTGCCCGGAAAACAAGATATGTCCAGACATCGCTATCTCTGCTTCTGCCTTCAATGGCAATGCCACCGGTCACTATCTCCCACAATGAATGCCATCACCGCACGGACAGGGAAGAGAAAGCAATAACTTCTGTTATAATTGCTAGAAATTGTAATGTTCTCTCCTGTTTCAAAGAATGTTCCTTTACCTGATATAATTTCTAAGCTAGGTCTCTTTGAAAACACGGTATTTTCAGATTTTCACAGTGAATTACCAAGAAACAACATAGGAAACCACTGTGAACGGTGAAGTCACATATAGATCCTTTGGTGTGTCAGGTGAAGCACACTACCCAAAAGACTCCAGCGTTCTTGAAACCAGTGTTTGCTCTTTAGTCTACTGTATCAACTCGAAAGCTCACTGAAGCATACAATGAAGAAGAACAACAACGGCACGGCAAGGGCATAATTCCATTTGTTGAAATCGTTTCATTATCTGTATATGGTGGTTAGAATTTCATCTGGTTGAAAACTGTTGCTGGCCTCCTTCGGAACACGGTCTTTATGAGTTAACAGTAAGTGCAACAACAACTTTTAGAAAGACATACATGAGAACCAGATAGCATCTAATATCTTCAGTTCAAAGAGCTACATCTGTACTTTCAGTAGTACATGCGTTACTCTGCCCGGAAAACAAGATATGTCCAGACATCGCTATCTCTGCTTCTGCCTTCAATGGCAATGCCAACGGTCACTATCTCCCACAATGAATGCCATCACCGCACGGACAGGGAAGAGAAAGCAATAACTTCTGTTATAATCGCTAGAAATTGTGATGTTCTCTCCTGTTTCAAAGAATGTTCCTTTACCTGATATAATTTCTAAGCTAGGTCTCTTTGAAAACACGGTATTTTCAGATTTTCACAGTGAATTACCAAGAAACAACATAGGAAACCACTGTGAACGGTGAAGTCACATATAGATCCTTTGGTGTGTCAGGTGAAGCACACTACCCAAAAGACTCCAGCGTTCTTGAAACCAGTGTTTGCTCTTTAGTCTACTGTATCAACTCGAAAGCTCACTGAAGCATACAATGAAGCAGAACAACAACGGCACGGCAAGGGCATAATTCCATTTGTTGAAATCGTTTCATTATCTGTATATGGTGGTTAGAATTTCATCTGGTTGAAAACTGTTGCTGGCCTCCTTCGGAACACGGTCTTTATGAGTTAACAGTAAGTGCAACAACAACTTTTAGAAAGACATACATGAGAACCAGATAGCATCTAATATCTTCAGTTCAAAGAGCTACATCTGTACTTTCAGTAGTACATGCGTTACTCTGCCCGGAAAACAAGATATGTCCAGACATCGCTATCTCTGCTTCTGCCTTCAATGGCAATGCAAACGGTCACTATCTCCCACAATGAATGCCATCACCGCACGGACAGGGAAGAGAAAGCAATAACTTCTGTTATAATCGCTAGAAATTGTAATGTTCTCTCCTGTTTCAAAGAATGTTCCTTTACCTGATATAATTTCTAAGCTAGGTCTCTTTGAAAACACGGTATTTTCAGATTTTCACAGTGAATTACCAAGAAACAACATAGGAAACCACTGTGAACGGTGAAGTCACATATAGATCCTTTGGTGTGTCAGGTGAAGCACACTACCCAAAAGACTCCAGCGTTCTTGAAACCAGTGTTTGCTCTTTAGTCTACTGTATCAACTCGAAAGCTCACTGAAGCATACAATGAAGCAGAACAACAACGGCACTGCAAGGGCATAATTCCATCTGTTGAAATCTTTTGATTATCTGTATATGGTGGTTAGAATTTCATCTGGTTGAAAACTGTTGCTGGCCTCCTTCGGAACACAGTCTTTATGAGTTAACAATAAGTGCAACAACAACTTTTAGAAAGACATACATGAGAACCAGAGAGCATCTAATATCTTCAGTTCAAAGAGCTACATCTGTACTTTCAGTAGTACATGCGTTACTCTGCCCGGAAAACAAGATATGTCCAGACATCGCTATCTCTGCTTCTGCCTTCAATGGGAATGCCACCCGTCACTATCTCCCACAATGAATGCCATCGCCGCACGGACAGGGAAGAGAAAGCAATACCTTCTGTTATAATTGCTAGAAATTGTGATGTTCTCTCCTGTTTCAAAGAATGATCCTTTACCTGATATAATTTCTAAGCTAGGTCTCTTTGAAAACACGGTATTTTCAGATTTTCACAGTGAATTACCAAGAAACAACATAGGAAACCACTGTGAACGGTGAAGTCACATATAGATCCTTTGGTGTGTCAGGTGAAGCACACTACCCAAAAGACTCCAGCGTTCTTGAAACCAGTGTTTGCTCTTTAGTCTACTGTATCAACTCGAAAGCTCACTGAAGCATACAATGAAGCAGAATAACAACGGCACGGCAAGGGCATAATTCCATTTGTTGAAATCGTTTTATTATCTGTATATGGTGGTTAGAATTTCATCTGGTTGAAAACTGTTGCTGGCCTCCTTCGGAACACGGTCTTTATGAGTTAACAGTAAGTGCAACAACAACTTTTAGAAAGACATACATGAGAACCAGATAGCATCTAATATCTTCAGTTCAAAGAGCTACATCTGTACTTTCAGTAGTACATGCGTTACTCTGCCCGGAAAACAAGATATGTCTAGACATCGCTATCTCTGCTTCTGCCTTCAATGGCAATGCCAACGGTCACTGTCTCCCACAACGAATGCCATCACCCCACGGACAGGGAAGAGAAAGCAATAACTTCTGTTATAATTGGTAGAAATTGTGATGTTCTCTCCTGTTTCAAAGAATGTTCCTTTACCTGATATAATTTCTAAGCTAGGTCTCTTTGAAAACACGGTATTTTCAGATTTTCACAGTGAATTACCAAGAAACAACATAGGAAACCACTGTGAACGGTGAAGTCACTTATAGATCCTTTGGTGTGTCAGGTGAAGCACACTACCCAAAAGACTCCAGCGTTCTTGAAACCAGTGTTTGCTCTTTAGTCTACTGTATCAACTCGAAAGCTCACTGAAGCATACAATGAAGCAGAACAACAACGGCACGGCAAGGGCATAATTCCATTTGTTGAAATCGTTTTATTATCTGTATATGGTGGTTAGAATTTCATCTGGTTGAAAACTGTTGCTGGCCTCCTTCGGAACACGGTCTTTATGAGTTAACAGTAAGTGCAACAACAACTTTTAGAAAGACATACATGAGAACCAGATAGCATCTAATATCTTCAGTTCAAAGAGCTACATCTGTACTTTCAGTAGTACATGCGTTACTCTGCCCGGAAAACAAGATATGTCCAGACATCGCTATCTCTGCTTCTGCCTTCAATGGCAATGCCACCGGTCACTATCTCCCACAATGAATGCCATCACCGCACGGACAGGGAAGAGAAAGCAATAACTTCTGTTATAATTGCTAGAAATTGTGATGTTCTCTCCTGTTTCAAAGAATGTTCCTTTACCTGATATAATTTCTAAGCTAGGTCTCTTTGAAAACACGGTATTTTCAGATTTTCACAGTGAATTACCAAGAAACAACATAGGAAACCACTGTGAACGGTGAAGTCACATATAGATCCTTTGGTGTGTCAGGTGAAGCACACTACCCAAAAGACTCCAGCGTTCTTGAAACCAGTGTTTGCTCTTTAGTCTACTGTATCAACTCGAAAGCTCACTGAAGCATACAATGAAGCAGAACAACAACGGCACGGCAAGGGCATAATTCCATCTGTTGAAATCGTTTCATTATCTGTATATGGTGGTTAGAATTTCATCTGGTTGAAAACTGTTGCTGGCCTCCTTCGGAACACGGTCTTTATGAGTTAACAGTAAGTGCAACAACAACTTTTAGAAAGACATACATGAGAACCAGATAGCATCTAATATCTTCAGTTCAAAGAGCTACATCTGTACTTTCAGTAGTACATGCGTTACTCTGCCCGGAAAACAAGATATGTCCAGACATCGCTATCTCTGCTTCTGCCTTCAATGGGAATGCCACCCGTCACTATCTCCCACAATGAATGCCATCGCCGCACGGACAGGGAAGAGAAAGCAATACCTTCTGTTATAATTGCTAGAAATTGTGATGTTCTCTCCTGTTTCAAAGAATGATCCTTTACCTGATATAATTTCTAAGCTAGGTCTCTTTGAAAACACGGTATTTTCAGATTTTCACAGTGAATTACCAAGAAACAACATAGGAAACCACTGTGAACGGTGAAGTCACATATAGATCCTTTGGTGTGTCAGGTGAAGCACACTACCCAAAAGACTCCAGCGTTCTTGAAACCAGTGTTTGCTCTTTAGTCTACTGTATCAACTCGAAAGCTCACTGAAGCATACAATGAAGCCGAACAACAACGGCACAGCAAGGGCATAATTCCATCTGTTGAAATCGTTTGATTATCTGTATATGGTGGTTAGAATTTCATCTGGTTGAAATCTGTTGCTGGCCTCCTTCGGAACACAGTCTTTATGAGTTAAAAATAAGGGCAACAACAACTTTTAGAAAGACATACATGAGAACCAGATAGCATCTAGTATCTTCAGTTGAAAGAGCTACGTCTATACTTTCAGAAGTACATGCGTTACTCTGCACGGAAAACAAGATATGTCCAGACATCGCTTTCATTGCTTCTGCATTCAATGGCAATGCCACCGGTCACTATCTCCCACAATGAATGCCATCACCGCACGGACAGGGAAGAGAAAGCAATACCTTCTGTTATAATTGCTAGAAATTGTGATGTTCTCTCCTGTTTCAAAGAATGATCCTTTACCTGATATAATTTGTAAGCTAGGTCTCTTTGAAAACACGGTATTTTCAGATTTTCACAGTGAATTACCAAGAAACAACATAGGAAACCACTGTGAACGGTGAAGTCACATATAGATCCTTTGGTGTGTCAGGTGAAGCACACTACCCAAAAGACTCCAGCGTTCTTGAAACCAGTGTTTGCTCTTTAGTCTACTGTATCAACTCGAAAGCTCACTGAAGCATACAATGAAGCAGAACAACAACGGCACGGCAAGGGCATAATTCCATTTGTTGAAATCGTTTTATTATCTGTATATGGTGGTTAGAATTTCATCTGGTTGAAAACTGTTGCTGGCCTCCTTCGGAACACGGTCTTTATGAGTTAACAGTAAGTGCAACAACAACTTTTAGAAAGACATACATGAGAACCAGATAGCATCTAATATCTTCAGTTCAAAGAGCTACATCTGTACTTTCAGTAGTACATGCGTTACTCTGCCCGGAAAACAAGATATGTCCAGACATCGCTATCTCTGCTTCTGCCTTCAATGGCAATGCCACCCGTCACTATCTCCCACAATGAATGTCATCACCGCACGGACAGGGTAGAGAAAGCAATAACTTCTGTTATAATTGATAGAAATTGTGATGTTCTCTCCTGTTTCAAAGAATGATCCTTTACCTGATATAATTTCTAAGCTAGGTCTCTTTGAAAACACGGTATTTTCAGATTTTCACAGTGAATTACCAAGAAACAACATAGGAAACCACTGTGAACGGTGAAGTCACATATAGATCCTTTGGTGTGTCAGGTGAAGCACACGACCCAAAAGACTCCAGCGTTCTTGAAACCAGTGTTTGCTCTTTAGTCTACTGTATCAACTCGAAAGCTCACTGAAGCATACAATGAAGCAGAACAACAACGGCACTGCAAGGGCATAATTCCATCTGTTGAAATCGTTTGATTATCTGTATATGGTGGTTAGAATTTCATCTGGTTGAAAACTGTTGCTGGCCTCCTTCGGAACACAGTCTTTAAGAGTTAAAAATAAGTGCAACGACAACTTTTAGAAAGACATACATGAGAACCAGAGAGCATCTAATATTTTCAGTTCAAAGAGCTACATCTGTACTTTCAGTAGTACATGCGTTACTCTGCACGGAAAACAAGATAAGTCCAGACATCGCTATCTCTGATTCTGCCTTCAATGGCAATGCCACCGGTCACTATCTCCCACAATGAATGCCATCACCACACGGACAGGGAAGAGAAAGCAATAACTTCTGTTATAATTGCTAGAAATTGTGATGTTCTCTCCTGTTTCAAAGAATGATCCTTTACCTGATATAATTTCTAAGCTAAGTCTCTTTGAAAACACGGTATTTTCAGATTTTCACAGTGAATTACCAAGAAACAACATAGGAAACCACTGTGAACGGTGAAGTCACATATAGATCCTTTGGTGTGTCAGGTGAAGCACACTACCCAAAAGACTCCAGCGTTCTTGAAACCAGTGTTTGCTCTTTAGTCTACTGTATCAACTCGAAAGCTCACTGAAGCATACAATGAAGCAGAATAACAACGGCACGGCAAGGGCATAATTCCATTTGTTGAAATCGTTTTATTATCTGTATATGGTGGTTAGAATTTCATCTAGTTGAAAACTGTTGCTGGCCTCCTTCGGAACACGGTCTTTATGAGTTAACAGTAAGTGCAACAACAACTTTTAGAAAGACATACATGAGAACCAGATAGCATCTTATATCTTCAGTTCAAAGAGCTACATCTGTACTTTCAGTAGTACATGCGTTACTCTGCCCGGAAAACAAGATATGTCCAGACATCGCTATCTCTGCTTCTGCCTTCAATGGCAATGCCAACGGTCACTGTCTCCCACAACGAATGCCATCACCCCACGGACAGGGAAGAGAAAGCAATAACTTCTGTTATAATTGCTAGAAATTGTGATGTTCTCTCCTGTTTCAAAGAATGTTCCTTTACCTGATATAATTTCTAAGCTAGGTCTCTTTGAAAACACGGTATTTTCAGATTTTCACAGTGAATTACCAAGAAACAACATAGGAAACCACTGTGAACGGTGAAGTCACATATAGATCCTTTGGTGTGTCAGGTGAAGCACACTACCCAAAAGACTCCAGCGTTCTTGAAACCAGTGTTTGCTCTTTAGTCTACTGTATCAACTCGAAAGCTCACTGAAGCATACAATGAAGCAGAACAACAACGGCACGGCAAGGGCATAATTCCATTTGTTGAAATCGTTTTATTATCTGTATATGGTGGTTAGAATTTCATCTGGTTGAAAACTGTTGCTGGCCTCCTTCGGAACACGGTCTTTATGAGTTAACAGTAAGTGCAACAACAACTTTTAGAAAGACATACATGAGAACCAGATAGCATCTAATATCTTCAGTTCAAAGAGCTACATCTGTACTTTCAGTAGTACATGAGTTACTCTGCCCGGAAAACAAGATATGTCCAGACATCGCTATCTCTGCTTCTGCCTTCAATGGCAATGCCACCGGTCACTATCTCCCACAATGAATGCCATCACCGCACGGACAGGGAAGAGAAAGCAATAACTTCTGTTATAATTGCTAAAAATTGTGATGTTCTCTCCTGTTTCAAAGAATGTTCCTTTACCTGATATAATTTCTAAGCTAGGTCTCTTTGAAAACACGGTATTTTCAGATTTTCACAGTGAATTACCAAGAAACAACATAGGAAACCACTGTGAACGGTGAAGTCACATATAGATCCTTTGGTGTGTCAGGTGAAGCACACTACCCAAAAGACTCCAGCGTTCTTGAAACCAGTGTTTGCTCTTTAGTCTACTGTATCAACTCGAAAGCTCACTGAAGCATACAATGAAGCAGAACAACAACGGCACTGCAAGGGCATAATTTCATTTGTTGAAATCGTTTCATTATCTGTATATGGTGGTTAGAATTTCATCTGGTTGAAAACTGTTGCTGGCCTCCTTCGGAACACGGTCTTTATGAGTTAACAGTAAGTGCAACAACAACTTTTAGAAAGACATACATGAGAACCAGATAGCATCTAATATCTTCAGTTCAAAGAGCTACATCTGTACTTTCAGTAGTACATGCGTTACTCTGCCCGGAAAACAAGATATGTCCAGACATCGCTATCTCTGCTTCTGCCTTCAATGGGAATGCCACCCGTCACTATCTCCCACAATGAATGCCATCGCCGCACGGACAGGGAAGAGAAAGCAATACCTTCTGTTATAATTGCTAGAAATTGTGATGTTCTCTCCTGTTTCAAAGAATGATCCTTTACCTGATATAATTTCTAAGCTAGGTCTCTTTGAAAACACGGTATTTTCAGATTTTCACAGTGAATTACCAAGAAACAACATAGGAAACCACTGTGAACGGTGAAGTCACATATAGATCCTTTGGTGTGTCAGGTGAAGCACACTACCCAAAAGACTCCAGCGTTCTTGAAACCAGTGTTTGCTCTTTAGTCTACTGTATCAACTCGAAAGCTCACTGAAGCATACAATGAAGCCGAACAACAACGGCACAGCAAGGGCATAATTCCATCTGTTGAAATCGTTTGATTATCTGTATATGGTGGTTAGAATTTCATCTGGTTGAAATCTGTTGCTGGCCTCCTTCGGAACACAGTCTTTATGAGTTAAAAATAAGGGCAACAACAACTTTTAGAAAGACATACATGAGAACCAGATAGCATCTAATATCTTCAGTTGAAAGAGCTACGTCTATACTTTCAGAAGTACATGCGTTACTCTGCACGGAAAACAAGATATGTCCAGACATCGCTTTCATTGCTTCTGCATTCAATGGCAATGCCACCGGTCACTATCTCCCACAATGAATGCCATCACCGCACGGACAGGGAAGAGAAAGCAATAACTTCTGTTATAATTGCTAGAAATTTTGATGTTCTCTCCTGTTTTAAAGAATGATCCTTTACCTGATATAATTTCTAAGCTAGGTCTCTTTGAAAACACGGTATTTTCAGATTTTCACAGTGAATTACCAAGAAACAACATAGGAAACCACTGTGAACGGTGAAGTCACATATAGATCCTTTGGTGTGTCAGGTGAAGCACACTACCCAAAAGACTCCAGCGTTCTTGAAACCAGTGTTTGCTCTTTAGTCTACTGTATCAACTCGAAAGCTCACTGAAGCATACAATTAAGCAGAACAACAACGGCACGGCAAGGGCATAATTCCATTTGTTGAAATCGTTTTATTATTTGTATATGGTGGTTAGAATTTCATCTGGTTGAAAACTGTTGCTGGCCTCCTTCGGAACACGGTCTTTATGAGTTAGCAATAAGTGCAACAGCAACTTTTAGAAAGACATACATGTGAACCAGATAGCATCTAATACCTTCACTTCAAAGAGCTACATCTGTACTTTCATTAGTACATGCGTTACTATGCCCGGAAAACAAGATATGTCGAGACATCGCTATCCCTGCTTCTGCCTTCAATGGGAATGCCACCCGTCACTATCTCCCACAATGAATGTCATCACCGCACGGACAGGGTAGAGAAAGCAATAACTTCTGTTATAATTGATAGAAATTGTGATGTTCTCTCCTGTTTCAAAGAATGATCCTTTACCTGATATAATTTCTAAGCTAGGTCTCTTGGAAAACACGGTATTTTCAGATTTTCACAGTGAATTACCAAGAAACAACATAGGAAACCACTGTGAACGGTGAAGTCACATATAGATCCTTTGGTGTGTCAGGTGAAGCACACGACCCAAAAGACTCCAGCGTTCTTGAAACCAGTGTTTGCTCTTTAGTCTACTGTATCAACTCGAAAGCTCACTGAAGCATACAATGAAGCAGAACAACAACGGCACTGCAAGGGCATAATTCCATCTGTTGAAATCGTTTGATTATCTGTATATGGTGGTTAGAATTTCATCTGGTTGAAAACTGTTGCTGGCCTCCTTCGGAACACAGTCTTTATGAGTTAAAAATAAGTGCAACGACAACTTTTAGAAAGACATACATGAGAACCAGAGAGCATCTAATATCTTCAGTTCAAAGAGCTACATCTGTACTTTCAGTAGTACATGCGTTACTCTGCCCGGAAAACAAGATATGTCCAGACATCGCTATCTCTGCTTCTGCCTTCAATGGGAATGCCACCCGTCACTATCTCCCACAATGAATGCCATCGCCGCACGGACAGGGAAGAGAAAGCAATACCTTCTGTTATAATTGCTAGAAATTGTGATGTTCTCTCCTGTTTCAAAGAATGATCCTTTACCTGATATAATTTCTAAGCTAGGTCTCTTTGAAAACACGGTATTTTCAGATTTTCACAGTGAATTACCAAGAAACAACATAGGAAAGCACTGGGAACGGTGAAGTCACATATAGATCCTTTGGTGTGTCAGGTGAAGCACACTACCCAAAAGACTCCAGCGTTCTTGAAACCAGTGTTTGCTCTTTAGTCTACTGTATCAACTCGAAAGCTCACTGAAGCATACAATGAAGCAGAATAACAACGGCACGGCAAGGGCATAATTCCATTTGTTGAAATCGTTTTATTATCTGTATATGGTGGTTAGAATTTCATCTGGTTGAAAACTGTTGCTGGCCTCCTTCGGAACACGGTCTTTATGAGTTAACAGTAAGTGCAACAACAACTTTTAGAAAGACATACATGAGAACCAGATAGCATCTAATATCTTCAGTTCAAAGAGCTACATCTGTACTTTCAGTAGTACATGCGTTACTCTGCCCGGAAAACAAGATATGTCTAGACATCGCTATCTCTGCTTCTGCCTTCAATGGCAATGCCAACGGTCACTGTCTCCCACAACGAATGCCATCACCCCACGGACAGGGAAGAGAAAGCAATAACTTCTGTTATAATTGGTAGAAATTGTGATGTTCTCTCCTGTTTCAAAGAATGTTCCTTTACCTGATATAATTTCTAAGCTAGGTCTCTTTGAAAACACGGTATTTTCAGATTTTCACAGTGAATTACCAAGAAACAACATAGGAAACCACTGTGAACGGTGAAGTCACATATAGATCCTTTGGTGTGTCAGGTGAAGCACACTACCCAAAAGACTCCAGCGTTCTTGAAACCAGTGTTTGCTCTTTAGTCTACTGTATCAACTCGAAAGCTCACTGAAGCATACAATGAAGCAGAACAACAACGGCACGGCAAGGGCATAATTCCATTTGTTGAAATCGTTTTATTATCTGTATATGGTGGTTAGAATTTCATCTGGTTGAAAACTGTTGCTGGCCTCCTTCGGAACACGGTCTTTATGAGTTAACAGTAAGTGCAACAACAACTTTTAGAAAGACATACATGAGAACCAGATAGCATCTAATATCTTCAGTTCAAAGAGCTACATCTGTACTTTCAGTAGTACATGCGTTACTCTGCCCGGAAAACAAGATATGTCCAGACATCGCTATCTCTGCTTCTGCCTTCAATGGCAATGCCACCGGTCACTATCTCCCACAATGAATGCCATCACCGCACGGACAGGGAAGAGAAAGCAATAACTTCTGTTATAATTGCTAGAAATTGTGATGTTCTCTCCTGTTTCAAAGAATGTTCCTTTACCTGATATAATTTCTAAGCTAGGTCTCTTTGAAAACACGGTATTTTCAGATTTTCACAGTGAATTACCAAGAAACAACATAGGAAACCACTGTGAACGGTGAAGTCACATATAGATCCTTTGGTGTGTCAGGTGAAGCACACTACCCAAAAGACTCCAGCGTTCTTGAAACCAGTGTTTGCTCTTTAGTCTACTGTATCAACTCGAAAGCTCACTGAAGCATACAATGAAGCAGAACAACAACGGCACGGCAAGGGCATAATTCCATCTGTTGAAATCGTTTCATTATCTGTATATGGTGGTTAGAATTTCATCTGGTTGAAAACTGTTGCTGGCCTCCTTCGGAACACGGTCTTTATGAGTTAACAGTAAGTGCAACAACAACTTTTAGAAAGACATACATGAGAACCAGATAGCATCTAATATCTTCAGTTCAAAGAGCTACATCTGTACTTTCAGTAGTACATGCGTTACTCTGCCCGGAAAACAAGATATGTCCAGACATCGCTATCTCTGCTTCTGCCTTCAATGGGAATGCCACCCGTCACTATCTCCCACAATGAATGCCATCGCCGCACGGACAGGGAAGAGAAAGCAATACCTTCTGTTATAATTGCTAGAAATTGTGATGTTCTCTCCTGTTTCAAAGAATGATCCTTTACCTGATATAATTTCTAAGCTAGGTCTCTTTGAAAACACGGTATTTTCAGATTTTCACAGTGAATTACCAAGAAACAACATAGGAAACCACTGTGAACGGTGAAGTCACATATAGATCCTTTGGTGTGTCAGGTGAAGCACACTACCCAAAAGACTCCAGCGTTCTTGAAACCAGTGTTTGCTCTTTAGTCTACTGTATCAACTCGAAAGCTCACTGAAGCATACAATGAAGCCGAACAACAACGGCACAGCAAGGGCATAATTCCATCTGTTGAAATCGTTTGATTATCTGTATATGGTGGTTAGAATTTCATCTGGTTGAAATCTGTTGCTGGCCTCCTTCGGAACACAGTCTTTATGAGTTAAAAATAAGGGCAACAACAACTTTTAGAAAGACATACATGAGAACCAGATAGCATCTAATATCTTCAGTTGAAAGAGCTACGTCTATACTTTCAGAAGTACATGCGTTACTCTGCACGGAAAACAAGATATGTCCAGACATCGCTTTCATTGCTTCTGCATTCAATGGCAATGCCACCGGTCACTATCTCCCACAATGAATGCCATCACCGCACGGACAGGGAAGAGAAAGCAATACCTTCTGTTATAATTGCTAGAAATTGTGATGTTCTCTCCTGTTTCAAAGAATGATCCTTTACCTGATATAATTTGTAAGCTAGGTCTCTTTGAAAACACGGTATTTTCAGATTTTCACAGTGAATTACCAAGAAACAACATAGGAAACCACTGTGAACGGTGAAGTCACATATAGATCCTTTGGTGTGTCAGGTGAAGCACACTACCCAAAAGACTCCAGCGTTCTTGAAACCAGTGTTTGCTCTTTAGTCTACTGTATCAACTCGAAAGCTCACTGAAGCATACAATGAAGCCGAACAACAACGGCACAGCAAGGGCATAATTCCATCTGTTGAAATCGTTTGATTATCTGTATATGGTGGTTAGAATTTCATCTGGTTGAAATCTGTTGCTGGCCTCCTTCGGAACACAGTCTTTATGAGTTAAAAATAAGGGCAACAACAACTTTTAGAAAGACATACATGAGAACCAGATAGCATCTAATATCTTCAGTTGAAAGAGCTACGTCTATACTTTCAGAAGTACATGCGTTACTCTGCACGGAAAACAAGATATGTCCAGACATCGCTTTCATTGCTTCTGCATTCAATGGCAATGCCACCGGTCACTATCTCCCACAATGAATGCCATCACCGCACGGACAGGGAAGAGAAAGCAATAACTTCTGTTATAATTGCTAGAAATTTTGATGTTCTCTCCTGTTTTAAAGAATGATCCTTTACCTGATATAATTTCTAAGCTAGGTCTCTTTGAAAACACGGTATTTTCAGATTTTCACAGTGAATTACCAAGAAACAACATAGGAAACCACTGTGAACGGTGAAGTCACATATAGATCCTTTGGTGTGTCAGGTGAAGCACACTACCCAAAAGACTCCAGCGTTCTTGAAACCAGTGTTTGCTCTTTAGTCTACTGTATCAACTCGAAAGCTCACTGAAGCATACAATTAAGCAGAACAACAACGGCACGGCAAGGGCATAATTCCATTTGTTGAAATCGTTTTATTATTTGTATATGGTGGTTAGAATTTCATCTGGTTGAAAACTGTTGCTGGCCTCCTTCGGAACACGGTCTTTATGAGTTAACAATAAGTGCAACAGCAACTTTTAGAAAGACATACATGTGAACCAGATAGCATCTAATACCTTCACTTCAAAGAGCTACATCTGTACTTTCATTAGTACATGCGTTACTCTGCCCGGAAAACAAGATATGTCGAGACATCGCTATCCCTGCTTCTGCCTTCAATGGGAATGCCACCCGTCACTATCTCCCACAATGAATGTCATCACCGCACGGACAGGGTAGAGAAAGCAATAACTTCTGTTATAATTGATAGAAATTGTGATGTTCTCTCCTGTTTCAAAGAACGATCCTTTACCTGATATAATTTCTAAGCTAGGTCTCTTTGAAAACACGGTATTTTCAGATTTTCACAGTGAATTACCAAGAAACAACATAGGAAACCACTGTGAACGGTGAAGTCACATATAGATACTTTGGTGTGTCAGGTGAAGCACACGACCCAAAAGACTCCAGCGTTCTTGAAACCAGTGTTTGCTCTTTAGTCTACTGTATCAACTCGAAAGCTCACTGAAGCATACAATGAAGCAGAACAACAACGGCACTGCAAGGGCATAATTCCATCTGTTGAAATCGTTTGATTATCTGTATATGGTGGTTAGAATTTCATCTGGTTGAAAACTGTTGCTGGCCTCCTTCGGAACACAGTCTTTAAGAGTTAAAAATAAGTGCAACGACAACTTTTAGAAAGACATACATGAGAACCAGAGAGCATCTAATATTTTCAGTTCAAAGAGCTACATCTGTACTTTCAGTAGTACATGCGTTACTCTGCACGGAAAACAAGATAAGTCCAGACATCGCTATCTCTGATTCTGCCTTCAATGGCAATGCCACCGGTCACTATCTCCCACAATGAATGCCATCACCACACGGACAGGGAAGAGAAAGCAATAACTTCTGTTATAATTGCTAGAAATTGTGATGTTCTCTCCTGTTTCAAAGAATGATCCTTTACCTGATATAATTTCTAAGCTAAGTCTCTTTGAAAACACGGTATTTTCAGATTTTCACAGTGAATTACCAAGAAACAACATAGGAAACCACTGTGAACGGTGAAGTCACATATAGATCCTTTGGTGTGTCAGGTGAAGCACACTACCCAAAAGACTCCAGCGTTCTTGAAACCAGTGTTTGCTCTTTAGTCTACTGTATCAACTCGAAAGCTCACTGAAGCATACAATGAAGCAGAATAACAACGGCACGGCAAGGGCATAATTCCATTTGTTGAAATCGTTTTATTATCTGTATATGGTGGTTAGAATTTCATCTAGTTGAAAACTGTTGCTGGCCTCCTTCGGAACACGGTCTTTATGAGTTAACAGTAAGTGCAACAACAACTTTTAGAAAGACATACATGAGAACCAGATAGCATCTAATATCTTCAGTTCAAAGAGCTACATCTGTACTTTCAGTAGTACATGCGTTACTCTGCCCGGAAAACAAGATATGTCCAGACATCGCTATCTCTGCTTCTGCCTTCAATGGCAATGCCAACGGTCACTGTCTCCCACAACGAATGCCATCACCCCACGGACAGGGAAGAGAAAGCAATAACTTCTGTTATAATTGCTAGAAATTGTGATGTTCTCTCCTGTTTCAAAGAATGTTCCTTTACCTGATATAATTTGTAAGCTAGGTCTCTTTGAAAACACGGTATTTTCAGATTTTCACAGTGAATTACCAAGAAACAACATAGGAAACCACTGTGAACGGTGAAGTCACATATAGATCCTTTGGTGTGTCAGGTGAAGCACACTACCCAAAAGACTCCAGCGTTCTTGAAACCAGTGTTTGCTCTTTAGTCTACTGTAGCAACTCGAAAGCTCACTGAAGCATACAATGAAGCAGAACAACAACGGCACGGCAAGGGCATAATTCCATTTGTTGAAATCGTTTTATTATCTGTATATGGTGGTTAGAATTTCATCTGGTTGAAAACTGTTGCTGGCCTCCTTCGGAACACGGTCTTTATGAGTTAACAGTAAGTGCAACAACAACTTTTAGAAAGACATACATGAGAACCAGATAGCATCTAATATCTTCAGTTCAAAGAGCTACATCTGTACTTTCAGTAGTACATGCGTTACTCTGCCCGGAAAACAAGATATGTCCAGACATCGCTATCTCTGCTTCTGCCTTCAATGGCAATGCCACCGGTCACTATCTCCCACAATGAATGCCATCACCGCACGGACAGGGAAGAGAAAGCAATAACTTCTGTTATAATTGCTAGAAATTGTGATGTTCTCTCCTGTTTCAAAGAATGTTCCTTTACCTGATATAATTTCTAAGCTAGGTCTCTTTGAAAACACGGTATTTTCAGATTTTCACAGTGAATTACCAAGAAACAACATAGGAAACCACTGTGAACGGTGAAGTCACATATAGATCCTTTGGTGTGTCAGGTGAAGCACACTACCCAAAAGACTCCAGCGTTCTTGAAACCAGTGTTTGCTCTTTAGTCTACTGTATCAACTCGAAAGCTCACTGAAGCATACAATGAAGCAGAACAACAACGGCACTGCAAGGGCATAATTCCATTTGTTGAAATCGTTTCATTATCTGTATATGGTGGTTAGAATTTCATCTGGTTGAAAACTGTTGCTGGCCTCCTTCGGAACACGGTCTTTATGAGTTAACAGTAAGTGCAACAACAACTTTTAGAAAGACATACATGAGAACCAGATAGCATCTAATATCTTCAGTTCAAAGAGCTACATCTGTACTTTCAGTAGTACATGCGTTACTCTGCCCGGAAAACAAGATATGTCCAGACATCGCTATCTCTGCTTCTGCCTTCAATGGGAATGCCACCCGTCACTATCTCCCACAATGAATGCCATCGCCGCACGGACAGGGAAGAGAAAGCAATACCTTCTGTTATAATTGCTAGAAATTGTGATGTTCTCTCCTGTTTCAAAGAATGATCCTTTACCTGATATAATTTCTAAGCTAGGTCTCTTTGAAAACACGGTATTTTCAGATTTTCACAGTGAATTACCAAGAAACAACATAGGAAACCACTGTGAACGGTGAAGTCACATATAGATCCTTTGGTGTGTCAGGTGAAGCACACTACCCAAAAGACTCCAGCGTTCTTGAAACCAGTGTTTGCTCTTTAGTCTACTGTATCAACTCGAAAGCTCACTGAAGCATACAATGAAGCCGAACAACAACGACACAGCAAGGGCATAATTCCATCTGTTGAAATCGTTTGATTATCTGTATATGGTGGTTAGAATTTCATCTGGTTGAAATCTGTTGCTGGCCTCCTTCGGAACACAGTCTTTATGAGTTAAAAATAAGGGCAACAACAACTTTTAGAAAGACATACATGAGAACCAGATAGCATCTAATATCTTCAGTTGAAAGAGCTACGTCTATACTTTCAGAAGTACATGCGTTACTCTGCACGGAAAACAAGATATGTCCAGACATCGCTTTCATTGCTTCTGCATTCAATGGCAATGCCACCGGTCACTATCTCCCACAATGAATGCCATCACCGCACGGACAGGGAAGAGAAAGCAATAACTTCTGTTATAATTACTAGAAATTGTGATGTTCTCTCCTGTTTTAAAGAATGATCCTTTACCTGATATAATTTCTAAGCTAGGTCTCTTTGAAAACACGGTATTTTCAGATTTTCACAGTGAATTACCAAGAAACAACATAGGAAACCACTGTGAACGGTGAAGTCACATATAGATCCTTTGGTGTGTCAGGTGAAGCACACTACCCAAAAGACTCCAGCGTTCTTGAAACCAGTGTTTGCTCTTTAGTCTACTGTATCAACTCGAAAGCTAACTGAAGCATACAATTAAGCAGAACAACAACGGCACGGCAAGGGCATAATTCCATTTGTTGAAATCGTTTTATTATTTGTATATGGTGGTTAGAATTTCATCTGGTTGAAAACTGTTGCTGGCCTCCTTCGGAACACGGTCTTTATGAGTTAACAATAAGTGCAACAGCAACTTTTAGAAAGACATACATGTGAACCAGATAGCATCTAATACCTTCACTTCAAAGAGCTACATCTGTACTTTCATTAGTACATGCGTTACTATGCCCGGAAAACAAGATATGTCGAGACATCGCTATCCCTGCTTCTGCCTTCAATGGGAATGCCACCCGTCACTATCTCCCACAATGAATGTCATCACCGCACGGACAGGGTAGAGAAAGCAATAACTTCTGTTATAATTGATAGAAATTGTGATGTTCTCTCCTGTTTCAAAGAATGATCCTTTACCTGATATAATTTCTAAGCTAGGTCTCTTTGAAAACACGGTATTTTCAGATTTTCACAGTGAATTACCAAGAAACAACATAGGAAACCACTGTGAACCGTGAAGTCACATATAGATCCTTTGGTGTGTCAGGTGAAGCACACGACCCAAAAGACTCCAGCGTTCTTGAAACCAGTGTTTGCTCTTTAGTCTACTGTATCAACTCGAAAGCTCACTGAAGCATACAATGAAGCAGAACAACAACGGCACTGCAAGGGCATAATTCCATCTGTTGAAATCGTTTGATTATCTGTATATGGTGGTTAGAATTTCATCTGGTTGAAAACTGTTGCTGGCCTCCTTCGGAACACAGTCTTTATGAGTTAAAAATAAGTGCAACGACAACTTTTAGAAAGACATACATGAGAACCAGAGAGCATCTAATATTTTCAGTTCAAAGAGCTACATCTGTACTTTCAGTAGTACATGCGTTACTCTGCACGGAAAACAAGATAAGTCCAGACATCGCTATCTCTGATTCTGCCTTCAATGGCAATGCCACCGGTCACTATCTCCCACAATGAATGCCATCACCACACGGACAGGGAAGAGAAAGCAATAACTTCTGTTATAATTGCTAGAAATTGTGATGTTCTCTCCTGTTTCAAAGAATGATCCTTTACCTGATATAATTTCTAAGCTAGGTCTCTTTGAAAACACGGTATTTTCAGATTTTCACAGTGAATTACCAAGAAACAACATAGGAAACCACTGTGAACGGTGAAGTCACATATAGATCCTTTGGTGTGTCAGGTGAAGCACACTACCCAAAAGACTCCAGCGTTCTTGAAACCAGTGTTTGCTCTTTAGTCTACTGTATCAACTCGAAAGCTCACTGAAGCATAAAATGAAGCAGAATAACAACGGCACGGCAAGGGCATAATTCCATTTGTTGAAATCGTTTTATTATCTGTATATGGTGGTTAGAATTTCATCTAGTTGAAAACTGTTGCTGGCCTCCTTCGGAACACGGTCTTTATGAGTTAACAGTAAGTGCAACAACAACTTTTAGAAAGACATACATGAGAACCAGATAGCATCTAATATCTTCAGTTCAAAGAGCTACATCTGTACTTTCAGTAGTACATGCGTTACTCTGCCCGGAAAACAAGATATGTCCAGACATCGCTATCTCTGCTTCTGCCTTCAATGGCAATGCCAACGGTCACTGTCTCCCACAACGAATGCCATCACCCCACGGACAGGGAAGAGAAAGCAATAACTTCTGTTATAATTGCTAGAAATTGTGATGTTCTCTCCTGTTTCAAAGAATGTTCCTTTACCTGATATAATTTCTAAGCTAGGTCTTTTTGAAAACACGGTATTTTCAGATTTTCACAGTGAATTACCAAGAAACAACATAGGAAACCACTGTGAACGGTGAAGTCACATATAGATCCTTTGGTGTGTCAGGTGAAGCACACTACCCAAAAGACTCCAGCGTTCTTGAAACCAGTGTTTGCTCTTTAGTCTACTGTATCAACTCGAAAGCTCACTGAAGCATACAATGAAGCAGAACAACAACGGCACGGCAAGGGCATAATTCCATTTGTTGAAATCGTTTTATTATCTTTATATGGTGGTTAGAATTTCATCTGGTTGAAAACTGTTGCTGGCCTCCTTCGGAACACAGTCTTTATGAGTTAACAGTAAGTGCAACAACAACTTTTAGAAAGACATACATGAGAACCAGATAGCATCTAATATCTTCAGTTCAAAGAGCTACATCTGTACTTTCAGTAGTACATGCGTTACTCTGCCCGGAAAACAAGATATGTCCAGACATCGCTATCTCTGCTTCTGCCTTCAATGGCAATGCCACCGGTCACTATCTCCCACAATGAATGCCATCACCGCACGGACAGGGAAGAGAAAGCAATAACTTCTGTTATAATTGCTAGAAATTGTGATGTTCTCTCCTGTTTCAAAGAATGTTCCTTTACCTGATATAATTTCTAAGCTAGGTCTCTTTGAAAACACGGTATTTTCAGATTTTCACAGTGAATTACCAAGAAACAACATAGGAAACCACTGTGAACGGTGAAGTCACATATAGATCCTTTGGTGTGTCAGGTGAAGCACACTACCCAAAAGACTCCAGCGTTCTTGAAACCAGTGTTTGCTCTTTAGTCTACTGTATCAACTCGAAAGCTCACTGAAGCATACAATGAAGCAGAACAACAACGGCACGGCAAGGGCATAATTCCATTTGTTGAAATCGTTTCATTATCTGTATATGGTGGTTAGAATTTCATCTGGTTGAAAACTGTTGCTGGCCTCCTTCGGAACACGGTCTTTATGAGTTAACAGTAAGTGCAACAACAACTTTTAGAAAGACATACATGAGAACCAGATAGCATCTAATATCTTCAGTTCAAAGAGCTACATCTGTACTTTCAGTAGTACATGCGTTACTCTGCCCGGAAAACAAGATATGTCCAGACATCGCTATCTCTGCTTCTGCCTTCAATGGGAATGCCACCCGTCACTATCTCCCACAATGTATGCCATCGCCGCACGGACAGGGAAGAGAAAGCAATACCTTCTGTTATAATTGCTAGAAATTGTGATGTTCTCTCCTGTTTCAAAGAATGATCCTTTACCTGATATAATTTGTAAGCTAGGTCTCTTTGAAAACACGGTATTTTCAGATTTTCACAGTGAATTACCAAGAAACAACATAGGAAACCACTGTGAACGGTGAAGTCACATATAGATCCTTTGGTGTGTCAGGTGAAGCACACTACCCAAAAGACTCCAGCGTTCTTGAAACCAGTGTTTGCTCTTTAGTCTACTGTATCAACTCGAAAGCTCACTGAAGCATACAATGAAGCCGAACAACAACGGCACAGCAAGGGCATAATTCCATGTGTTGAAATCGTTTGATTATCTGTATATGGTGGTTAGAATTTCATCTGGTTGAAATCTGTTGCTGGCCTCCTTCGGAACACAGTCTTTATGAGTTAAAAATAAGGGCAACAACAACTTTTAGAAAGACATACATGAGAACCAGATAGCATCTAATATCTTCAGTTGAAAGAGCTACGTCTATACTTTCAGAAGTACATGCGTTACTCTGTACGGAAAACAAGATATGTCCAGACATCGCTTTCATTGCTTCTGCATTCAATGGCAATGCCACCGGTCACTATCTCCCACAATGAATGCCATCACCGCACGGACAGGGAAGAGAAAGCAATAACTTCTGTTATAATTGCTAGAAATTTTGATGTTCTCTCCTGTTTTAAAGAATGATCCTTTACCTGATATAATTTCTAAGCTAGGTCTCTTTGAAAACACGGTATTTTCAGATTTTCACAGTGAATTACCAAGAAACAACATAGGAAACCACTGTGAACGGTGAAGTCACATATAGATCCTTTGGTGTGTCAGGTGAATCACACTACCCAAAAGACTCCAGCGTTCTTGAAACCAGTGTTTGCTCTTTAGTCTACTGTATCAACTCGAAAGCTCACTGAAGCATACAATTAAGCAGAACAACAACGGCACGGCAAGGGCATAATTCCATTTGTTGAAATCGTTTTATTATTTGTATATGGTGGTTAGAATTTCATCTGGTTGAAAACTGTTGCTGGCCTCCTTCGGAACACGGTCTTTATGAGTTAACAATAAGTGCAACAGCAACTTTTAGAAAGACATACATGTGAACCAGATAGCATCTAATACCTTCACTTCAAAGAGCTACATCTGTACTTTCATTAGTACATGCGTTACTCTGCCCGGAAAACAAGATATGTCGAGACATCGCTATCCCTGCTTCTGCCTTCAATGGGAATGCCACCCGTCACTATCTCCCACAATGAATGTCATCACCGCACGGAAAGGGTAGAGAAAGCAATAACTTCTGTTATAATTGATAGAAATTGTGATGTTCTCTCCTGTTTCAAAGAATGATCCTTTACCTGATATAATTTCTAAGCTAGGTCTCTTTGAAAACACGGTATTTTCAGATTTTCACAGTGAATTACCAAGAAACAACATAGGAAACCACTGTGAACGGTGAAGTCACATATAGATCCTTTGGTGTGTCAGGTGAAGCACACGACCCAAAAGACTCCAGCGTTCTTGAAACCAGTGTTTGCTCTTTAGTCTACTGTATCAACTCGAAAGCTCACTGAAGCATACAATGAAGCAGAACAACAACGGCACTGCAAGGGCATAATTCCATGTGTTGAAATCGTTTGATTATCTGTATATGGTGGTTAGAATTTCATCTGGTTGAAAACTGTTGCTGGCCTCCTTCGGAACACAGTCTTTAAGAGTTAAAAATAAGTGCAACGACAACTTTTAGAAAGACATACATGAGAACCAGAGAGCATCTAATATTTTCAGTTCAAAGAGCTACATCTGTACTTTCAGTAGTACATGCGTTACTCTGCACGGAAAACAAGATAAGTCCAGACATCGCTATCTCTGATTCTGCCTTCAATGGCAATGCCACCGGTCACTATCTCCCACAATGAATGCCATCACCACACGGACAGGGAAGAGAAAGCAATAACTTCTGTTATAATTGCTAGAAATTGTGATGTTCTCTCCTGTTTCAAAGAATGATCCTTTACCTGATATAATTTCTAAGCTAAGTCTCTTTGAAAACACGGTATTTTCAGATTTTCACAGTGAATTACCAAGAAACAACATAGGAAACCACTGTGAACGGTGAAGTCACATATAGATCCTTTGGTGTGTCAGGTGAAGCACACTACCCAAAAGACTCCAGCGTTCTTGAAACCAGTGTTTGCTCTTTAGTCTACTGTATCAACTCGAAAGCTCACTGAAGCATACAATGAAGCAGAATAACAACGGCACGGCAAGGGCATAATTCCATTTGTTGAAATCGTTTTATTATCTGTATATGGTGGTTAGAATTTCATCTAGTTGAAAACTGTTGCTGGCCTCCTTCGGAACACGGTCTTTATGAGTTAACAGTAAGTGCAACAACAACTTTTAGAAAGACATACATGAGAACCAGATAGCATCTAATATCTTCAGTTCAAAGAGCTACATCTGTACTTTCAGTAGTACATGCGTTACTCTGCCCGGAAAACAAGATATGTCCAGACATCGCTATCTCTGCTTCTGCCTTCAATGGCAATGCCAACGGTCACTGTCTCCCACAACGAATGCCATCACCCCACGGACAGGGAAGAGAAAGCAATAACTTCTGGTATAATTGCTAGAAATTGTGATGTTCTCTCCTGTTTCAAAGAATGTTCCTTTACCTGATATAATTTCTAAGCTAGGTCTCTTTGAAAACACGGTATTTTCAGATTTTCACAGTGAATTACCAAGAAACAACATAGGAAACCACTGTGAACGGTGAAGTCACATATAGATCCTTTGGTGTGTCAGGTGAAGCACACTACCCAAAAGACTCCAGCGTTCTTGAAACCAGTGTTTGCTCTTTAGTCTACTGTATCAACTCGAAAGCTCACTGAAGCATACAATGAAGCAGAACAACAACGGCACGGCAAGGGCATAATTCCATTTGTTGAAATCGTTTTATTATCTGTATATGGTGGTTAGAATTTCATCTGGTTGAAAACTGTTGCTGGCCTCCTTCGGAACACGGTCTTTATGAGTTAACAGTAAGTGCAACAACAACTTTTAGAAAGACATACATGAGAACCAGATAGCATCTAATATCTTCAGTTCAAAGAGCTACATCTGTACTTTCAGTAGTACATGCGTTACTCTGCCCGGAAAACAAGATATGTCCAGACATCGCTATCTCTGCTTCTGCCTTCAATGGCAATGCCACCGGTCACTATCTCCCACAATGAATGTCATCACCGCACGGACAGGGTAGAGAAAGCAATAACTTCTGTTATAATTGATAGAAATTGTGATGTTCTCTCCTGTTTCAAAGAATGATCCTTTACCTGATATAATTTCTAAGCTAGGTCTCTTTGAAAACACGGTATTTTCAGATTTTCACAGTGAATTACCAAGAAACAACATAGGAAACCACTGTGAACGGTGAAGTCACATATAGATCCTTTGGTGTGTCAGGTGAAGCACACGACCCAAAAGACTCCAGCGTTCTTGAAACCAGTGTTTGCTCTTTAGTCTACTGTATCAACTCGAAAGCTCACTGAAGCATACAATGAAGCAGAACAACAACGGCACTGCAAGGGCATAATTCCATGTGTTGAAATCGTTTGATTATCTGTATATGGTGGTTAGAATTTCATCTGGTTGAAAACTGTTGCTGGCCTCCTTCGGAACACAGTCTTTATGAGTTAAAAATAAGTGCAACGACAACTTTTAGAAAGACATACATGAGAACCAGAGAGCATCTAATATTTTCAGTTCAAAGAGCTACATCTGTACTTTCAGTAGTACATGCGTTACTCTGCACGGAAAACAAGATAAGTCCAGACATCGCTATCTCTGATTCTGCCTTCAATGGCAATGCCACCGGTCACTATCTCCCACAATGAATGCCATCACCACACGGACAGGGAAGAGAAAGCAATAACTTCTGTTATAATTGCTAGAAATTGTGATGTTCTCTCCTGTTTCAAAGAATGATCCTTTACCTGATATAATTTCTAAGCTAAGTCTCTTTGAAAACACGGTATTTTCAGATTTTCACAGTGAATTACCAAGAAACAACATAGGAAACCACTGTGAACGGTGAAGTCACATATAGATCCTTTGGTGTGTCAGGTGAAGCACACTACCCAAAAGACTCCAGCGTTCTTGAAACCAGTGTTTGCTCTTTAGTCTACTGTATCAACTCGAAAGCTCACTGAAGCATACAATGAAGCAGAATAACAACGGCACGGCAAGGGCATAATTCCATTTGTTGAAATCGTTTTATTATCTGTATATGGTGGTTAGAATTTCATCTAGTTGAAAACTGTTGCTGGCCTCCTTCGGAACACGGTCTTTATGAGTTAACAGTAAGTGCAACAACAACTTTTAGAAAGACATACATGAGAACCAGATAGCATCTAATATCTTCAGTTCAAAGAGCTACATCTGTACTTTCAGTAGTACATGCGTTACTCTGCCCGGAAAACAAGATATGTCCAGACATCGCTATCTCTGCTTCTGCCTTCAATGGCAATGCCAACGGTCACTGTCTCCCACAACGAATGCCATCACCCCACGGACAGGGAAGAGAAAGCAATAACTTCTGGTATAATTGCTAGAAATTGTGATGTTCTCTCCTGTTTCAAAGAATGTTCCTTTACCTGATATAATTTCTAAGCTAGGTCTCTTTGAAAACACGGTATTTTCAGATTTTCACAGTGAATTACCAAGAAACAACATAGGAAACCACTGTGAACGGTGAAGTCACATATAGATCCTTTGGTGTGTCAGGTGAAGCACACGACCCAAAAGACTCCAGCGTTCTTGAAACCAGTGTTTGCTCTTTAGTCTACTGTATCAACTCGAAAGCTCACTGAAGCATACAATGAAGCAGAACAACAACGGCACGGCAAGGGCATAATTCCATTTGTTGAAATCGTTTTATTATTTGTATATGGTGGTTAGAATTTCATCTGGTTGAAAACTGTTGCTGGCCTCCTTCGGAACACGGTCTTTATGAGTTAACAATAAGTGCAACAGCAACTTTTAGAAAGACATACATGTGAACCAGATAGCATCTAATACCTTCACTTCAAAGAGCTACATCTGTACTTTCATTAGTACATGCGTTACTCTGCCCGGAAAACAAGATATGTCGAGACATCGCTATCCCTGCTTCTGCCTTCAATGGGAATGCCACCCGTCACTATCTCCCACAATGAATGTCATCACCGCACGGAAAGGGTAGAGAAAGCAATAACTTCTGTTATAATTGATAGAAATTGTGATGTTCTCTCCTGTTTCAAAGAATGATCCTTTACCTGATATAATTTCTAAGCTAGGTCTCTTTGAAAACACGGTATTTTCAGATTTTCACAGTGAATTACCAAGAAACAACATAGGAAACCACTGTGAACGGTGAAGTCACATATAGATCCTTTGGTGTGTCAGGTGAAGCACACGACCCAAAAGACTCCAGCGTTCTTGAAACCAGTGTTTGCTCTTTAGTCTACTGTATCAACTCGAAAGCTCACTGAAGCATACAATGAAGCAGAACAACAACGGCACTGCAAGGGCATAATTCCATGTGTTGAAATCGTTTGATTATCTGTATATGGTGGTTAGAATTTCATCTGGTTGAAAACTGTTGCTGGCCTCCTTCGGAACACAGTCTTTAAGAGTTAAAAATAAGTGCAACGACAACTTTTAGAAAGACATACATGAGAACCAGAGAGCATCTAATATTTTCAGTTCAAAGAGCTACATCTGTACTTTCAGTAGTACATGCGTTACTCTGCACGGAAAACAAGATAAGTCCAGACATCGCTATCTCTGATTCTGCCTTCAATGGCAATGCCACCGGTCACTATCTCCCACAATGAATGCCATCACGACACGGACAGGGAAGAGAAAGCAATAACTTCTGTTATAATTGCTAGAAATTGTGATGTTCTCTCCTGTTTCAAAGAATGATCCTTTACCTGATATAATTTCTAAGCTAAGTCTCTTTGAAAACACGGTATTTTCAGATTTTCACAGTGAATTACCAAGAAACAACATAGGAAACCACTGTGAACGGTGAAGTCACATATAGATCCTTTGGTGTGTCAGGTGAAGCACACTACCCAAAAGACTCCAGCGTTCTTGAAACCAGTGTTTGCTCTTTAGTCTACTGTATCAACTCGAAAGCTCACTGAAGCATACAATGAAGCAGAATAACAACGGCACGGCAAGGGCATAATTCCATTTGTTGAAATCGTTTTATTATCTGTATATGGTGGTTAGAATTTCATCTAGTTGAAAACTGTTGCTGGCCTCCTTCGGAACACGGTCTTTATGAGTTAACAGTAAGTGCAACAACAACTTTTAGAAAGACATACATGAGAACCAGATAGCATCTAATATCTTCAGTTCAAAGAGCTACATCTGTACTTTCAGTAGTACATGCGTTACTCTGCCCGGAAAACAAGATATGTCCAGACATCGCTATCTCTGCTTCTGCCTTCAATGGCAATGCCAACGGTCACTGTCTCCCACAACGAATGCCATCACCCCACGGACAGGGAAGAGAAAGCAATAACTTCTGGTATAATTGCTAGAAATTGTGATGTTCTCTCCTGTTTCAAAGAATGTTCCTTTACCTGATATAATTTCTAAGCTAGGTCTCTTTGAAAACACGGTATTTTCAGATTTTCACAGTGAATTACCAAGAAACAACATAGGAAACCACTGTGAACGGTGAAGTCACATATAGATCCTTTGGTGTGTCAGGTGAAGCACACTACCCAAAAGACTCCAGCGTTCTTGAAACCAGTGTTTGCTCTTTAGTCTACTGTATCAACTCGAAAGCTCACTGAAGCATACAATGAAGCAGAACAACAACGGCACGGCAAGGGCATAATTCCATTTGTTGAAATCGTTTTATTATCTGTATATGGTGGTTAGAATTTCATCTGGTTGAAAACTGTTGCTGGCCTCCTTCGGAACACGGTCTTTATGAGTTAACAGTAAGTGCAACAACAACTTTTAGAAAGACATACATGAGAACCAGATAGCATCTAATATCTTCAGTTCAAAGAGCTACATCTGTACTTTCAGTAGTACATGCGTTACTCTGCCCGGAAAACAAGATATGTCCAGACATCGCTATCTCTGCTTCTGCCTTCAATGGCAATGCCACCGGTCACTATCTCCCACAATGAATGTCATCACCGCACGGACAGGGTAGAGAAAGCAATAACTTCTGTTATAATTGATAGAAATTGTGATGTTCTCTCCTGTTTCAAAGAATGATCCTTTACCTGATATAATTTCTAAGCTAGGTCTCTTTGAAAACACGGTATTTTCAGATTTTCACAGTGAATTACCAAGAAACAACATAGGAAACCACTGTGAACGGTGAAGTCACATATAGATCCTTTGGTGTGTCAGGTGAAGCACACGACCCAAAAGACTCCAGCGTTCTTGAAACCAGTGTTTGCTCTTTAGTCTACTGTATCAACTCGAAAGCTCACTGAAGCATACAATGAAGCAGAACAACAACGGCACTGCAAGGGCATAATTCCATCTGTTGAAATCGTTTGATTATCTGTATATGGTGGTTAGAATTTCATCTGGTTGAAAACTGTTGCTGGCCTCCTTCGTAACACAGTCTTTATGAGTTAAAAATAAGTGCAACGACAACTTTTAGAAAGACATACATGAGAACCAGAGAGCATCTAATATTTTCAGTTCAAAGAGCTACATCTGTACTTTCAGTAGTACATGCGTTACTCTGCACGGAAAACAAGATAAGTCCAGACATCGCTATCTCTGATTCTGCCTTCAATGGCAATGCCACCGGTCACTATCTCCCACAATGAATGCCATCACCACACGGACAGGGAAGAGAAAGCAATAACTTCTGTTATAATTGCTAGAAATTGTGATGTTCTCTCCTGTTTCAAAGAATGATCCTTTACCTGATATAATTTCTAAGCTAGGTCTCTTTGAAAACACGGTATTTTCAGATTTTCACAGTGAATTACCAAGAAACAACATAGGAAACCACTGTGAACGGTGAAGTCACATATAGATCCTTTGGTGTGTCAGGTGAAGCACACTACCCAAAAGACTCCAGCGTTCTTGAAACCAGTGTTTGCTCTTTAGTCTACTGTATCAACTCGAAAGCTCACTGAAGCATACAATGAAGCAGAATAACAATGGCACGGCAAGGGCATAATTCCATTTGTTGAAATCGTTTTATTATCTGTATATGGTGGTTAGAATTTCATCTAGTTGAAAACTGTTGCTGGCCTCCTTCGGAACACGGTCTTTATGAGTTAACAGTAAGTGCAACAACAACTTTTAGAAAGACATACATGAGAACCAGATAGCATCTAATATCTTCAGTTCAAAGAGCTACATCTGTACTTTCAGTAGTACATGCGTTACTCTGCCCGGAAAACAAGATATGTCCAGACATCGCTATCTCTGCTTCTGCCTTCAATGGCAATGCCAACGGTCACTGTCGCCCACAACGAATGCCATCACCCCACGGACAGGGAAGAGAAAGCAATAACTTCTGTTGTAATTGCTAGAAATTGTGATGTTCTCTCCTGTTTCAAAGAATGTTCCTTTACCTGATATAATTTCTAAGCTAGGTCTCTTTGAAAACACGGTATTTTCAGATTTTCACAGTGAATTACCAAGAAACAACATAGGAAACCACTGTGAACGGTGAAGTCACATATAGATCCTTTGGTGTGTCAGGTGAAGCACACGACCCAAAAGACTCCAGCGTTCTTGAAACCAGTGTTTGCTCTTTAGTCTACTGTATCAACTCGAAAGCTCACTGAAGCATACAATGAAGCAGAACAACAACGGCACTGCAAGGGCATAATTCCATCTGTTGAAATCGTTTGATTATCTGTATATGGTGGTTAGAATTTCATCTGGTTGAAAACTGTTGCTGGCCTCCTTCGGAACACAGTCTTTATGAGTTAAAAATAAGTGCAACGACAACTTTTAGAAAGACATACATGAGAACCAGAGAGCATCTAATATTTTCAGTTCAAAGAGCTACATCTGTACTTTCAGTAGTACATGCGTTACTCTGCACGGAAAACAAGATAAGTCCAGACATCGCTATCTCTGATTCTGCCTTCAATGGCAATGCCACCGGTCACTATCTCCCACAATGAATGCCATCACCACACGGACAGGGAAGAGAAAGCAATAACTTCTGTTATAATTGCTAGAAATTGTGATGTTCTCTCCTGTTTCAAAGAATGATCCTTTACCTGATATAATTTCTAAGCTAGGTCTCTTTGAAAACACGGTATTTTCAGATTTTCACAGTGAATTACCAAGAAACAACATAGGAAACCACTGTGAACGGTGAAGTCACATATAGATCCTTTGGTGTGTCAGGTGAAGCACACTACCCAAAAGACTCCAGCGTTCTTGAAACCAGTGTTTGCTCTTTAGTCTACTGTATCAACTCGAAAGCTCACTGAAGCATACAATGAAGCAGAATAACAATGGCACGGCAAGGGCATAATTCCATTTGTTGAAATCGTTTTATTATCTGTATATGGTGGTTAGAATTTCATCTAGTTGAAAACTGTTGCTGGCCTCCTTCGGAACACGGTCTTTATGAGTTAACAGTAAGTGCAACAACAACTTTTAGAAAGACATACATGAGAACCAGATAGCATCTAATATCTTCAGTTCAAAGAGCTACATCTGTACTTTCAGTAGTACATGCGTTACTCTGCCCGGAAAACAAGATATGTCCAGACATCGCTATCTCTGCTTCTGCCTTCAATGGCAATGCCAACGGTCACTGTCTCCCACAACGAATGCCATCACCCCACGGACAGGGAAGAGAAAGCAATAACTTCTGTTGTAATTGCTAGAAATTGTGATGTTCTCTCCTGTTTCAAAGAATGTTCCTTTACCTGATATAATTTCTAAGCTAGGTCTCTTTGAAAACACGGTATTTTCAGATTTTCACAGTGAATTACCAAGAAACAACATAGGAAACCACTGTGAACGGTGAAGTCACATATAGATCCTTTGGTGTGTCAGGTGAAGCACACTACCCAAAAGACTCCAGCGTTCTTGAAACCAGTGTTTGCTCTTTAGTCTACTGTATCAACTCGAAAGCTCACTGAAGCATACAATGAAGCAGAACAACAACGGCACGGCAAGGGCATAATTCCATTTGTTGAAATCGTTTTATTATCTTTATATGGTGGTTAGAATTTCATCTGGTTGAAAACTGTTGCTGGCCTCCTTCGGAACACAGTCTTTATGAGTTAACAGTAAGTGCAACAACAACTTTTAGAAAGACATACATGAGAACCAGATAGCATCTAATATCTTCAGTTCAAAGAGCTACATCTGTACTTTCAGTAGTACATGCGTTACTCTGCCCGGAAAACAAGATATGTCCAGACATCGCTATCTCTGCTTCTGCCTTCAATGGCAATGCCACCGGTCACTATCTCCCACAATGAATGCCATCACCGCACGGACAGGGAAGAGAAAGCAATAACTTCTGTTATAATTGCTAGAAATTGTGATGTTCTCTCCTGTTTCAAAGAATGTTCCTTTACCTGATATAATTTCTAAGCTAGGTCTCTTTGAAAACACGGTATTTTCAGATTTTCACAGTGAATTACCAAGAAACAACATAGGAAACCACTGTGAACGGTGAAGTCACATATAGATCCTTTGGTGTGTCAGGTGAAGCACACTACCCAAAAGACTCCAGCGTTCTTGAAACCAGTGTTTGCTCTTTAGTCTACTGTATCAACTCGAAAGCTCACTGAAGCATACAATGAAGCAGAACAACAACGGCACGGCAAGGGCATAATTCCATTTGTTGAAATCGTTTCATTATCTGTATATGGTGGTTAGAATTTCATCTGGTTGAAAACTGTTGCTGGCCTCCTTCGGAACACGGTCTTTATGAGTTAACAGTAAGTGCAACAACAACTTTTAGAAAGACATACATGAGAACCAGATAGCATCTAATATCTTCAGTTCAAAGAGCTACATCTGTACTTTCAGTAGTACATGCGTTACTCTGCCCGGAAAACAAGATATATCCAGACATCGCTATCTCTGCTTCTGCCTTCAATGGGAATGCCACCCGTCACTATCTCCCACAATGTATGCCATCGCCGCACGGACAGGGAAGAGAAAGCAATACCTTCTGTTATAATTGCTAGAAATTGTGATGTTCTCTCCTGTTTCAAAGAATGATCCTTTACCTGATATAATTTGTAAGCTAGGTCTCTTTGAAAACACGGTATTTTCAGATTTTCACAGTGAATTACCAAGAAACAACATAGGAAACCACTGTGAACGGTGAAGTCACATATAGATCCTTTGGTGTGTCAGGTGAAGCACACTACCCAAAAGACTCCAGCGTTCTTGAAACCAGTGTTTGCTCTTTAGTCTACTGTATCAACTCGAAAGCTCACTGAAGCATACAATGAAGCCGAACAACAACGGCACAGCAAGGGCATAATTCCATCTGTTGAAATCGTTTGATTATCTGTATATGGTGGTTAGAATTTCATCTGGTTGAAATCTGTTGCTGGCCTCCTTCGGAACACAGTCTTTATGAGTTAAAAATAAGGGCAACAACAACTTTTAGAAAGACATACATGAGAACCAGATAGCATCTAATATCTTCAGTTGAAAGAGCTACGTCTATACTTTCAGAAGTACATGCGTTACTCTGCACGGAAAACAAGATATGTCCAGACATCGCTTTCATTGCTTCTGCATTCAATGGCAATGCCACCGGTCACTATCTCCCACAATGAATGCCATCACCGCACGGACAGGGAAGAGAAAGCAATAACTTCTGTTATAATTGCTAGAAATTTTGATGTTCTCTCCTGTTTTAAAGAATGATCCTTTACCTGATATAATTTCTAAGCTAGGTCTCTTTGAAAACACGGTATTTTCAGATTTTCACAGTGAATTACCAAGAAACAACATAGGAAACCACTGTGAACGGTGAAGTCACATATAGATCCTTTGGTGTGTCAGGTGAATCACACTACCCAAAAGACTCCAGCGTTCTTGAAACCAGTGTTTGCTCTTTAGTCTACTGTATCAACTCGAAAGCTCACTGAAGCATACAATTAAGCAGAACAACAACGGCACGGCAAGGGCATAATTCCATTTGTTGAAATCGTTTTATTATTTGTATATGGTGGTTAGAATTTCATCTGGTTGAAAACTGTTGCTGGCCTCCTTCGGAACACGGTCTTTATGAGTTAACAATAAGTGCAACAGCAACTTTTAGAAAGACATACATGTGAACCAGATAGCATCTAATACATTCACTTCAAAGAGCTACATCTGTACTTTCATTAGTACATGCGTTACTCTGCCCGGAAAACAAGATATGTCGAGACATCGCTATCCCTGCTTCTGCCTTCAATGGGAATGCCACCCGTCACTATCTCCCACAATGAATGTCATCACCGCACGGAAAGGGTAGAGAAAGCAATAACTTCTGTTATAATTGATAGAAATTGTGATGTTCTCTCCTGTTTCAAAGAATGATCCTTTACCTGATATAATTTCTAAGCTAGGTCTCTTTGAAAACACGGTATTTTCAGATTTTCACAGTGAATTACCAAGAAACAACATAGGAAACCACTGTGAACGGTGAAGTCACATATAGATCCTTTGGTGTGTCAGGTGAAGCACACGACCCAAAAGACTCCAGCGTTCTTGAAACCAGTGTTTGCTCTTTAGTCTACTGTATCAACTCGAAAGCTCACTGAAGCATACAATGAAGCAGAACAACAACGGCACTGCAAGGGCATAATTCCATGTGTTGAAATCGTTTGATTATCTGTATATGGTGGTTAGAATTTCATCTGGTTGAAAACTGTTGCTGGCCTCCTTCGGAACACAGTCTTTAAGAGTTAAAAATAAGTGCAACGACAACTTTTAGAAAGACATACATGAGAACCAGAGAGCATCTAATATTTTCAGTTCAAAGAGCTACATCTGTACTTTCAGTAGTACATGCGTTACTCTGCACGGAAAACAAGATAAGTCCAGACATCGCTATCTCTGATTCTGCCTTCAATGGCAATGCCACCGGTCACTATCTCCCACAATGAATGCCATCACCACACGGACAGGGAAGAGAAAGCAATAACTTCTGTTATAATTGCTAGAAATTGTGATGTTCTCTCCTGTTTCAAAGAATGATCCTTTACCTGATATAATTTCTAAGCTAAGTCTCTTTGAAAACACGGTATTTTCAGATTTTCACAGTGAATTACCAAGAAACAACATAGGAAACCACTGTGAACGGTGAAGTCACATATAGATCCTTTGGTGTGTCAGGTGAAGCACACTACCCAAAAGACTCCAGCGTTCTTGAAACCAGTGTTTGCTCTTTAGTCTACTGTATCAACTCGAAAGCTCACTGAAGCATACAATGAAGCAGAATAACAACGGCACGGCAAGGGCATAATTCCATTTGTTGAAATCGTTTTATTATCTGTATATGGTGGTTAGAATTTCATCTAGTTGAAAACTGTTGCTGGCCTCCTTCGGAACACGGTCTTTATGAGTTAACAGTAAGTGCAACAACAACTTTTAGAAAGACATACATGAGAACCAGATAGCATCTAATATCTTCAGTTCAAAGAGCTACATCTGTACTTTCAGTAGTACATGCGTTACTCTGCCCGGAAAACAAGATATGTCCAGACATCGCTATCTCTGCTTCTGCCTTCAATGGCAATGCCAACGGTCACTGTCTCCCACAACGAATGCCATCACCCCACGGACAGGGAAGAGAAAGCAATAACTTCTGGTATAATTGCTAGAAATTGTGATGTTCTCTCCTGTTTCAAAGAATGTTCCTTTACCTGATATAATTTCTAAGCTAGGTCTCTTTGAAAACACGGTATTTTCAGATTTTCACAGTGAATTACCAAGAAACAACATAGGAAACCACTGTGAACGGTGAAGTCACATATAGATCCTTTGGTGTGTCAGGTGAAGCACACTACCCAAAAGACTCCAGCGTTCTTGAAACCAGTGTTTGCTCTTTAGTGTACTGTATCAACTCGAAAGCTCACTGAAGCATACAATGAAGCAGAACAACAACGGCACGGCAAGGGCATAATTCCATTTGTTGAAATCGTTTTATTATTTGTATATGGTGGTTAGAATTTCATCTGGTTGAAAACTGTTGCTGGCCTCCTTCGGAACACGGTCTTTATGAGTTAACAATAAGTGCAACAGCAACTTTTAGAAAGACATACATGTGAACCAGATAGCATCTAATACCTTCACTTCAAAGAGCTACATCTGTACTTTCATTAGTACATGCGTTACTCTGCCCGGAAAACAAGATATGTCGAGACATCGCTATCCCTGCTTCTGCCTTCAATGGGAATGCCACCCGTCACTATCTCCCACAATGAATGTCATCACCGCACGGAAAGGGTAGAGAAAGCAATAACTTCTGTTATAATTGATAGAAATTGTGATGTTCTCTCCTGTTTCAAAGAATGATCCTTTACCTGATATAATTTCTAAGCTAGGTCTCTTTGAAAACACGGTATTTTCAGATTTTCACAGTGAATTACCAAGAAACAACATAGGAAACCACTGTGAACGGTGAAGTCACATATAGATCCTTTGGTGTGTCAGGTGAAGCACACGACGCAAAAGACTCCAGCGTTCTTGAAACCAGTGTTTGCTCTTTAGTCTACTGTATCAACTCGAAAGCTCACTGAAGCATACAATGAAGCAGAACAACAACGGCACTGCAAGGGCATAATTCCATGTGTTGAAATCGTTTGATTATCTGTATATGGTGGTTAGAATTTCATCTGGTTGAAAACTGTTGCTGGCCTCCTTCGGAACACAGTCTTTAAGAGTTAAAAATAAGTGCAACGACAACTTTTAGAAAGACATACATGAGAACCAGAGAGCATCTAATATTTTCAGTTCAAAGAGCTACATCTGTACTTTCAGTAGTACATGCGTTACTCTGCACGGAAAACAAGATAAGTCCAGACATCGCTATCTCTGATTCTGCCTTCAATGGCAATGCCACCGGTCACTATCTCCCACAATGAATGCCATCACCACACGGACAGGGAAGAGAAAGCAATAACTTCTGTTATAATTGCTAGAAATTGTGATGTTCTCTCCTGTTTCAAAGAATGATCCTTTACCTGATATAATTTCTAAGCTAAGTCTCTTTGAAAACACGGTATTTTCAGATTTTCACAGTGAATTACCAAGAAACAACATAGGAAACCACTGTGAACGGTGAAGTCACATATAGATCCTTTGGTGTGTCAGGTGAAGCACACTACCCAAAAGACTCCAGCGTTCTTGAAACCAGTGTTTGCTCTTTAGTCTACTGTATCAACTCGAAAGCTCACTGAAGCATACAATGAAGCAGAATAACAACGGCACGGCAAGGGCATAATTCCATTTGTTGAAATCGTTTTATTATCTGTATATGGTGGTTAGAATTTCATCTAGTTGAAAACTGTTGCTGGCCTCCTTCGGAACACGGTCTTTATGAGTTAACAGTAAGTGCAACAACAACTTTTAGAAAGACATACATGAGAACCAGATAGCATCTAATATCTTCAGTTCAAAGAGCTACATCTGTACTTTCAGTAGTACATGCGTTACTCTGCCCGGAAAACAAGATATGTCCAGACATCGCTATCTCTGCTTCTGCCTTCAATGGCAATGCCAACGGTCACTGTCTCCCACAACGAATGCCATCACCCCACGGACAGGGAAGAGAAAGCAATAACTTCTGGTATAATTGCTAGAAATTGTGATGTTCTCTCCTGTTTCAAAGAATGTTCCTTTACCTGATATAATTTCTAAGCTAGGTCTCTTTGAAAACACGGTATTTTCAGATTTTCACAGTGAATTACCAAGAAACAACATAGGAAACCACTGTGAACGGTGAAGTCACATATAGATCCTTTGGTGTGTCAGGTGAAGCACACTACCCAAAAGACTCCAGCGTTCTTGAAACCAGTGTTTGCTCTTTAGTGTACTGTATCAACTCGAAAGCTCACTGAAGCATACAATGAAGCAGAACAACAACGGCACGGCAAGGGCATAATTCCATTTGTTGAAATCGTTTTATTATTTGTATATGGTGGTTAGAATTTCATCTGGTTGAAAACTGTTGCTGGCCTCCTTCGGAACACGGTCTTTATGAGTTAACAATAAGTGCAACAGCAACTTTTAGAAAGACATACATGTGAACCAGATAGCATCTAATACCTTCACTTCAAAGAGCTACATCTGTACTTTCATTAGTACATGCGTTACTCTGCCCGGAAAACAAGATATGTCGAGACATCGCTATCCCTGCTTCTGCCTTCAATGGGAATGCCACCCGTCACTATCTCCCACAATGAATGTCATCACCGCACGGAAAGGGTAGAGAAAGCAATAACTTCTGTTATAATTGATAGAAATTGTGATGTTCTCTCCTGTTTCAAAGAATGATCCTTTACCTGATATAATTTCTAAGCTAGGTCTCTTTGAAAACACGGTATTTTCAGATTTTCACAGTGAATTACCAAGAAACAACATAGGAAACCACTGTGAACGGTGAAGTCACATATAGATCCTTTGGTGTGTCAGGTGAAGCACACGACGCAAAAGACTCCAGCGTTCTTGAAACCAGTGTTTGCTCTTTAGTCTACTGTATCAACTCGAAAGCTCACTGAAGCATACAATGAAGCAGAACAACAACGGCACTGCAAGGGCATAATTCCATGTGTTGAAATCGTTTGATTATCTGTATATGGTGGTTAGAATTTCATCTGGTTGAAAACTGTTGCTGGCCTCCTTCGGAACACAGTCTTTATGAGTTAAAAATAAGTGCAACGACAACTTTTAGAAAGACATACATGAGAACCAGAGAGCATCTAATATTTTCAGTTCAAAGAGCTACATCTGTACTTTCAGTAGTACATGCGTTACTCTGCACGGAAAACAAGATAAGTCCAGACATCGCTATCTCTGATTCTGCCTTCAATGGCAATGCCACCGGTCACTATCTCCCACAATGAATGCCATCACCACACGGACAGGGAAGAGAAAGCAATAACTTCTGTTATAATTGCTAGAAATTGTGATGTTCTCTCCTGTTTCAAAGAATGATCCTTTACCTGATATAATTTCTAAGCTAAGTCTCTTTGAAAACACGGTATTTTCAGATTTTCACAGTGAATTACCAAGAAACAACATAGGAAACCACTGTGAACGGTGAAGTCACATATAGATCCTTTGGTGTGTCAGGTGAAGCACACTACCCAAAAGACTCCAGCGTTCTTGAAACCAGTGTTTGCTCTTTAGTCTACTGTATCAACTCGAAAGCTCACTGAAGCATACAATGAAGCAGAATAACAACGGCACGGCAAGGGCATAATTCCATTTGTTGAAATCGTTTTATTATCTGTATATGGTGGTTAGAATTTCATCTAGTTGAAAACTGTTGCTGGCCTCCTTCGGAACACGGTCTTTATGAGTTAACAGTAAGTGCAACAACAACTTTTAGAAAGACATACATGAGAACCAGATAGCATCTAATATCTTCAGTTCAAAGAGCTACATCTGTACTTTCAGTAGTACATGCGTTACTCTGCCCGGAAAACAAGATATGTCCAGACATCGCTATCTCTGCTTCTGCCTTCAATGGCAATGCCAACGGTCACTGTCTCCCACAACGAATGCCATCACCCCACGGACAGGGAAGAGAAAGCAATAACTTCTGGTATAATTGCTAGAAATTGTGATGTTCTCTCCTGTTTCAAAGAATGTTCCTTTACCTGATATAATTTCTAAGCTAGGTCTCTTTGAAAACACGGTATTTTCAGATTTTCACAGTGAATTACCAAGAAACAACATAGGAAACCACTGTGAACGGTGAAGTCACATATAGATCCTTTGGTGTGTCAGGTGAAGCACACTACCCAAAAGACTCCAGCGTTCTTGAAACCAGTGTTTGCTCTTTAGTGTACTGTATCAACTCGAAAGCTCACTGAAGCATACAATGAAGCAGAACAACAACGGCACGGCAAGGGCATAATTCCATTTGTTGAAATCGTTTTATTATTTGTATATGGTGGTTAGAATTTCATCTGGTTGAAAACTGTTGCTGGCCTCCTTCGGAACACGGTCTTTATGAGTTAACAATAAGTGCAACAGCAACTTTTAGAAAGACATACATGTGAACCAGATAGCATCTAATACCTTCACTTCAAAGAGCTACATCTGTACTTTCATTAGTACATGCGTTACTCTGCCCGGAAAACAAGATATGTCGAGACATCGCTATCCCTGCTTCTGCCTTCAATGGGAATGCCACCCGTCACTATCTCCCACAATGAATGTCATCACCGCACGGAAAGGGTAGAGAAAGCAATAACTTCTGTTATAATTGATAGAAATTGTGATGTTCTCTCCTGTTTCAAAGAATGATCCTTTACCTGATATAATTTCTAAGCTAGG
This sequence comes from Furipterus horrens, assembly GCF_987537825.1. Taxonomy (NCBI): domain Eukaryota; kingdom Metazoa; phylum Chordata; class Mammalia; order Chiroptera; family Furipteridae; genus Furipterus; species Furipterus horrens. The sequence goes on from NW_028327188.1 coordinate 2,796,959, forward strand.
TCTCTTTGAAAACACGGTATTTTCAGATTTTCACAGTGAATTACCAAGAAACAACATAGGAAACCACTGTGAACGGTGAAGTCACATATAGATCCTTTGGTGTGTCAGGTGAAGCACACGACCCAAAAGACTCCAGCGTTCTTGAAACCAGTGTTTGCTCTTTAGTCTACTGTATCAACTCGAAAGCTCACTGAAGCATACAATGAAGCAGAACAACAACGGCACTGCAAGGGCATAATTCCATGTGTTGAAATCGTTTGATTATCTGTATATGGTGGTTAGAATTTCATCTGGTTGAAAACTGTTGCTGGCCTCCTTCGGAACACAGTCTTTAAGAGTTAAAAATAAGTGCAACGACAACTTTTAGAAAGACATACATGAGAACCAGAGAGCATCTAATATTTTCAGTTCAAAGAGCTACATCTGTACTTTCAGTAGTACATGCGTTACTCTGCACGGAAAACAAGATAAGTCCAGACATCGCTATCTCTGATTCTGCCTTCAATGGCAATGCCACCGGTCACTATCTCCCACAATGAATGCCATCACCACACGGACAGGGAAGAGAAAGCAATAACTTCTGTTATAATTGCTAGAAATTGTGATGTTCTCTCCTGTTTCAAAGAATGATCCTTTACCTGATATAATTTCTAAGCTAAGTCTCTTTGAAAACACGGTATTTTCAGATTTTCACAGTGAATTACCAAGAAACAACATAGGAAACCACTGTGAACGGTGAAGTCACATATAGATCCTTTGGTGTGTCAGGTGAAGCACACTACCCAAAAGACTCCAGCGTTCTTGAAACCAGTGTTTGCTCTTTAGTCTACTGTATCAACTCGAAAGCTCACTGAAGCATACAATGAAGCAGAATAACAACGGCACGGCAAGGGCATAATTCCATTTGTTGAAATCGTTTTATTATCTGTATATGGTGGTTAGAATTTCATCTAGTTGAAAACTGTTGCTGGCCTCCTTCGGAACACGGTCTTTATGAGTTAACAGTAAGTGCAACAACAACTTTTAGAAAGACATACATGAGAACCAGATAGCATCTAATATCTTCAGTTCAAAGAGCTACATCTGTACTTTCAGTAGTACATGCGTTACTCTGCCCGGAAAACAAGATATGTCCAGACATCGCTATCTCTGCTTCTGCCTTCAATGGCAATGCCAACGGTCACTGTCTCCCACAACGAATGCCATCACCCCACGGACAGGGAAGAGAAAGCAATAACTTCTGTTATAATTGCTAGAAATTGTGATGTTCTCTCCTGTTTCAAAGAATGTTCCTTTACCTGATATAATTTCTAAGCTAGGTCTCTTTGAAAACACGGTATTTTCAGATTTTCACAGTGAATTACCAAGAAACAACATAGGAAACCACTGTGAACGGTGAAGTCACATATAGATCCTTTGGTGTGTCAGGTGAAGCACACGACCCAAAAGACTCCAGCGTTCTTGAAACCAGTGTTTGCTCTTTAGTCTACTGTATCAACTCGAAAGCTCACTGAAGCATACAATGAAGCAGAACAACAACGGCACTGCAAGGGCATAATTCCATGTGTTGAAATCGTTTGATTATCTGTATATGGTGGTTAGAATTTCATCTGGTTGAAAACTGTTGCTGGCCTCCTTCGGAACACAGTCTTTAAGAGTTAAAAATAAGTGCAACGACATCTTTTAGAAAGACATACATGAGAACCAGAGAGCATCTAATATTTTCAGTTCAAAGAGCTACATCTGTACTTTCAGTAGTACATGCGTTACTCTGCACGGAAAACAAGATAAGTCCAGACATCGCTATCTCTGATTCTGCCTTCAATGGCAATGCCACCGGTCACTATCTCCCACAATGAATGCCATCACCACACGGACAGGGAAGAGAAAGCAATAACTTCTGTTATAATTGCTAGAAATTGTGATGTTCTCTCCTGTTTCAAAGAATGATCCTTTACCTGATATAATTTCTAAGCTAAGTCTCTTTGAAAACACGGTATTTTCAGATTTTCACAGTGAATTACCAAGAAACAACATAGGAAACCACTGTGAACGGTGAAGTCACATATAGATCCTTTGGTGTGTCAGGTGAATCACACTACCCAAAAGACTCCAGCGTTCTTGAAACCAGTGTTTGCTCTTTAGTCTACTGTATCAACTCGAAAGCTCACTGAAGCATACAATGAAGCAGAATAACAACGGCACGGCAAGGGCATAATTCCATTTGTTGAAATCGTTTTATTATCTGTATATGGTGGTTAGAATTTCATCTAGTTGAAAACTGTTGCTGGCCTCCTTCGGAACACGGTCTTTATGAGTTAACAGTAAGTGCAACAACAACTTTTAGAAAGACATACATGAGAACCAGATAGCATCTAATATCTTCAGTTCAAAGAGCTACATCTGTACTTTCAGTAGTACATGCGTTACTCTGCCCGGAAAACAAGATATGTCCAGACATCGCTATCTCTGCTTCTGCCTTCAATGGCAATGCCAACGGTCACTGTCTCCCACAACGAATGCCATCACCCCACGGACAGGGAAGAGAAAGCAATAACTTCTGGTATAATTGCTAGAAATTGTGATGTTCTCTCCTGTTTCAAAGAATGTTCCTTTACCTGATATAATTTCTAAGCTAGGTCTCTTTGAAAACACGGTATTTTCAGATTTTCACAGTGAATTACCAAGAAACAACATAGGAAACCACTGTGAACGGTGAAGTCACATATAGATCCTTTGGTGTGTCAGGTGAAGCACACTACCCAAAAGACTCCAGCGTTCTTGAAACCAGTGTTTGCTCTTTAGTCTACTGTATCAACTCGAAAGCTCACTGAAGCATACAATGAAGCAGAACAACAACGGCACGGCAAGGGCATAATTCCATTTGTTGAAATCGTTTTATTATCTGTATATGGTGGTTAGAATTTCATCTGGTTGAAAACTGTTGCTGGCCTCCTTCGGAACACGGTCTTTATGAGTTAACAGTAAGTGCAACAACAACTTTTAGAAAGACATACATGAGAACCAGATAGCATCTAATATCTTCAGTTCAAAGAGCTACATCTGTACTTTCAGTAGTACATGCGTTACTCTGCCCGGAAAACAAGATATGTCCAGACATCGCTATCTCTGCTTCTGCCTTAAATGGCAATGCCACCGGTCACTATCTCCCACAATGAATGCCATCACCGCACGGACAGGGAAGAGAAAGCAATAACTTCTGTTATAATTGCTAGAAATTGTGATGTTCTCTCCTGTTTCAAAGAATGTTCCTTTACCTGATATAATTTCTAAGCTAGGTCTCTTTGAAAACACGGTATTTTCAGATTTTCACAGTGAATTACCAAGAAACAACATAGGAAACCACTGTGAACGGTGAAGTCACATATAGATCCTTTGGTGTGTCAGGTGAAGCACACTACCCAAAAGACTCCAGCGTTCTTGAAACCAGTGTTTGCTCTTTAGTCTACTGTATCAACTCGAAAGCTCACTGAAGCATACAATGAAGCAGAACAACAACGGCACTGCAAGGGCATAGTTCCATCTGTTGAAATCTTTTGATTATCTGTATATGGTGGTTAGAATTTCATCTGGTTGAAAACTGTTGCTGGCCTCCTTCGGAACACAGTCTTTATGAGTTAACAATAAGTGCAACAACAACTTTTAGAAAGACATACATGAGAACCAGAGAGCATCTAATATCTTCAGTTCAAAGAGCTACATCTGTACTTTCAGTAGTACATGCGTTACTCTGCCCGGAAAACAAGATATGTCCAGACATCGCTATCTCTGCTTCTGCCTTCAATGGGAATGCCACCCGTCACTATCTCCCACAATGAATGCCATCGCCGCACGGACAGGGAAGAGAAAGCAATACCTTCTGTTATAATTGCTAGAAATTGTGATGTTCTCTCCTGTTTCAAAGAATGATCCTTTACCTGATATAATTTCTAAGCTAGGTCTCTTTGAAAATACGGTATTTTCAGATATTCACAGTGAATTACCAAGAAACAACATAGGAAACCACTGTGAACGGTGAAGTCACATATAGATCCTTTGGTGTGTCAGGTGAAGCACACTACCCAAAAGACTCCAGCGTTCTTGAAACCAGTGTTTGCTCTTTAGTCTACTGTATCAACTCGAAAGCTCACTGAAGCATACAATGAAGCAGAATAACAACGGCACGGCAAGGGCATAATTCCATTTGTTGAAATCGTTTTATTATCTGTATATGGTGGTTAGAATTTCATCTGGTTGAAAACTGTTGCTGGCCTCCTTCGGAACACAGTCTTTATGAGTTAACAACAAGTGCAACAACAACTTTTAGAAAGACATACATGAGAACCAGAGAGCATCTAATATCTTCAGTTCAAAGAGCTACATGTGTACTTTCAGTAGTACATGCGTTACTCTGCCCGGAAAACAAGATATGTCCAGACATCGCTATCTCTGCTTCTGCCTTCAATGGGAATGCCACCCGTCACTATCTCCCACAATGAATGCCATCGCCGCACGGACAGGGAAGAGAAAGCAATACCTTCTGTTATAATTGCTAGAAATTGTGATGTTCTCTCCTGTTTCAAAGAATGATCCTTTACCTGATATAATTTCTAAGCTAGGTCTCTTTGAAAACACTGTATTTTCAGATTTTCACAGTGAATTACCAAGAAACAACATAGGAAACCACTGTGAACGGTGAAGTCACATATAGATCCTTTGGTATGTCAGGTTAAGCACACTACCCAAAAGACTCCAGCGTTCTTGAAACCAGTGTTTGCTCTTTAGTCTACTGTATCAACTCGAAAGCTCACTGAAGCATACAATGAAGCAGAAGAACAACGGCACGGCAAGGGCATAATTCCATCTGTTGAAATCGTTTGATTATCTGTATATGGTGGTTAGAATTTCATCTGGTTGAAATCTGTTGCTGGCCTCCTTCGGAACACAGTCTTTATTAGTTAAAAATAAGGGCAACAACAACTTTTAGAAAGACATACATGAGAACCAGATAGCATCTAATATCTTCAGTTGAAAGAGCTACGTCTATACTTTCAGAAGTACATGCGTTACTCTGCACGGAAAACAAGATATGTCCAGACATCGCTTTCATTGCTTCTGCATTCAATGGCAATGCCACCGGTCACTATCTCCCACAATGAATGCCATCACCGCACGGACAGGGAAGAGAAATCAATAACTTCTGTTATAATTGCTAGAAATTGTGATGTTCTCTCCTGTTTTAAAGAATGATCCTTTACATGATATAATTTCTAAGCTAGGTCTCTTTGAAAACACGGTATTTTCAGATTTTCACAGTGAATTACCAAGAAACAACATAGGAAACCACTGTGAACGGTGAAATCACATATAGATCCTTTGGTGTGTCAGGTGAAGCACACTACCCAAAAGACTCCAGCGTTCTTGAAACCAGTGTTTGCTCTTTAGTCTACTGTATCAACTCAAAAGCTCACTGAAGCATACAATGAAGCAGAACAACAACGGCACAGCAAGGGCATAATTCCATCTGTTGAAATCGTTTGATTATCTGTATATGGTGGTTAGAATTTCATCAGGTTGAAAACTGTTGCTGGCCTCCTTCGGAACACGGTCTTTATGAGTTAACAATAAGTGCAACAACAACTTTTAGAAAGACATACATGAGAACCAGATAGCATCTAATATCTTCAGTTCAAAGAGCTACATCTGTACTTTCAGTAGTACATGCGTTACTCTGCCCGGAAAACAAGATATGTCCAGACATCGCTATCTCTTCTTCTGTCTTCAATGGGAATGCCACCCGTCACTATCTCCCACAATGAATGCCATCACCGCACGGACAGGGAAGAGAAAGCAATACCTTCTGTTATAATTGCTAGAAATTGTGATGTTCTCTCCTGTTTCAAAGAATGATCCTTTACCTGATATAATTTCTAAGCTAGGTCTCTTTGAAAACACGGCATTTTCAGATTTTCACAGGGAATTACCAAGAAACAACATAGGAAACCACTGTGAACGGTGAAGTCACATATAGATCCTTTGGTGTGTCAGGTGAAGCACACTACCCAAAAGACTCCAGCGTTCTTGAAACCAGTGTTTGCTCTTTAGTCTACTGTATCAACTCGAAAGCTCAATGAAGCATTCAATGAAGCAGAACAACAACGGCACTGCAAGGGCATAATTCCATCTGTTGAAATCTTTTGATTATCTGTATATGGTGGTTAGAATTTCATCTGGTTGAAAACTGTTGCTGGCCTCCTTCGGAACACAGTCTTTATGAGTTAACAATAAGTGCAACAACAACTTTTAAAAAGACATACATTAGAAGCAGAGAGCATCTAATATCTTCAGTTCAAAGAGCTACATCTGTACTTTCAGTAGTACATGCGTTACTCTGCCCGGAAAACAAGATATGTCGAGACATCGCTATCCCTGTTTCTGCCTTCAATGGGAATGCCACCCGTCACTATCTCCCACAATGAATGCCATCACCGCACGGACAGGGAAGAGGAAGCAATAACTTCTGTTATAATTGCTGGAAATTGTGATGTTCTCTCCTGTTTCAAAGAATGATCCTTTACCTGATATTATTTCTAAGCTAGGTCTCTTTGAAAACACGGTATTTTCAGATTTTCACAGTGAATTACCAAGAAACAACATAGGAAACCACTGTGAACGGTGAAGTCACATATAGATCCTTTGGTGTGTCAGGTGAAGCACACGACCCAAAAGACTCCAGCGTTCTTGAAACCAGTGTTTGCTCTTTAGTCTACTGTATCAACTCGAAAGCTCACTGAAGCATATAATGAAGCAGAACAACAACGGCACAGCAAGTGTATAATTCCATCTGTTGAACTCGTTTGATTATCTGTATATGGTGGTTAGAATTTCATCTGGTTGAAAACTGTTGCTGGCCTCCTTCGGAACACAGTCTTTATGTGTTAACAATAAGTGCAACAACAACTTTTAGAAAGACATACATGAGAACCAGATAGCATCTAATATCTTCAGTTCAAAGAGCTACATCTGTACTTTCAGTAGTACATGCGTTACTCTGCCCCGAAAACAAGATATGTCGAGACATCGCTATCTCTGCTTCTGCCTTCAATGGGAATGCCACCCGTCACTATCTCCCACAATGAATGCCATCACCGAACGGACAGGGAAGAGAAAGCAATAACTTCTGTTATAATTGCTAGAAATTGTGATGTTCTCTCCTGTTTCAAAGATTGATCCTTTGCCTGATATAATTTCTAAGCTAGGTCTCTTTGAAAACACGGTATTTTCAGATATTCACAGTTAATTACCAAGAAACAACATAGGAAACCACTGGGAACGGTGAAGTCACATATAGATCCTTTGGTGTGTCAGGTGAAGCACACTACCCAAAAGACTCCAGCGTTCTTGAAACCAGTGTTTGCTCTTTAGTCTACTGTATCAACTCGAAAGCTCACTGAAGCATACAATGAAGCAGAACAACAACGGCACAGCAAGGGCATAATTCCATCTGTTGAACTCGTTTGATTATCTGTATATGGTGGTTAGAATTTCATCTGGTTGAAAACTGTTGCTGGCCTCCTTCGGAACACAGTCTTTATGAGTTAACAATAAGTGCAACAACAACTTTTAGAAAGACATACATGAGAACCAGATAGCATCTAATATCTTCAGTTCAAAGAGCTACATCTGTACTTTCAGTAGTACATGCGTTACTCTGCCCCGAAAACAAGATATGTCGAGACATCGCTATCTCTGCTTCTGCCTTCAATGGGAATGCCACCCGTCACTATCTCCCACAATGAATGCCATCACCGCACGGACAGGGAAGAGAAAGCAATAACTTCTGTTATAATTGCTAGAAATTTTGATGTTCTCTCCTGTTTCAAAGAATGATCCTTTGCCTGATATAATTTCTAAGCTAGGTCTCTTTGAAAACACGGTATTTTCAGATATTCACAGTGAATTACCAAGAAACAACATAGGAAACCACTGGGAACGGTGAAGTCACATATAGATCCTTTGGTGTGTCAGGTGAAGCACACTACCCAAAAGACTCCAGCGTTCTTGAAACCAGTGTTTGCTCTTTAGTCTACTGTATCAACTCGAAAGCTCACTGAAGCATACAATGAAGCAGAACAACAACGGCACAGCAAGGGCATAATTCCATCTGTTGAAATCGTTTGATTATCTGTATATGGTGGTTAGAATTTCATCTGGTTGAAAACTGTTGCTGGCCTCCTTCGGAACACAGTCTTTATGAGTTAACAATAAGTGCAACAACAACTTTTAGAAAGACATACATGAGAACCAGATAGCATCTAATATCTTCAGTTCAAAGAGCTACATCTGTACTTTCAGTAGTACATGCGTTACTCTGCACGGAAAACAAGATATGTCGAGACATCGCTATCTCTGCTTCTGCCTTCAATGGGAATGCCACCCGTCACTATCTCCCACAATGAATGCCATCACCGCACGGACAGGGAAGAGAAAGCAATAACTTCTGTTATAATTGCTAGAAATTGTGATGTGCTCTCCTGTTTCAAAGATTGATCCTTTGCCTGATATAATTTCTAAGCTAGGTCTCTTTGAAAACACGGTATTTTCAGATATTCACAGTGAATTACCAAGAAACAACATAGGAAACCACTGGGAACGGTGAAGTCACATATAGATCCTTTGGTGTGTCAGGTGAAGCACACTACCCAAAAGACTCCAGCGTTCTTGAAACCAGTGTTTGCTCTTTAGTCTACTGTATCAACTCGAAAGCTCACTGAAGCATACAATGAAGCAGAACAACAACGGCACAGCAAGGGCATAATTCCATCTGTTGAAATCGTTTGATTATATGTATATGGTGGTTAGAATTTCATCTGGTTGAAAACTGTTGCTGGCCTCCTTCGGATCACAGTCTTTATGAGTTAACAATAAGTGCAACAACAACTTTTAGAAAGACATACATGAGAACCAGATAGCATCTAATATCTTCAGTTCAAAGAGCTACATCTGTACTTTCAGTAGTACATGCGTTACTCTGCCCCGAAAACAAGATATGTCGAGACATCGCTATCTCTGCTTCTGCCTTCAATGGGAATGCCACCCGTCACTATCTCCCACAATGAATGCCATCACCGCACGGACAGGGAAGAGAAAGCAATAACTTCTGTTATAATTGCTAGAAATTGTGATGTTCTCTCCTGTTTCAAAGAATGATGCTTTGCCTGATATAATTTCTAAGCTAGGTCTCTTTGAAAACACGGTATTTTCAGATATTCACAGTGAATTACCAAGAAACAACATAGGAAACCACTGGGAACGGTGAAGTCACATATAGATCCTTTGGTGTGTCAGGTGAAGCACACTACCCAAAAGACTCCAGCGTTCTTGAAACCAGTGTTTGCTCTTTAGTCTACTGTATCAACTCGAAAGCTCACTGAAGCATACAATGAAGCAGAACAACAACGGCACAGCAAGGGCATAATTCCATCTGTTGAAATCGTTTGATTATCTGTATATGGTGGTTAGAATTTCATCTGGTTGAAAACTGTTGCTGGCCTCCTTCGGAACACAGTCTTTATGAGTTAACAATAAGTGCAACAACAACTTTTAGAAAGACATACATGAGAACCAGATAGCATCTAATATCTTCAGTTCAAAGAGCTACATCTGTACTTTCAGTAGTACATGCGTTACTCTGCACGGAAAACAAGATATGTCGAGACATCGCTATCTCTGCTTCTGCCTTCAATGGGAATGCCACCCGTCACTATCTCCCACAATGAATGCCATCACCGCACGGACAGGGAAGAGAAAGCAATAACTTCTGTTATAATTGCTAGAAATTGTGATGTTCTCTCCTGTTTCAAAGATTGATCCTTTGCCTGATATAATTTCTAAGCTAGGTCTCTTTGAAAACACGGTATTTTCAGATATTCACAGTGAATTACCAAGAAACAACATAGGAAACCACTGTGAACGGTGAAGTCACATAGAGATCCTTTGGTGTGTCAGGTGAAGCACACTACCCAAAAGACTCCAGCGTTCTTGAAACCAGTGTTTGCTCTTTAGTCTACTGTATCAACTCGAAAGCTCACTGAAGCATACAATGAAGCAGAACAACAACGGCACAGCAAGGGCATAATTCCATCTGTTGAAATCGTTTGATTATCTGTATATGGTGGTTAGAATTTCATCTGGTTGAAAACTGTTGCTGGCCTCCTTCGGAACACAGTCTTTATGAGTTAACAATAAGTGCAACAACAACTTTTAGAAAGACATACATGAGAACCAGATAGCATCTAATATCTTCAGTTCAAAGAGCTACATCTGTACTTTCAGTAGTACATGCGTTACTCTGCCCCGAAAACAAGATATGTCGAGACATCGCTATCTCTGCTTCTGCCTTCAATGGGAATGCCACCCGTCACTATCTCCCACAATGAATGCCATCACCGCACGGACAGGGAAGAGAAAGCAATAACTTCTGTTATAATTGCTAGAAATTGTGATGTTCTCTCCTGTTTCAAAGAATGATGCTTTGCCTGATATAATTTCTAAGCTAGGTCTCTTTGAAAACACGGTATTTACAGATATTCACAGTGAATTACCAAGAAACAACATAGGAAACCACTGTGAACGGTGAAGTCACATATAGATCCTTTGGTGTGTCAGGTGAAGCACACTACCCAAAAGACTCCAGCGTTCTTGAAACCAGTGTTTGCTCTTTAGTCTACTGTATCAACTCGAAAGCTCACTGAAGCATATAATGAAGCAGAACAACAACGGCACAGCAAGTGTATAATTCCATCTGTTGAACTCGTTTGATTATCTGTATATGGTGGTTAGAATTTCATCTGGTTGAAAACTGTTGCTGGCCTCCTTCGGAACACAGTCTTTATGTGTTAACAATAAGTGCAACAACAACTTTTAGAAAGACATACATGAGAACCAGATAGCATCTAATATCTTCAGTTCAAAGAGCTACATCTGTACTTTCAGTAGTACATGCGTTACTCTGCCCCGAAAACAAGATATGTCGAGACATCGCTATCTCTGCTTCTGCCTTCAATGGGAATGACACCCGTAACTATCTCCCACAATGAATGCCATCACCGCACGGACAGGGAAGAGAAAGCAATAACTTCTGTTATAATTGCTGGAAATTGTGATGTTCTCTCCTGTTTCAAAGATTGATCCTTTGCCTGATATAATTTCTAAGCTAGGTCTCTTTGAAAACACGGTATTTTCAGAGTTTCACAGTGAATTACCAAGAAACAACATAGGAAACCACTGGGAACGGTGAAGTCACATATAGATCCTTTGGTGTGTCAGGTGAAGCACACTACCCAAAAGACTCCAGCGTTCTTGAAACCAGTGTTTGCTCTTTAGTCTACTGTATCAACTCGAAAGCTCACTGAAGCATACAATGAAGCAGAACAACAACGGCACAGCAAGGGCATAATTCCATCTGTTGAAATCGTATGATTATCTGTATATGGTGGTTAGAATTTCATCTGGTTGAAAACTGTTGCTGGCCTCCTTCGGAACACAGTCTTTATGAGTTAACAATAAGTGCAACAACAACTTTTAGAAAGACATACATGAGAACCAGATAGCATCTAATATCTTCAGTTCAAAGAGCTACATCTGTACTTTCAGTAGTACATGCGTTACTCTGCACCGAAAACAAGATATGTCGAGACATCGCTATCTCTGATTGTGCCTTCAATGGCAATGCCAGCGGTCACTATCTCCCACAATGAATGCCATCATCGCACGGACAGGGAAGAGAAAGCAATAACTTCTGTTATAATTGCTAGAAATTGTGATGTTCTCTCCTGTTTCAAAGAATGATGCTTTGCCTGATATAATTTCTAAGCTAGGTCTCTTTGAAAACACGGTATTTTCAGAGTTTCACAGTGAATTACCAAGAAACAACATAGGAAACCACTGGGAACGGTGAAGTCACTTATAGATCCTTTGGTGTGTCAGGTGAAGCACACTACCCAAAAGACTCCAGCGTTCTTGAAACCAGTGTTTGCTCTTTAGTCTACTGTATCAACTCGAAAGCTCACTGAAGCATACAATGAAGCAGAACAACAACGGCACAGCAAGGGCATAATTCCATCTGTTGAAATCGTTTGATTATCTGTATATGGTGGTTAGAATTTCATCTGGTTGAAAACTGTTGCCGGCCTCCTTCGGAACACAGTCTTTATGAGTTAACAATAAGTGCAACAACAACTTTTAGAAAGACATACATGAGAACCAGATAGCATCTAATATCTTCAGTTCAAAGAGCTACATCTGTACTTTCAGTAGTACATGCGTTACAATGCACGGAAAACAAGATATGTCGAGACATCGCTATCTCTGATTGTGCCTTCAATGGCAATGCCACGGGTCACTATCTCCCACAATGAATGCCATCACCGCACGGACAGGGAAGAGAAAGCAATAACTTCTGTTATAATTGCTAGAAATTGTGATCTTCTCTCCTGTTTCAAAGAATGATGCTTTGCCTGATATAATTTCTAAGCTAGGTCTCTTTGAAAACACGGTATTTTCAGAGTTTCACAGTGAATTACCAAGAAACAACATAGGAAACCACTGGGAACGGTGAAGTCACATATAGGTCCTTTGGTGTGTCAGGTGAAGCACACTACCCAAAAGACTCCAGCGTTCTTGAAACCAGTGTTTGCTCTTTAGTCTACTGTATCAACTCGAAAGCTCACTGAAGCACACAATGAAGCAGTACAACAACGGCACAGCAAGGGCATAATTCCATCTGTTGAAATCGTTTGATTATCTGTATATGGTGGTTAGAATTTCATCTGGTTGAAAACTGTTGCTGGCCTCCTTCGGAACACAGTCTTTATGAGTTAACAATAAGTGCAACAACAACTTTTAGAAAGACATACATGAGAACCAGATAGCATCTAATATCTTCAGTTCAAAGAGCTACATCTGTACTTTCAGTAGTACATGCGTTACTCTGCACGGAAAACAAGATATGTCGAGACATCGCTATCTCTGATTCTGCCTTCAAGGCAATGCCACCGGTCACTATCTCCCACAATGAATGCCATCACCGCACGGACAGGGAAGAGAAAGCAATAACTTCTGTTATAATTGCTAGAAATTGTGATGTTCTCTCCTGTTTCAAAGAATGGTGCTTTGCCTGATATAATTTCTAAGCTAGGTCTCTTTGAAAACACGGTATTTTCAGAGTTTCACAGTGAATTACCAAGAAACAACGTAGGAAACCACTGGGAACGGTGAAGTCACATATAGATCCTTTGGTGTGTCAGGTGAAGCACACTACCCAAAAGACTCCAGCGTTCTTGAAACCAGTGTTTGCTCTTTAGTCTACTGTATCAACTCGAAAGCTCACTGAAGCATACAATGAAGCAGAACAACAACGGCACAGCAAGGGCATAATTCCATCTGTTGAAATCGTTTGATTATCTGTATATGGTGGTTAGAATTTCATCTGGTTGAAAACTGTTGCTGGCCTCCTTCGGAACACAGTCTTTATCAGTTAACAATAAGTGCAACAACAACTTTTAGAAATTCATACATGAGAACCAGATAGCATCTAATATCTTCAGTTCAAAGAGCTACATCTGTACTTTCAGTAGTACATGCGTTACTCTGCCCCGAAAACAAGATATGTCGAGACATCGCTATCTCTGCTTCTGCCTTCAATGGGAATGCCACCCGTTACTATCTCCCACAATGAATGCCATCACCGCACGGACAGGGAAGAGAAAGCAATAACTTCTGTTATAATTGCTAGAAATTGTGATGTTCTCTCCTGTTTCAAAGATTGATCCTTTGCCTGATATAATTTATAAGCTAGGTCTCTTTGAAAACACGGTATTTTCAGAGTTTCACAGTGAATTACCAAGAAACAACGTAGGAAACCACTGGGAACGGTGAAGTCACATATAGATCCTTTGGTGTGTCAGGTGAAGCACACTACCCAAAAGACTCCAGCGTTCTTGAAACCAGTGTTTGCTCTTTAGTCTACTGTATCAACTCGAAAGCTCACTGAAGCATACAATGAAGCAGAACTACAACGGCACTGCAAGGGCATAATTCCATCTGTTGAAATCATTTGATTATCTGTATATGGTGGTTAGAATTTCATCTGGTTGAAAACTGTTGCTGGCCTCCTTCGGAACACAGTCATTAGGAGTTAAAAATAAGCGCAACAACAACTTTTAGAAAGACATACATGAGAACCAGATAGCATCTAATATCTTCAGTTCAAAGAGCTACATCTGTACTTTCAGTAGTACATGCGTTACTCTGCCCCGAAAACAAGATATGTCGAGACATCGCTATCTCTGCTTCTGCCTTCAATGGGAATGCCACCCGTCACTATCTCCCACAATGAATGCCATCACCGCACGGACAGGGAAGAGAAAGCAATAACTTCTGTAATAATTGCTAGAAATTGTGATGTTCTCTCCTGTTTCAAAGATTGATCCTTTGCCTGATATAATTTCTAAGCTAGGTCTCTTTGAAAACACGGTATTTTCAGATATTCACAGTGAATTACCAAGAAACATCATAGGAAACCACTGTGAACGGTGAAGTCACATATAGATCCTTTGGTGTGTCAGGTGAAGCACACTACCCAAAAGTCTCCAGCGTTCTTGAAACCAGTGTTTGCTCTTTAGTCTACTGTATCAACTCAAAAGCTCACTGAAGCATACAATGAAGCAGAACAACAACGGCACAGCAAGGGCATAATTCCATCTGTTGAAATCGTTTGATTATCTGTATATAGTGGTTAGAATTTCATCTGGTTGAAAATTGTTGCTGGCCTCCTTCGGAACACAGTCTTTATGAGTTAACAATAAGTGCAACAACAACTTTTAGAAAGACATACATGAGAACCAGATAGCATCTAATATCTTCAGTTCAAAGAGCTACATCTGTACTTTCAGTAGTACATGCGTTACTCTGCCCCGAAAACAAGATATGTCGAGACATCGCTATCTCTGCTTCTGCCTTCAATGGGAATGCCACCCGTCACTATCTCCCACAATGAATGCCATCACCGCACGGACAGGGAAGAGAAAGCAATAACTTCTGTTATAATTGCTAGAAATTGTGATGTTCTCTCCTGTTTCAAAGAATGGTGCTTTGCCTGATATAATTTCTAAGCTAGGTCTCTTTGAAAACACGGTATTTTCAGAGTTTCACAGTGAATTACCAAGAAACAACGTAGGAAACCACTGGGAACGGTGAAGTCACATATAGATCCTTTGGTGTGTCAGGTGAAGCACACTACCCAAAAGACTCCAGCGTTCTTGAAACCAGTGTTTGCTCTTTAGTCTACTGTATCAACTCGAAAGCTCACTGAAGCATACAATGAAGCAGAACTACAACGGCACTGCAAGGGCATAATTCCATCTGTTGAAATCGTTTGATTATCTGTATATGGTGGTTAGAATTTCATCTGGTTGAAAATTGTTGCTGGCCTCCTTCGGAACACAGTCTTTATGAGTTAACAATAAGTGCAACAACAACTTTTAGAAAGACATACATGAGAACCAGATAGCATCTAATATCTTCAGTTCAAAGAGCTACATCTGTACTTTCAGTAGTACATGCGTTACTCTGCCCCGAAAACAAGATATGTCGAGACATCGCTATCTCTGCTTCTGCCTTCAATGGGAATGCCACCCGTCACTATCTCCCACAATGAATGCCATCACCGCACGGACAGGGAAGAGAAAGCAATAACTTCTGTTATAATTGCTAGAAATTGTGATGTTCTCTCCTGTTTCAAAGATTGATCCTTTGCCTGATATAATTTCTAAGCTAGGTCTCTTTGAAAACACGGTATTTTCAGATATTCACAGTGAATTACCAAGAAACAACATAGGAAACCACTGTGAACGGTGAAGTCACATATAGATCCTTTGGTGTGTCAGGTGAAGCACACTACCCAAAAGACTCCAGCGTTCTTGAAACCAGTGTTTGCTCTTTAGTCTACTGTATCAACTCGAAAGCTCACTGAAGCATACAATGAAGCAGAACAACAACGGCACAGCAAGTGTATAATTCCATCTGTTGAACTCGTTTGATTATCTGTATATGGTGGTTAGAATTTCATCTGGTTGAAAACTGTTGCTGGCCTCCTTCGGAACACAGTCTTTATGTGTTAACAATAAGTGCAACAACAACTTTTAGAAAGACATACATGAGAACCAGATAGCATCTAATATCTTCAGTTCAAAGAGCTACATCTGTACTTTCAGTAGTACATGCGTTACTCTGCCCCGAAAACAAGATATGTCGAGACATCGCTATCTCTGCTTCTGCCTTCAATGGGAATGCCACCCGTCACTATCTCCCACAATGAATGCCATCACCGCACGGACAGGGAAGAGAAAGCAATAACTTCTGTTATAATTGCTAGAAATTGTGATGTTCTCTCCTGTTTCAAAGAATGGTGCTTTGCCTGATATAATTTCTAAGCTAGGTCTCTTTGAAAACACGGTATTTTCAGAGTTTCACAGTGAATTACCAAGAAACAACGTAGGAAACCACTGGGAACGGTGAAGTCACATATAGATCCTTTGGTGTGTCAGGTGAAGCACACTACCCAAAAGACTCCAGCGTTCTTGAAACCAGTGTTTGCTCTTTAGTCTACTGTATCAACTCGAAAGCTCACTGAAGCATACAATGAAGCAGAACTACAACGGCACTGCAAGGGCATAATTCCATCTGTTGAAATCATTTGATTATCTGTATATGGTGGTTAGAATTTCATCTGGTTGAAAACTGTTGCTGGCCTCCTTCGGAACACAGTCATTAGGAGTTAAAAATAAGCGCAACAACAACTTTTAGAAAGACATACATGAGAACCAGATAGCATCTAATATCTTCAGTTCAAAGAGCTACATCTGTACTTTCAGTAGTACATGCGTTACTCTGCCCCGAAAACAAGATATGTCGAGACATCGCTATCTCTGCTTCTGCCTTCAATGGGAATGCCACCCGTCACTATCTCCCACAATGAATGCCATCACCGCACGGACAGGGAAGAGAAAGCAATAACTTCTGTAATAATTGCTAGAAATTGTGATGTTCTCTCCTGTTTCAAAGATTGATCCTTTGCCTGATATAATTTCTAAGCTAGGTCTCTTTGAAAACACGGTATTTTCAGATATTCACAGTGAATTACCAAGAAACATCATAGGAAACCACTGTGAACGGTGAAGTCACATATAGATCCTTTGGTGTGTCAGGTGAAGCACACTACCCAAAAGTCTCCAGCGTTCTTGAAACCAGTGTTTGCTCTTTAGTCTACTGTATCAACTCAAAAGCTCACTGAAGCATACAATGAAGCAGAACAACAACGGCACAGCAAGGGCATAATTCCATCTGTTGAAATCGTTTGATTATCTGTATATGGTGGTTAGAATTTCATCTGGTTGAAAATTGTTGCTGGCCTCCTTCGGAACACAGTCTTTATGAGTTAACAATAAGTGCAACAACAACTTTTAGAAAGACATACATGAGAACCAGATAGCATCTAATATCTTCAGTTCAAAGAGCTACATCTGTACTTTCAGTAGTACATGCGTTACTCTGCCCCGAAAACAAGATATGTCGAGACATCGCTATCTCTGCTTCTGCCTTCAATGGGAATGCCACCCGTCACTATCTCCCACAATGAATGCCATCACCGCACGGACAGGGAAGAGAAAGCAATAACTTCTGTTATAATTGCTAGAAATTGTGATGTTCTCTCCTGTTTCAAAGATTGATCCTTTGCCTGATATAATTTCTAAGCTAGGTCTCTTTGAAAACACGGTATTTTCAGATATTCACAGTGAATTACCAAGAAACAACATAGGAAACCACTGTGAACGGTGAAGTCACATATAGATCCTTTGGTGTGTCAGGTGAAGCACACTACCCAAAAGACTCCAGCGTTCTTGAAACCAGTGTTTGCTCTTTAGTCTACTGTATCAACTCGAAAGCTCACTGAAGCATACAATGAAGCAGAACAACAACGGCACAGCAAGTGTATAATTCCATCTGTTGAACTCGTTTGATTATCTGTATATGGTGGTTAGAATTTCATCTGGTTGAAAACTGTTGCTGGCCTCCTTCGGAACACAGTCTTTATGTGTTAACAATAAGTGCAACAACAACTTTTAGAAAGACATACATGAGAACCAGATAGCATCTAATATCTTCAGTTCAAAGAGCTACATCTGTACTTTCAGTAGTACATGCGTTACTCTGCCCCGAAAACAAGATATGTCGAGACATCGCTATCTCTGCTTCTGCCTTCAATGGGAATGCCACCCGTCACTATCTCCCACAATGAATGCCATCACCGAACGGACAGGGAAGAGAAAGCAATAACTTCTGTTATAATTGCTAGAAATTGTGATGTTCTCTCCTGTTTCAAAGATTGATCCTTTGCCTGATATAATTTCTAAGCTAGGTCTCTTTGAAAACACGGTATTTTCAGATATTCACAGTGAATTACCAAGAAACAACATAGGAAACCACTGGGAACGGTGAAGTCACATATAGATCCTTTGGTGTGTCAGGTGAAGCACACTACCCAAAAGACTCCAGCGTTCTTGAAACCAGTGTTTGCTCTTTAGTCTACTGTATCAACTCGAAAGCTCACTGAAGCATACAATGAAGCAGAACAACAACGGCACAACAAGTGTATAATTCCATCTGTTGAACTCGTTTGATTATCTGTATATGGTGGTTAGAATTTCATCTGGTTGAAAACTGTTGCTGGCCTCCTTCGGAACACAGTCTTTATGAGTTAACAATAAGTGCAACAACAACTTTTAGAAAGACATACATGAGAACCAGATAGCATCTAATATCTTCAGTTCAAAGAGCTACATCTGTACTTTCAGTAGTACATGCGTTACTCTGCCCCGAAAACAAGATATGTCGAGACATCGCTATCTCTGCTTCTGCCTTCAATGGGAATGCCACCCGTCACTATCTCCCACAATGAATGCCATCACCGCACGGACAGGGAAGAGAAAGCAATAACTTCTGTTATAATTGCTAGAAATTTTGATGTTCTCTCCTGTTTCAAAGATTGATCCTTTGCCTGATATAATTTCTAAGCTAGGTCTCTTTGAAAACACGGTATTTTCAGATATTCACAGTGAATTACCAAGAAACAACATAGGAAACCACTGGGAACGGTGAAGTCACATATAGATCCTTTGGTGTGTCAGGTGAAGCACACTACCCAAAAGACTCCAGCGTTCTCGAAACCAGTGTTTGCTCTTTAGTCTACTGTATCAACTCGAAAGCTCACTGAAGCATACAATGTAGCAGAACAACAACGGCACAGCAAGGGCATAATTCCATCTGTTGAAATCGTTTGATTATCTGTATATGGTGGTTAGAATTTCATCTGGTTGAAAACTGTTGCTGGCCTCCTTCGGAACACAGTCTTTATGAGTTAACAATAAGTGCAACAACAACTTTTAGAAAGACATACATGAGAACCAGATAGCATCTAATATCTTCAGTTCAAAGAGCTACATCTGTACTTTCAGTAGTACATGCGTTACTCTGCACGGAAAACAAGATATGTCGAGACATCGCTATCTCTGCTTCTGCCTTCAATGGGAATGCCACCCGTCACTATCTCCCACAATGAATGCCATCACCGCACGGACAGGGAAGAGAAAGCAATAACTTCTGTTATAATTGCTAGAAATTGTGATGTTCTCTCCTGTTTCAAAGATTGATCCTTTGCCTGATATAATTTCTAAGCTAGGTCTCTTTGAAAACACGGTATTTTCAGATATTCACAGTGAATTACCAAGAAACAACATAGGAAACCACTGTGAACGGTGAAGTCACATATAGATCCTTTGGTGTGTCAGGTGAAGCACACTACCCAAAAGACTCTAGCGTTCTTGAAACCAGTGTTTGCTCTTTAGTCTACTGTATCAACTCGAAAGCTCACTGAAGCATACAATGAAGCAGAACAACAACGGCACAGCAAGGGCATAATTCCATCTGTTGAAATCGTTTGATTATCTGTATATGGTGGTTAGAATTTCATCTGGTTGAAAACTGTTGCTGGCCTCCTTCGGAACACAGTCTTTATGAGTTAACAATAAGTGCAACAACAACTTTTAGAAAGACATACATGAGAACCAGATAGCATCTAATATCTTCAGTTCAAAGAGCTACATCTGTACTTTCAGTAGTACATGCGTTACTCTGCCCCGAAAACAAGATATGTCGAGACATCGCTATCTCTGCTTCTGCCTTCAATGGGAATGCCACCCGTCACTATCTCCCACAATGAATGCCATCACCGCACGGACAGGGAAGAGAAAGCAATAACTTCTGTTATAATTGCTAGAAATTGTGATGTTCTCTCCTGTTTCAAAGAATGATGCTTTGCCTGATATAATTTCTAAGCTAGGTCTCTTTGAAAACACGGTATTTTCAGATATTCACAGTGAATTACCAAGAAACAACATAGGAAACCACTGGGAACGGTGAAGTCACATATAGATCCTTTGGTGTGTCAGGTGAAGCACACTACCCAAAAGACTCCAGCGTTCTTGAAACCAGTGTTTGCTCTTTAGTCTACTGTATCAACTCGAAAGCTCACTGAAACATACAATGAAGCAGAACAACAACGGCACAGCAAGGGCATAATTCCATCTGTTGAAATCGTTTGATTATCTGTATATGGTGGTTAGAATTTCATCTGGTTGAAAACTGTTGCTGGCCTCCTTCGGAACACAGTCTTTATGAGTTAACAATAAGTGCAACAACAACTTTTAGAAAGACATACATGAGAACCAGATAGCATCTAATATCTTCAGTTCAAAGAGCTACATCTGTACTTTCAGTAGTACATGCGTTACTCTGCACGGAAAACAAGATATGTCGAGACATCGCTATTTCTGATTGTGCCTTCAATGGCAATGCCAGCGGTCAGTATCTCCCACAATGAATGCCATCATCGCACGGACAGGGAAGAGAAAGCAATAAC
This sequence comes from Furipterus horrens, assembly GCF_987537825.1. Lineage (NCBI taxonomy): Eukaryota > Metazoa > Chordata > Mammalia > Chiroptera > Furipteridae > Furipterus > Furipterus horrens. The sequence continues at coordinate 2,817,996 of NW_028327188.1, forward strand.
TTCTGTTATAATTGCTAGAAATTGTGATGTTCTCTCCTGTTTCAAAGAATGATGCTTTGCCTGATATAATTTCTAAGCTAGGTCTCTTTGAAAACACGGTATTTTCAGAGTTTCACAGTGAATTACCAAGAAACAACATAGGAAACCACTGGGAACGGTGAAGTCACTTATAGATCCTTTGGTGTGTCAGGTGAAGCACACTACCCAAAAGACTCCAGCGTTCTTGAAACCAGTGTTTGCTCTTTAGTCTACTGTATCAACTCGAAAGCTCACTGAAGCATACAATGAAGCAGAACAACAACGGCACAGCAAGGGCATAATTCCATCTGTTGAAATCGTTTGATTATCTGTATATGGTGGTTAGAATTTCATCTGGTTGAAAACTGTTGCCGGCCTCCTTCGGAACACAGTCTTTATGAGTTAACAATAAGTGCAACAACAACTTTTAGAAAGACATACATGAGAACCAGATAGCATCTAATATCTTCAGTTCAAAGAGCTACATCTGTACTTTCAGTAGTACATGCGTTACTCTGCATGGTAAACAAGATATGTCCAGACATCGCTATCTCTGATTCTGCCTTCAAAGGCAATGCCAGCGGTCACTATCTCCCACAATGAATTCCATCACCACACAGACAGGGAAGAGAAAGCAATAACTTCTGTTATAATTGCTAGAAATTGTGATGTTCTCTCCTGTTTCAAAGAATGATGCTTTGCCTGATATAATTTCTAAGCTAGGTCTCTTTGAAAACACGGTATTTTCAGAGTTTCACAGTGAATTACCAAGAAACAACATAGGAAACCACTGGGAACGGTGAAGTCACATATAGATCCTTTGGTGTGTCAGGTGAAGCACACTACCCAAAAGACTCCAGCGTTCTTGAAACCAGTGTTTGCTCTTTAGTCTACTGTATCAACTCGAAAGCTCACTGAAGCATACAATGAAGCAGAACAACAACGGCACAGCAAGGGCATAATTCCATCTGTTGAAATCGTTTGATTATCTGTATATGGTGGTTAGAATTTCATCTGGTTGAAAACTGTTGCTGGCCTCCTTCGGAACACAGTCTTTATGAGTTAACAATAAGTGCAACAACAACTTTTAGAAAGACATACATGAGAACCAGATAGCATCTAATATCTTCAGTTCAAAGAGCTACATCTGTACTTTCAGTAGTACATGCGTTACTCTGCACGGAAAACAAGATATGTCGAGACATCGCTATTTCTGATTGTGCCTTCAATGGCAATGCCAGCGGTCAGTATCTCCCACAATGAATGCCATCATCGCACGGACAGGGAAGAGAAAGCAATAACTTCTGTTATAATTGCTAGAAATTGTGATGTTCTCTCCTGTTTCAAAGAATGATGCTTTGCCTGATATAATTTCTAAGCTAGGTCTCTTTGAAAACACGGTATTTTCAGAGTTTCACAGTGAATTACCAAGAAACAACATAGGAAACCACTGGGAACGGTGAAGTCACTTATAGATCCTTTGGTGTGTCAGGTGAAGCACACTACCCAAAAGACTCCAGCGTTCTTGAAACCAGTGTTTGCTCTTTAGTCTACTGTATCAACTCGAAAGCTCACTGAAGCATACAATGAAGCAGAACAACAACGGCACAGCAAGGGCATAATTCCATCTGTTGAAATCGTTTGATTATCTGTATATGGTGGTTAGAATTTCATCTGGTTGAAAACTGTTGCCGGCCTCCTTCGGAACACAGTCTTTATGAGTTAACAATAAGTGCAACAACAACTTTTAGAAAGACATACATGAGAACCAGATAGCATCTAATATCTTCAGTTCAAAGAGCTACATCTGTACTTTCAGTAGTACATGCGTTACTCTGCATGGTAAACAAGATATGTCCAGACATCGCTATCTCTGATTCTGCCTTCAAAGGCAATGCCAGCGGTCACTATCTCCCACAATGAATTCCATCACCACACAGACAGGGAAGAGAAAGCAATAACTTCTGTTATAATTGCTAGAAATTGTGATGTTCTCTCCTGTTTCAAAGAATGATGCTTTGCCTGATATAATTTCTAAGCTAGGTCTCTTTGAAAACACGGTATTTTCAGAGTTTCACAGTGAATTACCAAGAAACAACATAGGAAACCACTGGGAACGGTGAAGTCACATATAGATCCTTTGGTGTGTCAGGTGAAGCACACTACCCAAAAGACTCCAGCGTTCTTGAAACCAGTGTTTGCTCTTTAGTCTACTGTATCAACTCGAAAGCTCACTGAAGCATACAATGAAGCAGAACAACAACGGCACAGCAAGGGCATAATTCCATCTGTTGAAATCGTTTGATTATCTGTATATGGTGGTTAGAATTTCATCTGGTTGAAAACTGTTGCTGGCCTCCTTCGGATCACAGTCTTTATCAGTTAACAATAAGTGCAACAACAACTTTTAGAAAGACATACATGAGAACCAGATAGCATCTAATATCTTCAGTTCAAAGAGCTACATCTGTACTTTCAGTAGTACATGCGTTACAATGCACGGAAAACAAGATATGTCGAGACATCGCTATCTCTGATTGTGCCTTCAATGGCAATGCCACGGGTCACTATCTCCCACAATGAATGCCATCACCGCACGGACAGGGAAGAGAAAGCAATAACTTCTGTTATAATTGCTAGAAATTGTGATCTTCTCTCCTGTTTCAAAGAATGATGCTTTGCCTGATATAATTTCTAAGCTAGGTCTCTTTGAAAACACGGTATTTTCAGAGTTTCACAGTGAATTACCAAGAAACAACATAGGAAACCACTGGGAACGGTGAAGTCACATATAGGTCCTTTGGTGTGTCAGGTGAAGCACACTACCCAAAAGACTCCAGCGTTCTTGAAACCAGTGTTTGCTCTTTAGTCTACTGTATCAACTCGAAAGCTCACTGAAGCACACAATGAAGCAGTACAACAACGGCACAGCAAGGGCATAATTCCATCTGTTGAAATCGTTTGATTATCTGTATATGGTGGTTAGAATTTCATCTGGTTGAAAACTGTTGCTGGCCTCCTTCGGAACACAGTCTTTATGAGTTAACAATAAGTGCAACAACAACTTTTAGAAAGACATACATGAGAACCAGATAGCATCTAATATCTTCAGTTCAAAGAGCTACATCTGTACTTTCAGTAGAACATGCGTTACTCTGCACGGAAAACAAGATATGTCCAGACATCGCTATCTCTGATTCTGCCTTCAATGGCAATGCCACCGGTCACTATTTCCCACAATGAATGCCATCACCGCACGGACAGGGAAGAGAAAGCAATAACTTCTGTTATAATTGCTAGAAATTGTGATGTTCTCTCCTGTTTCAAAGAATGATGCTTTGCCTGATATAAATTCTAAGCTAGGTCTCTTTGAAAACACGGTATTTTCAGAGTTTCACAGTGAATTACCAAGAAACAACATAGGAAACCACTGGGAACGGTGAAGTCACATATAGATCCTTTGGTGTGTCAGGTGAAACACACTACCCAAAAGACTCCAGCGTTCTTGAAACCAGTGTTTGCTCTTTAGTCTACTGTATCAACTCTAAATCTCACTGAAGTATACAATAAAGCAGAACAACAACGGCACAGCAAGGGCATAATTCCATCTGTTGAAATCGTTTGATTATCTGTATATGGTGGTTAGAATTTCATCTGGTTGAAAACTGTTGCTGGCCTCCTTCGGAACACAGTCTTTATGAGTTAACAATAAGTGCAACAATAACTTTTAGAAAGACATACATGAGAACCAGATAGCATCTAATATCTTCAGTTCAAAGAGCTACATCTATACTTTCAGTAGTATATGCGTTACTCTGCACGGAAAACAAGATATGTCGAGACATCGCTATCTCTGATTCTGCCTTCAATGGCAATGCCACCGGTCACTATCTCCCACAATGAATGCTATCACCGAACGGAAAGGGAAGAGAAAGCAATAACTTCTGTTATAATTGCTAGAAATTGTGATGTTCTCTCCTGTTTCAAAGAATGATGCTTTGCCTGATATAATTTCTAAGCTAGGTCTCTTTGAAAACACGGTATTTTCAGAGTTTCACAGTGAATTACCAAGAAACAACGTAGGAAACCACTGGGAACGGTGAAGTCACATATAGATCCTTTGGTGTGTCAGGTGAAGCACACTACCCAAAAGACTCCAGCGTTCTTGAAACCAGTGTTTGCTCTTTAGTCTACTGTATCAACTCGAAAGCTCACTGAAGCATACAATGAAGCAGAACAACAACGGCACAGCAAGGGCATAATTCCATCTGTTGAAATCGTTTGATTATCTGTATATGGTGGTTAGAATTTCATCTGGTTGAAAACTGTTGCTGGCCTCCTTCGGAACACAGTCTTTATGAGTTAACAATAAGTGCAACAACAACTTTTAGAAAGACATACATGAGAACCAGATAGCATCTCATATCTTCAGTTCAAAGAGCTACATCTGTACTTTCAGTAGTACATACGTTACTCTGCATGGAAAACAAGATATGTCCAGACATCGCTATCTCTGATTCAGCCTTCAATCGCAATGCCACCGGTCACTATCTCCCACAATGAATACCATCACCGCACGGACAGGGAAGAGAAAGCAATAACTTCTGTTATAATTGCTAGAAATTGTGATGTTCTCTCCTGTTTCAAAGAATGATCCTTTGCCTGATATAATTTCTAAGCTAGGTCTCTTTGAAAACACGGTATTTTCAGAGTTTCACAGTGAATAACCAAGAAACAACATAGGAAACCACTGGGAACGGTGAAGTCACATATAGATCCTTTGGTGTGTCAGGTGAAACACACTACCCAAAAGACTCCAGCGTTCTTGAAACCAGTGTTTGCTCTTTAGTCTACTGTATCAACTCGAAAGCTCACTGAAGCATACAATGAAGCAGAACAACAACGGCACAGCAAGGGCATAATTCCATCTGTTGAAATCGTTTGATTATCTGTATATGGCGGTTAGAATTTCATCTGGTTGAAAACTGTTGCTGGCCTCCTTTGGAACACAGTCTTTATGAGTTAACAATAAGTGCAACAACAACTTTTAGAAAGACATACATGAGAACCAGATAGCATCTAATATCTTCAGTTCAAAGAGCTACATCTGTACTTTCAGTAGTACATGCGTTACTCTGCACGGAAAACAAGATATGTCGAGACATCGCTATCTCTGATTGTGCCTTCAATGGCAATGCCAGCGGTCACTATCTCCCACAATGAATGCCATCACCGCACGGACAGGGAAGAGAAAGCAATAACTTCTGTTATAATTGCTAGAAATTGTGATGTTCTCTCCTGTTTCAAAGAATGATGCTTTGCCTGATATAATTTCTAAGCTAGGTCTCTTTGAAAACACGGTATTTTCAGAGTTTCACAGTGAATTACCAAGAAACAACATAGGAAACCACTGGGAACGGTGAAGTCACTTATAGATCCTTTGGTGTGTCAGGTGAAGCACACTACCCAAAAGACTCCAGCGTTCTTGAAACCAGTGTTTGCTCTTTAGTCTACTGCATCAACTCGAAAGCTCACTGAAGCATACAATGAAGCAGAACAACAACGGCACAGCAAGGGCATAATTCCATCTGTTGAAATCGTTTGATTATCTGTATATGGTGGTTAGAATTTCATCTGGTTGAAAACTGTTGCCGGCCTCCTTCGGAACACATTCTTTATGAGTTAACAATAAGTGCAACAACAACTTTTAGAAAGACATACATGAGAACCAGATAGCATCTAATATCTTCAGTTCAAAGAGCTACATCTGTACTTTCAGTAGTACATGCGTTACTCTGCATGGTAAACAAGATATGTCCAGACATCGCTATCTCTGATTCTGCCTTCAAAGGCAATGCCAGCGATCACTATCTCCCACAATGAATGCCATCACCACACAGACAGGGAAGAGAAAGCAATAACTTCTGTTATAATTGCTAGAAATTGTGATGTTCTCTCCTGTTTCAAAGAATGATGCTTTGCCTGATATAATTTCTAAGCTAGGTCTCTTTGAAAACACGGTATTTTCAGAGTTTCACAGTGAATTACCAAGAAACAACGTAGGAAACCACTGGGAACGGTGAAGTCACATATAGATCCTTTGGTGTGTCAGGTGAAGCACACTACCCAAAAGACTCCAGCGTTCTTGAAACCAGTGTTTGCTCTTTAGTCTACTGTATCAACTCGAAAGCTCACTGAAGCATACAATGAAGCATAACAACAACGGCACAGCAAGGGCATAATTCCATCTGTTGAAATCGTTTGATTATCTGTATATGGTGGTTAGAATTTCATCTGGTTGAAAACTGTTGCTGGCCTCCTTCGGAACACAGTCTTTATGAGTTAACAATAAGTGCAACAACAACTTTTAGAAAGACATACATGAGAACCAGATAGCATCTCATATCTTCAGTTCAAAGAGCTACATCTGTACTTTCAGTAGTACATACGTTACTCTGCATGGAAAACAAGATATGTCCAGACATCGCTATCTCTGATTCTGCCTTCAATCGCAATGCCACCGGTCACTATCTACCACAATGAATACCATCACCGCACGGACAGGGAAGAGAAAGCAATAACTTCTGTTATAATTGCTAGAAATTGTGATGTTCTCTCCTGTTTCAAAGAATGATCCTTTGCCTGATATAATTTCTAAGCTAGGTCTCTTTGAAAACACGGTATTTTCAGAGTTTCACAGTGAATAACCAAGAAACAACATAGGAAACCACTGGGAACGGTGAAGTCACATATAGATCCTTTGGTGTGTCAGGTGAAACACACTACCCAAAAGACTCCAGCGTTCTTGAAACCAGTGTTTGCTCTTTAGTCTACTGTATCAACTCGAAAGCTCACTGAAGCATACAATGAAGCAGAACAACAACGGCACAGCAAGGGCATAATTCCATCTGTTGAAATCGTTTGATTATCTATATATGGCGGTTAGAATTTCATCTGGTTGAAAACTGTTGCTGGCCTCCTTTGGAACACAGTCTTTATGAGTTAACAATAAGTGCAACAACAACTTTTAGAAAGACATACATGAGAACCAGATAGCATCTAATATCTTCAGTTCAAAGAGCTACATCTGTACTTTCAGTAGTACATGCGTTACTCTGCCCCGAAAACAAGATATGTCGAGACATCGCTATCTCTGATTCTGCCTTCAAGGCAATGCCACCGGTCACTATCTCCCACAATGAATGCCATCACCGCACGGACAGGGAAGAGAAAGCAATAACTTCTGTTATAATTGCTAGAAATTGTGATGTTCTCTCCTGTTTCAAAGATTGATCCTTTGCCTGATATAATTTATAAGCTAGGTCTCTTTGAAAACACGGTATTTTCAGAGTTTCACAGTGAATTACCAAGAAACAACGTAGGAAACCACTGTGAACGGTGAAGTGACATATAGATCCTTTGGTGTGTCAGGTGAAGCACACTACCCAAAAGACTCCAGCGTTCTTGAAACCAGTGTTTGCTCTTTAGTCTACTGTATCAACTCGAAAGCTCACTGAAGCATACAATGAAGCAGAACTACAACGGCACTGCAAGGGCATAATTCCATCTGTTGAAATCATTTGATTATCTGTATATGGTGGTTAGAATTTCATCTGGTTGAAAACTGTTGCTGGCCGCCTTCGGAACACAGTCATTAGGAGTTAAAAATAAGCGCAACAACAACTTTTAGAAAGACATACATGAGAACCAGATAGCATCTAATATCTTCAGTTCAAAGAGCTACATCTGTACTTTCAGTAGTACATGCGTTACTCTGCCCCGAAAACAAGATATGTCGAGACATCGCTATCTCTGCTTCTGCCTTCAATGGGAATGCCACCCGTCACTATCTCCCACAATGAATGCCATCACCGCACGGACAGGGAAGAGAAAGCAATAACTTCTGTAATAATTGCTAGAAATTGTGATGTTCTCTCCTGTTTCAAAGATTGATCCTTTGCCTGATATAATTTCTAAGCTAGGTCTCTTTGAAAACACGGTATTTTCAGATATTCACAGTGAATTACCAAGAAACATCATAGGAAACCACTGTGAACGGTGAAGTCACATATAGATCCTTTGGTGTGTCAGGTGAAGCACACTACCCAAAAGTCTCCAGCGTTCTTGAAACCAGTGTTTGCTCTTTAGTCTACTGTATCAACTCAAAAGCTCACTGAAGCATACAATGAAGCAGAACAACAACGGCACAGCAAGGGCATAATTCCATCTGTTGAAATCGTTTGATTATCTGTATATGGTGGTTAGAATTTCATCTGGTTGAAAACTGTTGCTGGCCTCCTTCGGAACACAGTCTTTATGAGTTAACAATAAGTGCAACAACAACTTTTAGAAAGACATACATGAGAACCAGATAGCATCTAATATCTTCAGTTCAAAGAGCTACATCTGTACTTTCAGTAGTACATGCGTTACTCTGCCCCGAAAACAAGATATGTCGAGACATCGCTATCTCTGCTTCTGCCTTCAATGGGAATGCCACCCGTCACTATCTCCCACAATGAATGCCATCACCGCACGGACAGGGAAGAGAAAGCAATAACTTCTGTTATAATTGCTAGAAATTGTGATGTTCTCTCCTGTTTCAAAGATTGATCCTTTGCCTGATATAATTTCTAAGCTAGGTCTCTTTGAAAACACGGTATTTTCAGATATTCACAGTGAATTACCAAGAAACAACATAGGAAACCACTGTGAACGGTGAAGTCACATATAGATCCTTTGGTGTGTCAGGTGAAGCACACTACCCAAAAGACTCCAGCGTTCTTGAAACCAGTGTTTGCTCTTTAGTCTACTGTATCAACTCGAAAGCTCACTGAAGCATACAATGAAGCAGAACAACAACGGCACAGCAAGTGTATAATTCCATCTGTTGAACTCGTTTGATTATCTGTATATGGTGGTTAGAATTTCATCTGGTTGAAAACTGTTGCTGGCCTCCTTCGGAACACAGTCTTTATGAGTTAACAATAAGTGCAACAATAACTTTTAGAAAGACATACATGAGAACCAGATAGCATCTAATATCTTCAGTTCAAAGAGCTACATCTGTACTTTCAGTAGTACATGCGTTACTCTGCACGGAAAACAAGATATGTCGAGACATCGCTATCTCTGATTCTGCCTTCAAGGCAATGCCACCGGTCACTATCTCCCACAATGAATGCCATCACCGCACGGACAGGGAAGAGAAAGCAATAACTTCTGTTATAATTGCTAGAAATTGTGATGTTCTCTCCTGTTTCAAAGAATGGTGCTTTGCCTGATATAATTTCTAAGCTAGGTCTCTTTGAAAACACGGTATTTTCAGAGTTTCACAGTGAATTACCAAGAAACAACGTAGGAAACCACTGGGAACGGTGAAGTCACATATAGATCCTTTGGTGTGTCAGGTGAAGCACACTACCCAAAAGACTCCAGCGTTCTTGAAACCAGTGTTTGCTCTTTAGTCTACTGTATCAACTCGAAAGCTCACTGAAGCATACAATGAAGCAGAACAACAACGGCACAGCAAGGGCATAATTCCATCTGTTGAAATCGTTTGATTATCTGTATATGGTGGTTAGAATTTCATCTGGTTGAAAACTGTTGCTGGCCTCCTTCGGAACACAGTCTTTATCAGTTAACAATAAGTGCAACAACAACTTTTAGAAAGACATACATGAGAACCAGATAGCATCTAATATCTTCAGTTCAAAGAGCTACATCTGTACTTTCAGTAGTACATGCGTTACTCTGCCCCGAAAACAAGATATGTCGAGACATCGCTATCTCTGCTTCTGCCTTCAATGGGAATGCCACCCGTTACTATCTCCCACAATGAATGCCATCACCGCACGGACAGGGAAGAGAAAGCAATAACTTCTGTTATAATTGCTAGAAATTGTGATGTTCTCTCCTGTTTCAAAGATTGATCCTTTGCCTGATATAATTTATAAGCTAGGTCTCTTTGAAAACACGGTATTTTCAGAGTTTCACAGTGAATTACCAAGAAACAACGTAGGAAACCACTGGGAACGGTGAAGTCACATATAGATCCTTTGGTGTGTCAGGTGAAGCACACTACCCAAAAGACTCCAGCGTTCTTGAAACCAGTGTTTGCTCTTTAGTCTACTGTATCAACTCGAAAGCTCACTGAAGCATACAATGAAGCAGAACTACAACGGCACTGCAAGGGCATAATTCCATCTGTTGAAATCATTTGATTATCTGTATATGGTGGTTAGAATTTCATCTGGTTGAAAACTGTTGCTGGCCTCCTTCGGAACACAGTCATTAGGAGTTAAAAATAAGCGCAACAACAACTTTTAGAAAGACATACATGAGAACCAGATAGCATCTAATATCTTCAGTTCAAAGAGCTACATCTGTACTTTCAGTAGTACATGCGTTACTCTGCCCCGAAAACAAGATATGTCGAGACATCGCTATCTCTGCTTCTGCCTTCAATGGGAATGCCACCCGTCACTATCTCCCACAATGAATGCCATCACCGCACGGACAGGGAAGAGAAAGCAATAACTTCTGTAATAATTGCTAGAAATTGTGATGTTCTCTCCTGTTTCAAAGATTGATCCTTTGCCTGATATAATTTCTAAGCTAGGTCTCTTTGAAAACACGGTATTTTCAGATATTCACAGTGAATTACCAAGAAACATCATAGGAAACCACTGTGAACGGTGAAGTCACATATAGATCCTTTGGTGTGTCAGGTGAAGCACACTACCCAAAAGTCTCCAGCGTTCTTGAAACCAGTGTTTGCTCTTTAGTCTACTGTATCAACTCAAAAGCTCACTGAAGCATACAATGAAGCAGAACAACAACGGCACAGCAAGGGCATAATTCCATCTGTTGAAATCGTTTGATTATCTGTATATGGTGGTTAGAATTTCATCTGGTTGAAAACTGTTGCTGGCCTCCTTCGGAACACAGTCTTTATGAGTTAACAATAAGTGCAACAACAACTTTTAGAAAGACATACATGAGAACCAGATAGCATCTAATATCTTCAGTTCAAAGAGCTACATCTGTACTTTCAGTAGTACATGCGTTACTCTGCCCCGAAAACAAGATATGTCGAGACATCGCTATCTCTGCTTCTGCCTTCAATGGGAATGCCACCCGTCACTATCTCCCACAATGAATGCCATCACCGCACGGACAGGGAAGAGAAAGCAATAACTTCTGTTATAATTGCTAGAAATTGTGATGTTCTCTCCTGTTTCAAAGATTGATCCTTTGCCTGATATAATTTCTAAGCTAGGTCTCTTTGAAAACACGGTATTTTCAGATATTCACAGTGAATTACCAAGAAACAACATAGGAAACCACTGTGAACGGTGAAGTCACATATAGATCCTTTGGTGTGTCAGGTGAAGCACACTACCCAAAAGACTCCAGCGTTCTTGAAACCAGTGTTTGCTCTTTAGTCTACTGTATCAACTCGAAAGCTCACTGAAGCATACAATGAAGCAGAACAACAACGGCACAGCAAGTGTATAATTCCATCTGTTGAACTCGTTTGATTATCTGTATATGGTGGTTAGAATTTCATCTGGTTGAAAACTGTTGCTGGCCTCCTTCGGAACACAGTCTTTATGAGTTAACAATAAGTGCAACAATAACTTTTAGAAAGACATACATGAGAACCAGATAGCATCTAATATCTTCAGTTCAAAGAGCTACATCTGTACTTTCAGTAGTACATGCGTTACTCTGCACGGAAAACAAGATATGTCGAGACATCGCTATCTCTGATTCTGCCTTCAAGGCAATGCCACCGGTCACTATCTCCCACAATGAATGCCATCACCGCACGGACAGGGAAGAGAAAGCAATAACTTCTGTTATAATTGCTAGAAATTGTGATGTTCTCTCCTGTTTCAAAGAATGGTGCTTTGCCTGATATAATTTCTAAGCTAGGTCTCTTTGAAAACACGGTATTTTCAGAGTTTCACAGTGAATTACCAAGAAACAACGTAGGAAACCACTGGGAACGGTGAAGTCACATATAGATCCTTTGGTGTGTCAGGTGAAGCACACTACCCAAAAGACTCCAGCGTTCTTGAAACCAGTGTTTGCTCTTTAGTCTACTGTATCAACTCGAAAGCTCACTGAAGCATACAATGAAGCAGAACAACAACGGCACAGCAAGGGCATAATTCCATCTGTTGAAATCGTTTGATTATCTGTATATGGTGGTTAGAATTTCATCTGGTTGAAAACTGTTGCTGGCCTCCTTCGGAACACAGTCTTTATCAGTTAACAATAAGTGCAACAACAACTTTTAGAAAGACATACATGAGAACCAGATAGCATCTAATATCTTCAGTTCAAAGAGCTACATCTGTACTTTCAGTAGTACATGCGTTACTCTGCCCCGAAAACAAGATATGTCGAGACATCGCTATCTCTGCTTCTGCCTTCAATGGGAATGCCACCCGTTACTATCTCCCACAATGAATGCCATCACCGCACGGACAGGGAAGAGAAAGCAATAACTTCTGTTATAATTGCTAGAAATTGTGATGTTCTCTCCTGTTTCAAAGATTGATCCTTTGCCTGATATAATTTATAAGCTAGGTCTCTTTGAAAACACGGTATTTTCAGAGTTTCACAGTGAATTACCAAGAAACAACGTAGGAAACCACTGGGAACGGTGAAGTCACATATAGATCCTTTGGTGTATCAGGTGAAGCACACTACCCAAAAGACTCCAGCGTTCTTGAAACCAGTGTTTGCTCTTTAGTCTACTGTATCAACTCGAAAGCTCACTGAAGCATACAATGAAGCAGAACTACAACGGCACTGCAAGGGCATAATTCCATCTGTTGAAATCATTTGATTATCTGTATATGGTGGTTAGAATTTCATCTGGTTGAAAACTGTTGCTGGCCTCCTTCGGAACACAGTCATTAGGAGTTAAAAATAAGCGCAACAACAACTTTTAGAAAGACATACATGAGAACCAGATAGCATCTAATATCTTCAGTTCAAAGAGCTACATCTGTACTTTCAGTAGTACATGCGTTACTCTGCCCCGAAAACAAGATATGTCGAGACATCGCTATCTCTGCTTCTGCCTTCAATGGGAATGCCACCCGTCACTATCTCCCACAATGAATGCCATCACCGCACGGACAGGGAAGAGAAAGCAATAACTTCTGTAATAATTGCTAGAAATTGTGATGTTCTCTCCTGTTTCAAAGATTGATCCTTTGCCTGATATAATTTCTAAGCTAGGTCTCTTTGAAAACACGGTATTTTCAGATATTCACAGTGAATTACCAAGAAACATCATAGGAAACCACTGTGAACGGTGAAGTCACATATAGATCCTTTGGTGTGTCAGGTGAAGCACACTACCCAAAAGTCTCCAGCGTTCTTGAAACCAGTGTTTGCTCTTTAGTCTACTGTATCAACTCAAAAGCTCACTGAAGCATACAATGAAGCAGAACAACAACGGCACAGCAAGGGCATAATTCCATCTGTTGAAATCGTTTGATTATCTGTATATAGTGGTTAGAATTTCATCTGGTTGAAAATTGTTGCTGGCCTCCTTCGGAACACAGTCTTTATGAGTTAACAATAAGTGCAACAACAACTTTTAGAAAGACATACATGAGAACCAGATAGCATCTAATATCTTCAGTTCAAAGAGCTACATCTGTACTTTCAGTAGTACATGCGTTACTCTGCCCCGAAAACAAGATATGTCGAGACATCGCTATCTCTGCTTCTGCCTTCAATGGGAATGCCACCCGTCACTATCTCCCACAATGAATGCCATCACCGCACGGACAGGGAAGAGAAAGCAATAACTTCTGTTATAATTGCTAGAAATTGTGATGTTCTCTCCTGTTTCAAAGAATGGTGCTTTGCCTGATATAATTTCTAAGCTAGGTCTCTTTGAAAACACGGTATTTTCAGAGTTTCACAGTGAATTACCAAGAAACAACGTAGGAAACCACTGGGAACGGTGAAGTCACATATAGATCCTTTGGTGTGTCAGGTGAAGCACACTACCCAAAAGACTCCAGCGTTCTTGAAACCAGTGTTTGCTCTTTAGTCTACTGTATCAACTCGAAAGCTCACTGAAGCATACAATGAAGCAGAACTACAACGGCACTGCAAGGGCATAATTCCATCTGTTGAAATCATTTGATTATCTGTATATGGTGGTTAGAATTTCATCTGGTTGAAAACTGTTGCTGGCCTCCTTCGGAACACAGTCATTAGGAGTTAAAAATAAGCGCAACAACAACTTTTAGAAAGACATACATGAGAACCAGATAGCATCTAATATCTTCAGTTCAAAGAGCTACATCTGTACTTTCAGTAGTACATGCGTTACTCTGCCCCGAAAACAAGATATGTCGAGACATCGCTATCTCTGCTTCTGCCTTCAATGGGAATGCCACCCGTCACTATCTCCCACAATGAATGCCATCACCGCACGGACAGGGAAGAGAAAGCAATAACTTCTGTAATAATTGCTAGAAATTGTGATGTTCTCTCCTGTTTCAAAGATTGATCCTTTGCCTGATATAATTTCTAAGCTAGGTCTCTTTGAAAACACGGTATTTTCAGAGTTTCACAGTGAATTACCAAGAAACAACGTAGGAAACCACTGGGAACGGTGAAGTCACATATAGATCCTTTGGTGTGTCAGGTGAAGCACACTACCCAAAAGACTCCAGCGTTCTTGAAACCAGTGTTTGCTCTTTAGTCTACTGTATCAACTCGAAAGCTCACTGAAGCATACAATGAAGCAGAACAACAACGGCACAGCAAGGGCATAATTCCATCTGTTGAAATCGTTTGATTATCTGTATATGGTGGTTAGAATTTCATCTGGTTGAAAACTGTTGCTGGCCTCCTTCGGAACACAGTCTTTATCAGTTAACAATAAGTGCAACAACAACTTTTAGAAAGACATACATGAGAACCAGATAGCATCTAATATCTTCAGTTCAAAGAGCTACATCTGTACTTTCAGTAGTACATGCGTTACTCTGCCCCGAAAACAAGATATGTCGAGACATCGCTATCTCTGCTTCTGCCTTCAATGGGAATGCCACCCGTTACTATCTCCCACAATGAATGCCATCACCGCACGGACAGGGAAGAGAAAGCAATAACTTCTGTTATAATTGCTAGAAATTGTGATGTTCTCTCCTGTTTCAAAGATTGATCCTTTGCCTGATATAATTTCTAAGCTAGGTCTCTTTGAAAACACGGTATTTTCAGAGTTTCACAGTGAATTACCAAGAAACAACGTAGGAAACCACTGGGAACGGTGAAGTCACATATAGATCCTTTGGTGTGTCAGGTGAAGCACACTACCCAAAAGACTCCAGCGTTCTTGAAACCAGTGTTTGCTCTTTAGTCTACTGTATCAACTCGAAAGCTCACTGAAGCATACAATGAAGCAGAACTACAACGGCACTGCAAGGGCATAATTCCATCTGTTGAAATCATTTGATTATCTGTATATGGTGGTTAGAATTTCATCTGGTTGAAAACTGTTGCTGGCCTCCTTCGGAACACAGTCATTAGGAGTTAAAAATAAGCGCAACAACAACTTTTAGAAAGACATACATGAGAACCAGATAGCATCTAATATCTTCAGTTCAAAGAGCTACATCTGTACTTTCAGTAGTACATGCGTTACTCTGCCCCGAAAACAAGATATGTCGAGACATCGCTATCTCTGCTTCTGCCTTCAATGGGAATGCCACCCGTCACTATCTCCCACAATGAATGCCATCACCGCACGGACAGGGAAGAGAAAGCAATAACTTCTGTAATAATTGCTAGAAATTGTGATGTTCTCTCCTGTTTCAAAGATTGATCCTTTGCCTGATATAATTTCTAAGCTAGGTCTCTTTGAAAACACGGTATTTTCAGATATTCACAGTGAATTACCAAGAAACATCATAGGAAACCACTGTGAACGGTGAAGTCACATATAGATCCTTTGGTGTGTCAGGTGAAGCACACTACCCAAAAGTCTCCAGCGTTCTTGAAACCAGTGTTTGCTCTTTAGTCTACTGTATCAACTCAAAAGCTCACTGAAGCATACAATGAAGCAGAACAACAACGGCACAGCAAGGGCATAATTCCATCTGTTGAAATCGTTTGATTATCTGTATATAGTGGTTAGAATTTCATCTGGTTGAAAATTGTTGCTGGCCTCCTTCGGAACACAGTCTTTATGAGTTAACAATAAGTGCAACAACAACTTTTAGAAAGACATACATGAGAACCAGATAGCATCTAATATCTTCAGTTCAAAGAGCTACATCTGTACTTTCAGTAGTACATGCGTTACTCTGCCCCGAAAACAAGATATGTCGAGACATCGCTATCTCTGCTTCTGCCTTCAATGGGAATGCCACCCGTCACTATCTCCCACAATGAATGCCATCACCGCACGGACAGGGAAGAGAAAGCAATAACTTCTGTTATAATTGCTAGAAATTGTGATGTTCTCTCCTGTTTCAAAGATTGATCCTTTGCCTGATATAATTTATAAGCTAGGTCTCTTTGAAAACACGGTATTTTCAGAGTTTCACAGTGAATTACCAAGAAACAACGTAGGAAACCACTGGGAACGGTGAAGTCACATATAGATCCTTTGGTGTGTCAGGTGAAGCACACTACCCAAAAGACTCCAGCGTTCTTGAAACCAGTGTTTGCTCTTTAGTCTACTGTATCAACTCGAAAGCTCACTGAAGCATACAATGAAGCAGAACTACAACGGCACTGCAAGGGCATAATTCCATCTGTTGAAATCATTTGATTATCTGTATATGGTGGTTAGAATTTCATCTGGTTGAAAACTGTTGCTGGCCTCCTTCGGAACACAGTCATTAGGAGTTAAAAATAAGCGCAACAACAACTTTTAGAAAGACATACATGAGAACCAGATAGCATCTAATATCTTCAGTTCAAAGAGCTACATCTGTACTTTCAGTAGTACATGCGTTACTCTGCCCCGAAAACAAGATATGTCGAGACATCGCTATCTCTGCTTCTGCCTTCAATGGGAATGCCACCCGTCACTATCTCCCACAATGAATGCCATCACCGCACGGACAGGGAAGAGAAAGCAATAACTTCTGTAATAATTGCTAGAAATTGTGATGTTCTCTCCTGTTTCAAAGATTGATCCTTTGCCTGATATAATTTCTAAGCTAGGTCTCTTTGAAAACACGGTATTTTCAGATATTCACAGTGAATTACCAAGAAACATCATAGGAAACCACTGTGAACGGTGAAGTCACATATAGATCCTTTGGTGTGTCAGGTGAAGCACACTACCCAAAAGTCTCCAGCGTTCTTGAAACCAGTGTTTGCTCTTTAGTCTACTGTATCAACTCAAAAGCTCACTGAAGCATACAATGAAGCAGAACAACAACGGCACAGCAAGGGCATAATTCCATCTGTTGAAATCGTTTGATTATCTGTATATAGTGGTTAGAATTTCATCTGGTTGAAAATTGTTGCTGGCCTCCTTCGGAACACAGTCTTTATGAGTTAACAATAAGTGCAACAACAACTTTTAGAAAGACATACATGAGAACCAGATAGCATCTAATATCTTCAGTTCAAAGAGCTACATCTGTACTTTCAGTAGTACATGCGTTACTCTGCCCCGAAAACAAGATATGTCGAGACATCGCTATCTCTGCTTCTGCCTTCAATGGGAATGCCACCCGTCACTATCTCCCACAATGAATGCCATCACCGCACGGACAGGGAAGAGAAAGCAATAACTTCTGTTATAATTGCTAGAAATTGTGATGTTCTCTCCTGTTTCAAAGAATGGTGCTTTGCCTGATATAATTTCTAAGCTAGGTCTCTTTGAAAACACGGTATTTTCAGAGTTTCACAGTGAATTACCAAGAAACAACGTAGGAAACCACTGGGAACGGTGAAGTCACATATAGATCCTTTGGTGTGTCAGGTGAAGCACACTACCCAAAAGACTCCAGCGTTCTTGAAACCAGTGTTTGCTCTTTAGTCTACTGTATCAACTCGAAAGCTCACTGAAGCATACAATGAAGCAGAACTACAACGGCACTGCAAGGGCATAATTCCATCTGTTGAAATCATTTGATTATCTGTATATGGTGGTTAGAATTTCATCTGGTTGAAAACTGTTGCTGGCCTCCTTCGGAACACAGTCATTAGGAGTTAAAAATAAGCGCAACAACAACTTTTAGAAAGACATACATGAGAACCAGATAGCATCTAATATCTTCAGTTCAAAGAGCTACATCTGTACTTTCAGTAGTACATGCGTTACTCTGCCCCGAAAACAAGATATGTCGAGACATCGCTATCTCTGCTTCTGCCTTCAATGGGAATGCCACCCGTCACTATCTCCCACAATGAATGCCATCACCGCACGGACAGGGAAGAGAAAGCAATAACTTCTGTAATAATTGCTAGAAATTGTGATGTTCTCTCCTGTTTCAAAGATTGATCCTTTGCCTGATATAATTTCTAAGCTAGGTCTCTTTGAAAACACGGTATTTTCAGAGTTTCACAGTGAATTACCAAGAAACAACGTAGGAAACCACTGGGAACGGTGAAGTCACATATAGATCCTTTGGTGTGTCAGGTGAAGCACACTACCCAAAAGACTCCAGCGTTCTTGAAACCAGTGTTTGCTCTTTAGTCTACTGTATCAACTCGAAAGCTCACTGAAGCATACAATGAAGCAGAACAACAACGGCACTGCAAGGGCATAATTCCATCTGTTGAAATCGTTTGATTATCTGTATATGGTGGTTAGAATTTCATCTGGTTGAAAACTGTTGCTGGCCTCCTTCGGAACACAGTCTTTATCAGTTAACAATAAGTGCAACAACAACTTTTAGAAAGACATACATGAGAACCAGATAGCATCTAATATCTTCAGTTCAAAGAGCTACATCTGTACTTTCAGTAGTACATGCGTTACTCTGCCCCGAAAACAAGATATGTCGAGACATCGCTATCTCTGCTTCTGCCTTCAATGGGAATGCCACCCGTTACTATCTCCCACAATGAATGCCATCACCGCACGGACAGGGAAGAGAAAGCAATAACTTCTGTTATAATTGCTAGAAATTGTGATGTTCTCTCCTGTTTCAAAGATTGATCCTTTGCCTGATATAATTTCTAAGCTAGGTCTCTTTGAAAACACGGTATTTTCAGAGTTTCACAGTGAATTACCAAGAAACAACGTAGGAAACCACTGGGAACGGTGAAGTCACATATAGATCCTTTGGTGTGTCAGGTGAAGCACACTACCCAAAAGACTCCAGCGTTCTTGAAACCAGTGTTTGCTCTTTAGTCTACTGTATCAACTCGAAAGCTCACTGAAGCATACAATGAAGCAGAACTACAACGGCACTGCAAGGGCATAATTCCATCTGTTGAAATCATTTGATTATCTGTATATGGTGGTTAGAATTTCATCTGGTTGAAAACTGTTGCTGGCCTCCTTCGGAACACAGTCATTAGGAGTTAAAAATAAGCGCAACAACAACTTTTAGAAAGACATACATGAGAACCAGATAGCATCTAATATCTTCAGTTCAAAGAGCTACATCTGTACTTTCAGTAGTACATGCGTTACTCTGCCCCGAAAACAAGATATGTCGAGACATCGCTATCTCTGCTTCTGCCTTCAATGGGAATGCCACCCGTCACTATCTCCCACAATGAATGCCATCACCGCACGGACAGGGAAGAGAAAGCAATAACTTCTGTAATAATTGCTAGAAATTGTGATGTTCTCTCCTGTTTCAAAGATTGATCCTTTGCCTGATATAATTTCTAAGCTAGGTCTCTTTGAAAACACGGTATTTTCAGATATTCACAGTGAATTACCAAGAAACATCATAGGAAACCACTGTGAACGGTGAAGTCACATATAGATCCTTTGGTGTGTCAGGTGAAGCACACTACCCAAAAGTCTCCAGCGTTCTTGAAACCAGTGTTTGCTCTTTAGTCTACTGTATCAACTCAAAAGCTCACTGAAGCATACAATGAAGCAGAACAACAACGGCACAGCAAGGGCATAATTCCATCTGTTGAAATCGTTTGATTATCTGTATATAGTGGTTAGAATTTCATCTGGTTGAAAATTGTTGCTGGCCTCCTTCGGAACACAGTCTTTATGAGTTAACAATAAGTGCAACAACAACTTTTAGAAAGACATACATGAGAACCAGATAGCATCTAATATCTTCAGTTCAAAGAGCTACATCTGTACTTTCAGTAGTACATGCGTTACTCTGCCCCGAAAACAAGATATGTCGAGACATCGCTATCTCTGCTTCTGCCTTCAATGGGAATGCCACCCGTCACTATCTCCCACAATGAATGCCATCACCGCACGGACAGGGAAGAGAAAGCAATAACTTCTGTTATAATTGCTAGAAATTGTGATGTTCTCTCCTGTTTCAAAGAATGGTGCTTTGCCTGATATAATTTCTAAGCTAGGTCTCTTTGAAAACACGGTATTTTCAGAGTTTCACAGTGAATTACCAAGAAACAACGTAGGAAACCACTGGGAACGGTGAAGTCACATATAGATCCTTTGGTGTGTCAGGTGAAGCACACTACCCAAAAGACTCCAGCGTTCTTGAAACCAGTGTTTGCTCTTTAGTCTACTGTATCAACTCGAAAGCTCACTGAAGCATACAATGAAGCAGAACTACAACGGCACTGCAAGGGCATAATTCCATCTGTTGAAATCATTTGATTATCTGTATATGGTGGTTAGAATTTCATCTGGTTGAAAACTGTTGCTGGCCTCCTTCGGAACACAGTCATTAGGAGTTAAAAATAAGCGCAACAACAACTTTTAGAAAGACATACATGAGAACCAGATAGCATCTAATATCTTCAGTTCAAAGAGCTACATCTGTACTTTCAGTAGTACATGCGTTACTCTGCCCCGAAAACAAGATATGTCGAGACATCGCTATCTCTGCTTCTGCCTTCAATGGGAATGCCACCCGTCACTATCTCCCACAATGAATGCCATCACCGCACGGACAGGGAAGAGAAAGCAATAACTTCTGTAATAATTGCTAGAAATTGTGATGTTCTCTCCTGTTTCAAAGATTGATCCTTTGCCTGATATAATTTCTAAGCTAGGTCTCTTTGAAAACACGGTATTTTCAGATATTCACAGTGAATTACCAAGAAACATCATAGGAAACCACTGTGAACGGTGAAGTCACATATAGATCCTTTGGTGTGTCAGGTGAAGCACACTACCCAAAAGTCTCCAGCGTTCTTGAAACCAGTGTTTGCTCTTTAGTCTACTGTATCAACTCAAAAGCTCACTGAAGCATACAATGAAGCAGAACAACAACGGCACAGCAAGGGCATAATTCCATCTGTTGAAATCGTTTGATTATCTGTATATGGTGGTTAGAATTTCATCTGGTTGAAAATTGTTGCTGGCCTCCTTCGGAACACAGTCTTTATGAGTTAACAATAAGTGCAACAACAACTTTTAGAAAGACATACATGAGAACCAGATAGCATCTAATATCTTCAGTTCAAAGAGCTACATCTGTACTTTCAGTAGTACATGCGTTACTCTGCCCCGAAAACAAGATATGTCGAGACATCGCTATCTCTGCTTCTGCCTTCAATGGGAATGCCACCCGTCACTATCTCCCACAATGAATGCCATCACCGCACGGACAGGGAAGAGAAAGCAATAACTTCTGTTATAATTGCTAGAAATTGTGATGTTCTCTCCTGTTTCAAAGATTGATCCTTTGCCTGATATAATTTCTAAGCTAGGTCTCTTTGAAAACACGGTATTTTCAGATATTCACAGTGAATTACCAAGAAACAACATAGGAAACCACTGTGAACGGTGAAGTCACATATAGATCCTTTGGTGTGTCAGGTGAAGCACACTACCCAAAAGACTCCAGCGTTCTTGAAACCAGTGTTTGCTCTTTAGTCTACTGTATCAACTCGAAAGCTCACTGAAGCATACAATGAAGCAGAACAACAACGGCACAGCAAGTGTATAATTCCATCTGTTGAACTCGTTTGATTATCTGTATATGGTGGTTAGAATTTCATCTGGTTGAAAACTGTTGCTGGCCTCCTTCGGAACACAGTCTTTATGTGTTAACAATAAGTGCAACAACAACTTTTAGAAAGACATACATGAGAACCAGATAGCATCTAATATCTTCAGTTCAAAGAGCTACATCTGTACTTTCAGTAGTACATGCGTTACTCTGCCCCGAAAACAAGATATGTCGAGACATCGCTATCTCTGCTTCTGCCTTCAATGGGAATGCCACCCGTCACTATCTCCCACAATGAATGCCATCACCGAACGGACAGGGAAGAGAAAGCAATAACTTCTGTTATAATTGCTAGAAATTGTGATGTTCTCTCCTGTTTCAAAGATTGATCCTTTGCCTGATATAATTTCTAAGCTAGGTCTCTTTGAAAACACGGTATTTTCAGATATTCACAGTGAATTACCAAGAAACAACATAGGAAACCACTGGGAACGGTGAAGTCACATATAGATCCTTTGGTGTGTCAGGTGAAGCACACTACCCAAAAGACTCCAGCGTTCTTGAAACCAGTGTTTGCTCTTTAGTCTACTGTATCAACTCGAAAGCTCACTGAAGCATACAATGAAGCAGAACAACAACGGCACAGCAAGTGTATAATTCCATCTGTTGAACTCGTTTGATTATCTGTATATGGTGGTTAGAATTTCATCTGGTTGAAAACTGTTGCTGGCCTCCTTCGGAACACAGTCTTTATGAGTTAACAATAAGTGCAACAACAACTTTTAGAAAGACATACATGAGAACCAGATAGCATCTAATATCTTCAGTTCAAAGAGCTACATCTGTACTTTCAGTAGTACATGCGTTACTCTGCCCCGAAAACAAGATATGTCGAGACATCGCTATCTCTGCTTCTGCCTTCAATGGGAATGCCACCCGTCACTATCTCCCACAATGAATGCCATCACCGCACGGACAGGGAAGAGAAAGCAATAACTTCTGTTATAATTGCTAGAAATTTTGATGTTCTCTCCTGTTTCAAAGATTGATCCTTTGCCTGATATAATTTCTAAGCTAGGTCTCTTTGAAAACACGGTATTTTCAGATATTCACAGTGAATTACCAAGAAACAACATAGGAAACCACTGGGAACGGTGAAGTCACATATAGATCCTTTGGTGTGTCAGGTGAAGCACACTACCCAAAAGACTCCAGCGTTCTTGAAACCAGTGTTTGCTCTTTAGTCTACTGTATCAACTCGAAAGCTCACTGAAGCATACAATGTAGCAGAACAACAACGGCACAGCAAGGGCATAATTCCATCTGTTGAAATCGTTTGATTATCTGTATATGGTGGTTAGAATTTCATCTGGTTGAAAACTGTTGCTGGCCTCCTTCGGAACACAGTCTTTATGAGTTAACAATAAGTGCAACAACAACTTTTAGAAAGACATACATGAGAACCAGATAGCATCTAATATCTTCAGTTCAAAGAGCTACATCTGTACTTTCAGTAGTACATGCGTTACTCTGCACGGAAAACAAGATATGTCGAGACATCGCTATCTCTGCTTCTGCCTTCAATGGGAATGCCACCCGTCACTATCTCCCACAATGAATGCCATCACCGCACGGACAGGGAAGAGAAAGCAATAACTTCTGTTATAATTGCTAGAAATTGTGATGTTCTCTCCTGTTTCAAAGATTGATCCTTTGCCTGATATAATTTCTAAGCTAGGTCTCTTTGAAAACACGGTATTTTCAGATATTCACAGTGAATTACCAAGAAACAACATAGGAAACCACTGTGAACGGTGAAGTCACATATAGATCCTTTGGTGTGTCAGGTGAAGCACACTACCCAAAAGACTCTAGCGTTCTTGAAACCAGTGTTTGCTCTTTAGTCTACTGTATCAACTCGAAAGCTCACTGAAGCATACAATGAAGCAGAACAACAACGGCACAGCAAGGGCATAATTCCATCTGTTGAAATCGTTTGATTATCTGTATATGGTGGTTAGAATTTCATCTGGTTGAAAACTGTTGCTGGCCTCCTTCGGAACACAGTCTTTATGAGTTAACAATAAGTGCAACAACAACTTTTAGAAAGACATACATGAGAACCAGATAGCATCTAATATCTTCAGTTCAAAGAGCTACATCTGTACTTTCAGTAGTACATGCGTTACTCTGCCCCGAAAACAAGATATGTCGAGACATCGCTATCTCTGCTTCTGCCTTCAATGGGAATGCCACCCGTCACTATCTCCCACAATGAATGCCATCACCGCACGGACAGGGAAGAGAAAGCAATAACTTCTGTTATAATTGCTAGAAATTGTGATGTTCTCTCCTGTTTCAAAGAATGATGCTTTGCCTGATATAATTTCTAAGCTAGGTCTCTTTGAAAACACGGTATTTACAGATATTCACAGTGAATTACGAAGAAACAACATAGGAAACCACTGGGAACGGTGAAGTCACATATAGATCCTTTGGTGTGTCAGGTGAAGCACACTACCCAAAAGACTCCAGCGTTCTTGAAACCAGTGTTTGCTCTTTAGTCTACTGTATCAACTCGAAAGCTCACTGAAGCATATAATGAAGCAGAACAACAACGGCACAGCAAGTGTATAATTCCATCTGTTGAACTCGTTTGATTATCTGTATATGGTGGTTAGAATTTCATCTGGTTGAAAACTGTTGCTGGCCTCCTTCGGAACACAGTCTTTATGTGTTAACAATAAGTGCAACAACAACTTTTAGAAAGACATACATGAGAACCAGATAGCATCTAATAACTTCCGTTCAAAGAGCTACATCTGTACTTTCAGTAGTACATGCGTTACTCTGCCCCGAAAACAAGATATGTCGAGACATCGCTATCTCTGCTTCTGCCTTCAATGGGAATGCCACCCGTCACTATCTCCCACAATGAATGCCATCACCGCACGGACAGGGAAGAGAAAGCAATAACTTCTGTTATAATTGCTGGAAATTGTGATGTTCTCTCCTGTTTCAAAGATTGATCCTTTGCCTGATATAATTTCTAAGCTAGGTCTCTTTGAAAACACGGTATTTTCAGAGTTTCACAGTGAATTACCAAGAAACAACATAGGAAACCACTGGGAACGGTGAAGTCACATATAGATCCTTTGGTGTGTCAGGTGAAGCACACTACCCAAAAGACTCCAGCGTTCTTGAAACCAGTGTTTGCTCTTTAGTCTACTGTATCAACTCGAAAGCTCACTGAAGCATACAATGAAGCAGAACAACAACGGCACAGCAAGGGCATAATTCCATCTGTTGAAATCGTTTGATTATCTGTATATGGTGGTTAGAATTTCATCTGGTTGAAAACTGTTGCTGGCCTCCTTCGGAACACAGTCTTTATTAGTTAACAATAAGTGCAACAACAACTTTTAGAAAGACATACATGAGAACCAGATAGCATCTAATATCTTCAGTTCAAAGAGCTACATCTGTACTTTCAGTAGTACATGCGTTACTCTGCACGGAAAACAAGATATGTCGAGACATCG
Organism: Furipterus horrens; assembly: GCF_987537825.1. Lineage (NCBI taxonomy): Eukaryota > Metazoa > Chordata > Mammalia > Chiroptera > Furipteridae > Furipterus > Furipterus horrens. Next base: position 2,843,638 of record NW_028327188.1, read on the forward strand.
CTATCTCTGATTGTGCCTTCAATGGCAATGCCAGCGGTCAGTATCTCCCACAATGAATGCCATCATCGCACGGACAGGGAAGAGAAAGCAATAACTTCTGTTATAATTGCTAGAAATTGTGATGTTCTCTCCTGTTTCAAAGAATGATGCTTTGCCTGATATAATTTCTAAGCTAGGTCTCTTTGAAAACACGGTATTTTCAGAGTTTCACAGTGAATTACCAAGAAACAACATAGGAAACCACTGGGAACGGTGAAGTCACTTATAGATCCTTTGGTGTGTCAGGTGAAGCACACTACCCAAAAGACTCCAGCGTTCTTGAAACCAGTGTTTGCTCTTTAGTCTACTGTATCAACTCGAAAGCTCACTGAAGCATACAATGAAGCAGAACAACAACGGCACAGCAAGGGCATAATTCCATCTGTTGAAATCGTTTGATTATCTGTATATGGTGGTTAGAATTTCATCTGGTTGAAAACTGTTGCCGGCCTCCTTCGGAACACAGTCTTTATGAGTTAACAATAAGTGCAACAACAACTTTTAGAAAGACATACATGAGAACCAGATAGCATCTAATATCTTCAGTTCAAAGAGCTACATCTGTACTTTCAGTAGTACATGCGTTACTCTGCATGGTAAACAAGATATGTCCAGACATCGCTATCTCTGATTCTGCCTTCAAAGGCAATGCCAGCGGTCACTATCTCCCACAATGAATTCCATCACCACACAGACAGGGAAGAGAAAGCAATAACTTCTGTTATAATTGCTAGAAATTGTGATGTTCTCTCCTGTTTCAAAGAATGATGCTTTGCCTGATATAATTTCTAAGCTAGGTCTCTTTGAAAACACGGTATTTTCAGAGTTTCACAGTGAATTACCAAGAAACAACATAGGAAACCACTGGGAACGGTGAAGTCACATATAGATCCTTTGGTGTGTCAGGTGAAGCACACTACCCAAAAGACTCCAGCGTTCTTGAAACCAGTGTTTGCTCTTTAGTCTACTGTATCAACTCGAAAGCTCACTGAAGCATACAATGAAGCAGAACAACAACGGCACAGCAAGGGCATAATTCCATCTGTTGAAATCGTTTGATTATCTGTATATGGTGGTTAGAATTTCATCTGGTTGAAAACTGTTGCTGGCCTCCTTCGGATCACAGTCTTTATCAGTTAACAATAAGTGCAACAACAACTTTTAGAAAGACATACATGAGAACCAGATAGCATCTAATATCTTCAGTTCAAAGAGCTACATCTGTACTTTCAGTAGTACATGCGTTACAATGCACGGAAAACAAGATATGTCGAGACATCGCTATCTCTGATTGTGCCTTCAATGGCAATGCCACGGGTCACTATCTCCCACAATGAATGCCATCACCGCACGGACAGGGAAGAGAAAGCAATAACTTCTGTTATAATTGCTAGAAATTGTGATCTTCTCTCCTGTTTCAAAGAATGATGCTTTGCCTGATATAATTTCTAAGCTAGGTCTCTTTGAAAACACGGTATTTTCAGAGTTTCACAGTGAATTACCAAGAAACAACATAGGAAACCACTGGGAACGGTGAAGTCACATATAGGTCCTTTGGTGTGTCAGGTGAAGCACACTACCCAAAAGACTCCAGCGTTCTTGAAACCAGTGTTTGCTCTTTAGTCTACTGTATCAACTCGAAAGCTCACTGAAGCACACAATGAAGCAGTACAACAACGGCACAGCAAGGGCATAATTCCATCTGTTGAAATCGTTTGATTATCTGTATATGGTGGTTAGAATTTCATCTGGTTGAAAACTGTTGCTGGCCTCCTTCGGAACACAGTCTTTATGAGTTAACAATAAGTGCAACAACAACTTTTAGAAAGACATACATGAGAACCAGATAGCATCTAATATCTTCAGTTCAAAGAGCTACATCTGTACTTTCAGTAGTACATGCGTTACTCTGCACGGAAAACAAGATATGTCGAGACATCGCTATCTCTGATTCTGCCTTCAAGGCAATGCCACCGGTCACTATCTCCCACAATGAATGCCATCACCGCACGGACAGGGAAGAGAAAGCAATAACTTCTGTTATAATTGCTAGAAATTGTGATGTTCTCTCCTGTTTCAAAGAATGGTGCTTTGCCTGATATAATTTCTAAGCTAGGTCTCTTTGAAAACACGGTATTTTCAGAGTTTCACAGTGAATTACCAAGAAACAACATAGGAAACCACTGGGAACGGTGAAGTCACATATAGATCCTTTGGTGTGTCAGGTGAAACACACTACCCAAAAGACTCCAGCGTTCTTGAAACCAGTGTTTGCTCTTTAGTCTACTGTATCAACTCGAAAGCTCACTGAAGCATACAATGAAGCAGAACAACAACGGCACAGCAAGGGCATAATTCCATCTGTTGAAATCGTTTGATTATCTGTATATGGTGGTTAGAATTTCATCTGGTTGAAAACTGTTGCTGGCCTCCTTCGGAACACAGTCTTTATGAGTTAACAATAAGTGCAACAACAACTTTTAGAAAGACATACATGAGAACCAGATAGCATCTAATATCTTCAGTTCAAAGAGCTACATCTGTACTTTCAGTAGAACATGCGTTACTCTGCACGGAAAACAAGATATGTCCAGACATCGCTATCTCTGATTCTGCCTTCAATGGCAATGCCACCGGTCACTATTTCCCACAATGAATGCCATCACCGCACGGACAGGGAAGAGAAAGCAATAACTTCTGTTATAATTGCTAGAAATTGTGATGTTCTCTCCTGTTTCAAAGAATGATGCTTTGCCTGATATAAATTCTAAGCTAGGTCTCTTTGAAAACACGGTATTTTCAGAGTTTCACAGTGAATTACCAAGAAACAACATAGGAAACCACTGGGAACGGTGAAGTCACATATAGATCCTTTGGTGTGTCAGGTGAAACACACTACCCAAAAGACTCCAGCGTTCTTGAAACCAGTGTTTGCTCTTTAGTCTACTGTATCAACTCTAAATCTCACTGAAGTATACAATAAAGCAGAACAACAACGGCACAGCAAGGGCATAATTCCATCTGTTGAAATCGTTTGATTATCTGTATATGGTGGTTAGAATTTCATCTGGTTGAAAACTGTTGCTGGCCTCCTTCGGAACACAGTCTTTATGAGTTAACAATAAGTGCAACAATAACTTTTAGAAAGACATACATGAGAACCAGATAGCATCTAATATCTTCAGTTCAAAGAGCTACATCTATACTTTCAGTAGTATATGCGTTACTCTGCACGGAAAACAAGATATGTCGAGACATCGCTATCTCTGATTCTGCCTTCAATGGCAATGCCACCGGTCACTATCTCCCACAATGAATGCTATCACCGAACGGAAAGGGAAGAGAAAGCAATAACTTCTGTTATAATTGCTAGAAATTGTGATGTTCTCTCCTGTTTCAAAGAATGATGCTTTGCCTGATATAATTTCTAAGCTAGGTCTCTTTGAAAACACGGTATTTTCAGAGTTTCACAGTGAATTACCAAGAAACAACGTAGGAAACCACTGGGAACGGTGAAGTCACATATAGATCCTTTGGTGTGTCAGGTGAAGCACACTACCCAAAAGACTCCAGCGTTCTTGAAACCAGTGTTTGCTCTTTAGTCTACTGTATCAACTCGAAAGCTCACTGAAGCATACAATGAAGCAGAACAACAACGGCACAGCAAGGGCATAATTCCATCTGTTGAAATCGTTTGATTATCTGTATATGGTGGTTAGAATTTCATCTGGTTGAAAACTGTTGCTGGCCTCCTTCGGAACACAGTCTTTATGAGTTAACAATAAGTGCAACAACAACTTTTAGAAAGACATACATGAGAACCAGATAGCATCTCATATCTTCAGTTCAAAGAGCTACATCTGTACTTTCAGTAGTACATACGTTACTCTGCATGGAAAACAAGATATGTCCAGACATCGCTATCTCTGATTCAGCCTTCAATCGCAATGCCACCGGTCACTATCTCCCACAATGAATACCATCACCGCACGGACAGGGAAGAGAAAGCAATAACTTCTGTTATAATTGCTAGAAATTGTGATGTTCTCTCCTGTTTCAAAGAATGATCCTTTGCCTGATATAATTTCTAAGCTAGGTCTCTTTGAAAACACGGTATTTTCAGAGTTTCACAGTGAATAACCAAGAAACAACATAGGAAACCACTGGGAACGGTGAAGTCACATATAGATCCTTTGGTGTGTCAGGTGAAACACACTACCCAAAAGACTCCAGCGTTCTTGAAACCAGTGTTTGCTCTTTAGTCTACTGTATCAACTCGAAAGCTCACTGAAGCATACAATGAAGCAGAACAACAACGGCACAGCAAGGGCATAATTCCATCTGTTGAAATCGTTTGATTATCTGTATATGGCGGTTAGAATTTCATCTGGTTGAAAACTGTTGCTGGCCTCCTTTGGAACACAGTCTTTATGAGTTAACAATAAGTGCAACAACAACTTTTAGAAAGACATACATGAGAACCAGATAGCATCTAATATCTTCAGTTCAAAGAGCTACATCTGTACTTTCAGTAGTACATGCGTTACTCTGCATGGAAAACAAGATATGTCGAGACATCGCTATCTCTGATTCTGCCTTCAAGGCAATGCCACCGGTCACTATCTCCCACAATGAATGCCATCACCGCACGGACAGGGAAGAGAAAGCAATAACTTCTGTTATAATTGCTAGAAATTGTGATGTTCTCTCCTGTTTCAAAGAATGGTGCTTTGCCTGATATAATTTCTAAGCTAGGTCTCTTTGAAAACACGGTATTTTCAGAGTTTCACAGTGAATTACCAAGAAACAACATAGGAAACCACTGGGAACGGTGAAGTCACATATAGATCCTTTGGTGTGTCAGGTGAAGCACACTACCCAAAAGACTCCAGCGTTCTTGAAACCAGTGTTTGCTCTTTAGTCTACTGTATCAACTCGAAAGCTCACTGAAGCATACAATGAAGCAGAACAACAACGGCACAGCAAGGGCATAATTCCATCTGTTGAAATCGTTTGATTATCTGTATATGGTGGTTAGAATTTCATCTGGTTGAAAACTGTTGCTGGCCTCCTTCGGAACACAGTCTTTATGAGTTAACAATAAGTGCAACAACAACTTTTAGAAAGACATACATGAGAACCAGATAGCATCTAATATCTTCAGTTCAAAGAGCTACATCTGTACTTTCAGTAGTACATGCGTTACTCTGCACGGAAAACAAGATATGTCGAGACATCGCTATCTCTGATTGTGCCTTCAATGGCAATGCCAGCGGTCACTATCTCCCACAATGAATGCCATCACCGCACGGACAGGGAAAAGAAAGCAATAACTTCTGTTATAATTGCTAGAAATTGTGATGTTCTCTCCTGTTTCAAAGAATGATGCTTTGCCTGATATAATTTCTAAGCTAGGTCTCTTTGAAAACACGGTATTTTCAGAGTTTCACAGTGAATTACCAAGAAACAACATAGGAAACCACTGGGAACGGTGAAGTCACTTATAGATCCTTTGGTGTGTCAGGTGAAGCACACTACCCAAAAGACTCCAGCGTTCTTGAAACCAGTGTTTGCTCTTTAGTCTACTGCATCAACTCGAAAGCTCACTGAAGCATACAATGAAGCAGAACAACAACGGCACAGCAAGGGCATAATTCCATCTGTTGAAATCGTTTGATTATCTGTATATGGTGGTTAGAATTTCATCTGGTTGAAAACTGTTGCCGGCCTCCTTCGGAACACATTCTTTATGAGTTAACAATAAGTGCAACAACAACTTTTAGAAAGACATACATGAGAACCAGATAGCATCTAATATCTTCAGTTCAAAGAGCTACATCTGTACTTTCAGTAGTACATGCGTTACTCTGCATGGTAAACAAGATATGTCCAGACATCGCTATCTCTGATTCTGCCTTCAAAGGCAATGCCAGCGATCACTATCTCCCACAATGAATGCCATCACCACACAGACAGGGAAGAGAAAGCAATAACTTCTGTTATAATTGCTAGAAATTGTGATGTTCTCTCCTGTTTCAAAGAATGATGCTTTGCCTGATATAATTTCTAAGCTAGGTCTCTTTGAAAACACGGTATTTTCAGAGTTTCACAGTGAATTACCAAGAAACAACGTAGGAAACCACTGGGAACGGTGAAGTCACATATAGATCCTTTGGTGTGTCAGGTGAAGCACACTACCCAAAAGACTCCAGCGTTCTTGAAACCAGTGTTTGCTCTTTAGTCTACTGTATCAACTCGAAAGCTCACTGAAGCATACAATGAAGCATAACAACAACGGCACAGCAAGGGCATAATTCCATCTGTTGAAATCGTTTGATTATCTGTATATGGTGGTTAGAATTTCATCTGGTTGAAAACTGTTGCTGGCCTCCTTCGGAACACAGTCTTTATGAGTTAACAATAAGTGCAACAACAACTTTTAGAAAGACATACATGAGAACCAGATAGCATCTCATATCTTCAGTTCAAAGAGCTACATCTGTACTTTCAGTAGTACATACGTTACTCTGCATGGAAAACAAGATATGTCCAGACATCGCTATCTCTGATTCTGCCTTCAATCGCAATGCCACCGGTCACTATCTCCCACAATGAATACCATCACCGCACGGACAGGGAAGAGAAAGCAATAACTTCTGTTATAATTGCTAGAAATTGTGATGTTCTCTCCTGTTTCAAAGAATGATCCTTTGCCTGATATAATTTCTAAGCTAGGTCTCTTTGAAAACACGGTATTTTCAGAGTTTCACAGTGAATAACCAAGAAACAACATAGGAAACCACTGGGAACGGTGAAGTCACATATAGATCCTTTGGTGTGTCAGGTGAAACACACTACCCAAAAGACTCCAGCGTTCTTGAAACCAGTGTTTGCTCTTTAGTCTACTGTATCAACTCGAAAGCTCACTGAAGCATACAATGAAGCAGAACAACAACGGCACAGCAAGGGCATAATTCCATCTGTTGAAATCGTTTGATTATCTATATATGGCGGTTAGAATTTCATCTGGTTGAAAACTGTTGCTGGCCTCCTTTGGAACACAGTCTTTATGAGTTAACAATAAGTGCAACAACAACTTTTAGAAAGACATACATGAGAACCAGATAGCATCTAATATCTTCAGTTCAAAGAGCTACATCTGTACTTTCAGTAGTACATGCGTTACTCTGCATGGAAAACAAGATATGTCGAGACATCGCTATCTCTGATTCTGCCTTCAAGGCAATGCCACCGGTCACTATCTCCCACAATGAATGCCATCACCGCACGGACAGGGAAGAGAAAGCAATAACTTCTGTTATAATTGCTAGAAATTGTGATGTTCTCTCCTGTTTCAAAGAATGGTGCTTTGCCTGATATAATTTCTAAGCTAGGTCTCTTTGAAAACACGGTATTTTCAGAGTTTCACAGTGAATTACCAAGAAACAACATAGGAAACCACTGGGAACGGTGAAGTCACATATAGATCCTTTGGTGTGTCAGGTGAAGCACACTACCCAAAAGACTCCAGCGTTCTTGAAACCAGTGTTTGCTCTTTAGTCTACTGTATCAACTCGAAAGCTCACTGAAGCATACAATGAAGCAGAACAACAACGGCACAGCAAGGGCATAATTCCATCTGTTGAAATCGTTTGATTATCTGTATATGGTGGTTAGAATTTCATCTGGTTGAAAACTGTTGCTGGCCTCCTTCGGAACACAGTCTTTATGAGTTAACAATAAGTGCAACAACAACTTTTAGAAAGACATACATGAGAACCAGATAGCATCTAATATCTTCAGTTCAAAGAGCTACATCTGTACTTTCAGTAGTACATGCGTTACTCTGCACGGAAAACAAGATATGTCGAGACATCGCTATCTCTGATTGTGCCTTCAATGGCAATGCCAGCGGTCACTATCTCCCACAATGAATGCCATCACCGCACGGACAGGGAAGAGAAAGCAATAACTTCTGTTATAATTGCTAGAAATTGTGATGTTCTCTCCTGTTTCAAAGAATGATGCTTTGCCTGATATAATTTCTAAGCTAGGTCTCTTTGAAAACACGGTATTTTCAGAGTTTCACAGTGAATTACCAAGAAACAACATAGGAAACCACTGGGAACGGTGAAGTCACTTATAGATCCTTTGGTGTGTCAGGTGAAGCACACTACCCAAAAGACTCCAGCGTTCTTGAAACCAGTGTTTGCTCTTTAGTCTACTGCATCAACTCGAAAGCTCACTGAAGCATACAATGAAGCAGAACAACAACGGCACAGCAAGGGCATAATTCCATCTGTTGAAATCGTTTGATTATCTGTATATGGTGGTTAGAATTTCATCTGGTTGAAAACTGTTGCCGGCCTCCTTCGGAACACAGTCTTTATGAGTTAACAATAAGTGCAACAACAACTTTTAGAAAGACATACATGAGAACCAGATAGCATCTAATATCTTCAGTTCAAAGAGCTACATCTGTACTTTCAGTAGTACATGCGTTACTCTGCATGGTAAACAAGATATGTCCAGACATCGCTATCTCTGATTCTGCCTTCAATCGCAATGCCACCGGTCACTATCTCCCACAATGAATACCATCACCGCACGGACAGGGAAGAGAAAGCAATAACTTCTGTTATAATTGCTAGAAATTGTGATGTTCTCTCCTGTTTCAAAGAATGATCCTTTGCCTGATATAATTTCTAAGCTAGGTCTCTTTGAAAACACGGTATTTTCAGAGTTTCACAGTGAATAACCAAGAAACAACATAGGAAACCACTGGGAACGGTGAAGTCACATATAGATCCTTTGGTGTGTCAGGTGAAACACACTACCCAAAAGACTCCAGCGTTCTTGAAACCAGTGTTTGCTCTTTAGTCTACTGTATCAACTCGAAAGCTCACTGAAGCATACAATGAAGCAGAACAACAACGGCACAGCAAGGGCATAATTCCATCTGTTGAAATCGTTTGATTATCTGTATATGGCGGTTAGAATTTCATCTGGTTGAAAACTGTTGCTGGCCTCCTTTGGAACACAGTCTTTATGAGTTAACAATAAGTGCAACAACAACTTTTAGAAAGACATACATGAGAACCAGATAGCATCTAATATCTTCAGTTCAAAGAGCTACATCTGTACTTTCAGTAGTACATGCGTTACTCTGCATGGAAAACAAGATATGTCGAGACATCGCTATCTCTGATTCTGCCTTCAAGGCAATGCCACCGGTCACTATCTCCCACAATGAATGCCATCACCGCACGGACAGGGAAGAGAAAGCAATAACTTCTGTTATAATTGCTAGAAATTGTGATGTTCTCTCCTGTTTCAAAGAATGGTGCTTTGCCTGATATAATTTCTAAGCTAGGTCTCTTTGAAAACACGGTATTTTCAGAGTTTCACAGTGAATTACCAAGAAACAACATAGGAAACCACTGGGAACGGTGAAGTCACATATAGATCCTTTGGTGTGTCAGGTGAAGCACACTACCCAAAAGACTCCAGCGTTCTTGAAACCAGTGTTTGCTCTTTAGTCTACTGTATCAACTCGAAAGCTCACTGAAGCATACAATGAAGCAGAACAACAACGGCACAGCAAGGGCATAATTCCATCTGTTGAAATCGTTTGATTATCTGTATATGGTGGTTAGAATTTCATCTGGTTGAAAACTGTTGCTGGCCTCCTTCGGAACACAGTCTTTATGAGTTAACAATAAGTGCAACAACAACTTTTAGAAAGACATACATGAGAACCAGATAGCATCTAATATCTTCAGTTCAAAGAGCTACATCTGTACTTTCAGTAGTACATGCGTTACTCTGCACGGAAAACAAGATATGTCGAGACATCGCTATCTCTGATTGTGCCTTCAATGGCAATGCCAGCGGTCACTATCTCCCACAATGAATGCCATCACCGCACGGACAGGGAAAAGAAAGCAATAACTTCTGTTATAATTGCTAGAAATTGTGATGTTCTCTCCTGTTTCAAAGAATGATGCTTTGCCTGATATAATTTCTAAGCTAGGTCTCTTTGAAAACACGGTATTTTCAGAGTTTCACAGTGAATTACCAAGAAACAACATAGGAAACCACTGGGAACGGTGAAGTCACTTATAGATCCTTTGGTGTGTCAGGTGAAGCACACTACCCAAAAGACTCCAGCGTTCTTGAAACCAGTGTTTGCTCTTTAGTCTACTGCATCAACTCGAAAGCTCACTGAAGCATACAATGAAGCAGAACAACAACGGCACAGCAAGGGCATAATTCCATCTGTTGAAATCGTTTGATTATCTGTATATGGTGGTTAGAATTTCATCTGGTTGAAAACTGTTGCCGGCCTCCTTCGGAACACATTCTTTATGAGTTAACAATAAGTGCAACAACAACTTTTAGAAAGACATACATGAGAACCAGATAGCATCTAATATCTTCAGTTCAAAGAGCTACATCTGTACTTTCAGTAGTACATGCGTTACTCTGCATGGTAAACAAGATATGTCCAGACATCGCTATCTCTGATTCTGCCTTCAAAGGCAATGCCAGCGATCACTATCTCCCACAATGAATGCCATCACCACACAGACAGGGAAGAGAAAGCAATAACTTCTGTTATAATTGCTAGAAATTGTGATGTTCTCTCCTGTTTCAAAGAATGATGCTTTGCCTGATATAATTTCTAAGCTAGGTCTCTTTGAAAACACGGTATTTTCAGAGTTTCACAGTGAATTACCAAGAAACAACGTAGGAAACCACTGGGAACGGTGAAGTCACATATAGATCCTTTGGTGTGTCAGGTGAAGCACACTACCCAAAAGACTCCAGCGTTCTTGAAACCAGTGTTTGCTCTTTAGTCTACTGTATCAACTCGAAAGCTCACTGAAGCATACAATGAAGCATAACAACAACGGCACAGCAAGGGCATAATTCCATCTGTTGAAATCGTTTGATTATCTGTATATGGTGGTTAGAATTTCATCTGGTTGAAAACTGTTGCTGGCCTCCTTCGGAACACAGTCTTTATGAGTTAACAATAAGTGCAACAACAACTTTTAGAAAGACATACATGAGAACCAGATAGCATCTCATATCTTCAGTTCAAAGAGCTACATCTGTACTTTCAGTAGTACATACGTTACTCTGCATGGAAAACAAGATATGTCCAGACATCGCTATCTCTGATTCTGCCTTCAATCGCAATGCCACCGGTCACTATCTCCCACAATGAATACCATCACCGCACGGACAGGGAAGAGAAAGCAATAACTTCTGTTATAATTGCTAGAAATTGTGATGTTCTCTCCTGTTTCAAAGAATGATCCTTTGCCTGATATAATTTCTAAGCTAGGTCTCTTTGAAAACACGGTATTTTCAGAGTTTCACAGTGAATAACCAAGAAACAACATAGGAAACCACTGGGAACGGTGAAGTCACATATAGATCCTTTGGTGTGTCAGGTGAAACACACTACCCAAAAGACTCCAGCGTTCTTGAAACCAGTGTTTGCTCTTTAGTCTACTGTATCAACTCGAAAGCTCACTGAAGCATACAATGAAGCAGAACAACAACGGCACAGCAAGGGCATAATTCCATCTGTTGAAATCGTTTGATTATCTATATATGGCGGTTAGAATTTCATCTGGTTGAAAACTGTTGCTGGCCTCCTTTGGAACACAGTCTTTATGAGTTAACAATAAGTGCAACAACAACTTTTAGAAAGACATACATGAGAACCAGATAGCATCTAATATCTTCAGTTCAAAGAGCTACATCTGTACTTTCAGTAGTACATGCGTTACTCTGCATGGAAAACAAGATATGTCGAGACATCGCTATCTCTGATTCTGCCTTCAAGGCAATGCCACCGGTCACTATCTCCCACAATGAATGCCATCACCGCACGGACAGGGAAGAGAAAGCAATAACTTCTGTTATAATTGCTAGAAATTGTGATGTTCTCTCCTGTTTCAAAGAATGGTGCTTTGCCTGATATAATTTCTAAGCTAGGTCTCTTTGAAAACACGGTATTTTCAGAGTTTCACAGTGAATTACCAAGAAACAACATAGGAAACCACTGGGAACGGTGAAGTCACATATAGATCCTTTGGTGTGTCAGGTGAAGCACACTACCCAAAAGACTCCAGCGTTCTTGAAACCAGTGTTTGCTCTTTAGTCTACTGTATCAACTCGAAAGCTCACTGAAGCATACAATGAAGCAGAACAACAACGGCACAGCAAGGGCATAATTCCATCTGTTGAAATCGTTTGATTATCTGTATATGGTGGTTAGAATTTCATCTGGTTGAAAACTGTTGCTGGCCTCCTTCGGAACACAGTCTTTATGAGTTAACAATAAGTGCAACAACAACTTTTAGAAAGACATACATGAGAACCAGATAGCATCTAATATCTTCAGTTCAAAGAGCTACATCTGTACTTTCAGTAGTACATGCGTTACTCTGCACGGAAAACAAGATATGTCGAGACATCGCTATCTCTGATTGTGCCTTCAATGGCAATGCCAGCGGTCACTATCTCCCACAATGAATGCCATCACCGCACGGACAGGGAAGAGAAAGCAATAACTTCTGTTATAATTGCTAGAAATTGTGATGTTCTCTCCTGTTTCAAAGAATGATGCTTTGCCTGATATAATTTCTAAGCTAGGTCTCTTTGAAAACACGGTATTTTCAGAGTTTCACAGTGAATTACCAAGAAACAACATAGGAAACCACTGGGAACGGTGAAGTCACTTATAGATCCTTTGGTGTGTCAGGTGAAGCACACTACCCAAAAGACTCCAGCGTTCTTGAAACCAGTGTTTGCTCTTTAGTCTACTGCATCAACTCGAAAGCTCACTGAAGCATACATTGAAGCAGAACAACAACGGCACAGCAAGGGCATAATTCCATCTGTTGAAATCGTTTGATTATCTGTATATGGTGGTTAGAATTTCATCTGGTTGAAAACTGTTGCCGGCCTCCTTCGGAACACAGTCTTTATGAGTTAACAATAAGTGCAACAACAACTTTTAGAAAGACATACATGAGAACCAGATAGCATCTAATATCTTCAGTTCAAAGAGCTACATCTGTACTTTCAGTAGTACATGCGTTACTCTGCATGGTAAACAAGATATGTCCAGACATCGCTATCTCTGATTCTGCCTTCAAAGGCAATGCCAGCGGTCACTATCTCCCACAATGAATGCCATCACCACACAGACAGGGAAGAGAAAGCAATAACTTCTGTTATAATTGCTAGAAATTGTGATGTTCTCTCCTGTTTCAAAGAATGATGCTTTGCCTGATATAATTTCTAAGCTAGGTCTCTTTGAAAACACGGTATTTTCAGAGTTTCACAGTGAATTACCAAGAAACAACATAGGAAACCACTGGGAACGGTGAAGTCACATATAGATCCTTTGGTGTGTCAGGTGAAGCACACTACCCAAAAGACTCCAGCGTTCTTGAAACCAGTGTTTGCTCTTTAGTCTACTGTATCAACTCGAAAGCTCACTGAAGCATACAATGAAGCAGAACAACAACGGCACAGCAAGGGCATAATTCCATCTGTTGAAATCGTTTGATTATCTGTATATGGTGGTTAGAATTTCATCTGGTTGAAAACTGTTGCTGGCCTCCTTCGGATCACAGTCTTTATGAGTTAACAATAAGTGCAACAACAACTTTTAGAAAGACGTACATGAGAACCAGATAGCATCTAATATCTTGAGTTCAAAGAGCTACATCTGTACTTTCAGTAGTACATGCGTTACAATGCACGGAAAACAAGATATGTCGAGACATCGTTATCTCTGATTCTGCCTTCAATGGCAATGCCACGGGTCACTATCTCCCACAATGAATGCCATCACCGCACGGACAGGGAAGAGAAAGCAATAACTTCTGTTATAATTGCTAGAAATTGTGATGTTCTCTCCTGTTTCAAAGAATGATGCTTTGCCTGATATAATTTCTAAGCTAGGTCTCTTTGAAAACACGGTATTTTCAGAGTTTCACAGTGAATTACCAAGAAACAACATAGGAAACCACTGGGAACGGTGAAGTCACATATAGGTCCTTTGGTGTGTCAGGTGAAGCACACTACCCAAAAGACTCCAGCGTTCTTGAAACCAGTGTTTGCTCTTTAGTCTACTGTATCAACTCGAAAGCTCACTGAAGCACACAATGAAGCAGTACAACAACGGCACAGCAAGGGCATAATTCCATCTGTTGAAATCGTTTGATTATCTGTATATGGTGGTTAGAATTTCATCTGGTTGAAAACTGTTGCTGGACTCCTTCGGAACACAGTCTTTATGAGTTAACAATAAGTGCAACAACAACTTTTAGAAAGACATACATGAGAACCAGATAGCATCTAATATCTTCAGTTCAAAGAGCTACATCTGTACTTTCAGTAGTACATGCGTTACTCTGCACGGAAAACAAGATATGTCGAGACATCGCTATCTCTGATTCTGCCTTCAAGGCAATGCCACCGGTCACTATCTCCCACAATGAATGCCATCACCGCACGGACAGGGAAGAGAAAGTAATAACTTCTGTTATAATTGCTAGAAATTGTGATGTTCTCTCCTGTTTCAAAGAATGGTGCTTTGCCTGATATAATTTCTAAGATAGGTCTCTTTGAAAACACGGTATTTTCAGAGTTTCACAGTGAATTACCAAGAAACAACATAGGAAACCACTGGGAACGGTGAAGTCACATATAGATCCTTTGGTGTGTCAGGTGAAGCACACTACCCAAAAGACTCCAGCGTTCTTGAAACCAGTGTTTGCTCTTTAGTCTACTGTATCAACTCGAAAGCTCACTGAAGCATACAATGAAGCAGAACAACAACGGCACAGCAAGGGCATAATTCCATCTGTTGAAATCGTTTGATTATCTGTATATGGTGGTTAGAATTTCATCTGGTTGAAAACTGTTGCTGGCCTCCTTCGGATCACAGTCTTTATGAGTTAACAATAAGTGCAACAACAACTTTTAGAAAGACGTACATGAGAACCAGATAGCATCTAATATCTTGAGTTCAAAGAGCTACATCTGTACTTTCAGTAGTACATGCGTTACAATGCACGGAAAACAAGATATGTCGAGACATCGTTATCTCTGATTCTGCCTTCAATGGCAATGCCACGGGTCACTATCTCCCACAATGAATGCCATCACCGCACGGACAGGGAAGAGAAAGCAATAACTTCTGTTATAATTGCTAGAAATTGTGATGTTCTCTCCTGTTTCAAAGAATGATGCTTTGCCTGATATAATTTCTAAGCTAGGTCTCTTTGAAAACACGGTATTTTCAGAGTTTCACAGTGAATTACCAAGAAACAACATAGGAAACCACTGGGAACGGTGAAGTCACATATAGGTCCTTTGGTGTGTCAGGTGAAGCACACTACCCAAAAGACTCCAGCGTTCTTGAAACCAGTGTTTGCTCTTTAGTCTACTGTATCAACTCGAAAGCTCACTGAAGCACACAATGAAGCAGTACAACAACGGCACAGCAAGGGCATAATTCCATCTGTTGAAATCGTTTGATTATCTGTATATGGTGGTTAGAATTTCATCTGGTTGAAAACTGTTGCTGGACTCCTTCGGAACACAGTCTTTATGAGTTAACAATAAGTGCAACAACAACTTTTAGAAAGACATACATGAGAACCAGATAGCATCTAATATCTTCAGTTCAAAGAGCTACATCTGTACTTTCAGTAGTACATGCGTTACTCTGCACGGAAAACAAGATATGTCGAGACATCGCTATCTCTGATTCTGCCTTCAAGGCAATGCCACCGGTCACTATCTCCCACAATGAATGCCATCACCGCACGGACAGGGAAGAGAAAGTAATAACTTCTGTTATAATTGCTAGAAATTGTGATGTTCTCTCCTGTTTCAAAGAATGGTGCTTTGCCTGATATAATTTCTAAGATAGGTCTCTTTGAAAACACGGTATTTTCAGAGTTTCACAGTGAATTACCAAGAAACAACATAGGAAACCACTGGGAACGGTGAAGTCACATATAGATCCTTTGGTGTGTCAGGTGAAGCACACTACCCAAAAGACTCCAGCGTTCTTGAAACCAGTGTTTGCTCTTTAGTCTACTGTATCAACTCGAAAGCTCACTGAAGCATACAATGAAGCAGAACAACAACGGCACAGCAAGGGCATAATTCCATCTGTTGAAATCGTTTGATTATCTGTATATGGTGGTTAGAATTTCATCTGGTTGAAAACTGTTGCTGGCCTCCTTCGGAACACAGTCTTTATGAGTTAACAATAAGTGCAACAACAACTTTTAGAAAGACATACATGAGAACCAGATAGCATCTAATATCTTCAGTTCAAAGAGCTACATCTGTACTTTCAGTAGTACATGCGTTACTCTGCACGGAAAACAAGATATGTCGAGACATCGCTATCTCTGATTGTGCCTTCAATGGCAATGCCAGCGGTCACTATCTCCCACAATGAATGCCATCACCGCACGGACAGGGAAGAGAAAGCAATAACTTCTGTTATAATTGCTAGAAATTGTGATGTTCTCTCCTGTTTCAAAGAATGATGCTTTGCCTGATATAATTTCTAAGCTAGGTCTCTTTGAAAACACGGTATTTTCAGAGTTTCACAGTGAATTACCAAGAAACAACATAGGAAACCACTGGGAACGGTGAAGTCACATATAGATCCTTTGGTGTGTCAGGTGAAGCACACTACCCAAAAGACTCCAGCGTTCTTGAAACCAGTGTTTGCTCTTTAGTCTACTGTATCAACTCGAAAGCTCACTGAAGCATACAATGAAGCATAACAACAACGGCACAGCAAGGGCATAATTCCATCTGTTGAAATCGTTTGATTATCTGTATATGGTGGTTAGAATTTCATCTGGTTGAAAACTGTTGCTGGCCTCCTTCGGAACACAGTCTTTATGAGTTAACAATAAGTGCAACAACAACTTTTAGAAAGACATACATGAGAACCAGATAGCATCTCATATCTTCAGTTCAAAGAGCTACATCTGTACTTTCAGTAGTACATACGTTACTCTGCATGGAAAACAAGATATGTCCAGACATCGCTATCTCTGATTCTGCCTTCAATCGCAATGCCACCGGTCACTATCTCCCACAATGAATACCATCACCGCACGGACAGGGAAGAGAAAGCAATAACTTCTGTTATAATTGCTAGAAATTGTGATGTTCTCTCCTGTTTCAAAGAATGATCCTTTGCCTGATATAATTTCTAAGCTAGGTCTCTTTGAAAACACGGTATTTTCAGAGTTTCACAGTGAATAACCAAGAAACAACATAGGAAACCACTGGGAACGGTGAAGTCACATATAGATCCTTTGGTGTGTCAGGTGAAACACACTACCCAAAAGACTCCAGCGTTCTTGAAACCAGTGTTTGCTCTTTAGTCTACTGTATCAACTCGAAAGCTCACTGAAGCATACAATGAAGCAGAACAACAACGGCACAGCAAGGGCATAATTCCATCTGTTGAAATCGTTTGATTATCTGTATATGGCGGTTAGAATTTCATCTGGTTGAAAACTGTTGCTGGCCTCCTTTGGAACACAGTCTTTATGAGTTAACAATAAGTGCAACAACAACTTTTAGAAAGACATACATGAGAACCAGATAGCATCTAATATCTTCAGTTCAAAGAGCTACATCTGTACTTTCAGTAGTACATGCGTTACTCTGCATGGAAAACAAGATATGTCGAGACATCGCTATCTCTGATTCTGCCTTCAAGGCAATGCCACCGGTCACTATCTCCCACAATGAATGCCATCACCGCACGGACAGGGAAGAGAAAGCAATAACTTCTGTTATAATTGCTAGAAATTGTGATGTTCTCTCCTGTTTCAAAGAATGGTGCTTTGCCTGATATAATTTCTAAGCTAGGTCTCTTTGAAAACACGGTATTTTCAGAGTTTCACAGTGAATTACCAAGAAACAACATAGGAAACCACTGGGAACGGTGAAGTCACATATAGATCCTTTGGTGTGTCAGGTGAAGCACACTACCCAAAAGACTCCAGCGTTCTTGAAACCAGTGTTTGCTCTTTAGTCTACTGTATAAACTCGAAAGCTCACTGAAGCATACAATGAAGCAGAACAACAACGGCACAGCAAGGGCATAATTCCATCTGTTGAAATTGTTTGATTATCTGTATATGGTGGTTAGAATTTCATCTGGTTGAAAACTGTTGCTGGCCTCCTTCGGAACACAGTCTTTATGAGTTAACAATAAGTGCAACAACAACTTTTAGAAAGACATACATGAGAACCAGATAGCATCTAATATCTTCAGTTCAAAGAGCTACATCTGTACTTTCAGTAGTACATGCGTTACTCTGCACGGAAAACAAGATATGTCGAGACATCGCTATCTCTGATTGTGCCTTCAATGGCAATGCCAGCGGTCACTATCTCCCACAATGAATGCCATCACCGCACGGACAGGGAAGAGAAAGCAATAACTTCTGTTATAATTGCTAGAAATTGTGATGTTCTCTCCTGTTTCAAAGAATGATGCTTTGCCTGATATAATTTCTAAGCTAGGTCTCTTTGAAAACACGGTATTTTCAGAGTTTCACAGTGAATTACCAAGAAACAACATAGGAAACCACTGGGAACGGTGAAGTCACTTATAGATCCTTTGGTGTGTCAGGTGAAGCACACTACCCAAAAGACTCCAGCGTTCTTGAAACCAGTGTTTGCTCTTTAGTCTACTGCATCAACTCGAAAGCTCACTGAAGCATACAATGAAGCAGAACAACAACGGCACAGCAAGGGCATAATTCCATCTGTTGAAATCGTTTGATTATCTGTATATGGTGGTTAGAATTTCATCTGGTTGAAAACTGTTGCCGGCCTCCTTCGGAACACAGTCTTTATGAGTTAACAATAAGTGCAACAACAACTTTTAGAAAGACATACATGAGAACCAGATAGCATCTAATATCTTCAGTTCAAAGAGCTACATCTGTACTTTCAGTAGTACATGCGTTACTCTGCATGGTAAACAAGATATGTCCAGACATCGCTATCTTTGATTCTGCCTTCAAAGGCAATGCCAGCGGTCACTATCTCCCACAATGAATGCCATCACCACACAGACAGGGAAGAGAAAGCAATAACTTCTGTTATAATTGCTAGAAATTGTGATGTTCTCTCCTGTTTCAAAGAATGATGCTTTGCCTGATATAATTTCTAAGCTAGGTCTCTTTGAAAACACGGTATTTTCAGAGTTTCACAGTGAATTACCAAGAAACAACATAGGAAACCACTGGGAACGGTGAAGTCACATATAGATCCTTTGGTGTGTCAGGTGAAGCACACTACCCAAAAGACTCCAGCGTTCTTGAAACCAGTGTTTGCTCTTTAGTCTACTGTATCAACTCGAAAGCTCACTGAAGCATACAATGAAGCAGAACAACAACGGCACAGCAAGGGCATAATTCCATCTGTTGAAATCGTTTGATTATCTGTATATGGTGGTTAGAATTTCATCTGGTTGAAAACTGTTGCTGGCCTCCTTCGGATCACAGTCTTTATGAGTTAACAATAAGTGCAACAACAACTTTTAGAAAGACGTACATGAGAACCAGATAGCATCTAATATCTTCAGTTCAAAGAGCTACATCTGTACTTTCAGTAGTACATGCGTTACAATGCACGGAAAACAAGATATGTCGAGACATCGTTATCTCTGATTCTGCCTTCAATGGCAATGCCACGGGTCACTATCTCCCACAATGAATGCCATCACCGCACGGACAGGGAAGAGAAAGCAATAACTTCTGTTATAATTGCTAGAAATTGTGATGTTCTCTCCTGTTTCAAAGAATGATGCTTTGCCTGATATAATTTCTAAGCTAGGTCTCTTTGAAAACACGGTATTTTCAGAGTTTCACAGTGAATTACCAAGAAACAACATAGGAAACCACTGGGAACGGTGAAGTCACATATAGGTCCTTTGGTGTGTCAGGTGAAGCACACTACCCAAAAGACTCCAGCGTTCTTGAAACCAGTGTTTGCTCTTTAGTCTACTGTATCAACTCGAAAGCTCACTGAAGCACACAATGAAGCAGTACAACAACGGCACAGCAAGGGCATAATTCCATCTGTTGAAATCGTTTGATTATCTGTATATGGTGGTTAGAATTTCATCTGGTTGAAAACTGTTGCTGGCCTCCTTCGGAACACAGTCTTTATGAGTTAACAATAAGTGCAACAACAACTTTTAGAAAGACATACATGAGAACCAGATAGCATCTAATATCTTCAGTTCAAAGAGCTACATCTGTACTTTCAGTAGTACATGCGTTACTCTGCACGGAAAACAAGATATGTCGAGACATCGCTATCTCTGATTCTGCCTTCAAGGCAATGCCACCGGTCACTATCTCCCACAATGAATGCCATCACCGCACGGACAGGGAAGAGAAAGCAATAACTTCTGTTATAATTGCTAGAAATTGTGATGTTCTCTCCTGTTTCAAAGAATGGTGCTTTGCCTGATATAATTTCTAAGCTAGGTCTCTTTGAAAACACGGTATTTTCAGAGTTTCACAGTGAATTACCAAGAAACAACATAGGAAACCACTGGGAACGGTGAAGTCACATATAGATCCTTTGGTGTGTCAGGTGAAGCACACTACCCAAAAGACTCCAGCGTTCTTGAAACCAGTGTTTGCTCTTTAGTCTACTGTATCAACTCGAAAGCTCACTGAAGCATACAATGAAGCAGAACAACAACGGCACAGCAAGGGCATAATTCCATCTGTTGAAATCGTTTGATTATCTGTATATGGTGGTTAGAATTTCATCTGGTTGAAAACTGTTGCTGGCCTCCTTCGGAACACAGTCTTTATGAGTTAACAATAAGTGCAACAACAACTTTTAGAAAGACATACATGAGAACCAGATAGCATCTAATATCTTCAGTTCAAAGAGCTACATCTGTACTTTCAGTAGTACATGCGTTACTCTGCACGGAAAACAAGATATGTCGAGACATCGCTATCTCTGATTCTGCCTTCAATCGCAATGCCACCGGTCACTATCTCCCACAATGAATACCATCACCGCACGGACAGGGAAGAGAAAGCAATAACTTCTGTTATAATTGCTAGAAATTGTGATGTTCTCTCCTGTTTCAAAGAATGATCCTTTGCCTGATATAATTTCTAAGCTAGGTCTCTTTGAAAACACGGTATTTTCAGAGTTTCACAGTGAATTACCAAGAAACAACATAGGAAACCACTGGGAACGGTGAAGTCACATATAGATCCTTTGGTGTGTCAGGTGAAACACACTACCCAAAAGACTCCAGCGTTCTTGAAACCAGTGTTTGCTCTTTAGTCTACTGTATCAACTCGAAAGCTCACTGAAGCATACAATGAAGCAGAACAACAACGGCACAGCAAGGGCATAATTCCATCTGTTGAAATCGTTTGATTATCTGTATATGGCGGTTAGAATTTCATCTGGTTGAAAACTGTTGCTGGCCTCCTTTGGAACACAGTCTTTATGAGTTAACAATAAGTGCAACAACAACTTTTAGAAAGACATACATGAGAACCAGATAGCATCTAATATCTTCAGTTCAAAGAGCTACATCTGTACTTTCAGTAGTACATGCGTTACTCTGCATGGAAAACAAGATATGTCGAGACATCGCTATCTCTGATTCTGCCTTCAATGGCAATGCCACCGGAAACTATCTCCCACAATGAATGCTATCACCGAACGGAAAGGGAAGAGAAAGCAATAACTTCTCTTATAATTGCTAGAAATTGTGATGTTCTCTCCTGTTTCAAAGAATGATGCTTTGCCTGATATAATTTCTAAGCTAGGTCTCTTTGAAAACACGGTATTTTCAGAGTTTCACAGTGAATTACCAAGAAACAACGTAGGAAACCACTGGGAACGGTGAAGTCACATATAGATCCTTTGGTGTGTCAGGTGAAGCACACTACCCAAAAGACTCCAGCGTTCTTGAAACCAGTGTTTGCTCTTTAGTCTACTGTATCAACTCGAAAGCTCACTGAAGCATACAATGAAGCAGAACAACAACGGCACAGCAAGTGTATAATTCCATCTGTTGAACTCGTTTGATTATCTGTATATGGTGGTTAGAATTTCATCTGGTTGAAAACTGTTGCTGGCCTCCTTCGGAACACAGTCTTTATGAGTTAACAATAAGTGCAACAACAACTTTTAGAAAGACATACATGAGAACCAGATAGCATCTAATATCTTCAGTTCAAAGAGCTACATCTGTACTTTCAGTAGTACATGCGTTACTCTGCCCCGAAAACAAGATATGTCGAGACATCGCTATCTCTGCTTCTGCCTTCAATGGGAATGCCACCCGTCACTATCTCCCACAATGAATGCCATCACCGCACGGACAGGGAAGAGAAAGCAATAACTTCTGTTATAATTGCTAGAAATTGTGATGTTCTCTCCTGTTTCAAAGATTGATCCTTTGCCTGATATAATTTCTAAGCTAGGTCTCTTTGAAAACACGGTATTTTCAGATATTCACAGTGAATTACCAAGAAACAACATAGGAAACCACTGTGAACGGTGAAGTCACATATAGATCCTTTGGTGTGTCAGGTGAAGCACACTACCCAAAAGACTCCAGCGTTCTTGAAACCAGTGTTTGCTCTTTAGTCTACTGTATCAACTCGAAAGCTCACTGAAGCATACAATGAAGCAGAACAACAACGGCACAGCAAGGGCATAATTCCATCTGTTGAAATCGTTTGATTATCTGTATATGGTGGTTAGAATTTCATCTGGTTGAAAACTGTTGCTGGCCTCCTTCGGAACACAGTCTTTATGAGTTAACAATAAGTGCAACAACAACTTTTAGAAAGACATACATGAGAACCAGATAGCATCTAATATCTTCAGTTCAAAGAGCTACATCTGTACTTTCAGTAGTACATGCGTTACTCTGCACGGAAAACAAGATATGTCGAGACATCGCTATCTCTGCTTCTGCCTTCAATGGGAATGCCACCCGTCACTATCTCCCACAATGAATGCCATCACCGCACGGACAGGGAAGAGAAAGCAATAACTTCTGTTATAATTGCTAGAAATTGTGATGTTCTCTCCTGTTTCAAAGATTGATCCTTTGCCTGATATAATTTCTAAGCTAGGTCTCTTTGAAAACACGGTATTTTCAGATATTCACAGTGAATTACCAAGAAACAACATAGGAAACCACTGTGAACGGTGAAGTCACATATAGATCCTTTGGTGTGTCAGGTGAAGCACACTACCCAAAAGACTCCAGCGTTCTTGAAACCAGTGTTTGCTCTTTAGTCTACTGTATCAACTCGAAAGCTCACTGAAGCATACAATGAAGCAGAACAACAACGGCACAGCAAGGGCATAATTCCATCTGTTGAAATCGTTTGATTATCTGTATATGGTGGTTAGAATTTCATCTGGTTGAAAACTGTTGCTGGCCTCCTTCGGAACACAGTCTTTATGAGTTAACAATAAGTGCAACAACAACTTTTAGAAAGACATACATGAGAACCAGATAGCATCTAATATCTTCAGTTCAAAGAGCTACATCTGTACTTTCAGTAGTACATGCGTTACTCTGCCCCGAAAACAAGATATGTCGAGACATCGCTATCTCTGCTTCTGCCTTCAATGGGAATGCCACCCGTCACTATCTCCCACAATGAATGCCATCACCGCACGGACAGGGAAGAGAAAGCAATAACTTCTGTTATAATTGCTAGAAATTGTGATGTTCTCTCCTGTTTCAAAGAATGATGCTTTGCCTGATATAATTTCTAAGCTAGGTCTCTTTGAAAACACGGTATTTTCAGATATTCACAGTGAATTACCAAGAAACAACATAGGAAACCACTGGGAACGGTGAAGTCACATATAGATCCTTTGGTGTGTCAGGTGAAGCACACTACCCAAAAGACTCCAGCGTTCTTGAAACCAGTGTTTGCTCTTTAGTCTACTGTATCATCTCGAAAGCTCACTGAAGCATACAATGAAGCAGAACAACAACGGCACAGCAAGGGCATAATTCCATCTGTTGAAATCGTTTGATTATCTGTATATGGTGGTTAGAATTTCATCTGGTTGAAAACTGTTGCTGGCCTCCTTCGGAACACAGTCTTTATGAGTTAACAATAAGTGCAACAACAACTTTTAGAAAGACATACATGAGAACCAGATAGCATCTAATATCTTCAGTTCAAAGAGCTACATCTGTACTTTCAGTAGTACATGCGTTACTCTGCCCCGAAAACAAGATATGTCGAGACATCGCTATCTCTGCTTCTGCCTTCAATGGGAATGCCACCCGTCACTATCTCCCACAATGAATGCCATCACCGCACGGACAGGGAAGAGAAAGCAATAACTTCTGTTATAATTGCTAGAAATTGTGATGTTCTCTCCTGTTTCAAAGATTGATCCTTTGCCTGATATAATTTCTAAGCTAGGTCTCTTTGAAAACACGGTATTTTCAGATATTCACAGTGAATTACCAAGAAACAACATAGGAAACCACTGTGAACGGTGAAGTCACATATAGATCCTTTGGTGTGTCAGGTGAAGCACACTACCCAAAAGACTCCAGCGTTCTTGAAACCA